>NC_090023.1:54928865-55585115 GCF_037176765.1 Anolis sagrei | reverse complement strand
AAAGCGAGGAGGAGCTGAGGAGCCTTCTAATCAAGGTGAAAGAAGAACGCGCAAAAGCAGGGTTGCAGTTAAACATAAAAAAACCAAGACTATGGCAACAAGAATGATTGACAACTGGGAATAGAGGGAGAAAACGTGGAGGCTGAGACAGACTTCGTATTTCTAGGTGCAAAGATGACTGCAGATGCAGACTGCAGCCAGGAAATCAGGAGACACTTACTTCTTGGGAGGAGAGCAATGACCAATCTTGATAAAACAGTGAAGAGTAGAGACATCACCCTGGCAACAAAGATCCGCATAGTTAAAGCAATGGTATTCTCCGCAGTCACCTACGGATGTGAGAGCTGGACCATAGGGAAGGCTGAGCAAAGGAAGATAGATGCTTTTGAACTGTGGTGCTGGAGGAAAGTTCTGAGAGTGCCTTGGACAGCGAGAAGATCCAACCAGTCCATACTTCAAGAAATAAAGCCTGACTGCCCATTGGAGGGAAGAATAGTAGAGGCCAAGATAAAGTATTTTGGCCACATCATGAGAGGAAAGGAAAGCTTAGAGAAGACAATGATGCTGGGGAAAATTGAAGGAAAAAGGAAGAGGGTCCAATCAAGGGCAAGATGGATGGATGGTATCCTTGAAGTGACTGGATTGACCTTGAAGGAGTTGGGAGTGGTGACGGCCAACAAGGAGCTCTGGTGTGGACTGGTCGATGAAGTCACGAAGAATCAGAAATGACTGAATGAATGAACAACAACATACATGCATTAATTGCAGGGAATTGGCAATGCAGTTCTCCCCATGTTGAAGTCGATGGTATGATCATTTCCATTTCCTCAAGGAGATTAGAAAATTTTGTCTTGTATGTTTCTAATGGGATCTTAAACAATTTGCTTGTGAGTCACGATCCTTCAGACTACTGACCTGTGCAGATTGAGCTTCACTTTACGGTACTTTCATGTTGCCTCCTGACTAATATTAAGAGAATTTAAGTTGTACTGTAACTCCTGGAAAAAAAGAGCCAAGTCTCTCTGGTGGTTATAAAAATATTCTCTAACATCACATTATTGCAGTTATATTTTCATCATTTTTTCACTAACTATTTTCCAGACTACTGCAATTTATTTAGCATTTTATTATTAGTGCCCTTGAAAATGGCCTCCAGTGCTAGCTAATTACAAATCAGCTGGTGGTACACATTGTAGAGAGAGAATTTGATTTTCAAATAACAGTAAACAAGAAGACATGGCCCACTTCCAAGAAGAAGCCATTCACACAAAGGTATTATAGGTTGAGTAAAGACTTACTTAGTGCAAAATTATTTGAACCAACTCTGAATATGTACATTTTTGGGATATTTTGGTCCCCATGTTAACAGCTTTCATGGTCTGAAATTTAATGAGATTTAAACACCTAAGACATTTTCACACTTGTTTGAAATAATGCATTTAATATACCTTTTTATAAAATACAGAACATTGTACTTTTTTTACAAAAAGCTTTCTAAATATCTCTCTCTTCAGAGTGCCATTAGACTCTAAATTAAAGTGGATTGCTTAAACCATTAGCTATGTATAGTGTTCAATGTACTGGGCAGAAAGAGAGAGACTACCCACATATTTTTGAGGAAAAGCATCAGTAACATTTTTCTAGGTGTCATGAACTGTTCATCAGATCAAATTGAGTCCTTTTACAGCACCATTTTATCATCAGAAAATTGAGAGGGACCAGAACAACCAGGGCAATACTGATGAGAATCAACCTGTAATTTAAACAACTGCAAACCATAAACGTGGATTTTCCAATTATGAAACCAGGTAGTTAAGTTGTATAATGCACTTCCTGCAGAGCAAACTTTGGAAAAATATCAAACACTTCCTTGCTAATATATGCTTTCAGAAGAGGGAGAAAAGTCAGTAGTGACTAAGACTAACAACAGGTCTGGACACTTTTCCACAAGAAGACTTTTCCCTGTCCCTGTGAATCCATTTACAAAAACTGACCAGATGTATCAGAAATAATGGTTTTTCAGCAGTCAGAGAGACAGTTTTCCCATATGGCTGATTCTGAGGTGTGCAGGGAACACATGGAGCTACATGACAATTTTCTTACCCTGAACTTACTAAGCTATCCTACTACCCCCAGGTATAGAAACCCCTGGTGGTGCAATGGGTAAAACTCGTGTGACAGCAGGACTGCTGACTGACAAGTCAGTGGTTTGAATCTGGGGAGTGTGGGTTAAGCTCCTTCTGTCAGCTCCAACTCCTCGTGCTCTTTGTCAGGAGGGTTTGATTATGTTTTCTTGCTCTGGTGAAGGGAATTGGACTGGATGGCCTTAAGGCAGCATTTCTCAACTTGAGGGTCGGGACCCATGGGGGAGGTCATGAGGGGGTGTCAGACAGGTCTCCAAAGACCACTAGAAAACACTGTATTTTCTGTTGGTCATGAGGGTTCTGTGTTGGAAGTTTGTCCCAATTTAATCATTGGTGGGGTTCAGAAAGCTCTTTGATTGTAGATAAACTATAAATCCCAGTAGCAACAATTCTGCATGTGCATATACATATATGTGTGTGCATGTGTATATGTGTATATTTATATATGTGTGTTTTCCTATGTATAAATGTGTGTATATGTGTGCGCATGTGTATATGCATATGTGTGTATTGTATGTGTTATATATGTGTATACATATGAACAACTTGTAGTATGCCTAGATTTCTAGTATGTCTAGATTTGGGAGATATGATGTCCCCATAAACAGACTGTATATATTTATTTATTGTTATAGAATGTCTACATGTATGTGTGGCTATGTGTATCTATGTGTGAATATGTGTGTTTGTGTGTGTGTAGGCATCTGTTTGTATTAGTCTGTGAATTGTTTTCTATATCTATGGCTTGATGGCCCTCTGTTGGGAGGACTTTGGTTGTGTCTGGCCTGGCAGGAGGAACTTGGACTGAATGGCCTTTACGGGTCTCTTCTAAATCTCAGGTACCATATTGTCTGTCTGTCTGTCTACATATATGTATGAATCATTATCTATATCTATAGCTGATCACCCTTTGATTGTGTCCTCCTGCCCTGCTCGGGGCTTTAGGACTGAGTGGCATTTGATATTATGATACTATATCTCCCTCTCTCATTCATATATATCTACATCTTGATTATATCTATGGCTGGATGGCCCTCTGTCAAGAGGGCTTTGATTGTGTCTTGCAACTGACTGGAGGTGCCGAGGAATGGCACAGAGATGATCACAAGAGTTCTGGTGGCTGGGCGGGTGGAAGCAGTGGCCTTGCACCCAAAAGCCTTGATGCAGCCGGAAGTTCGGAATTCTGAAAGCCGAAGCAAGAATGAGGGCTGCTTTGAGCCAGCCAAGGAAGTCTATGCGCTTGCCTCCCTGCCTGGATTCCTTGCCTCCCTCTCTACCTATCTTTGTCTTTCTATTGCTGGCATCACAGCTGAGTTGGCTGCAGGCAACAGAGTTTAGGGTTGGCATCCTGGCTGCACCCTCTCCTGCAGGGCTCCTACTTCTCCTCCTGGCTGCATCTTTGGAGCTCTTCTCTGGCTGTCTGTTTCTTTCACCGCTTTCTGCCTGCCTTCTCCTCCAGGAGGGACCTAAAAGGAGGCACAGGAGACCTTAAAGCAGCAGCAGCATCTGCATGCATCGCAGGAGAAAGAGGAGGAGGGCCTCACATCTTTTTCCCTCGCTCAAGAGGGGGCAGAGCCAGGGCCAGGGGAGTAGTTTTCATGCATGTGCTGTAACATCTTTTTAGTTTTTAGGGTTTTTAAGTCCTTTCTGCTGTGTTTTTGTTTGTTTTTTTTATGAGTGATGGTCACTCCTTGGGTTGTTTGGCATTTTGTGGCCAAATTTGGAGTTGTTTGGTCCAGTGGTTTTTGTTTTTTGGGGTAACTGCATCCTAAAAACGAACAGAGCAGAGAGAGAGAGAGAGAGAGAGAGAGAGAGAGAGAGAGATTAGCATTATGTGTGTGTGTGTATACACAAACACAACCTATAAATATATAAACAACAACAAACACAAATGATACATGAGTATAATACAATATAATATAAAAATTACAAAACAACCTTTATCAACACATAAAATAAAATAGCACAATTTAAATGCAGAACCATCCATAGTAAAACTAGCTTTCATTCCCTCTACTTGTTTTCCCCTCTACACAGATTTCAGATTTATATGCAGACTGCCCTCTCCCAGGATCCAGTGCAAAAGTGAGAAACTGTCCAATTAATTAGTGCTGGGAAGAAGTGACAATATTATGAACCAGTGTTGACTTTCGAATTCAGATGCTTAAAGGAAACAGCTACTTCATTAGGGCTCCTCATTTTCAAAACAGTTGTTATTTTAGGCTTCAGCAAAGAGTAAGCAAGTATTATTATTATTTGAACAGCAGGTGTTAAATTATACAATAAGTTAAAAAAAAGTTTTACACAAAAATGATCAAACCCTAGATTTTGTTAGATCTCACTGAAAAGTAACTGTGGCTGTCAAAAATATTTCATAGGCAGTATACAGATAGTGTGAAATGGCCAATAGTTAAAAGCTCACACTATGCCCATTACCAAGCTGCCTCTTAAACTTAAGAGCAAACAGTAGAACCTGGTAGAAACATGATAATTATCCAACTGTTTTCTGAATGTATCCTTCAAAGACTCTCTAAAGGCCACTATCAAACAGAGGACATTGGGTACATGAGTTATTGGTCTGACCTAATGCAACTTTTAAAAGTCAGAATGTCACTCACACAGTGAAAACAGATGTGCATACCATGTGTTCCTTTGGTCTGAGCAGAAATGAATAAAATGAGTATTAATAATGTATTGCTAAATGCTTGATCTTTTGGCTATTGAATATATGCTTTTCATCACCTTAAAGCTTGACATGGAAAAATGATTGTACTGTTGTTTTTGGTTCCCATTATATTCTGAGAGATGCAGCGGTTCTTAATAACTTTTTTCCAAACTAGTTTTTTATTGAATCAATATCATGCATAATAATAAAGTTGAATAACATATACAACAAAAGCAAACTATAAAATATAAACTACAAGCTAAGAAAAACAAGCATACAACAATATCTATACATCTAACATACCAAGATGATAAAGATGACTTCAAACTATCTTTTCTGGAATTGAAGTTAACTCTAAAAAATATTGTCACCCCACATCATCTACAGTTTACATTTATTCTATATTCTTAATTCATCTTAATTTGCAAAAACAACAACCATAAACTTTTATTACTTTTGAAAAAAAAAGTTAAGGTATGCCATTATTTACTAACATTGTCAACGGCTTTAGTTTAATTAATGTAGAAATGTGTCTTTCCATTTTGTTAATAGGTGTTGTCATTTTTCCATTTTAGAGCATATAATATAATATAATAGAGCAGATGTTACATATTGAAATAGTATTCCATGACTTTCTTTTTGAACTAATAATCTGACAGTAGCAAGAGGAAAAATGTGTTATACCATTCATCTGAATCCATGTTTTTTGTTTTTTCACAAGTCTACCACATATGATAAAATTACGCTTTCCTGCTTGTTTTTGAATTTTGAACATATATCTGATGATCCTTTATACATCTTTGACAATTTGCAGTTGCTCTTAATAACTTGAAGAATATTAATTCAGTTTCATCCATCATACCCTATAATAAAGTCATAACAATAATTTTAATGTTATGTGGTCCCAAAACTAAGGTCAGCCCAAAGTCATTTCCTCAGGCCCTGCCCTAAAGTTTAGCATTAGGGTCACCCTAAGTCTGAAATGGCTTGAAGACACAACAACAACAATCCTAATTAATTAATTATAATAGGGGGGGTTTTGTTAAAGAGCATGCAAAGGATGCTGCTATTAGCTGGAATACAAACATTATTAACATTCTATAATGGAAACTCAGTAAGTTTCCATTATAGAATGTCCAAGAGTATTCTTGAGACTCTCCCACTTGCATACATGTTCTATCAGCATCTGTACTATTGGAACAATTGCAGTTTGTGAAAATCAGACTCCCTGAAGATTAGAGCTTTCCTTCTGGAGCTGATTTAGCAAAATTGGTATTTTCACCCTTCATTAATTTTGTTATTTCTTGATATTCTTTCTTGTCTTTGGAGATATGCATATCATTTTTAGTCATATTATAGGTTTCCATGCTGCGTTTAAAATAGCCTCCATGCTGTTTGTTTTAATTTCATTTCTATATGGGCACATGTAGGGAACATACACAAGTGGACAGAAATATGAATGCAATAATAAATGTGAAAACTGAAAGTATTATTGTTTGTGCTATACATTTTAAGGTAATTAATCACAGTGGGTTAATTTTATTTTTAAAACAAAAATTGCTTGAGCTTGCTCAAAATAAAGAGAAGCATACAACTACAAAGTGAAGAGAATAATAGCAGTGCTAAGTTTAAATGTTGAATGTTATGTTTGCTCTTGCTACAACAGTTATGTGGGTGTGATTCTGGCACATCAAGAACTACCTAATGCTAGACTTTTTTAAATTTTTCTTATAGTGAACTCTTAAGATGTATACACACAAATATTTGGATAGATAATGTAAGCAGATATTTTTAAATGAAAGCCTCAACCCAGTAGGCTGTTTGCTGAAACTGTACAGCAAGTACAAGATGTGGTAGAAGAAAATATGTGTGACTCATTTTATCATTAGCATTAAGAAGAGCTGGAGGAGGCATACTGAATTATTAGGAATATAGTTGCAGTGATCAATGGGCTTGTCAAAATAATCTTGATGAGAGATGTTATGATTTCTGAAGTTGAAAATACCTTGATCAATATAGGGTCCCAATTTTAAAGAAGAGAAAACAAGGGAGGAGGATTCTGAACTTTAATCAAAGTTCACCCAACTGAGAACTTCTTCCTTTACAAGTGTTTGAAAGAATGGCAGTAGGTTGGAATGTGAAAGAAACCTAGGAAATCTAGGCCTATAAGTATCCATTCTGACTTTTTTAAACAAAGGAAAGAAAACAAAAGCAAATATTATAGCACCAAATATCATGTATATGCAACACATATCAAAACTACAAATAAGATACACATGATAGACACAAATACAAACCTAGTCATTCAAGGCAAGCACCAAACACTCTTTTAAACATCTAAACTGGGAAACGCCAGCCAGTATGATCAATGGTCAGAAATCATGGGGTTTATAGTCTAAAACAGTGATTCTCAACCTGTGGGTCACCAGGCCTTTTTGCCTTCAACTCGCAGAAATCCTAACAGCTGGTATACTGGCTGGAATTTCTGGGAGTTGTAGGCCAAAAGACCTGGTGACCCACAGGTTGAGAATCACTGGTCTAAAACATCAGGAGCTGTGGAACACAGTTTAGCTGCTTCTAAATTAAAGCATCCTAAACAAGTTATTCTTTTCTTTTTCTTTTCACTTAGGATAATATTAAGTATACTATTTAACCTATTTATGGCCACCCTAACATGATAAAAACAGTGTTCAAAACTAACAAAACCAGAATGCGTTCCTATAAGATGGTCTTCTCATGTTTCTTAGATGAGGAACAGGAAATGACCAGGATATAATTATGCACCACCCTGTCTGTATAAAGATGAGTCCACAAAACTTTTGTGGAGATTTGTTCTCTTTGGTCTCAAAGGTGTTACAATATTCTCTTATATCTTTTTACAAAATGTGAGGACTTACACAAAAATGCATTGTTCTTTGCATCAGGTTTTTAAAGAACAATCTGTGCATATGCATAAAAATCCTCTAATTCACTGCAAAAACAATTAGGTTTATCTTAAGATTTTTTCTAAAGATTAAAAAAAACATATAAAGCAAGAATACAGTCTATATTTCCTCTGATGGTCTTGATATTCATTCTCAGTGGGTCTACAGTGAAAAACGCAAATATATTTCCAGGTAGTGTCTAAGTAGTCCTATACTTACTCTGTAAAAATGGTCTATTAATTCTGCCAGCATCACAATCAGTAACTTTATATTCTTGCTTCATACATGCATATTTAAATGTACAACATACTCTCACATAAATTGTATTTCATAATGACATTGCTATAATTTGTTCATCAGAATCTGCTGTTACACATAATCATTACTTCTCATAACTTAGGTTTTCTGAGGTTCTAGCTCACCTGGAGTGAATAGGGACTTCATATGTTAAACTATTTCCCTCATACTAATGAAGAAATAGTAACAGTTGAATAAGAATGTTACATTATAATTTACATGGATAATGGAGAAAGCCAGGGAATTTCAATAAAGCATCTTTTTCTGTTTTATTAACTTTTCTAAAGCCTTTGACTGTGTGGATCATAATAAATTGTGGCAAGTTCTTTTAAATAATTTTATGGTTGGGAGTCACCACAACATGAGAGACTGCATTAAGGGATCATGACACTAGGAAGATTGAGAACTACTGCAAGTGCTTGCCACAAGCAGTCCCAAATCCTAGCAGAAGCTCTAGAACTGCGCTGTATGTAAAATTATTCAGAATGCAAGCTGCAGGGAGTACTGCATCAAATTCCTGTTATTGGGCACATTTTGCTCTCTGCCAGCCACTGAAAAAGCTGTAGTTTTCACCTCCCCTGTCTCATGCTCCCGGCTCTCAAGGATTCCAACCCAGGTGCCATAAAAATGTCCTCTGGTCTTGGATTTTGAAGTCTCACAGCATGAGATGCTGCTGGCCAGACACCTTTAAATTTGGGTCAAACATGGTTATATTGAAAAACCAGCGGGTTTGTGGTGGTTTGAGCATTGAATTGTGACTCTAGAGACTGGAATTAACTAATTTCAGTTTTGAACACCCACAGAGAAACCGCACCAGCATCTGAAGTGTTAACAAGCCTTTGCTAGAAAGTAGAAGGACACAGTCTGGTTAGCCATGCAGCTATTCGATCTAATACAGAAGTGATCAGATACAGCAAAAGAACAGTCCCATTCATCCCACTAATAGAAAAAGACTAAATTTCATCCGTGTCTCCGGTAAGGGCATGAAATAGATGAAAAGTCTTTGAAAAGGTCACAGGTATGAGCGAGGAATGAAGCACAAGAAGTTTTCAATGGAGGTGAGGATGTAACAGAAGGAAAGAAAGAAAGAAAGAAAGAAAGAAAGAAAGAATAAAGAAAAAAGGGCAAGTGGCAGGTGAGGAAAGACAATAAACTTTAGAAGGCTGATGAGTGGATATAGAATGTCTAATTGGAATACTGCACAAAAATATTCCGTGTGACACCCCAATCTGTGTGATTTTCTGGAAGTATTCTCTCTGCCTTGCCAAGCTAGAAATATTTCTAGAGTAGTTTTGTAGGGTTATATCTTTTGAAGGGGAAATACTACCTGAACTGTATTTTAGAAAATCTATTTATTTATAAATGTAAAGATTGAGCAGGAATCTAACAAGAATGAAAAAACTAGTAAAAATGCTAGATCTCCCAAACCTAAAAACAGTGTAAAACTTATCCTGCCAATACAATATATGTTAGCAGCCTTTGACATTTAATTCTGAAACTTGAGCTACTTAGTTTTTCAGTCTGTATTTTTTGAATATATTTTCTTGTGCATAAGTAAACATACCCACAGTATAGAGTAATGTAAGCAGAGAACCTACCCCTCCCTTTACATAGATAACATGTAGATTATCATAATAAAAATGAACCTGGTGTAATAGGCATTTAAGTGGATTGAATATATATATATATATATATATATATATATAAAGACAAAAATAGAAGAATAGAAACATTTCCACCAACACATTTCACTTCCACTTTCACTATTGATTTCCAGATTAAAGGTCTAGTGGTCCATAAAGCCAACCATCAAGAAGCATACTATGGGTGCGTATAGAAAGAGGTGAAAACTCCGCTTGAGAAAATAGTACAACTCTGTATAAATATATCTTGAAAACTATATCCCCCTCCCCCGCACACAATTACATTTTCATTTGTTGCCTCTTGGGGATTAAAAAAACCTCTTTTCTAGTTACTACCATAAAATTGTAAATCATCCTTGTACAGTAAAGATGCATTGTGTTATCATTGTGCCAGAGGCGTCTTAAAGGGAAGTTCAATACAACAGTGCCAAAACACTGATTTGAACCCAATCACCCTCCTGTACCATTCCTAGCAACCTTATTGTGAAAACTGTGAAAAGCCTCAGTGATTCAATAGAATTGGATTCCAAAAAAAAAAAAAAAGACTAAACAATCAGTGCTGGATATATAATAAAGTATATACTTCTGTATATAGCAAAGCTCTTTACCTGCCTTTGGCAGAGAAAATAGTAGGATTTGTGAGCAGTCTCAGTAAATGTAAAGAAACTTCCAAAGTGATGTAGTGAAAATTACTCATACTATGAAACAGGGTAGCATACATCTTTATAAGGTTTTTATGGAAAGTGAGAAAACAAATTGATGGGGGGATGGATAGACAATAATAACAGGGTGAACAAGCTAACAACAACAAACTGCAACATGATGGGCCTATACAACACTTAGTTGAATAGGCAAAGAACAGAATGAATGCGAAAAGAACACAGATGCATGTGATGCCTCCAGGTAAATAAAAGGGTTTTAAAAGAGAACAGTCAGAACAATTCCTAAAGGGAAATAATGGGGGAAATATTTGGAATAAATGGCAAAAAAAAATCTATGATACATCATAGCAACAATCCAACAATAACAACAACAGGGGGGCAATCCCTCAAAAAAAATCCCAAAATATCCAAAGGACTGCATAGATAAGTACTTGCAATTCTTCCTTCTCCTTGCTGGGTAGAAAGAGAAGCACAAGGCTATTATACTATTCCAGTAAAAAAATTGGAACACTGTACCTTTAAAAATAAAGCAAGTATTGATTTTTCCACTTTGCTAAAATAGTTATCAAAGTTCCAAGATTGCCCATTATATAGTGAGGCCTCAAACAATGTGTTTCTTGTATTGTCGAAGGCTTTCGTGGCCGGAATCACTGGGTTGTTGTAGGTTTTTTCGGGCTGTATGGCCATGGTCTAGAGGCATTCTCTCCTGACGTTTCGCCTGCACTTTGGCAAGCATCCCAATGTGTTTCTTTCCCCCTTTAATTCTACTAAAGGCCTGTTCTATGCTAGCTCAGTATTAAACTTTACTGAGTTTAGACAGGCTTATGCCTAAACTAAGTTCAGCTTTCATTTTCTTGTATTATGTATTTCTTCTCATTTTTTTCTTATTTTTAAAGCTATTTTTCAAAATAAAATTACCTGGAAGGAAGTGGAAAAGGTTAGGAAAACAACTGATTCAGATACACAGGTATAACTGCACTGAAGAACTTGGTAAGAACAAAAGTGAGGGGAAATATTTTAATGAAAATGTGGCAATTGTTTAATATTACTTGAATAAAAGTTTTTTTTTCATTATTAGTAATACCTTTGATTTATTAAACTCAATTTGTGATAAGTATAGTAATGATTATTTGAATACTAGATAAAATAATGTTAAACAAAAAAATTAAGGGGAAAAAAACAAACAAACTGGGACTTTATAGAAGTCAAATATAATATAACTGAGAAATGCTGAATGGACTTGAACTGATGTCCATAAAAACCACTATGCTATCTTTAGAATGACATACTCAGCTGGAATCCCAGAGGAATTTCTAGAAATTGTTCCATTATTTATCCTCCTATGGAACCTTTACTGACCTCAATTCTAATCATAGGAGTCCCAAGTATCTTCTCTAGTCAATCATTTTAATCTCTGAAAGCAGAAACATATTTCAGATTTGTGAGCTTTGATGAAGTATAATAATCAGGCACTTTTTCAGAAAGGGAGTATCGGGTACTAAAAAGTTGAACATGCTGACTCATTTATTTTATAATAATATTTATATGGTAGCTTAAATAGTCTACATCCAATAATTTGAGACCACGGGCTTTTAATGGTTTCACGTTCTAGCAATCTGCCAGTATCTTCAGGCAAAACATTCTACCTGACCAAAAAGCTACTCTTACAGCATATTACATTCTCAGAAATATGATTAATGGGATAGAAATTTTATTAAGCTTCCTTGCCAGGTTAATAACGTTCAGTAACTAAGGTACTTTGAAAGAACCTAAACTCAGTGCTTTACCCTAAAATTGCACAAATCTATTATCTGTTCCTCTCAAAATACAGTTGCAGTGGTCCTGTCCCAAAGCTAACTTCAAACTGCGGCAGCCAGACAATACACTCCCGTCATGCTTGCATGTTCTTAATGTGCATCAATGCTCTGTGGTTTGTGTAATCGCCACCTGGGTGTCAAACTGGTTCCAGAATTTCCTATGTAATCATGTTCACAGAAAAACCACTTTCAATACCAATTTGAAACTGCATTAAATGGTTAATATAGATGGAGCCAATGCTGCAACATACAAAAATGTGACTTGTGTTTCACCACATACAAAAAATTATTCTACAAGAATCAACCACATTAATAAATCTTCACAATTACAGTGTACAGATTTATAGCAAATAAATATGTAGAAAGATAATGAACATCACCAATCACCCTGACTCTCACTGGGGAGAGAGGGTGGTCTATAAATAAAGTTTTCTTCTTCTTCTTCTTCTTCTTCTTCTTCTTCTTCTTCTTATTATTATTATTATTATTATTATTATTATTAACAGAATGAACATCGTTTTCAATTTCTCTTTATGCCAAAGTTGATGGAAGGTTAACATGGGCTCTCTTCACCTCCTGTCTCTACTTGATTAATGCACATAAACCACAATCTTGCTTGCTTTAACTTTTTTTTTTTACTTTATGCCTAATTAGCCTCTTGAAAGAAGAATTCCAAGAAAGGAAAGAGGAATTCCAAGGAGCATCTGGATGAAATGGACGTGAACACTTCTTATTGTGTAAATAGCATCCACTGAGGAAGCCAATAAGGAAGCATTAGAGTTGTGCATGGATCCATTTTTAGTCATTTCCTTCAGACAATCCAGCTTCTTTGGTTTGTTCGGGTGCACAAAATGCCCAGCCATCACAGATTCCCTTCTATAATGGGATCATGTGGCAGTCAATCTTGGCTCCTCCTCCCCTATTTGGCATCACAGTTTAATCTTTTTTTATTAATCTCAGCAAACAAAAGGAAACCGACATTCTCTGAAAATTATTGCCATCATCTTATTGAGTAGAAAGTAGAAACAGCTCAAAGGAACCATTAAACCCAAAACATAAAGGAGGTTGAAACATGTCAAGAAAAAAGGGTTTATTTTTTTAAAGGAAGCCCAGGAAGGACATCACTTTTTCTTACCTGGAAATGGGTAGCCTGCTTTTATCAGCTTGGATAGCCCAGAAACAGGGAATGGCATTTACCATGCCTCTATCACTCTGGTCTTTGGGGTGATCACTGGGAATTAAAATCATGGTGGTTGTTATTCAGTGCCTGTAGTGATGATATTCAGAGTAATGAGTCAATCAGAGAAGTAAGTTGGATAGAAGGAAGCATTTTCTCCTCCCTCCACCCTCATTTCACATTACTACAGGCACTGAGCAACAATCATCACCAATTTTTTTTTGCTCAGTGACCACCACATATGCCAGATTGTTGGGAGCAAGGTAAATATGGTGCTCCAGTGATACTGAACTGGTTTCAATACCACTGACCTGGGCTGACACCATTCAGCCACAAGGCAAGCTTGGCTGTATGCAGTGAGGACACCCGTCAGCCCCCAAACCAGGTGAGCATTGCTTTTTGTGGCCCAAGGAGTTGGCCCTTAGATTCTGATGCTGGTGTTAATAATGGCTTCAGGATTACAGAGAATGGCATTCAGATTGTCACCACTGACCCCACTTGACTCCTTCAAAAAATCATATTTTCTTTTTGTCATTTTAAAGTTTCCTTTCCCTCAATTTTGGTTCTTCCACTCCAATATATGCTGTAAAGCACTTATGATTTTTACCCCATGGTGGTGGATATATCTGAAAACTGAGTACGCATGCCCAGTGTGGAACACATCTCACCACACTAAAACAGTGGATGCGGCTCTTAATGAGACATGCCGCGTTATCACGGGGTGTCTGCGCCCTACACCATTGGAGAAATTACACTGCTTAGCCGGTATTGCACCACCTGACATCCACTGGGAAGTAGCAGCCAATAGTGAAAGGACCAAGGCAGTGACATCTCCAGCTCATCCCTTGTTTTGGTATCAGCCAGCACGTCAACGACTTAAATCAAGAAATAGTTTTCTTAGATCTACAGAGACACTCGCTGGAACACCTCAGCAAGTGAGAGTCCAAAAGTGGCAGGCTCAAACCCAGCACCTCAATCCGTGGGTGATACAAGATGAGAGACTCCCTCCTGGGCACACAGAAGACTGGCCGACTTGGAATGCGCTGAACAGACTGAGCTCTGGCACCACGAGATGCAGAGCCAATCTTAAGAAATGGGGCTACAAAGTTGAATCCACGACATGCGAGTGTGGAGAAGAGCAAACCACAGACCACCTGCTGCAATGCAACCTGAGCCCTGCTACATGCGCAATGGAGGACCTCCTTGCGGCAACACCAGAGGCACTCCAAGTGGCCAGATACGGATCAAAGGACACTCAATCAACTACCAAGTTTGCAAAATTTGTTTTTTTTAAATCTGTTTGTTTGTTTGTTTTGTTCTATTAGAAATGTAATACAATGGTATGGTTGCTGATGACACGATAAATAAAATCTGAAAGCTTTTGGGTTGGAATAGGATATTCTAAAATTTTGGATCTCATCTTAAAGCTGATTTGCTTTGTGCATCCTCTCATTTATATGTATCTTTGCTGTTTTCTTTCTACCATTATGCACCTCATGGTAATGTACAGTTCCCTAACCCTTCAAAGAGTTTGTTTTGTCAAATATTAGTAAGGAATGGTTTGTCTATTACAGGAAAAAAAGATATTCCTTCCCTTCAAAGTAAGATTTTGGTTTATTAGAGCAAACCAGCCAACAGTAAACCATGTGATTCATTTCTTCCAATCTTAATCCTTATTCTCTTGTGGCTCCCAGTTTTACTGAATTTGGCAGAATGAGTAACTCTCCCTTTGTAACAAAGTTTAACAACCTAATTTAATTAATTCATTAAAGTATAGGATTAACTCCAGTATTAATCCAAAATTCTATGGAGCTGAAACATGGTAGGGCAATCAGCTAACAAGTTAAATGACATTTTCCATGCTCTGATTCAGTTTCAAGCAACCCAAATGATTGAGGGGCAAGGCAAACTTGGAACCCTTCTTCTAGTAAAATTTCCACAGATATCAAAATATTAACTGGGAAATTACTGCTGGATATGTTGGGTTTGTTTATGGTGGGTCTTCCTTGTTTCTTATTACACCAAGTATGCTAAACTGTGTAACAAGATTTCCCTAGTGTTTACCTCCTTTTCCTTTCAAAAAACAGTTAACACAGTTCATTTGCTCAGCCTCTTTTGTGCGGTTTAACTGACAGTTTTCCTAAGTTTTAGTGTCATTACTTTCACTGATGTTTTATTTTAATTGTTATACGATTTATAATTTGACTTTTTGATTTTTATGGAAATGTCTTTGAGAGGTTGAACTAAAAATTAAAATAATTTGCAATAACATAAATAAATAATGCATTACAGAGTATGGATTGTTGCTGCTTGAATGTAAAGAAACAGTTCTCTTCCTTTTCCTACTCTTCTGCTTTCCTTCTCCAAAACTATTATTTCTATAATGACCTACTACAATATGTTTAAAGTTTCCAATGTCTTACTCAAAGTCATTGGTGACATGGTTCGGAAATGGCATGTTATCGCAACTAACCAAATAGTAATAGAATATGTCATCAGAATATCTCTTAAAATGAGTCAGACCATTGACTGGCAGACACTCTGGATTTTTGAAAATCAGTCTTTCCAGTCCTCCCAAGATAGCCCAAGGACTAAAAACTAGAATCAGGGGACTCAGTGTCTATTGCTGTTGGTGTCAAACTAACAGCTACCTCTAGATTTTGTTCAATCCAAGTACATAATTGTCCTTCATTTATCAAATGTTTTCCTATCAGGTTCAACAGTATATTTTCTCAATATATTTGTTAGGAAAATCTGCCTTAAGTCCTGTAGTAGAACATTCAAATAACAATCCAAACCATTAAAATATAACAGAAGAATGAAGTCAGAGTTTCTTTGATATGTGACCAAGTTATAAAGGATTTAATTGAGTCTCCTGTTTGACAATGACCCAACAGAGACCCTCCTTGATTATCATGTCTCCCCAAGAACTATTTGCATTTACACAAAGACCTCTTTCCCCCCAGCTGTTACAGACACAGAATATCAAACAGTCATCAGAAAAGGACATCAGAACTCCCAAACACAATGGTCAATTACTAGTGAATTTCTACAGTTCATAGCCTTCTTCTCAAATGTTTAGAGGACATGATGTTTAACAAAATTTAATCACAGAAACCATGACATGAATACAAAATGTAATGCCGTACATAGTAAATAAGAAAGGAAAGGTTAGGAAAGTTTCAGGGAAACTGTAAAAAGATCTCTCTTGCCCTTGCAAAGCACTTAAATATGATTTTCCCATTTATTCACAAATCAATACTTTCATTGCCCACAGTCAAGATAATACAATTTTCTGCTATTATTTCTGAGAACACCGGGTAGTAGTTATGCCCTAGTTGTTCTCAAGTCCACATTGGCTGAAATTTAGCTTGGTTAACAAAGGAAATGGTTCTTTTCTATATTAAGAGCCGCACTTGTTTTTAGACAAGCAGGAAGGTGGCCTTGTGAAATATTTTGAGGCTGGGATAAAACTGCATTTTCAAATAGGTTTGAATGGTCAAAATTCTCCTGGTGTAGATAGACATTTTGCTCACAGATGACAATGATATTTCAGAATTGATAACAGTAAATAGTACATGCAATGTTTTTGTTTTTGTTTTTTTTTTTTAAATTACTGTGTAGCTTCATTGTGGGTAATAATACTTTTAAAATATTCAATAACGTAAAATACAAGTGGGATCTGCAAAAAAAAAAATTGCTTCCTGGAATTTTCATTCTGAAGTAGACTTCACTTACTGAATAAACTGCTAAAGGTAAGCCTATACTCTGCAATATACATTAATGCAATATTATAGTTGCTACAAGCTGTTACATATTCTCCTATGCTCAAGTCAGGATGTGTCCCAAGAAATTGGGTGGTAGATTCACTTGAATATCATTCTGATTGAGTTTCAATGTTCCTGTTTTATACTCTTATGTTTTACTCAGCTTTAATCTGGATTGTTATATTTAACTATGCTTTTATTTCAATGATGTTTTTGCTATGATTAATTGTTCTGTTTTGTGTCTGTGGACATTTTGTCCCATATGGAAGCCGCCCCGAGTCCCTTCGGGGAAATGGTGGCAGGGTAAAAGAATAAAGTTGTTGTTGTTGTTATTCAGATCAGGTCAGTTCCAACAACAAGAAGGAAGAAGTGAGAGGATGGTTGTCAGCTGATCCATGAATCATTCAGCAAGTTAGTAAAAAAAATGCCAACAAGAAGTATAACAGGATCATAAATCAAAGCCAGTCTAAGGCCAGAAAAACACAAACATTGAAGAATACTGCTAGTTGAAAGCAGCAAACCTGTCAGGGAGTGGCTAGAAGATTTATAGGGAGTTGTTTCCAGATAGTGTTCCCTACTTGATAACCACTGGGAGCAGTACAATCTCTCCTTGTTTCTTTGCCACTCAGTGAATTTTGTAATGGGCCTTCAGCATCTGTAGTCACCTGCTGAGGAGCAGGACTGCCTTAGCCTCGATCATAGTCTCCTTGGACTCAAAGAGACATTATCAGAATCTGCAGTTTCATGGCAATCTGCCAACTCCTCTCCATCTGAAACATGCAGCTCAAGTCAGACATAGTAGATTTAGGCTACAGAATTAGTATTAGCATAGCATATATAGAAATAATGTCGTTATGGTCTAGTAGTTTGTCTCAAACTGGGGTTGAAATCCCCACTCATTCATGAAAACACAGTAGGTGAACAAGTCACATTTTCTCAGCCTTGGATGAAGGCAGTGGCAAACCTCCTATGAACAAATCTTGTCAAGAAAATCCTGTAACAGGGTTACCATAAGATAGAGCCAACTTGAAGGTATGTAATAATATGTCACATATAGGTGTACTTGTCCCCAGCCATTCAAAGTGTGTTCCTTTTTACTAAAAAGGTGACTACCTCTAGAATATTAAATTGTTTTAATCACTGGGAAAGATGAAGAAGAATGAGATGTTGGGGAGAGTAGTGAATGACCCAAAGCAGCACATGAGATTAGTTTTTTGGTGTCTGATTCTCTTTCACTTTACATATTATTGTTGTTGGCATCTAATGATTGCCAGTTGTAAGCCGCCCTGAGTCTCCCTCCAGGAGGTGAGAAGGACGGATATAAATGTCTGAAATAAACATATAAACATGAGAGGTCTGCTCTGCACTCAAACTATAACTTAACCATATAATTGAATTACCTAGGATTAAAAAGGATACAACTTTATTTGGTAACAGATCTAGGCAGAAGAGAATACTCCTATTACTTTCATAGACATGGAGCTTCATCCAGAACTGATTACATTTTTACAACAAAAAGCTTATAGTAAAAACTGAAAAGACAGAATTGCTACCAAGAGTGCTTTCAGATCATAATCCGGTGGGAAAAGAACAATGGGAAAAGAAACAATGGAGAAAAATTGTCTATATACTGAAAGACTCCAGAACTGAGGAGAAGGAATAAAAAACTATTTAAGAGAGAATTTAAAGGAGGGCATAGTGAAAAGGGTTGTCTGGGGTGCAGGGAAAATAGTAGTAAGAGGTTTAATTTAGCAAAATGCTATTTGGTTTAAAAACAAATTAAAATCAGAAATTCTAACTGAGGGCTCTTCCACACAGCCCTATATTTCAGAATATCTCACATTATTGGAGTGTGGACTCAAATAACCCAGTTCAAACCAGATATTGTGGGATTTTCTGCCTTGATATTTTGGGATATAGGGCTGTGTGGAAGGACCCTAAGATAAGAGACAAAGAAAGAGAATTAGATAATAAGTATAAGAATTAATTACAGCAAAATTTTATTAAATTACAACAGCAACACATTCCATCAAACAATAAAACAGTTAAAAAAATTAAGCATATGGGCAATTAAAACTCCTAGAACAATAAAACAAATTAAAAAGATGTAAACATGTAAAGTGCCAAGTCTTGATTTCATGCTTATCTATAGTCATTATCCAAAATCCACAGTCATTACTACCATACAAGGAAAGGCTAGCTCCACTATTGCTCTCTGTAATGAATCAGTTATGCAGAAAGGGAAGATCCCAGACTCATGGGCAAAGGCCACTATAGTTCTTATTCCTAAGCAGGATAGAGATATGAAACAAGTCAGAAATTTAGACTAATCTTGTTAGTAATTTGTGATTATAAATTATTTGCAGAAATTTTGGCAAATAGGCTGAAACAAATTTTTCTAAAAATATTACACAGAAAAATTTATTTAAATACTCAATAGCTGGCTCCATTAGAGAAAAATATGTATAAGATGTTTTATAGAAGTTATAAAAAACCAGTGATAATAGCCAATATTGATAAATCCCATTGAGGGGAATACTGGAAGGATAAGACTCAGAAAGGCACCTTCTTCCATATTTGGTGGACCTTTAAGATAGTACAAGAATTTTGGGAAAAGGTGATTAAAGAAACAAACAAAAAAATTACTAATAAGTTTTAGAAAAATCCAGAAATGTGCCTTTTAGGAATATTTAGGGAGAGAATTAGTAAAGGATATAAGGAAATGTGTCAATATAGCTTTATTGCAGCCAGACTGACAATAGCACAGTCATGGAAAGGTGAAAAAGAACTAACTAAAAAGGAGTGGAGAGAAAAGTTATTAGACTATATTCAACTGGCCAAGTTATCTAATGGTATCCAGGGAAGAAATAATGAAGAATTTGTTTAAAAATGGAGGCTGGCATTTGAATATTTGGAAATGACTTTAAAGTTGCCACAATGGGAATTCACTAAATTAAACATAAGGGTAGATTTTATTAGATGTGGGACTCAGAGTGAGTAGTGTTGGAAGTCATGGGTGGTGATAGAATATCACAATGTATGTGTTTGGGGGGACAACATACCTTTATTAGATGTATTTGATTATTTCTAGATGTTTCTCCTTTTTGTATTCTGTATGCCATTAATTTGACTCAATAAAAACCTTATATGGACTTCCGGTGGACATGGCGACGGGAGGGAGCTCCCGACAAGGACCTGTGTAGTGGTGGCTGGGTTGAGCTGAATGCTCCCCCCTTTGCCAGATTGAGTTTGCAAAGGTGTCGCGAATCCCAGAGTGGGCTTGAGACCCCAGAGATCTCTCCCCCCTCAAGGAGGAGAGGTCGGTAGGGTCCGAGCAGCACAGGGGAAAGCGAGCCACCCCACAAGGATCGAGCCGCAAGGCTTGTTTAACCGCCGCCAATCCATTCACAAATTGAAGAAGAAAGAAGAATTAAGAAGCCCCAGTTTGGGGAGAGACACAAGAAAGACCCCATCTTCAGGTAATGGGAACTTGTTCCCGAATTTTAAAGAAGAAAAAGCTAAGCTAGAAATAGCTGGGGAGAATATGGAAAGATAAAGAACTAAAGAAGAAGTTATAGAAATTAACAAAGAAGAGATTGCATTAACTGGCTTTCTGATAGATAAATTAAGGAATTAAAGGAGCAGAGTGACTGAATCAAGATCTATTTAAGATTAAATACAATTAAATACGATATTTTGGCAACTGGGACAATTTGAATGAATTTTTAAATTAGTAAATAGTGAGCAGGGCCGCTCTATTTAACTTAAATTAATTCTAAATTTAATTTAAAGTACAAGAAGACGGGATATCTCCCCCCATCAACCCCCCCCCCCCGTTGGGGAAGTAAAGGGAAAAAGCGATAGTGAGCCCGACCTTGACGCCATAACTGTTGTGTCTAGCGCCAACCTTCTTCATAAACAAGCAGGCTGAGTGGAGGAGAAGGAAGTGACGAAACGGAAGGTGGATTGCAGGGACGAACGAGAAACCGGAAGAAACAAAGAAAGGAAGGAAGGGCGGAAGTGACGGAAGTGACGGGGCGGAAGGAGGGCAGACGCCATTTTGGAAACCATAGAGAAAGTCCGATAGTGACGGAAGTGACGGGGCGGAAGGAGGGCAGACGCCATTTTGGAAACCATAGAGAAAGTCCGATACAGAGCGGCCAGAAATAAAATTGAGAATAAACCTGTAATAAAGGGATTCTCTGAAACAAATTTTGATAAACCTGGAAGAGAAGAGGAGTAGAGGACAGGAGGAGACAGAACAAGGATGAGAAGCAGACGATACAAGGACGAGAAGTAGACGACGACGGCGGTGACGTGGAAGAGAAGCAGACGAAGGGCGAGGGGCGTCAAAGACGAGGACGAGAAGCAGACGAACTTTGATCAATCGAGGACGAGAAGTAGACGAGTAATAAAGGATAAAGTAGAGGGGAGAAGCAGAAGAAGAAAGTAGACTTTCTCCTTTTTTTAGGGAGAAGGGATCCGAGATGACAACTCAAGGAAAACCAGAGTCCCGGAGGGGATCTTTGGACATAAACCCAAAAATGGACAATCTTCTAAAAGAAATAAAAAAGATATCAGAAAAACAAGATGCATTGAAGGTGGAATTGAAGGAGGAGGTCAAGACTAAGCATGAGGAATACTATAAGAAACAAGAGGGAATTATCACGAAGATGACAGAGGAATTTAAGGCAATGAAAACTGAAATAAAAGAAGAATTTGGCCAGATCAAAAAAGATATATCACAATTACACGGGGAAGTGAATGAATTAAAAGTTTCTAAAGAGAAAATTGAGGGAACTCAATCAGAAATGGCGCAGAAGATAAAAGGACTGGATAAACAAAGAGAGAAAATGGAACTAGAACAAGAGAGACTACTGCAAATGCAAATGGACTTCCAATTAAGACTTAGAAATATAGCGGAGGAGGAGAAAGAAGATATAAGACAAATGGTAATTAAAATGCTGGCAAGCTGTTTGGAGTGTGAGGAAGATGAATTGGAACAAGAGGTGGATCAAATTTACAGGATTTCATCATTCTATTCCAGGAGAAATAAGACGGATAGGGATGTGATTGTGAAGTTTACAAGAAAGAAGGTACGGGATGACATCTTGTATAATAGCAATAGAAACCCAATCCGTTATAAAGGAAAGAAAGTTGTGGTCTTGAAGGAATTTCCGCAGATGACTTTAGCAAGAAGAAGAAAATATTTTTTCCTAACAGAGGAGCTGAAAAAGAGGGAGATAAGATTCAGGTGGGAAAGAAGAGAAGGAATAATGGTGACTTACAATGAAGAAAGACTCTGGTTGACATCTGAACATAAGGCAAAGGTATTTTATGATAAACTTATGAGTCAAAAGGAGGGAGAAGAAGAGATGGGAGAAGGGGGGGAAGAAGAAGAAGAAGAAGAAGAAGAAGAAGAAGAAGAAGAAGAAACATAAGGAGCTGAAGAAAGAAGATTATCCACCCCCAGAAAAGGAATTAAAGCTAAAAAAGCAAGATATAAATCACCAAAGGATTATAGTTACCTTTCGAAAGATCCAAAACCACAGAGAATGACACCACGAAAAAAAGAAGGAAAAGAAGGACAGAGTATGGAACAACCAACAACTGGAACAGCGGAAACGGCTTCAGGCGACATAGGACTGGGATTAGATCAGAATGAATAACAAGATGGAGCGACAAATAAAATGTTTTTCTAACAATATTAATGGATTGAACTCCCCCCAAAAACGTAAGAAAGTCTGGAATAGTTTGAAGAAATCTAGTTATGACATAATAGCTCTCCAGGAGACGCACATCTGTGATAGACATATAGCACACTTACCGAACAAAAAATTAGGAAAAGAATATCACTCGTCATACGAGAAAAAGAAGAGAGGAGTAGTTACATACGTAAAGGAAACAATAGAATCAGAATTGGCTTTTAGAGATTTAGAAGGAAGATGTGTTGCAGTAAAGATGATAATTGGAGATTCTAAAATTTTGATTTGTAACATCTACGCGCCTAACGGTCCAAAGATAAAATTTGTTGAATTTTTAAATGTTAAACTGAAAGAAGTGGAATTTGATGAATTGATTCTGGTAGGAGATTTTAATGGGGTATTGGACTCCCAAATGGACAAAAGCTTGAAGACTAGAAAGTCTAAGGAAGGCAAACTTCCACAAAAATTTATAGACCTTCAGAAAGAATTTGATCTAGAAGATATATGGAGAAACAGAAATAAAGATAAAAAAGACTATACCTTCTTCTCGAATAGACATCAATCTTGGTCGAGGATAGACATGGCTTGGATAACTAGGAATCTCTCCGCAAAAGTCAAGGAGATCAATATATTACCACGAGATCTGTCTGACCACTGCCCTCTAGAAATTGTTATTAACCACAAAAACTGTCTCAGAAAATGGAGATTAAATGAGAACCTGATAAAAACAGAAGAAGATAAAGAATACTACAATAAAATAATCCAAGACTTTTTGCAAATAAACAAATTGGATGAAATGGAGCCACGAGTGGTGTGGGATGCATTTAAAGCAGTTCTGAGAGGACATTTTATACAACAAGGATTAAGGAAGAATAGAGAAAGGAATAAAAGAATAAAGGAGTTGGCAGCAGAAATAGCAGCCAAGGAAATGGAATCAAAACGAAAACCATCGAAAAGAATAGAGAGACAACTGTTGGCACTAAAACAAGAGAAAAACCATGTGGAGTTAGAACTCCAGTCAAGACAAATGAAATTTTTAAAACAACAGACTTTTGAAAATGCGAATAAACCTGGTAAATGGTTAGCAAATCAAATCCGGAAAAAAAGACAAATAAATTATATATCTAAAATAACAACTGCAGATAAAGACTTGAGGACGGATAAAGAAATCATAGAGGAGTTCAGGAGATTTTATACTCAATTATATACAAAGGACAATATAATGAAAGAAGACATTATGGAGTACATAGGCCAAATGAAGCTAGATAAAATAACGGATGAAGATAGAGAAGCATTGAATAAAGAGATATCTGAGGAAGAAATTGAAAAAGCAATTAATAAAATGGAGGCAGATAAGGCCCCTGGACCTGATGGGTTTACGGCGGGATTTTATAAATCCTTCAAACAACAGCTATTACCAACACTTAAAGTTATTGTAAATGAAGCGATGAAATATCAGAAGGTACCAGATTCTTGGAAGGAAGCGGAGATCACAGTGATACACAAAGAAGGCTCCCCGGAAACGGATATTAAAAATTATAGGCCAATTTCCCTCTTAAACACGGATTATAAAATATTTGCAAACATCATGGCCACAAGATTAAAACTATTCTTAAATAAATGGATTGGAGAAGAGCAAACAGGTTTTCTGCCAAATAGACATATGAAAGAAAACATACGCAACGTTCTAGATCTTTTGGAATATTATGAGATGAACCATCAAAAAGAATTCGCTATTCTATCAATAGATGCAGAGAAAGCCTTTGATAATTTGAATTGGGATTTCTTCAAGATACTAATACAAGAATTGGACATGGGAGAAAAATTTAATAATGCTATTAATGCGATCTACGAATTTCAAAAAGCTAAAGTGAAAATAAATGGTCAAATGACACAAGAATTTGAAATAGCAAAGGGTACCAGGCAAGGGTGCCCATTATCCCCATTGATTTTCATAATGGCAGTGGAGATCCTAATGAAGAAAATTAGAGAAGATGAAAAGATAAAAGGAGCGAAAATTGGAAAATTTGAATACAAGATACGAGCGTTTGCGGATGATCTATTAGGAACAATTGAGGATCTGGAGAAAAAATTACAAAATTGGATAACTAAAATAGAACAATTCGGAAAAGTGGCAGGCTTTAAAATGAATATGAAGAAAACAAAGCTCCTATTTAAGAATGTGGAAAAGGAGAAACAAGCAAAGATACAACAACAAGTGGGGATAGAGAGTGTTAAGAAAATTAGATACCTCGGAGTCTGGATTACAGCGAGAAATGGTCAACTTCTGAAGAATAATTACGAAATAGTTTGGAAGAAAATTCAAAAAGATCTACTAAAATGGAATTCTTTAAACCTATCACTTCTTGGCCGGATATCTTTAATAAAGATGAATGTTCTACCAAAACTTATATTTCTATTTCAAAATATTCCGATAATAAGAAATCAAACCCTATTCAAAAAAATGGAAGAAGGATTTATTGAAATTTGTCTGGAAAGGAAAAAGGCCAAGAATAAACTACATAAATCTGATAGATAAAAAATCTAGAGGAGGGTTGGGATTTCCTGATTTGAAGACTTATCATGAGGCATGTGCTCTGTCATGGATAAGAGACTGGATGACGTTAGACAAAGAAAAGTGTTTAAATTTAGAAGGTCATGACCTGAGAGTAGGATGGCACGCATATGTTTGGTATAATAGAGAATTAAAAGAAAAAAACTTCGGTAATCATTTTGTGCGAGCCTCCCTACTGAGGACATGGATGAGATATAAAGCTCTCTTTTACAAAAACACACCATTGTGGGTCTCAGCAATGGAGGCACATCAAAGAAGATTGTTAGGATGGAGGGTTTGGCCAAGATATAAGAACATCTTGGTAAAAGGGAAAATGGAGATTAAATCTTTTGAACAACTCAAGAACTCTTATGGCAATATAACTTCGTTACATTATTTACAAATTAAAGAATATTTCAAACAAGATCAAAAAATTGGTTTTGACTGGGAAGAAAACACATGGGATAAAGTATTAAGAATACAAAAGAAAACAGTGACAATACTCTATAATAAATTGGTCCAATGGCAAACGGAAACTGAACAGGTGAAAACATGTATGATTAAGTGGGCCGAAAATTTAAGACGACCCATTCAGTTTAGAGAATGGGAGCAAATATGGAACAAAAAGTTGAAATATACATATGGCATGGACCTGAAAGAAAATTGGTATAAAATGTTTTATAGATGGTATTTGACACCGAATAAACTTAGTCATATGTATCAAAATGTCTCAGATAAATGTTGGAAATGTGGGGAACAAACAGGCACATTCTACCATATGTGGTGGACTTGTAAGGATACTACTAAGTTTTGGGCTTCTATCCATGAGGAAACACAAAAGATGTTGAAGAAGAGGTTCAAAAAGAAACCTGAGTATTATTTATTGGGATTTACAGATTCGGATTTTAAACTGGATGAGAATGAAGACAAATTATTTACATACTACACTACAGCGGCAAGGATTGTTTTTGCCAAATATTGGAAGAATGACCAAATACCGACCATTGAAGAATGGTTGGAGAAAGTTAAAGAAATAAGAGATATGGATGAACTAACTTTTTTGATGAGAAGAAATACTGGAAAATCGCTAAAGAGAACAGACTGGATTTTTTTCTATGACTACGAAAAGAAACTTAAAGATAAAAGTTTTAGAGGACAAGAATAGATAAGTAAGTTGGAGAAGTAGAGTGAGAAGATCCTGAGGTTGGAGTGGAGGTCATTTTAGATTAGTTTAGGTGTTTTTTTTGTTGTGTTTTTGTGCTACCCTTCCTTCTTTTCTATCCTCTTGTTATTGTTCCCCCTCTTTCCCTGTGTTGATTTATAAAATGTTTAATAAAAATTATTTGGAAAAAATATATAAAAACCTTATATATGAGATAAAAAAACTTTATTTGGTAACAGCTGCAGATAAGTATTGGCTTGTACATGAGTATGTATCTGGGCATTGACCCAAATGACTGCTGATCTGTGAGCCTATTGTAGTTGAAGAAAACACAGAGAAAAAAGTATTTTCCCCAATACATCAAAATTATAGTCACCAGTTGTTGAAAACTGTGTAGCAATTCAATATACAAAGCGTTACCTACTTCCAAATATTCTTAACTGGATAGAAGTGTAGTGCTGGACAGGTTTTAAATGTTGTTAATGGACTGGAAAATTTACATAAATCATACAGAGAAAGTGGCATCAGCTCACAGTGATAATTTCAGAGTTCTATTAAACAATCACACTAGCTTTGCAAGTTCAATGTCAAACAATGCTTTGCATATACTGTATATAGTCTTGAGCTTTGTCTGCAATAATAAATAAAAGAAGCCTTTTTGTTTTGTTAGTAATTAAAACTGTAACATTCCTATTCTGGTTATTTTTTGTTTCTTTTTTTGTTAGACAGGCAATTGCAAGTAGAGCAAGAAACTACAAGAGAAAAAAAGGACTTATGAAAATAATTTACATAATTATATTTTTGTTCAAATAAAACAAGAGCCCTGTTAAGACTTGCCATTTTTAATTATTTTTGTGATGCTTATTTATGAACCTTTCAAGTCACTTTTTGTCCATTTGGGACTAGATTCCTGTTGGTTTGTCCTAAAAGTAGTCGAACTATTCAGTCAACTGCTGAGTCATGCTTAAGTACAGATTAAACGAATCTGCTTTGGGAAGGAATAACAATTCAGACATGGATATTTTTTTAATTCTTTCCAATATTAAATTCTCAAAGGTCCAATTCAATAGCAACAAATTAATCTGATGCTTATTTTCCTGATGCTTAAACAAGGAATATAGGAAAAAGCAATACTAAGTATTTTGTTACAGGGAGCTCTATATATAATCTGGATGGAAATCTACGCCATGTGGCACTTCTACATGGGATACTTATTTAGATACCGCAGAACTCCTGATCCCATAATAGAAAAATGCAGACGTGTCCAAGTTCCATACACCATTTCCAAAAACATCACCATCTCTTGCTGTTTATTTTCTGCCCAGTTACCTGGAAAAAGCAGTGGCCTTGTGGCAATTTTACCTTCTTTCCTTTCCTAACATACACTGAACACTTTTTGAAAAAAAAGTGTTTTTCACATAACTGTTGGAATTGCTCAGTTTCAAAACCATCTAAAAGAATGTATCTCTCACTACAAAAATCCAGATTGGCTCAATATGTTGTCATTAGATATTGAAAATATCATACCAGGTTGTTCTCATAACAGTTTTGCACAAGGGAGCTGTAACAGCCAGAGATGTCGACTAATTCTATTTGAATCTTGAGCCCCTTTATCTTTTGTTCTCTTTGCAATTTTCTATAGCTTTATGAAGCCTTAAACATTATGAGTCATCTAAGCTCTCCAGCACTTTTTCTACTTAGTTCTATTAGAGTCTCAACAACTTCTTTATGTGGAAGTGACTAAACCACTATTTCTAGACTCACAGTTTCGCCCACATTTGATAATGTAGCTGCTTTAAGATCTATACATAAACTTAAGCTAGTTAACTGTGAATTGAACACTTTTTAAATGGGCCATGTTCCATCTGGAAGTTGCACTGTAGGCATTTGCTAATATTCATACATGATCTAACAACATCAGCTATAGCTCATAACCGAGTATGATTATCTTTCAAGGGTAGTGCCTTGGAGGTGGATGACCGTAGAGGCCTATTCTGATCTGCATGGTCTTTTGCAGTGAGAAAATATATTTCCAAATGGAAAGTGGTCACAACAAGAGTTTGCTTGATACACTTTCCTCTTGGCACATTTCTCCCTTCCACTCTCTATTTATGACTATTCAAAATCCACAGCACTATTGGTAACTCCTTACCTCCAGTTAGAATGCTCAAGTGCCAGCGCTACCCAGATCTTGGTGCTTATTCAACATTTTAAAAAAGTTAGCTTTAAATTCAGCTTAAAATCTCTTTTGCTGTCCACCAACATTTTCCATTCTTGTGTTGAGACAGAGATTGGGCATTTGGGTCAGTCTAGCAAAGTTTATGGTGGAGAATCATCTCTTCAGTGCTGGTAGTCTTTGCTTCTTCTAGAACGCTGATGTTTGTCCACCTGTCTTCCTGAGAGATTTGTAGGATTTTTCAGAGGTAATACTGATGGAATATTTCCAGAAGTTGAGAGTGACATTTGTAGACAGTTCATGTTTCGCAGGTGTACAATAGAGTTGGAAGGACAATAAGTTTATAAACAAGCGTCTTGGTATCTCTAAGAATGTCCTAATCCCTGAACTCTCTCTGCTTCATTTGAAAAAATGCTACACTCGCAGAGTTCAGACAATGTTGTATTTTGGCATCATGTCAACTTTTGGGGAAAGGTGGCTGCATAGGTAGTGGAAATTCATACATAATTTAACCATCTAGGTAGTTAATATTTACGGTTTTAGAATGGCAACATAAAGCAATGAATCTACCATATTTTCTGGCATACAAGGTGACTGGGGGTATAAGACGACCCCCAACTTTTAAAGATAAAATACAAAGTTAGGGTTATATTCTGCATTTAAGACTACCCCTCTTCCAACACAATGCCCCCACGGCTCCTGCCGCTCTCCTTTCAAGGACTTCTTCCTCCCTCGCCGTTCACCTCCTCCGAAGGCTGAAGGAAGTGCCTCTGGATGACAACTTCCAGCAGCCCTGGGTGGTGGCGTGCCTTGGATACGTTTGCTGAGGCATTCTGGGAGCTGTAGTTCCCCGACTCCTACTGCTCCCAGAATGCCTCAGTGAGCACATCCAAGGCACACCACCATCCAGCCTGGGCAGTGGCGTGCCTTGAATGTGTTCACTGAGGCATTCTGGAAGCATTAGTTCGACTCCTATGGTTCCAGATGATGACTCCCAGAAGCCCCTGGACAGCAGTGTGCCTTGGATGTGCTCAATTGATGGGTCTGTCGATAGTCTGTATGTTGTGTTTCCTCATCAGCTTTCCTATGTGGTCAGTGGTTCCCTTGATATATGGCAAGAACGCTTTTCCTCTGGGTGGATCTTTGTCTTTACTCTCGTGGCTTGTTCTTGGTCTTGCAGCTCTTCTGATGTCTGAGATGGAGTATCCATTGGCCTGTAGAGCCCAGTTTAGGTGATTCAGTTCATCTTGAAGGAGATGGGGTTCGCAGATTCTTTTTGCACGGTCTGCTAAGGCTTTAATGGTGCTTCTTTTTTGACTTGGGTGATGGTTGGGATTTTTATGTAGATATCTATTAGGCCTGGGTAACAACGGAAAAAAATGTTTCTAAAATCGATTCGTTTTTTGGGGGTTTTTGCGTTTCGATATTTAAAAGAATTCCGAAATTTTTCTTTTAAAAAGTTCGATATTTACGAAATTTCGTAAATGTTAAAAAAATTACGAAATATTAATGAAACAAATACGAAACAATAACGAATCGATTCGTTAATGGCGGACGCGACCGCGCAATACGCTAAAAAACCTCCAAATGGGACAGGGGGAACTTCTGAAGCTTCCCTCTCCCTCTGTTGTTGACTGTTGGTGTGATATTATATTTTTTTTCACTAATTAAACAAAAAACAACTATAAAACTTGCCCCAGACATGCGGAAATAATAACGAAACGACCTCAAACCAATAACGAAACGAATACATAACGAATCCGAAGCATTTACGGAACGAATTTAAAAATTCGTTTCAGTTTTAAGTTGCTCCAGAATGGTTCGTTATCGCTTCGTTATAAAAAAAAATAACGAATTTTTAACGGTTTACGGATAACTAGAACATCTAGAAAAGAGAGTCTTCCTTCATTTTCTTTTTCCGTGGTGAATTGGATGTTTGGGTGGATGCTGTTAGGATGATCTAGGAACCTGTTTAGTTCTTCTTCTCCATGGCTCCAAATGGTGAAAGTGTCATCCACACATCGGAACCATGTCGTGCGCTTTTTTGTCGCTGTTAACTCTATTATTTTTGCAATGTCTGTGCCTTTAGAAATGATATCCTCTTTTCTCAGAAATACAGAAGGCTCTTAATATCTGTTGCCATTTGGTTCCACGATACCCACGAATAAAAAAACTTGTGGATGTTAATGCCCCACTATATACAATGCTGTAATAAAATACTATTCCTTATATAAAATGGCAAAATTAAAGATTGTTTCTTGGATTTTTGATAAATATATTTTTAATCTGTGGATGATTTAGTCTGTAGATGCAGAATCTGTGGATATGAAGGGCTGACTATATGTCTTGTCTAACTCAATTAAGACACTTTATAACTTTAGTTCAAAGACTCCCTTTTGCAGTTTCTTTCTGTTCAGTACAGGAGCAACTTTAGCAATGAATAGCAACTTAATCATGCTTAATTAGTTGAATACTAAAGTCTATGGGGAAGCTGTAATTACTCACTTCCTCTTATTGTTTTTCAGTCCTTAGTGAAAAGGAATATAAAAAGTGGACCAAGGAAGCATAATACAGAAAGAATCTGGCAAAATATGAATGTGTTAGAAGCTGATAATGGAAAATACTAGCTAGCAGGAGGCATACTCATCTTGGGTCTAATCACTTCTGTGATAAAACTACTTCTAAATGCTAACTCTTGTGGAAAATTATACTAATATTTTAAGATTTTATACATCCTTGTTGAATGTTTAAAAAGCCACCAATGAACTTTTGAACATTTTTTCTTTTAATTTTTAACTGAAGCTTCTATTTACTTAGAGATAACCAAGCTAATTCAGAATCTTTTTTATTGATCTTCCAACTCTCGCTTGCTTTAAAATTAGGCTTTGTGGTTCTCTGTGAGTGTATTTTTTTAAAAAAATAATGCTCAGCTGGGGAAATATCTTTGTCAAGAATCAATCAGATTTTCTCATAGCTGGACCAGGTTTTGTAAACTTCTTAATTGTGAATGAAAACACTCTTTGATAAAATACCAAAGTAAATGCTATATATAAAAAAACAAACTATTACAAATACAGTACAGAGTAAAGTAAGAACAAACTGCTGTCAAAGGATAACTATTCTTGAGGGGGAAATGAACTAGATTGTGGCACAGCTGGTTGGAAGTCAGCTGCATTAAAATCACTACTGACTGGAAGGTCATGAGTTAGAAGCTAGCCCGGATCAGAGTATGCTCCCGACCATTTGACTAGCTTGCTGTCTACCTTTGCAGCCCGAAAGACAATTGCATCTGTCAAGTAGGAAATTTAGGTTCCACTTAAGCGGGGAGGCTAATGTAACTAATTTATAATGCCATAAAAATCTCCAGCAGCATGCAAAAGAATGAGGAAATACTCCATTGGTGCCACAACTGTTAATCAATGATTGCCATCCTCTATATTTTATCATGCTATCTGTATTTTTTCAGACCACCAAAATTGCACAGCATAGCTATGATCTCATTGCCATTGCCATATCCTATCTGGCTAATAATTCTTAATACTTCTTCCTAAACTGCAAATTCCAGGATCCCATATGATAGATCATTGGCAGTTAAAGCAGGATTGGTGTGAATGAATTTTTTTTCCATAGAATGAAAGAGTTGGACAATCATCATAATTCTGGATAACTCTTTGTCTCTGCAAGTGTGTGTGTATGTGTGTTTAATTTTACACAATATAATTTCAAAGTGAACAGTGATGTACAGTACAGAACAGAATAACATTCCTTTAATGCCTTGGATTATGAAGTATCTCTCCATTTTAGAAGAACCCCCCTCTCCCAGCCAAACATGCAAAGTAACCCTATGGGGCTACTTAAACTTAAACAGTATCTGCCTCTGTTTGAAGGTCTCGGCAGCAGTTTAATGCTTAGCATATTTCTAAACAGCCCATCTTTTATCTCACCTTCTATAGCACTGATTCAGAGTGTTATATAATCAAGATGGTGTTTTGTATTTTTAAAAAATAAAAATGTTGAAACATGTTTTTGCTGTCCCTGTGTATGTCTATCTATCTACATATAAAAATTAATTGAAATAAGTGTGACATAACTGCATCTTCAGAAATCTTTGTAAATTGCTCCAATATAAAACAATCAATATTTTAATATGTGCATTTTACAGAGTGTTTTTAAATGATTATGTGTTTTAGCAATGTTGTAATCCACCCCGAGCCATGAGGAGAGGCTGGTAAAAATTATTATTATTATTATTATTATTATTATTATTATTATTATTATTATTATATTCATAATAGTAGTACTGAACTCAAATTATGGAAGAGTTTGGATCCCAGCTTACTTGTAGAAAGCCCCTGGGTGGCTAAGCAAGTCATACTCACACCAGCTAGGCCCCCTTCCACACAGCTGAATAAAATCCCACGTTTTCTGCTGTGAACTGGATTATATGGCAGCATGGACTCAGATATCCCAGTTCAAAGCAGATATTATCGAATTTTCTGCCTTGATATTCTAGATAGTATGTGTGGAAGGGCCCTGAGAAGAAGGAAATAACAAACCTCTCTATAACTCTTGTCATGAATACCCTAGAATAGGGTCATTATAAAATGGCATTGACTTGATGTCCCACAATAACAACAAACATACACACAAATAAAACATATATTATGCAGGTATAGCCTGCAGCAGGTTCTCTGAGCCCCTTTCTACATTGCATATAATCCAGATTATCAAAACAGATAATCCATATCTGGATTATCTGAGTCTGCACTGCCATATAATCCAGTAAAAAGCAGATAATATCAATTTTATATGGCAGTGTAGAAGGGGCCTGAGTGCTAAAAAGGATTCTTGTATGCACAGATAGGGGTTCTCCTCTAGGTTGAGCTAAGATAAATAATAAATCATGAAGTTGGATTTCCCACAATGTCCTAAGGTGAAGTGCCTGGGGGAGGACATTGTAATATTTCCAAAGCCTATACTCTGGGAGAAAAGCATCTGTACTGTTGTTTGTGTGTATATGTTTTAAAAAAAATAGTTGTACCCATTGGCTTACTACAAGTCTTTCATTGTAGTATTCTTTGTTTCCCTTTAATATGAAAGAAACTGCAGCATGCATATTTACTAAAGCCTAATGTAAAACCATGTGATCTCATGAAAAAGGGTGAAATTGGTTTTTTGGCATCACATCAAGGAAGACTGAGAACTTTTGAAAGACAGATCTTTGAAACACGTGTAGCTTAATTATAATTCAGGGTGCTTCAATGTCTCCACATTTAAGCTTGACATTTGTAGGCGAATACATTAAGTGTGTGACATACAGCCTCTTGTTTCTTTACTTAATGTTAACAAATAATATTTCACAGACAAGACTCAAAGTGCTTGGTATATACAAACTGTTCAAAATTATAAGATTTATGATACAATCCGTATGCATGTCGACTATAAAAGCAAACTCCAGCAAGTATCATGTGGGTTAGTGAATGAATACAGGATTTTAGCCTTGGGGTGTTAATCTTTATTTTAAATACAGTCTCATCTGAAGATCAAATAATCAGGAGATCAGGTTCTGAGGAAAAGAAACATGCATCGGTTTATTATTTAACAACAAAATGTACATGGAGCAGGGTAACTTATTCTGTATATTGTTTTCAAATTCTGTTTTATCACCAAAGCTTCTACTGTATTCCAAAATACATGTCAATAAAATAAATGCAGCGAGCAGTAAAATGAAGTTTCACCATCTGTGTCTTCAAAACAACTTAAGGCATTCATTGCAGACCAGACTGTGGGACAGCTAGTTAATAGCCAGCTGCGTTAAATGACTACTGACCAAGAGATCATAAGTTCGAAGCCAGCCCGGGTTGGAGTAAGCTTCTGGCCATTAATAGTCTAGCTTGCTGTTGGCCTATGCTAATTTAACTAATTTATGATGCCATAAAACCTTCCAGCAACGTGCAGAAGAATGAGTAAGTACTCCATCAAAGGACCCGGTGTCACAAACAGATGGTGAAGCAGCAGCTCCCCCTGTGATTGGAACATATCATACCCTCATGAAGCCAGAAAAGCTGTAGTGTTAACATGCCTCTGTATCTGTCTATATATGTTATATGTCTAAATGGTATTAAATGTTTGCCATGTATACGTGCATTGCAATCCACTCTGAGTCCCCTGGAGGGTGAGATGGGCGGAATATAAATACTGTAAATAAATAATAAATAAATAATTGCATGAATTCTACCTTTTAAAAAGATTCATTTCAATCCCCTTCCCTTTCTTCTACTCTGTCCATTATACTTTTGTCTATGCCATTAAGCCATTGGTTTCTACATGTTTAATTGTTTCAGATTGTATTTTATATGTCAATTGATTTTAACGGTTAATTGTGTTATGTATTGTGTGATTTTTGTAAAATTGTGGCATTGAATGTTTGCCAAAATTGGAAACCACTCTGAGTCCCCATCAGGGATAGATAGAGCGGGGTAGAAATAAAGTAAATAAATAAACAAATATTTTTTCTGTCATGTTGTGAACATATTTACTAAAGTCTGAATAATTAAATCATATGACAGTTGAGATTATTTTGTATATATTCTGTGGATAGGGCACATCTCATGTGAATATCCTCTGGAATGATCTGACAAAGAAATTATGTTTGGAAGAATATCTCGATGTAGCACTTTCCCCCCCAGTAAAACAAATGTAGACAAAACATAAAATGATCTTTATCTTCCCACAAATAATAATAGTAATAATAAACTTTATTTATACCCTGCCACCATCTCCCTGATGAGGACTCGGAGAGGCTTACATGAGGCCAAGTCCAAACAACAAATTACAACAGAGTAAATGGAAAAAAGTTATACCTACTGTATCTCATTCAAATTCATCTCTTCTTTTGAAGTTATTAAAATGATGTAGATTTAGTGTGTAGTCCCCAGTGTGGTTCGGTAGCAAACATATTTTGTATGTTTGGTGGGTTACACTGAGAAAAAGAGAATAGAAGAATTGTTGAGTCTAAAATTCTGTTGCTCAAATGAGAAATGTCATTCTGACTGTAAAACATGCCTAATCATCCATATGAAAACCATGTTTACATGGATAAGTTTTCCTAATTTCCCACATTCTTTTAGAATTTTGAACAAGCTTATATTTCTAAGAGTATCAAACAAGAAAAAATAGGATATTTTTGGAAAGGATTATGCTTTGTTGTTATACATCTTCATTCCTATTTTTTTTAAAAAAAGATGGTGTATTAGTTATTTCATGACATTTTATAAGATCATTGGTAGGCAGAGAGTTAATTTCTGTAAACCAGTCTTGTCTACTCTTGTAAGTGTGAACATAGCTTTAAAAATTGCTTTCAACATCTTCTGCAACATTTAAGAGTGCCTTGACAAATAACAGACCATTCCAATTTTATATTGACTGAAAGATATTAGATTCTTGGGTAAAGAGGGAAGATAGATTGATCTGAGTGCATTTGTACAACAGTACAGGAATGGGTTAGGCACTCCATTCTTCCTATATTGACTCAAATCAGGTAAATAACTTCTGGACAGAATTGTAAAGTCTAGTTTCTTTCTTTTCCAATGATTGCAAGGCAAAAAGTGGCATGAATTGAATAGAAGCATATCTGTTGGCCACCTGGGATACTTTGAAGTCTCAGCAACCTCTCTTTTGGTGGTTCCCGCATCCAACACTGTTGCTACAAACATCATGGCAACATTATCATATAAAATTTCTCTCACACACATAAACAAGAGGTAGATTTTATCTTCAATATTGTTCTTCAGCTATTGCAGAAGTTGGATTGAGGAGTCAACTGAGAGAATGCAGGGATTGTAGAATGAAGAAAAATGATAGGAAGGATCTTCCAGCATATGTAGGTGTTTGCCTCGATTTAATCCTTAAGAAAAATCAGGACAGAGTCTTGCTATTTCCTTCTATTTTGTTAAATTGTACATTGTAAAGAAGTTGATTATAAATTGTATGATTTTAACTGTATTGGTGTTTAGATTGGCTGCAGTAATGCTGGAGCGGCCTAGCTGAGAGGAGTGTGTTACCATGGAGACGATGCTGTAGAGAAGTGGGAGGAGCTTAGAGGGGAGAGTTTGAAAAACGACAGTTTAAGTTCAGTCAGAGTTAGGGTTTAGGGTTAGAGGAGTGAGCAGTCAGGAGTTAAGATTGGAGGGTGAGGAATTGGTAGAGGAAAGATTAGGAGGTTATAGCTGTAAAAGAGTGAATTGTGAAGCAAAGTTTCGAGGCTTTGGAAAGCCAGATTAAGCTACTGGAAGTTTCTTAGCCAGAGAGTCTGATAAGGGAAACATAACCAGTATTCCGTTAGTCTAAAGAAAGGCTAAAGAATAAGCTTATTAAGTATCTGATCAAGGGAGGATCAGATAAGGGAGACATCCCTGTATTGGAACTTTGTTCTGTAATAAGTGCTTCACCTCAGGAAGATACTGTATAACCTGAAAAAGTGTAACATTCAACTAACCAAGCATTATTCTGAGTTCTATAAGAAAAGTTACAACTTGCAACCACACGCTTTGTGCTCAATAAACTTGTTAACTTTTGTTTGAAGACTGCCTCACCTCCATTAATTCTGCGTCCAGTGTGCCATATCTCCCAATAATACCTCACATCACTCATTGGTGGCACCATTAAGAGAAATAAATAATAAATCGTCCCTCCTCTCTCCTAATTCGTTACATACATATTTACAGACGACACAGATAGCCTGTTTTGAGATGTTATGTTGATCATCAGTACTAACTTTTGTATTTATGCTTAGATGTAATCATCTCCTTAAAAGAATCAGGCAACATTGAATTATGAAACTGACTGTGTGGTTATTTTTGTTATACAGACAGAGGCGGCTCAAGCCATTACACAAAGTAAGCCTTTGCAGTAGAGTTGATGTTGCCCAGGGGCGCTCTTGAGGTACTCTTGAGGGAAAATAGACCTTGACATATGCGAGTTGTAGTTACTGGGATGTATAGTTCACCTACAATCAAAGAGCATTCTGAACTCTACCAATGATGGAATTGAACCAAATATGGCACACAGAACTCCCATGACGAACAGAAAATATATATCAATGATTGGTCGGGGGAGGGGGCAAATACTGTTTGCTTACCGTTGAAAATTACCTAGGGCCGCCTCTGTATACAGATAAATACATTAACCATATTAACTCCAGAATGAAACTCCCAGGTCTTAATTGGCTCTTGTTTTTCTGCTGCTAATGGCCTGTAATTGCTGTCTTTCCAGACCTAGAGTAAACAGAAAGAAAAAATGTTAAAATTGTTCATTTTGGAATCAAGAATTATTCTAGGGTGATCATTCTCACAACAATTATGTATTGCATCTTACATAAATGGTAGTTTACTGGGAAAAATGTATCAAAATAATTTTAAAATAGATTATGCTATCTCTTACCTGTGGCATTATTGCCCAAACAATTTGTATAAATGACACATGAAACAACAAACCATGAAGAGTTGCTATTAGATTTCATACATGAGAAAGATGAAACTTGTGGTTATATGCATTTCAACTTGATGCTATTGTTGTTCAGTTTAACATAATCAGCGACTTAACATTTCTTAATATTAAATCCATTGTTACCTTCAGTTTGATTCCTTTAGCAAAAATGCATAGTTATTTTGTCTTAAAGTCATAGCTAACAATAACTATCTTCTCATATGCAAAAACACAACAGGAAAATACAAGGAACATCTAGAACAGTTTCACAAAACAATACAGAATCTTTAGGCCTAAATATAACATTTAGGTCTGAATCTGGTCCCAGGTATACTGCCCATTTAATGCATTTGAAAGAATGCAGGGGCCAGACAACAAACTCCCATGAAAGAGGGCAAAAGAAAACCCCTAATGTACATCAATGTTTCATGGTTTGTGTAATCACCATCTGGCACTCAAAATAGTTCCAAGATTTTATATGTAATCACCTGCACAGCAAAACCACTTTCTTCAATAATGATTTGAATCTGCATTAAATTATTAGTGTAGATGGAGCCTCTAACGTGTAGGCTTAAATGTCAGCAACCAATAAGTGAGATTTGAATAAGTTGGCACAATAAATAAAATCAGGAAAAAGTATTCCCAAAATGAAAGGGGTGACAATTCTGATAGCAAGTAATTATGGTGATTATAATTATATTTATTTATACCCCATCTTTGTCTTAGTGTATAACTCAAGACAGCTTAAATTTAAAACAGGCATAGCTAAATATTAACAATATGCAAAAGTTAAAATATGATTAAACTATATAATTTTTTATAAAATAAACACACAACAGCAAATGGGAAATCTACCATATTTTAGAAACCCTTCTGAAATCAGTTTTCCAAGACCTGTCAAAACAACCAAACAAAAAAGTACCTTCCTGTGTAAAGAAAGCAAGGAGGAAAAGGTCCTTGAAAAAAAGCCTAGGAGCACCCACCAAGATCCCGGAGTAACAAATGCAATGTCTGGTTGGGGACTGACTAAGAAAAGGTGAAGTGCAAGCCACAACATGTTGCCCTCTGTTTAGGCTTCATCTCTTTTCATATAGTACCTTTCCTGCCTTGCAAATATCAACAGAGGCACTAGAGGACAGTGTGCAAGCATTTAATCAGTGGTTCCAAACATTTGGAACCCCAGGTGCAAAATCATTGTGGGGTTCCATGAAAAATCTTAGTCTTTTTAAAAAGATTATGTGTAGTATAATGGCACAATGTGCCACAGCAGGACACTCTCTATCCTTTAACTATGGAGGCCATCAAAAGTGTACTCTTCCCTGTACTGCTTTATGATTTGTGGGTTCAGGACCATATTTTTAAAGCATATTAAAACAACAACAACAACAACAACAACAACAACAAACCAAAACAGTACCTGTCTGTAGAAAGATAGCAAGGAGCTTTATTTTGTGTTCACACTAACTATGCCTGTGAAGATTATGGAACAGAGAAGAGATCATCCCCAGAAGGTCTTAAAACATGGTCAGTATGAGAAACTTTCAAGTATCTTGGTCCTCAGTCATGTATGATGGAAAGGATGAGCTGCTTGGTCCCATGTGGCTAAAAGCACTGTATATAGGAACTCTGAGAAAGGCTGCTTTCTTTCTCTCCCAAAGGTAAGGGTTCATGTGAACTATGACTATGGCAGGAAACCTGCCTATACTAGATTGGAAGAATCTAACATTCCCCTGCTTAATCAGGATCCAGAGTGTGACACATTAGGCTTCAACAGTTTTAATACTAGTCCAGTCAAAATTAAAATCATTGTGCCCCACGTTAATTGCCCAAAGAAATGAACTTGCATTTACAGTACCTTGATAAAATGTCCTTTTAAATAATAATAACAATAATAATTTTATTAAATATTTCCAGATTTTTTTCAGACAAGAGAGGAAAATGGAACAGTTGAGTGAAAAAATGGATGGTGGGGGTAGTGGAGTTATTGTCTCTATTACCCTTCTTATATTTTCTGCATTATTCTATATTTTTGTCATCTGCTCCAGCTCTTCTTCATAAAAGTTCATTTTAATTATTCTTATTTGGATTGTTTCACAAAAAATGCTTTCAGTTTGTATTCATGTTCATTCTTTAAGCATATGAGGGAATATATTCTATGGATAAATGATTCCAATAAGGACACAGAAAGTGATTCCTAACCCCTTCACATAATTTTCTCCTGGAAAGAGGATTGCATTTGTTGAGATAGTATTTACCCATTTAAAAATAGTTCAAATGCCACTAAAAGTGTCATCATACCAAAGGGGCAATAAAAGTAACTACACGGTTGTTTTCAAAAATCATTAGCAAAAGAAGAATATTATCATCTACCAACAGTGGTAACATTTACTTATAATGGACAAATATTTGCCGCATCCTGGTAAAAGTTCCCAGACAGGATCTCAAGCTATCAGCAGTGCAGATCTGTTGTGGGCCTTACAGGTCAGCAACATCATTAGGATCACATAATTTTCTCCAATCTAAGTATTTTTTGTTATTTTTTCATTAATTTGCACTGATCTCAGATAGTGTCTCTAAAGCTACTGCATCTGCAGAACCAGCAAGCTCTCTATTGCCACAGATCAGTGCAAATTATTTATTTTAACTCTTTTATCAAATTGTAATTATTATCTGAATTATTTTCTAAATAATCTAAAGGTTTAATTTAATCTATTCATTAGTAAATTACTATTGTGCAGACCAGGCCCGTAGCCAGGATTTAGTTTCGAGGGGGGGAGCTAAAAAAAATTCAGGAGGGGTTCGGGGGGGCCTGAGTTTCGGGGGGGGGGCTGAGTCTGAGTGAAAGAGGGTTTACCCTAGCAAACCTTTTGTGTCATTACCCCAATACCCCCATGCATATGGGATATATTGAGTATGGTGATCAGATCATGATATGAATAAACATAACAGTTTAAATAATGCACCAGGAAGGCCTTTTCGCGAACCACCATGAGAATTTCGGGGGGGGGGGGGTGAAGCCCCCCAAGCACCCCCCCCCCCCCAGCTACATGCCTGGTGCAGACAAAAAATTACTATTTATTACTACCATACTTTCTCCCCCCTCCCCCTACACACTGATCCGAATCTAATTAGGGGGTGTAAACCCCTCTATTATCCAGAAATTCTTCAATCAGGGGTTGATAAGTATTGCAAAGAGTATATGTAGAGTACTAATAATGTTTTTAGCTAGCAAGTCCTGAAATCTCACTGTTCTTTAAAAAAAAATTTTGTTTTTAGCTAGCAAGTCCTGAAATCTCACTGTTCTTTAAAAAAAACCTTTTTGTTCTGTGATTATTAGTTATATATCCGAAGTTAGTATGTCCATTTTGGTCGCGTCACATATCCTATACTCTATCCAAAGTCTTTCAAAATTATAGTTTTTGGATACCAATTTTTACAGGATCTCTCTGTTGCCAATTGAAGATTGAGTCTTAGTCTCTTGACAAATGCTATAGCCATGTCTCTAAACTATATTTTTCTTGTAACATGGTCAGATTTTGTCACAAAGGTCTGGTCTATCTGTTTTTTCATGTCAAATTCCTGCATTGCAAGCCTCTCTATGAAATTTTGAATTGGTAACCTCATGGATTCTTTCCAATCATCTCTCTTTCTTTTCCTCTGTTTCACCTTGCAATTAGTCATCATATCTAAAAGTTGAAAAACAATGAGACTTACTCTTTTAGTCTACTGGATGTCATTTTTCTATTTTCTTTCAGAAAGCTATCAGTTTAGAAACAAGTTTGGCTGTTTGGAGTAGAATGGAATGTAGGCATTTGTAGACAGGGCTTAAAACCACTTTGGAACAAGTTAAAGAAATCTGCTCCTAAGGAGCTTTAAGTCCTCACACCCTGCCCAAAACAACCAGGCCTTCCCTGTTGGTGCCCCCATGCCAGCACGGTAATTTCTATGCTGCCATGGGGCCACCGAATCTTCCCCCCCAAGGCATTAAATATGAAAAAACTTACTGGGTGCCTTGAGGAATCTCCAGCAAGTCTCCTGGCACATAGAAATGATGCACCAGAAAGTGTGGGTCAGGAGTGATTTGCCCCCCCCCCCCCAACCTCCTGGCATGTCATTTTATGTACCAGGAGGTCTGCGGAGATGCGTCATGGTGTGTGTCAAGTTTCTTCTTATTTTAATGGCTTTTTCAAGGGATGGGGGAAGGGGTGGCTGCCCTCTTTACTTCTTTAGTCTCATGGAGCCCAAAGAAGTGAAGAATGAGTCATAGTGTTCACAGTTTGTTCAGTTTGTAAGGTGATTTTTGTGGATTTCTGTTCACAGGAGATATCTTACCCTATACAGTTGTAATAATTTGATACCGACTATGGAATTCTGGGCTTTTTAGTTTGTGAAGTATTTAAAATTCATTCCCAGATTCCATTAATAATGTAGTTCAGGGGCATTCTATGTATCTCACCAAACAATAAGTCTACGCTTCTGTGAGATGGCACCATGGCAACTAAAGTCGTATCAAACTGCTACAATTCTTCAGCCTACATGAAATGTCAAGTTTCAGAAAATGCAATTTATTACCTTTTCTTTCTCCTTTCTACCGATAACACTTCTAGGACATTGTGGGAAATCCACTCTGGGGAAAGATGTTCTGTAGGAGAAACACATTTTGCAAAAGTGTAGAACATTTTTATTAAAGTTTCCCAGCTAAATTAGTGATTAAGTAATTCCTCTAAAGTCAATTTGTACAGGATTTTTGTTGCACTCTGGAGCAATCCAAAGTCCCCTACAGGATCCACTATCCTGAAGAAATTCATCAATCAAAAGTAATTCAAGTAATTAAACCAGTTGGGAATTGTGTTTCCACTATTTACCATGGGGCCAACAGTGAATGAGGTATGCTTTCTTCTGTGACAAAAGTGCTGTCTGAAATTACCATTATGCATTTAGGATTTGGCTGCAGTCAAGGAAACTAAATAATATGCTCACAAACTGGTGGTCAAAAATCCTAAAATCCAAGTGCATATTAGAATATACCACCCAAACTTTTTCACATTTAGTGGTTCTGACAATCTAAATGATTGGCAATTAAATATAAAAGAGGAAAAGTCATTTTATAAGCATGTCCCAGAGTATTTTCACCCACATACTTCCATTCTAATTCTCCAGTCCCTATTTTTACACCAGTGCCTGAGTCTGGATCTACTGACTACAGATTTATTAGGGCCTCGGCAGATTGATTATAGAATGACAGGTGCATTAGGATTGTTTTTACTCTGAGGTTATTTGGAATAGATGTATATGTTATTTGATATGTTACCTTGCTGAGGGGAAAGAAGAGGCTTATTTTACTTTCTTACTGAGATTGCAATTTTTTCCTCTAATATATCATTAACACCACGACCTCATTTTTTGGATCTGATTGCAGAATTTTTTCTATCATATCTCTCCAACCAGATATATTTGAAAAACAAAGTTGAAAAGTTGCCAAAGATGAAATGTTGGATTAAATTATATAAGTGGCTGGACCACCTGCTTCAGCTAAAACATGTTAAACAAATTAATTTTCTATTTATGTGTGATGGGTAGTAGCAAATAAGTTAGTTATTCACACACTCCTTTGAACAGAAGAAGAAATGGGCAGGCATGAATCTCATTTAATCTTAAAACATAGTTGTGTTACTTGATCTAATGGCTGATAGGAGTTGTCAGTTTGAAACTAGGCGGTAAAGTAATGGAAACTTTGGGGGTAGGAGTGGGAAAGGGTAGAAAAAGTCATTGGGCTGCACTTCTCTACATAAAATGTATTTTAATTGTTTTAGGTTATATGTCTTAATGTTAATTCATGTTATTATTGTTATTCTGTCCTATTGGATTATTTCTATTCTTTTTTCATTTTGATGTTTAATTCTTTTGTTATAAGTTTACTGTTATTATTGTGCACTACTCTGAATTATTTTTTATGTGTTGTACTTATTTGTGGAATTGAATGTTTGCCATTTTGTGTGTAAACCACCCCCTTTGGGAAGAGAGTGCGGTGTAGAAATAAATTATTTTACTGACACAAAAACAGAGTATGTCACAGCAAATAAAATATATATGCTGGATTTCATATCACAAAATCACAAGTCGAACACCTTCCAAGCATCTAGGACGATGTATTTTTGAATGATGTGTGCAGGTCCAAATAAGGTGGTCTTTTTTCTGTTGCAGGTTGCCAGTTTTAATTGTAAAAGGTGCCAACAGTAGGTCCTCGGAGATGGTTCATGTATACAAGCAGTTTTATGTGGAATCTAGTTGTATTTATGTGGCCAGATCTTTTTAGGTCTTTAAGCCAAAACTTGACTTTAAATTGCTTTTAGAAACAAATTGGTAGCTGGAGGTAATATTGAGCACTTTGAAGGACCCTATTAAGAATAGTAATAATTAGTACAAATACAACAGATCAGAAAGAAACTGGAGACAGCTTGCTTGGAACACCAAGAGGTAAACAGTAACTATTTAAATTTATAAGACAAAGAAAATTAGGTATTCTTATTGCACACACAGCAAGAGATCTCAACTACGGAAGAAAAATGATCTAAGAAACAGGTAACAGTACCACTGTGCCTGTTTAGCAATCTAATTAAACAATAGAAATAACTTCAGAAAAAATCCAAAGTCATGAAGACAGTCATAATTACAAACAGCAGGTTTTGAATCTTTTATATCATCAAACTATTTGTAAATCAATGGAGCTTCTTTCAGCATTTCCCTTGTTTTCTGAAAGAGAGTATTTTATGGTTGTTGGTAAGTGTGGCATAATCAATTCTAAGCATTTTCTCAGGATGAATGGATGACTAAAGGTATTGATGTATATTTATAGCTCATTCAATATAAAACAACTTGTGGTGTGAGAAGGCAAATGTGCTGTTCCCCTTTATTTCATAGGGGAAAAAAAGAAGGACCAGGACTCCCCAGTTCCCACGCAGTGGGGGCTGGGAAGAAGATTTGCCTCCTCTCATGGAGAAGAGGCTGAAAAATAGATCTGGCCGACTCAATCAAAACAAAACTAGTGGCAGAACTTGGCTGCCAACTGAAGTGAACACTCCCTAGAGTCCTTTATATATCAACTACCGGCTAATACCTTCTTATTATTCTTTTTGCAGCTCGACTCCAAGGAAAAATGTGGGAGGTCCTAAGGGTAAAGGGCCGGCAAAAAGAACTCCAACAAAGCGCCTGCTCCCTCCCACTAATTACTCATCGGAGGAGGGAGAAGTTATGGCAGATGCATTAAATGTGCTTATTGCTCGCGTTAGCGCTTTGGAGAGGGAAAATGGGGCAGTCGCTCCATCCCCTCCCCAAAGGCCAGTGCGCCTAGCCAGCAAGGCTCTCATGCTTAAATCTTTCTCCTCTCGTATTGTGGCTTTAGAGGCTGGAAAGAATGCAAGTGGTGGTGACGACCAGACCCCAATGGCTAGCCAAACAACCAACCAGCCTGCATTGACTGCGCCAGCTTCGGTGACATCTTTTTCACAGCTGGGTCCCCAACAACCGGAGAACCCCAACCCTAGTCAAGGTAACATATACACGATTATCTGGCCTTGGGGGCGTTTAAGCCCTCAAGGAAAGTTACCTAGCCAAGCGGCGGCCACTGCACAGCACTCTACAGTTACCATGAGCCCCATTACCAGCCAACCAGCTCCGACGACACCTATTACAAGCCACCACGTTGAAAGTGCCTCCATTGGTGCCACCCAGACAGCAGTTGCCACTGGCAACGTCGCTGCCAAACCTGCAACCACGGAGGGCGCGCACCAATTTTGGGGCACTGCAAATTGGCCACTCCCAGCTCCACTTCGTATGGACACCATATCATTAGGCTTTCATTTGGCACAAAAAAACCATCGATAAAATACTAAAAAATGAGTACGTGGACATTTTTACACTCTATTATCGAGAACTAGAAAAAAAGGAAAAGGACAAATTGGATGAAGAGCAAAAAGAAAATTAAAAAGCGTAGGGTTGATCAAAATTGGGCAAATTGGTTTACTTGCTTTCTCATATATGTGGGAGTGCTCGCGGAGGCTTATCCTGTTAGAGCACACTCGCTGTTTCAATATCTAAATATTATTTACTCAGCATATGTTAACTTTACGGGCAACGTCTGGCTGCTTTATGATAAGCGTTTTCACTTTGATGCCGGTGGCACAGTGGGTTAAAGCCCTGTGCCGGCAGGACTGAAGACCAACAGGTCACAGGTTCAAATCCGGGGAGAGGCGGATGAGCTCCCTCTATCAGCTCCAGCTCCTCATGCGGGGACATGAGAGAAGCCTCCCACAAGGATGATAAAACATCAAAATCATCCGGACATCCCCTGGGCAACGTCCTTGCAGACGGCCAATTCTCTCACAACAGGATGCTCCTGACACGACAAAAAAAAAACTTTGATGCCACCCTTTACCCCACACTCTGCTGGGATTTGATAGATGACCAGCTGTGGATGGAGGTCATGACCCCCGCACGTGCAGATAAGGCTGATAGTGGCCACACTGTGCAAAACTTTAAGTCGGGTCAGGCCTTTCATCAGCCACAACAACAACACCAGCAGCAGGCTACGTGTTGGGAATACGCAGCCCAGGGGACATGTTCTAAAAAAGGCTGTAGATTCCAACATTCATGTTCCATTTGTAATGGCTCTCACGCCACAAAAAACTGCAACAAAGCCAGATTTTTCAAACCAGGACAAACCCAAAAGAAAAACACAGGTCAGCCCCCTTTTCCCAAAGGGCCCCAGCCCAATTAAGTTACAACAACTTGAGAAGTGGTTGCAAACACACCCTGACAAGATAGCAGCCAGCTATTTACGTAGAGGCTTCAGGGATGGCTTTTGTATCCCAGCCGAGGGCCCCAGGCTTTCGTTTAGACCATCTAACCTAAAATCTCTTCTGGACATGTAAAAGATAGTGTGTGACAAGATCAACAATGAGGTTCATGAGGACAGAGTTCTAGGCCTATTTGTGACTCCCTCCCTTAGGGTGTCACCATTAGGTATAGTACCCAAGAAAAACCCCAGTGAGTTTCGCCTTATTCATCACTTGTCTTACCCGAGGGGCAGGTTGGTGAATGATGCGATCCCGGGTGATTACTACACTGTACACTATACTTCATTTGACACTGCAATTCGTAAGGTGCGTGCCTGGGGCCTTGGGGCTGAATTGGCTAAATGTGACGTCAAGTCGACCTTCCGCCTCTTACCTGTACACCAGTTGGATTTTGAGTTGTTAGGTTTCCAGTTTGAGAATAAATTTTATATGGACCGGGCACTGCCCATGGTTGTTGGTATCTTGTTCAGCATTTGAAACTTTCAGCACCATGACACAGCACCATGGCACAGGTTTATATGGTGTGGTTCATTACCTTGACAATTTTTTGTTTATTGGTAGACATGCATCAGGTGAATGTGGTTTTTTCTCAAATCATTTCAATGGTCAATGTACCAACTGGGAGTGCCCCTAGCAGAGGAAAAAATAGAGGGTCCAGCTACTAATATCACATTCTTGGGGATTGAGATAAATACACTACATCAATACTCCAGGTTGCCACAAGAAAAGATATCCAACCTTATAGACAGGATTCACATATTTTTAACCAAGACCAAGGCAACCCTGCAGGAAATGCAAGAGCTCATAGGTCATCTAAATTTTGCATGTAGGGTGGTGGCTCCAGGTAGAGCATTTCTATGGAGATTATGTGACACCACCTCAGGGATTGTCTCACCTCACCATCATATCAGGATTACAAGACCAATTAAAGCAGATCTTTCTATATGGCTCCAATTCCTGGCGAACTTTAATGGTGTATTTTTCTGGAGGAATTGCTGTTGCAGGACACTCTTCAGATTGCATTGGACGCAGCGGGGGCCGTTGGTTTTGGAGTATATTTTAATGGATGGTGGTGTACTGAACTACGGCCAAAACACTGGCACACCATGGGGATAACATCAGACCTCACCTTTTTAGAGTTCTTCCCTATTTTAGAAGCCATTACAATATGGGATAAGGAATTTGCGAATTCAACAGTACACTTTTGGTGTGACAACGCTGCCATGGTCCAGGTCATCAATTCCCTTACATCGAGATCCCACAGGGTGATGGAGGCTCTGAGATATTTCACCTTACACTGCCTGCAATATAACATTTTGTTTTGGGCCTTTCACACTGCGGTGACAGAGAATACTATAGCTGACGCTCTGTCCCGCATGCAGATTTTTCACTTCAGAATGCTCGCCCCCAACACGGATTCTCTGCCACACCGCATGCCCATCCATCTCTGGCAAATTGGAGTGAAGAGTTAGTTGGAGGCATGAAGCTAGCCCTGGCTCCAACGTAAAGAAGATCCTACATCAAGGCCATACAGGAATTTATCAAATTCCGACAGATTTATTCATTAAGCTTTGATATGCCTGTCCCATACAACCAAGTAGCCCAATTTGCCATATACCTGCAAAGAAAGGGTTACCTCCACAATCCATTCATTCCAAGTTAGCAGCACTCGCTTTCTCGCTTAAAGCTCAAGGTTTTCCGGATCCCACCATTGATTTTCGAATCCGCAAGTGGTTAATAGGCTTGTCACATGAGTGGGGCAATCGTCATGATCAACATGAGCCACTGACGCCCAAAATTTTAATGGGTTTGCTAGAGACCTGGCCCTGGTTATGCACATCCCAATACGAAGCCTTGTTATTCCATGCAGCAGCACTAACAGCCTTCTTTGGAGCACTTAGGGTTAGTGAATTGGTGGTGGGATCCAAAATTCTCAGCGAGCTCTCTTGCTTGCTGACCTAAATTTGGGTTGTAATGAACTACAATTGACTATAAGATCTTAAAAAACTGACCAAAAGACCAAAGGGGCTCAAATCAGATTAAATAGGTGTGGAAAATCGGAACTTTGCCCCGTGGCAGCCATGGCATTATATATGGCATTATATATTGGCATAAGAGGACAAGTGCCAGGCCCATTGTTTTGCCATCAATCAGGGATACCATTGACAAAATACCAATTCTGGGCAGTGACCTCTCGAGCTCTTAAGCTGCTAAACATACACAATCATAAATTTGGCACACATTAATTCAGTCTTTAACCCTCCCCATGGGCTATGGGGAGGGTTAAATAAAAGAGATAGGCAGATGGAAATCAAGAGCTTACCGTTCATATGTCCGCCCTGTTCAGTTGTAGTTACATGTCTTCTCTTTTCAGATGCTGTACAGCTGACACATAGGAGACGGGTACTGATTTGCGGCCATAGCTACGTGCATTGGGCAGAGCGTCAGGCTCGAAAAGGTACCTATGGTCAGCATTTGGGCCTCGCCTCATTAGCAGTTATTGAATGGAGAGGCTGAAGGGGCCTTTGATGGGATGGATTGATCCCTCTATTGTTTAATTCTTCTGTTATTGGATGCCCGGATATCCTGGTTATCCATCATGGGGGTAATGATTTGGGCCTGCTTAAAGGCAGGACTCTTTTCCTTCGAGCAGTGGCTGACATGCGAAAAATTTTGGATTGGTGGCCCCAGACACAAATTGTGTGGTCTGAAATGATTCCACGTTTGAAGTGGCCCAGTAGAGGCAAGGCAAGAAAAATTGATGGGGCCAGAAAGAGAGTTAACCGCACAATGCGCAAAGTTCTATTTGACGGTTTAGGTTCATATATACAACATGCTGATAATGTTCACACCAAGACGGAGTTTTACTGGCAGGATGGGGTTCATCTTTCTGAGCAGGGAAATGCACAATTTTTGGCTGATTTGCAATCAGGTATCCGGCAAGCCTTGGAGGATTTGGTGGGGGATAGGGGCTAAATTGACCCTTGCCCCTAATCTGTTGCAGAATTAGAGGACAATGACATATCTTGGCGAACACCCAATGCACCCTTGTTGTAGGTCAAGAGCAGAAACCCTCATCTGTGGGTCTTAGGACCCAGATGAGGGCATACGCAAATGGCCTGAAACGGGAGACCCTGACCTCAATTTCCTTGGGGCAGAGTTACTCCATTGGGTTTCTCTGCAGAGGTCATCCTGGATTACTGTACCCAGAGACCTGGTGTTTTCTCCCAATATCAGCCGAGGGGTAGGTCGGGCAGGAACGCTACCTCGGCTTTAGCCCTCATCAAGTTATTGTCTCATTTAGGTTAGCAAAGGTTCATGTTGTTAAGATTTAATTAGGTAACATTAATAAAGTTGCCCTTAGTTTACTCCACAACTTGTGTCTGTGTCTCTTCTTCCAGGGGTTGGAAGGCAAATGACCTCCAGATACATACACAGTTATTCCAAGGCTTTTCTGACCAATTCATTCAACTTCTGAGAATAGAAATTGTAAAGTTCACCTCTTCTCCTTCCTTTTCAGGAGATCAGGGAGAGTTTTAAAAGTGTTACTGGGCAGAATTGTGCATACCAGACACATTTGCTATGCACCCCTCTCCCGATGTCTTTTGCTTATCTGAAATCTGATGGAAGAAGCTTTGCCAATGTTGAAATAGTATTCAACCAGATCTTATAGCTCCCATAGTCCACCAGCCAGCATGTTACTTTTGTAAATGTTACTTTTTTAAGCTCTAAATTTGCATATAATTCTGCTCAGTTTCTGTGACAGGGAAGAATTATCTTGGGTTGTCCCAGCCCAGTCAGCTGTATTTTGATATCTGCATTGCAAAGCTGCAGAGTCAGTGACTACTTCCTAGAATTAAAGAAAAAGTACCTCATTATAGAAGTTACTCTTTTTTGGTACTACAACTCCCAGAATTTCTACATAACACTGATTCCATGTCTGTGCAAAGAGTCTTAAGCTGCATCCTACAGATGGGAAGTCTAAGTGATAAACAATATAGTATTAAATTAGTGGTGGCTAGGCAGTGAAATTGCTATCCTCAGTGAATAAAAGATGTGCATTTGCACAAATTATGATGCCATGGCTTTTCTGCAAAGCCTTCTGCCTCTATTATGAAAGAGTAGCTTACTCCCCACACTTAAAGACTGTTAAGTGCAAGAATTTGGTTGCTACTACTACTAATGATGGGAGTATAATTGCTCATTAAAGGGGTATATTTCATGCTCCAGTTAAAGGTATTACTGTTTCTTTTGACAGTACTGTCATAACCCTGTTAAGACTTGCATGATTTACCCTAACGTCGCTCCCCTCCCCCCCTTTTTTTGGCTGACTTCCCTTCAAATGGATTTTTTCTCTGCCATTTCCACAATTTAATCTAGACAATTGACATTCTAATTGGACTCAGCTCTGTGAACATCATGCTATTCTAGAGAACGGTTAAACATGCAGTAACCGAAACATGCCTTTAACCTTGCTTAAAACATTTTAGAATGGGGCTCCGAATCAGACAATTGACTCATATATCTAATTCCCATATTTATTGGCAGGCAACAGTTTTTCAAGTTCAAGGAAGGGATATACCAATAGGACACCCATAGATATTTTCCCCCACATATCTATGATGTTTTTACCTAACGCTTGGGTTTCTACAGTGGGTGGATAGAATTTAATCAGAGGATCTTGAAGTGCATCTACACTGTAGAATTAATACAATATGAAATGCTATGAAATCATGGAAGTTCGAGTTTAGTGAGCCATCAGCATTATTTAGTAAAGAAAAATCACAACTCCAGTGATTTCACTGCAGAGCCATGGCAGTTAAAATGGCTCTCAGATTACAGATTAATTCTACAGTGCTGATGAACTCCAGGTTATCTTAATGTTGTTCCTAAATTAATAAAAATATCTTCATTCAAGCATAAAAATAAGATGTCACTCAACAGGATTGGTAGAAGTGGAATAATTCTGCAAACAAATATGTTTTTGGGTCAGATAAAGGTTGCAATGATAGCAGGCAAACAAAGATACTGCTTTTCAAATTAAACAAAATATGTGAAATTTCATTCAGTTTCCAATTTTCTACCATTGTATCAAATTAAAACACATTTCACCATTAATAAATATATTTTAAGCATTCAAATAAAATGGATGGCTGACCTTACCAAGAAAATGCTAACAAAGAAAGTACACAAAACTGTAGGTGTGAACAATTTTCATTTGTAAGTTGGAGGAATAAAAAGCAATATTTTGGGTTTGCAAAGCAGGGTCAAGTCAACTGAAGTTCAGAACACATTAAAGCTCCCTGCCCTGCAGGTTTCTGCCTCTCTGGGGCTCAACAGAGGTCAAGTCTTAAAAGGGAGAGGGGCATCTGTGATGAGCTCTGGCATTGTAAATAAAAACTGGAAAATGGGTTGTTTTTTAAAAAAAAAAATCAGTTGATGTAGGAGAGTATCACGTGAAGGAAAATAATGAAGGTGTGCTGCTGGATGGTATGATATGAATGTGATGATGATGGAAAAGATGAAAAAAGGATAGATGGAGATTGTATTTCCTGGTGTCTTTAAGAATAGAGTGAATTTGCGTGATTGAGAAAGTTTGAATCAATAATTTATTATCAAAAAGTGGATGGGCTTGGAGAAAGGTGGCATATTGCAGAGAATAAGTACTTGGAAAGAATGAGTTCATTATCAGAAGGGAGAACAGAGGGCAGATGACAGTTTGTATCTATATTATCAGATTTGGATTTTTGTTGGGGAGAAGGGGCAAATGAGAAAATAACGGTGCATTAAAAACATAGATTATTTGGAAAGAGCCAAAGAAAGAGTGCATGGTGGTAGGACTAAACCTGAATCAATCTTTTTTGCACTCCCAGCTCACACCTACTGTAAGGTAGACAGAGTGGAAATGAAAAGGCTGCATATATGAAAATAATATATTGTATAAACATACTATAAATGTTTATTGCTTAGTGTGCTTAGAATTTTGACTTTCCAATAGGTTGGGGTGCAACACATGCTACTGGTCCTTAAATGTGTGTCTCTGTGTATGAAACAGATGAATTTTAATTTTATTATATACTAGCTTGGGGACCCAGTGCTGCCCGGGTTATTAGAGAAAGTGGGTAATGGTGGTCCTGTATGCCAAGTTTGGTCTTTATTGGTCATTGGATAATGGCTGCATTGTTTTCAGGAAGTGAGTGAAGGAACTTGAAGTCCCACCATCCATGGTCCACGCTCCTCCAAACAGCAGCAGGATATAGAGTGGGTCATGGGGGCTCTGTGTGCCAAATTTCATCTTTATCAGTCATTGGATGAGGGTTGCAGTGGTTTCAGTAAATTAGTGAAGGTACTGCAAGTCCCATCATCCACGATCCACCCTCCTCCAAACTGAAACAGGATGTAGATAGGGTCATGAGGGCTCTGTGTTCCAAGTTTGGTCTTGACCGGACATTAGATGAGGGTTGCAGCAGTCTTGGGAAGGGAGTGGAGGTGCTTGAAGTCCCATCATCCATGGTCTGTCCTCCTTGAAAGCGCACCAGGATGTAGAGTGGGTCATTGGGACTATGTGTGCCAAGTTTGGTCTTGATCATTCATTGGCGAGGGTCTCAGTGGTCTCAGGAAGTGAGTGAAGTGACTGCAAGTGCCATCATCCATTGTCAAATTCTTCCAAACTGCACCAGGATGTAGAGTGGGTCATGCGGGCTCTCTGTGTAAATTGTGGTCCTGATCCATCATTGTTGGCAGTTGTAATGGTCTTAGGAAGTGAGTGCAGGTATTGCAAGTCCCATCGTCCATGGTGCATCCTCCTCCAAACTGCACCAGGATGTAGAGTGCGTCATGGAGACTCAATGTGCCAAGTTTGGTCTTTATCGGTAATTGGATGAGCGTTGCAATGGTCTCAAGAACTGAGCAAAGGTACTGCAAGTCGCATAATCCATGGTCCATCCCCAGCCAAACCACACCAGGACGTAAAGTGGGTCTATGTGCCAAGTTTGGTCCTGATCAGTCATTGGATGAGGTTAACAGCGGTCTCAGAATGTGAGTGATGGTACTGCAAGTCCCATCATCCATGGTTGCAGTAGGATTTCGAGTGGGTCTTGCGGGCTCTGTGTGCCAAGTTTGGTCTGTATTGGTAATTTTCTGACAAAGCCCCTGGCCTTTTCCTTTCCTCTCTTTGTCATCTTGGAATCTTGGAATTGAGGCTGGCCAATTAGAGACCATATGCAAATTTCCTTCTCATGTCCCTGCTTCTCTCATTAACCCTTTTCACCACCAGGGGGTCCTATTGTGGCTGGCCAATCAGAGACCATATGCAAATAGCACCACAGTGGCAGCCAATCATAATGCTGCCACAAACTCCTACCTACATCCTCCCTACGTCCGCCGCAAACACTCTCTTTTATTATATGTACAGATATAGATAGATAGCTTGGGGACCCGGTGCTGCCCGGGTTATTTGAGAAAGGAATTATCAAGGTTGGTCTTTATCAGTTATTTACATGGCTCGCAGTTATCTCAGGAAGTTAGTGAAGGTACTGCGAGTCCCATCATCTGTGGTCCATCCTCCTCCAAATTGCACCAGAATGGAGAGTGGGTCGTGGGGGCTCTGTGTGCCAAGTTTTGTTCTTGATCAGTCATTGGATGAGGGTCACAGTGGTCTCAAAAAGTGAGTTTACGTACTGCAAGTCCCATCATCCATAGTCTATTCTCCCCCAACCCTCACCAGAATGTTGAGTTGGCCAAGGGGGCTCTATGTGCCAAGTTTGGTCTTTCTTGGTATTTGGATAAGTGTCGCTGTGGTGTCAGGAAGTCAATGAAGGTACTGGAAGTCCCATCATCCATCATCCGTCCTCTTCCTAACAGCATCAGGATGTAGAGTGGGTCATGGGGGCTCTGTGTGCCATGTTTGGCCTTGATCGGACATTAGATGAGGGTTGCAGCAGTCTTGGGAAGGGAGTGGAGGTACCTGAAGTCCCATCATTTATTATTTATTTATTTATTTACTGTCCTTGTATACCACCGTTTCTCAGCCTAATTGGCGACTCAACGCGGTTTACAACAAAATATACAGTGCACAGTATACAATTAAAACCATAAAAAAACATAATACACAATATTACACGAAATCACAATCCAATACATCTCCTAACTAAAATCGTGGTCCAATTGCATCATCCATATTACCAATCCGTAATCAACACATTCATTGCACCGAATTAGCCAAATGCCTGCTTGAACATCCAAGTTTTTAGTCTTCTTCGGAATACCATCAGCGAGGAGGCTGATCTTACCTCCATGGGAAGGGCGTTCCAGAGCCAAGGGGCCACCACAGAAAAGGCCCTGTCTCTCGTCCCCACCAGCCGCACCTGTGAAGCAGGCGGGATAGAGAGCAAGGCCTCCCCAGAAGATCTTAGGGTCCTGGTGGGCTGATAGGCCGAGATACATTCGGATAGGTAGGTTGGGCCAGAACCATTTAGGGCTTTAAAGGCCAACGCCAGCACTTTGAATTGAGCCCGGTAGCAAATCGGCAGCCAGTGGAGCTGGTGCAGCAGAGGAGTTGTGTGCTCCCTGCGCTCCGCTCCAGTTAGTATCATGGCTGCCGACCGTTGGACTAATTGGAGCTTCCGAGCCGTCTTCAAAGGCAACCCCACGTACAGAGCGTTGCAGTAGTCTAAATGGGATGTAACCAAAGCGTGGACTACCGTGGCCAAGTCAGACTTCCCAAGGTACGGGCGCAGTTGCCGCACGAGTTTTAACTGTGCGAATGCTCCCCTGGTCACCGCCGAAACCTGGGGTTCCAGGCTCAGCGATGAGTCCAGGATCACACCCAAACTGCGAACCTGCGTCTTCAGGGGGAGTGCGACCCCATCCAACACAGGCTGTAACCCTATACCCTGTTCGGCCTTGCGACTGACCAGGAGTACCTCTGTCTTGTCTGGATTCAATTTCAATTTGTTCGCCCCCATCCAGACCGTCACAGCGGCCAAGCACCGGTTCAGGACCTCGACAGCCTCCTTAGTGACAGGTGGAAAGGAGTGACAGAGTTGAACATCATTTGCGTACAAATGACATCGCACCCCAAAACTCCGGATGATCTCACCCAGAGGCTTCATGTAGATGTTGAACAACATGGGAGACAATATTGAACCCTGAGGAACCCCACAAGACAAAGGTTGTGGGGTTGAACAGGAGTCCCCCAGTAACACCTTCTGAGACCGACCCTCGAGGAATGAGTGGAGCCACTGTAGAACAGTTCCTCCAAGACCCATTCCCGCAAGGCGTCCCAGAAGGATACCGTGGTCGACGGTATCGAAGGCCGCTGAGAGGTCCAGCAGCACCAACAGGGACACACTCCCCCTGTCGAGCTCCCGGCGCAGATCATCGACTAAGGCGACCAAAGCTGTCTCGGTACCATGCCCCGGCCTAAAGCCAGACTGTGCCGGGTCCAGATAATCCGTGTCTACCAAGAATGCCTGGAGTTGTGAGGCCACCACACGTTCCAGGACTTTGCCCAAGAAGGGGAGATTGGAAACAGGCCGATAGTTGACGAATTGAGTGGGGTCCAGTGATGGTTTTTTCAACAGCGGTTTTATCACAGCTTGCTTTAAGCTGGCTGGAAATATGCCTTTCCGAAGGGAGGCATTAACCACCACCTTCACCCACTCGGCCAATCCCCCTCTGGCCTCCTTCAGAAGCCAGGATGGGCAGGGGTCTAGGATGCATGTGGTAGCTCTCATTCCTCCAAGCACCTTGTCCACATCCTTGGATTGAACCAATTGAAATGAATCCATCAAAACAGGACAAGCAGATGCTCGTGTTACATCCTCAGAGACTGCCGTTAATATGGTATCCAGACCAGAGCGGATCAAAGCGACTTTGTCTGCAAAGAACTGAGCAAAGGCTTCACAGCGAGCTGCCGAGTCATCAGGGCACCCATCCTGCATGGTGGGCTTTAACAGGCCTCTGACAACTCGGAACAGTTCAGCCGGACGGTTCTTTGCAGACGCAATAGTGGCCGCAAAGAAGGTCTTCTTTGCGGCTCTTATTGCCGCGGCGTATGCCCTTAAAAAGGACACAAACCGTGTTCGATTTGGCTCGCTCGGATCCAAACGCCACACGCTCTCTAGTACCCTCTTCTTTCGCTTCAACGCTGCCACCTCCTCAGTGAACCAAGGAGCTGGTTTAGCTCGGCTACTCGAGAGGGGACGTTCTGGGGCGATCGTGTCTATTGCCCTAGCCATCTCCCCATTCCAGAGAGCGACCAGGGCATCGACAGGATCACCAACCGAGGAGGCGGGAAATTCCCCAAGAGCCGTCAGGAATCCATCCGGATCCATAAGCCTCCTGGGGCGGACCAACTTAATGGGTCCTCCACCTCTGCGGAGGTTAGGGGGTGCAGTGAGTCTAAAGCTGACCAGGTGATGGTCGGTCCATGGCAACGGAGAGATGGATAACTCCTCAACACCGCCACCTTCCTCCCATCCCTGACAGAAAACCAAGTCCAATGTATGTCCAGCACTGTGGGTGGGGCCAGATACCTGTTGGGACAGCCCCATGGTTGCCATGGCAGACATGAAGTCCTGAGCCGCTCCCGATAAGATGGCCTCGGCGTGGACGTTGAAGTCCCCCAGCACAAGTAGCCGTTGGGACTCCAACGCCAGGTCCGAGACCACCCCCGCTAGCTCAGTCAGGGAGTCTGTAGTGCAGCGAGGTGGACGGTACACTAACAGAATCCCTAAACTGTCCCGGTCACCCACCCTCAGGTGGACGCATTCAAATTTTGTTGACTGCGGGATGGGGCCCCTGGTCAGATGAATGGAATCTCTATAGACCACTGCAACCCCACCTCCCCGCCCTCCGGATCTCGGTTGGTGCTGCACAGAGAAACCTGGTGGACAAAGCTGGGTCAAATTCACTCCTCCAGCTTCATCCAGCCAGGTCTCTGTGATGCACGCCAGATCTGCCCGTTCATCCAGGATCAAATCCTGGATGAAAGCTGTTTTACCATTGACAGATCTGGCGTTCAACAGCACCACCTTCAACCCGGAGGGACCGCCTTCCTGGTTACACCGACTTCCCACATCAGGAGACCGCTTTGGAATTACTAATGTTGATCCACGTTCCCTAGGCCGAATTAAAGGTCTCCCTTTCCCGTATCTCCCCCTCCCCACCACGACTTCTATGGGGGCTCCCCGGCCACTGGAACACCCTCCCTCCTCCATGACGCAGTCTACATTCATAGCTTCATCCCATGCTATATTACTTCCGGGACTCCTCAGTCCACTCCATTCCTTACCTATACTACCACTGGTTACAAGAAGGGTTAACAGATACCAATACCAGGGAATGGATAGTAGCATGGGTGGGGATGTAGAAAATTCACAATAAAACACTGTCAATCCGCTTATCCCTCGTTCTTAAAGTGCACACAAAATTATATCAACTATACAGATAATAAAAAATTGTTAAAGTGCAATAGGCATAACACTTGTTGTTAAAGTGCAATAGGCATAACACAGATATAGAAAGTTGTTAAAGTGCAATAGGCATAACACTTGATTCTGACGTGTCTACATAAAGTGCGTCATGGAGGGAGAAAAAGTGCTGAGGTAAGGCAGGTTAAAAGGACCACTTCAGTGCAAATGAGCTAAAGTGCTGGCAGCTAAAGTGCTAGGATTGATATTTAGCAGCACCGTTCAATGTTGATAAGAATTATTGTAACATATAATTATAAGTGATTGGTAAATTAAAGTGCCGAGCTAGAAATAACAGCACCGTTCAAATCGTTGATAAAAATTAATTATAGCATATAATTATAATACAATGACCACCGATTAAAACTAGTCCTTCCGGAGGTGGAACAGTGGACGCGATGGTAGGCGTCACATGGATGGCAGAGATTTGACACACGTTGCACACAGGATGATAACGCCCCAAGGCAGAGGAATGGTCGGTCAACACAGTTTGTCCATATAACGTACAACACACAATCGGTCAACACAGTCAGTCCGCACAACGGATTGCGCAGCACAGTCAGTTGACAAGCAACACAGGCGTCAAGGCGTCAGGGCGTGTAATCAGACAACACAGGCGGCCACAGGTGGAAGTGTAGGCAAGTCGCCAGTTCCCAAGGCCGCGACCGAGTCTCTGCCTTCGAAGAAAATGGCCGCAGTGGGAAGCCAGGCCTCCCTGAGCTTGAGACGTCCAGAAGCCTGGGGCGGCGAGAAGCGCCAGCTCCGCCGAATGCCTGGAGCCAAGGCCAAGATGGTCAGGCAAAAGGCCAGCCAACTGACGAAAGGATGGCACAAAGAAAAGCCAGCCTTCCTTGGGCCGGAGGGTGTTGATGGACCGATAGGCCACAAGGGACGCCGGAACGCCGAGGCGCGAACAACGAGGTGCCAACCGGAAACCAGGCCGAGAGCAACCAGTGTGCCCGGTCCCCCAGCAACAACAGCGGTCGCGACGACACCAGGCGTGGTCCGCTTCCCCCGAAGATCCAATGGGCAGCAAGCGACAAGGGGGCGAGAGCCGGCCCCACGGCCGTAAAACCGCTGGGCAGCCGGACCGCCAAGGTGGTGGCGCCTGGAGCAGCGGAGGAACGGCGCGCCGGCAGCGAAGCAGAGCGCCAAGCCGGACTGAGCGGCAAGCGCACTGGCGCCGGGCTGAACGCGGAGCGACACGGTCAGGGCAGCACCTCGATAGGCCTTCCTGCAGGCCCTCCTGTGGCAATGGCGTCTGCGGCAACTGCAAGGTTCTGATTCCTCCCGATGGTGAGGGGGGCGGTCAGAGGGCCAACACACCTCCCGGGTCGTGGCTCGGTCGAGGGGTTGGGTGGTCTAGCAGTCGCAGTCACAACTGGGAGGGAACGGTCTTATTAGGCCCTGGATGGAGACGGCCTTATTAGGCCCTAGCTGGAAAAGGCCTTGGCGTTCTACCTCCCTTTTCCTCCCGTTTCCTTATCACTCCTTTAACTCCGACGAAAACTCGCCAAACTCGCCAAAAGTGCTCCACCAAGGGCTCCTTCGAGTCCCTGGGAGCTGGTGGCGGCGATTGGAGAATTGGGGGAGTCTGGATGGGGGAGATTGAGGTCAGATTAGGTAGTCTCACCGGACCGCTCTGCAACCCAGATGTTAGATCTCCGCCATCTTAACCGGAAGTATTGATATTAACGGATATCAAAGAGCAGCTTCACAACTAAAGGGCCACTTCACAAATTAGGTATCCAAAGAGCAGCTTCACAGATAGATAAACGAGAGCGACTTCAAGTCACAAGATGAAATGCTGAAGCAGCCACACAACAGGAGCAGCAACACAACTTGGAGCAGCAGCACAACGCTGGAGCCAGGAGCAGTAGCAGCACCAGATGAAATGCTGGAGTCGGATCAGCCACCCAACAGAAGCAGCAACACAACCCTCTTTCTCCTGTTCTTGCAGGCAAATATGTTAAGCAAAGAGCAGCTGGGAGACAGCAGTTTTAAAGCCTCCTTCTCTGGCCTGCTTCGCTCACTGGTGTAGGAGTGAGTAGCCAAGACACCTTTCTCCTGTTCTTACAGGCAAAGATGTTAAACAAAGAGCAGCTGGGAGACAGCAGTTTTAGAGCCTCCTTCTCTGGCCTGCTTCGCTCACTGGTGTAGGAGTGAGTAGCCAAGACACCTTCTTTCTCCTGTTCTTGCAGGCAAAGATGTTAAACAAAGAGCAGCTGGGAGACAGCAGTTTTAAAGCCTCCTTCTCTGGCCTGCTTCGCTCACTGGTATAGGAGTGAGTAGCCAAGACACCTTCTTTCTCCTGTTCTTGCAGGCAAAGATGTTAAACAAAGAGCAGCTGGGAGACAGCAGTTTTAAAGCCTCCTTCTCTGGCCTGCTTCGCTCACTGGTGTATGAGTGAGTAGCCAAGACACCTTCTTTCTCCTGTTCTTGCAGGCAAAGATGTTAAACAAAGAGCAGCTGGGAGACAGCAGTTTTAGAGCCTCCTTCTCTGGCCTGCTTCGCTCACTGGTGTAGGAGTGAGTAGCCAAGACACCTTCTTTCTCCTGTTCTTGCAGGCAAAGATGTTAAATCATCCATGGTCTGTCCTCCTCGAAAGTGCACCAGGATGTAGAGTGGGTCACGGGGACTCTGTGCGCTAAGTTTGGTCTTGATCAGTCATTGGTGAGGGTCTGAGTGGTCTCAGGAATTGAGTGAAGTGACTGCAAGTCCCATCATCCATTGCCAAATTCTTCCAAACCGCACCAGGATATAGAGTGGGTCATGCGGGCTCTCTGTGTAAATTGTGGTCTTGATCCATTATTGTTGGCAGGGAGGGGGCTATTCTGACTTCCCTGTGCAAGGAGTAACAGAGCTGAGGGGCAGCCACAGAGAGGACCCGCTTTCTCATTCTCACCAATCAAGCTTGAAATGGAGGTGGGACTGTGAGAAGGGCCTCTCCTGAAGATCTCAAGGCCTGGGCAGGTTTGTACAAGTGGATATAATCAGACAAATATCCTGGACCTGAACCATCTAGAGCAGGGGTCCTCAAACTCAGGCCCGGGGGCTGGATGCAGCCCTCCAAGGTCATTTACCCGGCCCTTGCTCAGGACCTTAGTCTGTAACAACTCGAAAGCACACAACAACAACAACAACAACAACAACAACACTATCTCATCAGCCAAAAGCAGGCCCACACTTCCCATTGAAATACTAATAAATTTATATTTGTTAAAATTGTTCTTCATTTTAATTATTGTATTTTAAGTGGGGTTTTTTTTGCACTACAAATAAGATATATGCAGTGTACATAGGAATTCATTCATGTTTGTTTTTTTCAAATTATAATCCGGCCCTCCAACAGTTTGAGAAATTGTGACCTGGCCCTCTGTTTAAAAAGTTTGAGGACCCCTGATCTGGAGCTTTAAAAGTCATAGCCAGCACTTTGAATTGTGCCCAGAAACAGACTGGCAGCCAGTGGAGCTGCTGCAACAGGTGGGTTGTCCGCTCTCTGTAGCCGCCCCAGTTAGTAACCTAACTACAGCTCTTTGGACCAGCTGAATTTTCTGAGCACTCTTCAGAGGCAGCTCCATATACAGCATGTTACAGTAATTCAGACTAGATGTAACAAAAACATTTACCACCTTGGCCAGATCTGGCTTCTCAAGGAATGGTTGCAATTGGCACACAAGTTTTAATTGTGCAAAGCTAAATACTCTAGCAGAGGGCTTCTTAATTTTTCCCCCACTTGCAATCCCTTTCTAGCCAAGAAAGTGCATGGCCTTGGATATATAGGCATAAAAAATAGATATCTTCTGCAGAGTCCAGTGTAAACATTGCACATCACACAGATTTGTGTAAATGTCTAGGTCGTGTTCAGAAACCTTTTACTGTTGCCAAATTTTTGTGACCACAACACTGAGCCACAGTTTAAGTAGTACATGGCATCCTCTGGTATTCTATGCAGTCTGCAAAAATTGACCCACTCCTCTAACAGAGGAGGAACACAGAACAGAATTTTTGTTATATGACTTGAAATGACTGTAGTTCCCCTTTCACTGGTGACATTTGGTCATTTAATGAACATGTCAAAAAGGGGTAAATATGTGTTTAATGAAGTTCATAGTGTGTTTGTAAAGAATATACAAATCCTCTTTCAGCTTTTTTATGCTGGCAGTGACTTTCCTCTTGCACTTGTGCTCACATTCAGTTTCACTTTCAGCAATAATTGTTACTGACTCTGAAAACATTGTTCAAGTCTGGTGTGTGTTGTATCTCATAATTAGTGATGACTTGGGTAATATCCAATCAGATGCCTACAACATGTATTCAATCAGTATAGGGATACTGGCTGGAGAGAAAAAAATGTTCTCAACCAGTTATCCCCAGTAGTGATATGTGTGTGTGAAAAACAGCAACAAAAGCAGAAACTGGGAAAAGACATCTGTATATCTCAGCAACTATGAAAATGTTTTCATTTCCCTTTCAAAAGATTAATGTAGATATACACATGGTGAACAGCAGACTACCCTTTCCGTCTGTCACATCAAAAGGGTCAATTATCTTTTTATCTGTATTTTATTTTATTGGAACTATGTAATAGCACTTTTTATTATAAAGAATCATGAAGCCAACAAATCTGCATAGATAGTATGACACTGTTTAACACTTCACTATACTGAAACGCTTGGAAACTGATTACGATCTAGGTTAAGTACTTACAATAAATGCTTCTGAATACTGCCAAGATGTATGTTCTTTATGTGCCTTCTCTTTGCCTCTCATATTGAGAAAAAGTGGAGAGATTTATAACTTATGGCATTTAAGATTTATTTTCAGCAAGGTATAAGGTTCACACTTTCTGTTCTTACTCATTCTAAATGCCTAATAGCAAGTATGTCAAATAAATTACTGCCAATTTTCTTAATGCTAGACAGTCTCTTATTTTTCACTCCTAATTAATTGAACTTCCCTTGCATCCCTAGGTTTCCTATTAAACAATATAATTCTGCTTCTGAAAAAAAGTAAATTAACTTTCTACTGTAGATGTCCATTATTCAAAAATGTTCTTCTGAATTCTTCAGCCTGTGTTAATTAGCACAGTGGGTAGTTGTCAAGTGCATGTCATCAGCATACAAAATATTGCTTGTACTTGAATACTCTTGTCTTTGGAGTTTTCCAGTAGTGTTTTCACCTCTGAAATTAATTGTACACTGCACATTTAGAAAAAAGAGTTTCAGGTAGAAATCTAATGTGATCTGATCCTTGAACACTGAACTCCCTGATTAAAAAGATACCTGCTGATATTGTGTAATATCTAATTAAATTTCTGCTTCATTCGGATATCCTTTAAGTTTTCTGTTAAGATTTTGTTTTCCTAACTTCTTTGTGAATGTAGAACATAAATGTTTCCAAATGCAGAGGATGTTCCTTCCCTTTGGCAACAATCTCCAAAGAGTCATAGAATTAGTTCTGCCTTGTACAGCCACAGAAGGAAACTCTCTGTCCCACACTGGCTCTTAGGTGCAATGGTGCTTTTTGAACTTAGCTCCTCATTCACTTTCATTTATTCACTTCCTTCTCTACTCTAGGTCTAGCATGGCTAAACACCAGCTACAATTCCGCTTTCTGTTGTCATATCTCTGCATTGCACAAATTATTTCTTGTGGCTCTCTAAGAATGATAAAACCTCAAGAGTACTCTAGGTCTGTTACTATTACACATAGGTCTTAAAACAAGCTAATACATATAAATGTGATAATATATCATTCAAAAAGGATATGAAACATGATAAACTAATAGCTACACTCCTCACCACAAACACAGTCCATTATGTCTCCTAAGCTACAGCCTTTCTGTAGACTACCTATCTATTGCAAACATCCAGAGAAAGAACTATTTGGCAGTCTCTGGAATGCTCAAGGATTATAGTTAATGCACTGTCCAACACTCATTTGGTGCCTTAAATGTTTCTGGGTATATTTGACTCCCTGATTCAAAAAAATGGCACCAGTTTTCTCCTATCAGTTCTAGTCTGTGAGATACAGAACCCAAGCCATATACCAGTCTTCATCTGCTCAACCATAAAAAAAATCATGATAACCATAATTAAGAAACTAGAGCTGAAGTGATCTATCCAATTTTCTGAATCAGTTCAATCAAAAAACCCCAGGAACAGGTCTAAAAAGTGAGACACTAAGATACATTTCTTTTGTTGGGTTGTACAGTCATTGTCAGAAAATGGCCTTGGAAAGGGGATTCCCTATTTTTGTATTCAAGAAAAATATAAGCAGAGTTGTTAAAGAATGGCCCATCTACTGCTGAAATGTTGTTTATTTGATACAACCCACATATCCATTTTGAACTATGTTCCTAAGTTTACCATGGAAATCATGAATAGTATCAAACTCTATTGAAATGAATTTCTTCTGCTGGAAGTTCCTATAAAGTTGCCCTGGAGGATTTAGAAAATGCCTGGAGAGAACATATTTTGTCAGATGTGTGTAGGAGAAACCACAGGTACCATTCTTGGAGGTACAAGGGATTGCAATATGATCATATTCTAATTGAGCTTGGCTTTATTAAAATGGCATTCTTATCCTATTTCAGCTATAAATCAAATTTCAAGTGATTTGCTTCTTTATTCCTAAATGTCAACCACTTCCATTTTTGGCATTTTTCTTTAATCTAGGTATGCAGTTCCCCATTGAATGAAGTCAGTTTGTATGAATTTCTCTAATGCACATATTTTTAGGTTGCACAATATTGTTCAAATAGCCAAATGGCTTTGTGCATGCCTTATTTTTCCCTTGCTGAAGTCTCAGGAATGTACCTATTATCAAGGCAAAGTGCATTCCATCCTGTTGTCATATTGAAATGAGAATCTGACCAATTTCTTTAACATCATTTTTGTTCCTTGTATTTTCTGACAATTCTGAATAATAGGAAGTTATGGAGGTTCTTTCTATAAAACTCTCCAACAATTTTTGAACTGAGTAAACATCATAAAACTACATCTTAATGATGTACATAAACACATTTTGTTGTGTTGGTTTAATTGTCCTGCCTGTAAGTCCTGAGAGGTGCCTTCAAAGCCACAGTATGAAAATGATACAATGTTTTCATTTGCTTTCCCAACAGCATTTTTGCTCTTCTTGGCCTCTGTCATAGTCATGTCAAGAGTCTCTTTCCTAGTCTGATTAGTCTCTTTTTTGTATGTTTCAGTGTCTTTCATTTAGAACATATTTGAGGTCATTCAGTATTTTTAAGTGGTACTGGGCATCTATTCTGATTGTCCTATATTCTTTTTGAAAGGACCAACAATATAATTTAGCTGCACACTTCAATAGCCAACTTATTCATGTTTGAAGTTGTTGGATATTTAGAAACTGATACTAGTATTAGCTGATTTGTGGGGAGGGAGAATGGGATGGAGAGTTGTTGATGTTTGTACATGCACATTTGTTAAAAGGTCAGTCCAAATTAAAATTCCTGCAATGAGCAAGGGAAGTGCATAAATGGCATGTTGATTGCTGTACACAAACACACATACTTAAAAGGCATAAAAGGTGCCTAAAAGTCAATGATGCTTTATTGAATAGTAATTCCTGGTTGAGAAACTAGCTTAGCATCAAACCTTTTTGCCCTATTTATTATGTTTTAGTGTTCTAGATGGAGGATGAGAATGACTCTGATTCCAGTTGGACATAAGAATTGAAAATCCCATTCTACTTTTCATTGTCTAAACTCAATGAATATATAGGTGTGAATTTGTACAGCACTGAAGAAGAAAAGAATGCATGGGAATCCTGTTATTACTTAAGTGCTACACATCTTGTAAACTAATAATGAGATTTGTATTGAATCTTTTTTGCACCACTCAGAAAACTTGCCCTTCTTGTTTTATTTTACCCTTGAAACCCAATCAGTGAGACATTCTTTGCAAACACTTTCCTACTCAGCTTTTATTTCCCTGTGAGCAGTAAATGGTGATGTAGCCTGAAGTCAATGGGATGATCAATTGGGTTCAAGACAAACAGACCTCTGCAGTAAAATATCTAAAGCACTTAAGAGATGTAGTTGCATGCCTATGGTTGCAATCCAATGCAAGCATTTAATGGAAAAGCTCAAATGAACACAGTACAACCTTATGCTAACCAAATATGCCCAGGACTATGTTGCATGGCTACAGTCCAAGGCAGTAATTTAAATGTTGACAAAAAGCTTGTGCTAACATGTTAAAGACTTGTCCAAAAGTAAAAATGAATTTCTTATAATATCTAAATGTAAAATTTTACGCCAAGACCTGTGACAGAAATCAGACCCCAAAATAACAATGTGCTTTACAAGTAAAAATGAAAATCAGAGATAGGCCCTTTATTGGGACTACTGACACATTACGTGGCAGATTAGTAGAGTAAGCTTTTGAAGTCTCCAGAAGTCTTCTTCAGAAAATTAGGGGATTAGGAGGAACGAAGACAAAAACATTGGCTACAGATGCAAGGTGAAGGCTGCAGGCTCAATGAACAGATGAGGTTTTAAAGTATCAGTTTTCATCTTGCTGAGATGCACAATTCATGGTTTCTCTCTATGCTCACTGACTACAGGGCTAACTGATAGACAACAGCTCACTGCATTTTTCAAAGCGCACAGAATCACAAATTGGCTTAGAAGAGAAACATGGAGTAATACTCGTATCTCTGCATCAGCAAATCTGAAAAATAAATGTAGGTGGTATTTTAGTTTAAAAAAAAGATTGTCAATAGGAGCCAAAGTGTTATATAGTGTTTGAGGTAGCTTATTCCCTCTAATTGTAAACTCAACTGATGAATATTGATAGCATGGTTACCAAAAGTAAGCCACTTAAAAAAAATAGAGAGCTGCCATGGACTTCAGTGAATTCCAGAATGTCAAAGACAAAAAAAAATCTTTAGGAAAAAGCAACTTTTTTTACAATACAAAAAAATGAACACTGAAGCATATGAAGAATAGAATAATCGAAGAGCAAGCTGGCTGGCTGGCTAATACATTGAACAGGTATATTCTACACTTTTAAAGTTTTGTTGGCAACCCTACTTAAATCTATGTAATGCCATTATCATTCCATTATGCTATATACTTTTGCCTCCCATTTTCCTCTTCTTTGACTTTTATGTCTTTCCTTCCTATATAATTGCATTGCTAACTTCTGGAAGTTGAGATTAGGCTGATAATGTGATTCTACTAGCTTGTATTGTCTAGAAATGATTGATCATATTGGAAAAATACTTTAAAAATTATGTTTGAAGGAGAAACATGAAAAGTGTAACAGAAAGTTTTTTTAAAAAAATGTGTGAAATGAACTACCTCAGTAATAACTAGAACACCAGATTTCAATATCTCTAGGCTGATATTGAACTTTGATATCTTTGTAGATTTATTTATTTAAACTAACATTTTTGAGAAGTCCTTTAGTTTTGGACTCCAGCACATACAATTCCTCACTATTGGCCCTGTTGGCATAAAGGGATGTTGTAATACAAATAATCTGAATGTCAGTTCACCAACTGGTTTATATTTTTATGCTACATATTCTGAATTAGGACATCTAATCGTAAAGTCACTGTGTAAAACAAAAAAGCAAATAATAACGCATTGATTGAAACTAGTGATTTATTTAATAAACAGAAGAATCAACAAGACAAAACAGCCATGTCCAAAATCTTATCCCCATTGCAAATCTTCTGAGAGCAATTACTTTTGTCTAACAGCAAAACTTGGAGTCTAAAACTTTAATTGACAGGACAGAGTATAGCCTCCCATGAAAGGAGCATGGTTACTTGATCTATAAAATCATTTGCACCAGGTTGCCCTTCATCATTTTTTCCCTGTTTTTCACATTGTAGCACTAGGACAATGAGCAAAATTAATTACATCTTGCTTGGACTACAGGTTGTTCTTCAATCCATATTGTCATTTCTCTTGCTCATCTAGCTCAGAACATCAAATCTGTGTCCTTTATTATGTATTAAAAGCAGAGTTGCAGCAAGGCACAAACTCTTTGTTCCTGTCCCTAGTCTCCTCTCAACATCTCATTTAGCACAATTGACCTTCAATTGATCTTTGACATCTAAGAAAGATAATGAAAAACAACCAATGGGTATCAAACAAATAAGTGCTAAAACATTTGACTCAGTTCCCTGTTGAATTTAACTATTAAATTTCCTCAGAGGACAGAATCCATTTGACTCAGATTTGTTGCCTAGGCTGGTTCCCCAGGGCGGGCCGTGTTTAGGGTTTCTTCCTCCTGCCTCACCGCAAAACGGAGCTGGCTGGTGCCTCTTGGCCCCTCTGGTCCTATCCCCCTTCCATACATTCCAGTATCAGGCTTGAGATCCCAGATCTCATCTAAGAGCCCCTTCCTACTCTCAGCTGAAGGGAGATAGTTCACAAAATAGCCTCCATTGACTCCATCTGGGCTTCAAGACAGTGAAACCAGGGAAGAGTTTCATTATGCACCTAGGCAGTTGCTTTTTCTTTCTTTCTCCATATGGTAACACCTTTCCCCCCTGGGGTTTTGGGTTGAGCTCAGCACTGCTCCAAGTTCCTCTTCCAGCAGTGACATGTCATCTGCAGCATCCTCTGCCAAGCACTCAGAGAGGTCTCTTCAGAGGTCATATTACCTGGCTCATGGCATGCTTCTTTCTCCAACATTATTCAGTCAATTTCCTCTTACTGGGTTCCCAGGAAGAGTTTTTCTTCAAGAGATGAAACTTCACATCCTGCCGTACAGTTCTCTAGATGAAATCAGTTCGCAGACAGACTGGAAAGCTAAATTTCCTTTTATTTTTTTGAAGCATACAGTGGAGTTGCAAAGTTCTACCTGAGAGTTTCTCCCCTTGCACATCCTCATATCCCTCACCATGGTTCTCCTGGGTTGTTCTCCTCTTCACTGTGCCTGCCTCATTTCCATTGAGACCCTCAGTCTCCCTTGCTTCAGGTGTGCTAATGGCCAAGGCAGGACCTACTTTCATGGTTTCCCACAACACCAGGAAAGGAGGTCATGACATATTGACTCAATCATAAATCAAAATGGAGACTGTAGTCAAGAAATCCGAAGGAAACTATAACATGGAAGGGCAACTATGAAAGAACTAAATAAACTCCCATATTGTAAATATTTGTCATTGAATACCAAAGTCATTTTTTTCTATGGGTATGAAAGCTGATCAGTGAAGAAAGCTGATAGGAGGAAAATCTACTCATTTGAAATGCAGAGGAGAAATCTCATGGATTGCCAAAGAGACAAATGCATGAGTCTCAGAACAAATCACTAGAACCAAAGATGACTAAACTGAGGCTGTTGTATCTGGACATGGCATAAGATGAAACAACTTGTCAAAATATGATAATGCTTGGTAAAGTGGAAGGCAGTAGGAAAAGAGCAAGACCACACAAAATCTTCCTATCACAGCAATGCCCTGCACTAGTTATGTCATTATGGAGGGGGGATATCTATATCCAGCTGATGAGAAAAATAAAGTGTAATGCTAGTCAGTATCAGGTACTCATTTAACCACTGCTTGTTGGCATATTGGGTATTTTTCCCAGCCTCACAAATATCTATAAGAGGCTGGGGTAGTGGTCTGTGAAAAAAAAAATAGAAAATGAGGCTGAACTTGAAACAATATTTTTGAAAAGCTTCTTCAGAGGACTTTAGTTGGGGTTGTAGATAGCAGTCACAAGATTGTAGATGAGTGCCTGTTACATCAGCTTCAGCTGGTAACACCAGCTGTGCCCTTTCCTAGAGCTGGAACATCCAAAGATGATCGTGCTTGTGATGGTAACATCAAAACTGAATTCCCTCAATACATTGTATTATTGGGCTACCTCACTTCTAGGTTCAGAAACTAAAATTATTTGAAAGAGCATCAGAATTTGTTGCTGGTACATCTAGCAGTAATCATAATATTTTCCTAACATTAAAATTACTCCACTGACTGCTAATTCATTTTTGGGAAAGGCTTCATTATTACTTTTCAAATTCTACATGGTTCGGGTTTAAAATTGCCTTCTTTTATAGAATCTGCCTCATATACTCAGGTCCCTAGGGGACATTTGTTCTAGTCAACCAGGTCTATTCTGCAACAGGCAGCCAGAGGACTTTTTCTCCAGCTGCCCCCAGATTGTGCACTGATCTGACAGAAGAGATTTAACAGCAGGATATACTGCCTGAATTTAAAACAGTACTAAAGACCAGTCACTTCCAGCAGGCTAATCCAGGCAATTTTTAAATTATGATTTTTTTCGTATGGATTGATTGGAATACATATATTGATTGGGTTTTTGTATTTGTTTAATTGATATAGGATGTTTTAAATTGTTTAATTTGTTGTTTTCCCTGCCTCAACCCATTGAAAGCAGTCGCTGAGATGCTGCTGCCCTTGCTTATTCACAACCCCTCCACTATTTGTTTTCCATGTATCATCCAAGCATAAAGGAAAACCTCCCAGAGTCTGACTGTCCTTCTTTCATTTTTTCCCTTTTCCTCCCACATGTTTTCAATTTATCTTCCATGTTCAAGTCATTTTTACAATTTCCTGCCCCACTGGGTAGCAATGCAGTCAGACAAGGTGATTTCCAAACATAAGTGACCATTGCCAAGACACAAGTAGCCTTAGTTCCATACTGTCACTGATCAGGAAGTATACAATTCTGTGATATTATAGCCAATCAATTTTTGGTTCCACAATTTCCTCCCCAATGAATTCATATTCCTTCCTAGGAAAAGGTATCCATGTCCTATTTGGAAATTGTTGCACATTCATGACTAGAGATACAATGGAAAATAAAATCAATGTTATACTTTCTGAAATCTGCCTTGCCCATACCCATCAAAACTGGAGTTTGTTTGTTTTTTAAAAGATTTAAACTGTCTATTACTATATCCCAACCTTTATTGCAAAAGAATAAATTTTATTGTTAGGTCACAGGCCAAGTGTATAAAACTTCAAAACTTTACAACATTAAAAGGAGGGTTTTTCATTTTACAAAAATCAACATTAAAAACAAAAATTCACAACATAATGCATAATAAAATGAGTAAGTTAAAACGTTATCTGCTAAAATCATTCATAAACTGCTTCCTTATTTTTATAGCTGCCACACAAAACTTAACCACTTTGATGGGTCCCTCTCTCTTCTATAAGATGTTTTAAATACTATTCTCTATAAGATGTTTTAAATGATGCTTCCTGTGTAGATGGGACCATAGTCCAACACTGAAACAATTATGTCTATTGAGATACCTCAGCAAAAATGTCATGTCCCATATCCTTCCATATGTTTTCGATGTCACTGATAAAACATAGAGAAAGACCTCTCCTTCTGACCTCTGTCACCAGGCATGTAGATAAAGGACAAGTACTTTTACATAACCAAGTCCAAAGCCATTTCACATTTTAAATGCCATCATAAGCACCTTGAATTCAAACTGGAAGTGAATTGACATCGAGTAGTTTTAACTGTCATTTTCAGAGAAGGGTAAGCCACTCAGCACATGTATTGAAAAGAGAATTGCAGACATTCACATATTTAATTTGAATCATGATAGTTTAATATTGATAATAGTAATCTAGATTCAATCCATTGATTAAAATCAATAGGGCTATTTAGAGTAAGAACCATTAAAACTTCATCTGCCTTTTTAACAGAATTTGTGCTTAAATATTTCCATGGGCTCAACATGCATGCTCTTATCAATCTCAAGAAATAAATATATTGTACTAGCTGTCCCCTCCACGCATTGCTGTGGCCCAGTCTGTTGATCTGGCAAATAAAGTAATGAGAAAGTGTTGGTTTCTAATATATGTAATTTCTTTCTGCTTGTGGGTAAACAGTATTTCTTGCTGTTTCTTTGTCAGTGTTGATGTGGAGAGTGCCTGGTTTGCCCACCCTGGAACATGGAACATATAGTTGTCCTTCTTTAAGTGTCCCTTTCAAATTTATGATACTATATCTCTCTGTGTGAATCATATCTATCTATCTATCTATCTATCTATCTATCTATGTCTATAGCTGGATGGGTCTTTATGAGGAGGACTTTGATTACATTTTCTTGCCCTGATGAAGGGAGCTGGATTGGATGGTCTCAAGTATTTTCTGTTGGTCATGTGGGTTCTGTGTGGGAAGTTTGCCCTGATTCTGTTGTTCTTGGGGTTCAGAATGCTCTTTGATTGCAGGTGAACCATAAATCCCAGTAACTAAAACTTCCAAATGTCAAGGTCTATTTCCCCCAAACTCCATCTGTGTTCATATTTGGGTGCTTGTGCCAAGTGTGGTCCAGATCCATCATTGTTTGAGTCTGTAGTGGTCTCTGGATGTAGGTGAACTACAACTCCAAAACTGAAGGTCAATGGCCCACCAAACCCTTCCAATATTTTCTGTTGGTCAGGGGATTCCTGTATGCCTATTGTGGTTCAATTCCATCGTTGGTGGAGTCCAGAATGCTCTTTGAATATAGGTGACCTATAAATCCCAGCAGTTACAACTCCCAAATGACAAAATCATAATTTTTTGAGTGATGGTTACTCCTTGTGTTGTGAGACATTTTTTTTGCCAAACTTGGTGTGATTTCGTTCATTGGTTCTTTTGTTTTTAAGGCAGTCATTATGCACAGAGCATTTTTATGGAAGAGACCTCCAAGGGCCATCTAGTCCAACCCCTTCTGGCATAAGAGAAAAGCACAATCAGTAGTATAATACTACTACTACTACTACTACGACTACTAATAATAATAATAATAGAAGAAGAAGAAGAATCCTAGTATAGAAGAGACCTGAAGTGGCCATTCAGAACAGCCCCTTTTGGGAAATGGGGGAAGCACAATCTAAGCACTCCTGAGAGATAGCCAGTAGGGCTGAGCGGTTTCGTTTCGTTAATTCGTAATTCGTTAAAAATTCGTTAATTTTTTAATAACGAAGTGATAACGAACCATTCTGGAGCAACTTAAAAATGAAACGAATTTTTAAATATGTTTTTTAAATGCTTCGTATTTCGTTATGTATTCGTTTCGTTATTGGTTTGAGGTTGTTTCATTATTATTTCCGCATGTCTGGGGCAAGTTTTATAGTTGTTTTTTGTTTAATTAGTGAAAAAAAATTATAATATCACACCAACAGTCAACAACAGAGGGAGAGGGAAGCTTCAGAAGTTTTTTTAGCGTATTGCGCGATCGCGGCCGCCATTAACGAATCGATTCGTTATTGTTTCGTTATTGTTTTGTATTTTTTTACCATTTACGAAATTTCGTAAATATCGAACCTTTTTTAAGGAAAATTTTGTAATTATTTTAAATAACGAAATGCAAAAACCCCCAAAAAATGAATCGATTTTAGAAACAAATTTTTCTGTTGTTACCCAGGCCTAATAGCCAGCTTCAGGTTAATAATAAGAATAAGAACAACAGCAACAGTAATAATAGTAGCAGTCAACTTACATCTGGAGAACACTGTGAACCAACAGTAAGATGGCAAAATTTGAACACGGTGGAGTTTGGGGAAGACCTTGACATTTGGGAGTTGCTTGTGGGGGGGGGGGGTGATGGGCCCTTCGCTCTTTCACCCCACGTAAGACAGAAGGGGAAAGAAGGGAGGGAAAGACAGAAGATAAGGGGAAGAAGTAAACGGAAGGAAAGAAGGAAGGAAGGAAGGAAGGAAGGAAGGAAGGAAGGAAGGAAGGGGAAGGGTAGGAGGGAGGAGAAACAGAAGGGGAAGAAGGGAAGGAAGGAAAGAACGGGCAGAATATAACGAAGGAAAGGAAGGACGGAAGATAAGGTGAAGAAGGAAAGAAGGTGAAGGAAAGGTAGGACAGAAGGGGAAAGAAGGGAAGGAATGGGAAGGGAAGGGAAGGGAAGGGAGGGCGGAAGGAAACAAAGAACAGAAGATAAAGTAAAGGAAGGAAGGAAGGAAGGAAGGAAGGAAAGAGGAGGGGAGGGGAGGGAGGAAAAACAGAAGATAAGGGAAGGAAGGATCAGAGCACTGCGGCTGCCCCATGAGCTACGGGGAAGCGGGGGGGGGGGGGGGGGGGGTTGAAAGAGGCGCGCCTGGCCAGGAAGGCGGCAGGGCTCGGGAAGAGAGGCATGCTGCATCGGAAGGCCGGGTGGGGCTTGGTACAGGGCCTCTGGGAGACCTCTTGGGGGGAACGGAGGGAGGGAGGACCCCCGGGCCCAAAACGGATGGGTGGTGAGGGCCAAATCTCTGGCGACGAAGGGGTCAGAAGCAGGACTCTTCTCTGCCTGCAACTCCTCCTGGGAAAGGCGGGGAGGCAGTTGCTATGGCAGGCTCAGCACCAGCAGCATGGCGACTGAGTGGAGAAGGCGCCTCCTGCTTCTGCTCCCTCGCTCGAAGAGGCCCCTCTGTCTCCATCGGTCAGGCTGGTGTTTCAGATTTTAAATTTTGGTGGAGCTGTGGCTGGCTCCGGGAGGCCCAGCAGCCGTTGCCGTCATAAGTTCTGCCGCGAGACGATGGAGGAGCTCTCTTACATGCACGTGCGCTCCCCCCACAGCTGCACGCATGTGCTGTAATGGCTTCTCCTTTTATTAAGGATTTCTAAGTTGTTTTCAGTTTTATTTTATTTTTTATTATTGATGGTCACACCTTGTATGGTGAGGAGTTTTGTTGCCAAATTTGGTGGATATTGGCCCAGCAGTTCTTTTGTTTTTAAGCCACTCATTACGATATGAGCATTTTTATATAGATAGATTGTTGAAGGCTTTCATGGCCAGAATCACTGGGTCGTTATAAGTTTTTTGGGTTGTATGGCCATGTTCCAGAAGTATTCTCTCCTGATGTTTCACCTTCATCTATGGCAGGCATCCTCAGAGGTTGTGAGTTCTGTTGGAAACTAGGGAAATTGGGTTTATATATCTATGGAATGTCCAGGGTGGGAAAAAGAACTCTTGTTTGTTGGAGGTAGGTGTAAATGTTTCAATTGGCCACCTTGATTAGCATATAATGGCCTAGCAGTTTCACGGTGTCGCTTCTTACTGCCTGGGGGGGATCCTTTGTTGAGAGGTGATTAGCTGTCCCTGATTGTTTCTTGTCTTGAGTTCCCCTGTTTTGAGTTGTGTTCTTTGTTTACTGTTATCATTTTAGAGTTTTCTTTAATACTGGTAGCCAGATTTTTTTCATTTTCATGGTTTCTTCCTTTTTGCTGAAATTGTCCACATGCTTGAGGATTTCAGTGGCTTCTATGTATAGCCTGGCATGGTAGTTATTAGAGTGGTTCAGCATTTCTGTGTTGTCAAATAATATGCTGTGTCCAGGTTATATATCCACAGATATATAAACCCCATTTTCCTAATTTCCAACAGACCTCACAACCTCTGAGAATGCCTGCCATAGATCCAGGTGAAAAGTCACAAGAGAATGCTTCTGGAAGATGGCCATACAGCCCAAAAAATTCAATTCAATATACATTATTCCCTTTATCAATACCTTTTTTCTTCACAAATCAAGGCAGCATCCATGTTCCCCAATGGGACCTCACAGTCTTACTCCTAGGAACACTGGCATACATGATTTGCCATTTTACTCCTTGAACCTGTATTGGATCTTAACTTCTTTTTTTTTCTTTCCCCCCCTTTTTTTGTAACCTAAATGACCATCTCCTCAATTTAAAGTCTTTAGCCCTAAGCAAGCCTTATGTGCTTAAATGAAAAAGAAAGTCGCTGGGACACTTCTGGAGCCACCACTTGCTCTTTGGAGAAATCAGGAGTGGGGGTGAGAAACTTGTTAAGGACCATAGAAAGACATAGATTGTCACCACACTGTTTTATATGCTACTATCATATATATCAGGCATTGCTCAGATGTTGGAGAGGCCACTGCCCCCTTCTCTTATTCTTCCTTTCTCTTTCTTTCTTTCTTTCTTTCTTTTCCTCCCCGCATACCTTTTTCCCTTTCCTTTCTCTTCCTTCCTTCCCTCTTTTTTCTTTCTTCTCCTTCCCTTCTCTTTTCTTTTCATTTCATCCTTTTTCTCCTTCCTTCCTTCCTTCCTTCCTTCCTTCCTTCCTTCCTTCCTTCCTTCCTTCTTCTCTCCTTTCTCCCTTCCCCAGCTCCGAGAAGATCTACCTCACAATGTCTCAATAGCAACATGGCTCTTTTTGTGGCTCTTTTGTTGTCCCCCCTCCCTTCCCCTCATACACATGTCACCTTTCTTGACCAGTGACATCAGAAAGGGCCACTTCACCTAGCAACAGCCTTTGTGGCACATGTAGACAGATTGATTGATGGCTAGATAGACGGAGAGACAGGCTTTTACTTTTATACAGATAGATGATTGATTGATTAATAGATAGGTAGGTAGGAACATAGATAGATTATATAAAAATACTTGTGGCAGGATCAGAACATAATTTTGTGAGGCTCAGAAAGATCAACATTCCTTTGCTGGGGGGGGGGGGGGGTAAGTATATATAGTCCATATTCAATTTAAGATACAGAAATAATACTGCACTTTCATTCTAAACTCAAAACTTTTCAAAACAAGTTCATAGAATCATAGAATCATAGAATCAAAGAGTTGGAAGAGACCTCATGGGCCATCCAGTCCAACCCCCTGCCAAGAAGCAGGAATATTGCATTCAAATCACCCCTGACAGATGGCCATCCAGCCTCTGCTTAAAAGCTTCCAAAGAAGGAGCCTCCACCACACTCCGGGGCAGAGAGTTCCACTGCTGAACAGCTCTCACAGTCAGGAAGTTCTTCCTAATGTTCAGATGGAATCTCCTCTCTTGTAGTTTGAAGCCATTGTTCCGCGTCCTAGTCTCCAAGGGAGCAGAAAACAAGCTTGCTCCCTCATCCCTGTTCCCTCTATTCTGCCTTGGTCAGACCACACCTAAAATACTGTGTCCAATTCTGGGCACTGCAGTTGAAGGGAGATGTCAAAAAGCTGGAATGTGTCCAAGGGATGTGACTAAAATGATCTAGGGTCTGGAGAACAAGCCCTGTGAGGAGCGCCTTAAAGACCTGGACATGTTTAGCCTGGAAAAGAGAATGCTGAGAGGATGGCCATGGATCAAGATGAGAGGGGAAGTCATAGGAAGGAGGGAACAAGCTTGTTTTCTGCCATGCTGGAGACTAGAGCATTGAGCAATGGCTTCAAACTACAGGAAAGGAGATTCCACCTGAACATTAGGAAGAAATTCCTGACTGTGAAAGCTGTTCAGCAATGGAACTCTCTGTCCCAGAGTATAGTGGAGGTTTCTTCTTTGGAGGCTTTTAAATAGAGGCTGGTTGGGCATCTGTTGGGGGTACTTCAAATGCAATTTTCTTGCTTCTTAGCAGAGGGTTGGACTGGATAACCCACAAGATCTCTTCAAACACTATGATTCTGTGATTTTCATGTAGCTGTAATAAAGTTGAAAGTAAATATGCTTTTGTGTTTGTGTTTATTGTAATCTTATATTGTTGTATATTCATATGTCCTTTGTAATTATGATGTTGTTTATTGTTTATGGTTTGCGTTTTCGGTTTGTGTTCAGTCGTTCTTTTTTGTAATTGTTGTTTGGGCTTGGCCCCATGTAAGCCGCTCCAAGTCCCCATTGAGGAGATGGGGCGGGGTACAAATAAAGTTTATTATTATATATTATTATTATGCTTGGGACTGCATTCTTGTTTAATTTCCAGTTAGTGATTTATTCATGTAATTTGTTTGTGACCAGAGCAAATGAGAATTTATTTTATTTTATTTTATTCGCTGGGTGCCTTATTGGTATCACCAGTAGGCATGAGACACTATACAAAATACAGACCATAGTGTTTCTCTTCCATCATCAGTCAGCAGGGACTGTAATGGGATTTTTATGTTGAACAATTCTCGTGGTTTTTCATTGACTGTGGAAAACATACAATTGCTTTGTTTAGGTAAGCCCTCCTCCCCCCGCCCCCGCTCAATATTTACAAGATTTCCAGCTTTCTCCTGATTGCAAAATAACCTAGTGTTTTCTATGTCTGAAGTGATGAATATAAAGGGTAGCTGCATAATACTGGGAGAACTAGTTATTCACAACTTGAATGTTCAAGTCGTGCTCTGAATATTCTAATGAAAGATCTGAAACCAACATATTTGAGTGATTATACTTACTTCCATTTCTTGTCAAATTCTCACACATTTCTTCAGTCCCTACAAATTTTAATTGTGTATTAGCGCTGAATCATGTGTTGAGCTTTTTAGAGTCTTCCGGGAATGTTCGAGATTTGTTCTGAAGAAATTTTTCTTCAAAAATACACTTCCTTAGTATGAAATTAAGCTGCCAGTGCTTCAAATGAATTAGTCCAGCCACCTAAACTAATCTAGAAGAGGTCATCTGTAATCCAGCATGACAATAAAATGAATCCAACATTAAACTCAAAAAGTCAGTGTAAATGAAAAAAGGAATCAAAGCCATTTGCTACATGGATTAATGACAAGCAAATCAACAACTTTCTCCTTTCTTTTTTTTTTAAAAAAAAAGATTTATTAGTGTTAATGTTACCAGCAATCATTTCAGAAGATTCTGGCATTTTATCTCTAATTCTTACGTCCTTGCTAAAAGTGCTTCCTCAAACCATTTAGCAAGCATTAAAAATCTTTATTTATTTATTTATTTATTTATTTTGTGTGCCTAAATGCTATGGCAAACAAGTAATTTTATACACCATTCTTAACAAAGGTAAATGAAGCTTGATTAACAATATCTACTCATATCTCTCCCCAAAACTACTTAAATAAAACCAATCTTATCTTTATTACTCTTACAGAACCTAATTCTTGCTTTTTTTTGCTGGTGCTTAATCTATTTGTTTGCTATCCTTGAAGACTATGCTGTCCCTTCAGCTGTGTGAGCTGTAATGTGAAAGAGAAATTACCAAAATTCAATATATTTTTCATCATTATGGTTCCTTTTACTCTCCTTATTTCCTTAAACTGATTTTGAATATAAATAATTTGAAATTGAACAGAAACAAAGCTCCATAAAACACAAGGCTGGATCATACCTTATTTTAATCTATCTCCTCAAATGGAAATAGCAATATACTTTTTATTTTTTTATTAGATAAATATATTTAAAATAGCAAGAGGGACAAACTTAGGAAAGTTAAAATAATTATTTCGCAGTCACAGTCAATTATTTCAAAGTCATGAAACTTTCTACCTTAACATAAAGGCTAGGTGAAGTGTCCCACTTTGTCTGGCTTCTGGCAAGGAAAGAGGGGGCAGCAGGGCAAATCTGTTGCCTCGCACATAGCTCCCTCTCACAATGCTTTCCCCATCACATGGGGAAAGCATTGCCCTTGTGGGGAGGCCCTGTACTGGCTCAATTGGAACCAGCACAACATGAGAAGCCTCCCAGGTTGTATGTTGTATGTCAAACTTATTTGAAAATGGCAGAACAGCAGTGAGTCAAATGTGACTGACAAAAAAAAAGCAAGTAAGCAAGAAACCCGGCAAGATGGTGTGACTGAGGCTTGTGTTTCTCATCAAGAGAATGGGGCAGAGGGGAAGCGCCTTCTCAACAAGAACAGAAAAGGCAATGCAAGCGTGCAAGGGATTTGATTAAACCAGCTGTGAGCTCCTCTGGCCCTTGGGAACAGATGGTGCTCCAGCGTTTGACCCTGCCTCAACTAGTGCTGTATTTTCAGGCTTCCATGTAATCTGTGCAATGACTCTTTCAACTTGCAACACTAAAATCTTTAGATCATGGATTTTCTTTCTACACAGTGGCCTTTTATTCATCAGGGAGCATTCAGTGCTGTTCTTGTGGCTTTAGCACTAGATGTCTGTTCTGTTGGGTTCACATTCACACTTACATTTCTTTTCAACAGAGACAGAAAAACAAAACACATTTCAGCACAAAGACTGAGAAAGGAAGGAAAGTAAAGGCTTTGAAACAACAAGAGAATGCTATTCAGAGCATGAAAAGTTTTTTTTTCTCCTAAAACTAATTCATTACAGGTGCATTTCTAAGAGTATCCCCAGCACTTCTTTCCCAGAATGACTACAATTCTTTAAAAGTAATGTGTCATGTTTTTGCTGAAAACAACTAAACAGTAGAATCATAGAATCATGGATTTGGAAGAGACCTCATGGACCATCCAGTCCCCCTGCTAAGAAGCAAGAAAATTGCATTCAAAGCACCCCCGTCAGATGGCCATTCAGCCTCTGTTTAAAAGCCTCCAAAGAAGGAGCCTTCACCATACTCTGGAGCAGAGAGTTTCACTGCTGAACAGCTCTCACAGTCAAGAAGTTTTTCCTAATGTTCAGATGTAATCTGCTTTATTGTAGTTTGAAGCCATTGTTCCACATCCTAGTCTCTAGGGAGGCATAAAACAAGCATGCTCCCTTCTCCCTGTGACTTCCCTTCACATATTTATACATGGCTAACATGTCTCCTCTCAGCCATCTCTTCTTCAGGCTAAACATGCCCAGGTCTTCAAGCCATGTCTCATAGAGCTTGTTCTCCTGACCCTTGAACATTTTAGTTGCCTTCCTCCGGACACATTTCATCTTGTCAACATCTCCCTTCAATTGTGATGCCCAGCATTGGACACAGTATTCCAGGTCTGGTCTCACCAAGACAGAATAGAGGGGTAGCATGACTTCCCTTGATCTAGACACTATACTTCTATTTAGCCAAAATCCCATTGGCTTTTTTTGCCGCCACATCACATTGTTGGCTTAAGATCTTTTTCACATGTACTGCTCTCGAACCACACATTTCCCATTCTGTATCTTTGCATTACATTTTTTCTGCCGAAGTGGAGTATCTTTCATTTGTCTCTGTTGATGTTCATTGTGTTAGTTTTGGCCCATCTCTCTAATCTGTTAAGATCATTTTGAATTCTGCTCCTGTCTTCTGGGGTATTGGCTCTCCCTTCCAATTTGGTGTTGTCTGCAAACTTAATGATCATGCCTTCCAATCCTTCTAACTTGTAAACGTTTAGTTACTTTCAACATTCTAAGTAGTGCAAGCTGCTGTGGTACAAAATACAAAAAACACTCTTCTGCCTTCCTTCTCATTATCTCAATCACAGCAGAGTATGAAGTATTATGAAGAAGCAGACAGCAGTTGACTTGTGTAATTTTTGTCATCCACTATTCAATGAGCTCATATAAAAGTACTAGAAGTTGCAGTCTATACATTATAAAGACAACCCCCCCCCTCCCCGCTAAATAAGGTAATGTAGTTTTACCATTGTTATTAAGGAACAAATGTCAGGTATCTAATAAATTTAGCTAGCTGCTTCTGAACTGGGCTAAAGATATAACCAGAGGGTCTTGATCTTTTCTGATTTCCCAGGTTTAGAGCATTTCAAATGAAGATGGGGTTGGGAATCTGCTATTTACTTTATAATCTGTAGTTTGTGCCCCACAATGATTGTACGCCCCAGGCAAAACACTTGATACCTACTCCACATGTTTTTAGCTTTTTAGTTTGGCAGTCAAGTTTTATTGCAGTCCCAAAGGTTATCAGTGAGAACTGCAGTCATTTCTGTGCTATAAGCGGAACACTGTGTTAGTGGTGACTATCCAGAGAAATGAAGGGAAAATACTGGTGAAAGGTCAAAATCAGGTTAGAAAATGCAGTAGAGACTAAACCAGAAGAGGCAGCAAATCCCCAAGCAGGAGAAGAAGATGAAGATCTGAGAAAGGATACTGAATCCATAAGAAAAATAAAGGTCATATCATGTTCAACATGGAACTAAAAGATAAGGTATTTCAGCTGTGGAGTAAGTACAAATCATCTGAGTTAAGATTTGTGGAATTTGAATGACTAGCTGACTTTACTGCACTGTTTGCCTAGCAGTGTAGTGTGTGTGTGTGTGTGGTTTTTTTAAAATCATTGTTTTAGTACCCTACTCAGGGGCACTAAATTAGGTTACTTTAATTGTATGTTTCTTTTATCATAATTTTGTGCTGGTTACAAAAATGTGTCAAAAGTTGTGGAGTGAAAATAGAATACTGAAGATAGTCTTTCTGGGTAACTTGTGTTGCCCTTTCTGTTGATCTCTTTGGCAGGAGGTGCCATGCTATCAAATTAAGACATATTTGGAGGAAGCACTGCTGATAAATGAATACAATGCCTGTCACATCTAAGAGAGCAGGAGAGGGAATTAAATATTAAATATTAAATATTCACAATAGAAGGAAAACAACAGCAAAATTCATTTTTGTTTAAAGAAAGAAAACACGACCCAGTGACAAAAGGTCTCCTGTTTTCAGGTCAGAAATTTCTAACTTTTCAGCAGATATGGCCAAGTCTACAAACCTATTTATACCTAAGTGTAAAATGGCCCAACAGTTTTGAGTGGGGTTAGCTATCGTGTGAACCATGGACCAAACTGTGGTGTGATCATCATTTTGTAGTACATCAAATATCTTTGTGGTAATTTATTCTTTAAATAAATTTTTATTGTACACAAAAGAACATCGTAGTATTATTACATAAAAAGTGGGGGAACACTAGGTTATTAAGAAAGTAGGAAAAGAGAGAAGAGAAGAGGAAACTAAAGCTGAAGACTGAAGCTAAAAATAGCTTAAAAGAGAGAAAAAGGGGTGGGGGAAAAAGTTCAGTTAACTTCCATTCTGTGCTTTCACCATTGTTATTATTTTTATTTGTAGTTATAGTTAAAATTGTAGTTATAATCTTCTTGCTCTATAAATTCATATATAGTAAAGAAAAAGGAAAAAAACAGACAACCAAAAGAAAAATATGACTGAAAAACTCATTATTAAGTACTTTCCTTCTGTTTCTTCTCTTTTTCATATTCCTCAAAAAACGTCCAATTTGTCCTTTTTATTAAGCTTCCTGAGTTATTCTTCAAAAGCAACATTAGTTTTTCCATATATCTGATTTCTCTTAATTTATTTATTCAATCATCAGTATCTGGGATCTTATCTATTTTCCAAAGTTTCGCATAAGAGATTTTTGCTGCCATGGACATATAAGTAAATAAAATGTCCTTGTTTTGGTCCAGGATCAGTTCGTTATGGTAATTTATTAAACACATTAATTAAATCATTATTGTAATGACAAGTTCAAAATATTTAGCTCTCTAGGGTAAAAAAAGTAACGCAATAATTAATGGATTTCATGTTGATGTATATTTCATTTTGTTTATTTTGTACAAGGTATTCAAAATTGAATTTCAAATTTCACCTTGACAAAATTAAAGTTCTACATTTTAGCAGAGGCACAGAAAAGAAGACTGATTACTTTGTGAAACTGAAATTCTATTTCTTAAGAAAATGAATATTGAGGAATACTCAACAAAACAGAGGTTTAGGTTTACTCATCTGTATTAAATCTGACAGCATTAATACTTGTGATTTTACTGGTGTGATTATGGCTGGCAAAAAATCAATTCATTATCAACATTGCTCAATGAAAACAAGAGCTGGAAAAGAATAGAAAGGTGAAGTTATTGATAGAAATAAATGAAGCAAGGCCACAACAGTGTTGTCTATTTCACAATCAACTTTGCAAGCCAATAATTATTTGTCATTTTCCATTAAATTTTCACCATTTTGTAGTTGTGCTGAAATGTTTGTAGAATCTGTGTAAGCACTAAAATCTAACACGGTGATCCACAGCAGAATGGATCTAGTAAGCAACCAGGTCCCATTGTCTTATATAACTACCAGAGCTGAACCATTACATGCAAAGATGCTAGTCAATCTTCCATCCTTGTTCAATGGTACTTCTCCAAGACATTAATTAAATGTTGTAGATAGGGCCTCTGCAAGGAGAAGATGGAGTAATGCTGACAGGGGATACTTACTTACTTACTTAGGCGATCCCTCAAAGCCTGAAGATGATGGTCCTCCAAGTCTGATTTCTTGGAAGTGGGCTCGTAGGTGGCTGTGGAGCCCTATTTTGATCTGCATGTGGATCCCTATTCTTGATTGGTCAGGGTTGGCTTGATGTGCCTTCCTCTTGGCACATTTCTCCCTTTTACCCTCCGTTCCTGCCTCTTCAAATTTCACAGCACTGCTGGTCACAGTTGACCTCCAGTTAGAGCACTCAACAGCCGGGCTTCCCAGTTCTCGGTGTATATGCCACCATTTTTAAGTTTGGCTTTAAGCCCATCTTTGAATCTCTTTTCCTGCTCACCAATGTTATGTTTCCCGTTCTTGAGTTGGGAGTATAGTGTCTGCTTTGGGAGATGGTGATCGGGCATTTGGACAGCGATGCTCCAGCAGATTTGATGGCATAGGAAGGATTCCTGAGGAATCTTGGGGTTCTTGCTATCATGGAGCCTGGCGATCCTGTCGACGCCCTGGTTGATCTCTATAACAGGGAGATGTCCAGGGCGATAGATACGATCGCTCCCGAACGCCCCATTTCATTGCGGCAAGGCAGGCCATCTCCCTGGTTCACCGAGGAGTTGACTGTAATGAAGCATATGAGAAGGGAGCTAGAGCGCAAATGGAGGAAATCTCAGGACGTGTCTGACCAAGCACAGGCTACAGCCTCTCTTAAGGTGTATACCGTTGCTATTCGGGTAGCCAGGGAATCTTTCACGACTACCTGTATAGCGTCTGCAGTAAATAGACCATTGGAGCTGTTTCGGCTTGTCGGGGAACTCCTTCAGTCACCGGTGGTGGAGGAGACCTTCGATGACCCAGCAGCTCGGTGTCGCGAGTTTGCACACAACTTTGCAGACAAAGTTGCTCAGATACACCGTGAGCTGGACTCCAATTTCATCACAGTGCCAGATGAGGTGATTGAGGCATCTGCTTGTCCTATTTTGTGGGATTCTTTTAGGCTTGTTCTTCCTGAGACCGTGGAGGAGGTCCTTGGTGCTGTGAGGGTGACCACGTCGGCTCTAGACCCTTGCTCGTCTTGGCTAATCAAATCAGCCAGGGAGGGGTTGGTTGATTGGTTTGTGTTGATCATTAATGCATCATTGGAACAGGGTTTTTTTCCATCTCGATTGAAACAGGCTGTAGTTCGCCCACTCCTAAAAAAAGTTCTCTCTTGACTCCACGGTGCTGAACAACTTCAGACCAATCTCCAACCTCCCTTTCTTGGGCAAGATTCTGGAACGGGTGGTCGCCTCCCAGCTCCAGGGCTTCCTTGATGACAACAACTATCTAGATCAGTCACAATCTGGCTTCAGGCCTGGCCACGGCACCGAGACAACCTTGGTCGCCTTGGTGGATGACCTCTGTAGAGAGCTGGACAAGGGGAGTGTGACTCTGTTGGTTCTCTTGGACATCTCAGCGGCTTTCGATACCATCGATCATGGTATCCTTCGGGGTCGACTCTCTGGGATGGGTCTTGGGGGCACGGTTTTGTTGTGGTTCCTGTCCTTCCTGGAGGGTCGATCCCAGATGATGAAGCTGGGAGATGCCTGCTCGGACCCCTGGCCTTTGACCTGTGGGGTCCCGCAAGGCTCTATTTTGTCTCCCATGCTTTTAACATCTACATGAAACCGCTGGGAGAGGTCATCCGGAGTTTTAGAGTTGGGTGCCATCTTTATGCAGATGACACACAACTCTACTACTCTTTTCCACCTAACTCCAAGGAGGCTCCTCGAGTGCTGGATGAGTGCCTGGCCACTGTGGCTATTTGGATGAGGACAAACAAGCTGAAGATCAATCCCGACAAAACAGAGGTCCTCCTGGTCGATCGTAAACCGGATCGGGGTATAAGGTGGCAACCTGTGCTGGACGGGGTTGCACTCCCCCTGAAGTCACAGGTCCGCAGCTTGGTCCATGCCTTGGTCACCTCTAGACTGGACTACTGTAATGCGCTCTACATAGGGCTGCCCTTGAAAATGGCTCGGAAATGCCAACTTGTCCAACGGGCGGCGGCCAGGATGTTAACTGGGGCTTCTTACAGAGAGAGGTCAACACTCCTGTTTAAGGAGCTCCACTAGCTGCCGTTTATTTTCTGAGCCCAATTCAAGGTGCAGGTGCTTACCTACAAAGCCCTAAACGGTTTGGGACCTGCCTACCTGTGTGACCGCATCTCCGTTTATGAACCCTTGCGCTCTCTTCGTTCATCCGGAGAGGCCCTGCTTGTGGTCCCACCCGCTTCGCGGGCACGTTTGGTGGGGACGAGGGACAGTGCCTTCTCTGTGGTGGCCCCCCAACTTTGGAACATCCTCCCCAAAGACATTAGACAGGCCCCCACACTGGCAGTCTTCAGGAAGAATTTGAAGACCTGGCTATTCCGATGTGCCTTTCCAGAATAGGAAAACTCCAGTAAGCACTTTATTAGGGTCCCAGAAGCACTTTTTTAGAACTTTAAGATTCTCTGCACACTGCACTTCCTTGAAATCCGATAGACCTCCTGTCACATTCAGCACTTTTTAATCTGTACCCACTACTTGGCCCGGCCCTGTTTTTACTGTGTTATGGTGTATTGTTTTGTTGTTTTTACTGTTATTGCTTTGCTTTGAATTGTATTGTTATGCTATTGTTTTGTTGAGGCCTTGGCCTTTGTAAGCTGCATCGAGTCCTTTGGGAGATGCTAGCGGGGTACAAATAAAGTTAATAATAATAATAATAATAATAATAATAGGAGCATCACTTCAATGCTGGTGGTCTTTGCTTCTTCCAGCATGCTGACATTTGTCCGCCTGTCTTCCCAAGAGATTTGCCGGATTTTTTTGGAGGCAACACTAATGTTATCATTCCAGGAGTTGAGTGTGATGTCTGTAGACAGTCCTTGTTTGCAGGAGTATAGCAGGGTTGGGAGGACAATAGCTTTATAAACAAGCACCTTGGTCTCCCTACCGATGTCCCGGTCCTCAAACACTTCATTCAGAAAAATGCTGCATTGGCAGAGCTCAGGCGTTGTTGTATTTGGTGTCAATGTTGAATTTTTTGGGAGGTGACTGCCAAGGTAGCAGAAATCGTCAACATTTTCTAATGTTGCACCATTAAGCTGTATTTCTGGCACTGCAGAGGGATTGGCTAGTGACTGCTGGAAGAGCACTTTGGTTTTCCTCGATATTCAGTGACAGGCCAAACTTTTTGTATGCTTCTGCAAAGATTTTTAGAGTGGTTTGTAGGTCTTCTTCTGAATGCTCACAGACTACATTGTCATCGGCACATTAGAGTTCTATAACAGATGTTGTTGTAACCTTGGTTTTGTCTTTCACTCTGGTGGGGTTAAATAGTTTGCCATCTGTCTGATAAATGATTTCCACTCCGGTGGGATGCTTCCCATCAACAAGATGAAGTATCATAGCGATGAAGATGGAAAATAAAGTTGGGGTAATAACACATCTCTATTTCACACCTGATTCCACCTTGAATGGGTCACTTAGGGACCCATTGCTGTCCAAGACTGTTGCCATCATGTCATTGTGGATGAGTCGCAAGATGTTCATAAATTTGCCAGGGTACCCAGTTTTTTGGAGGATGGTCCAGAGAGCACTGCAATTCACTGTGTCGAATACCTTTGCAGGATCAGTGAATGTCATGTACAGAGGTTGATTTTGTTCCCTGCATTTTTCTTGGAGTGGCCGTGCAGTGAAGATCATGTCCACTGTTCCTCTGGAGGGGCGGAAGCCCTTCTGGGAGGATATCTTCTGAGACAGATAGAAGGCAGTTTGCAAGGATTCTTGTGAGGATTTCTCAGCGTAGGTTAAAAGGGAGATATCTCAATAGTTTCTGCAGTCTGTTCTTCCTCCTTTTTTGAAAAAGGTGATGATGGTGGCATACTTGAAGTCTGCTGGGATTTTCTCACTCACCTACACTTTTTCAGTGGGCTGGTGGAGTTGTTCTGTCAGATCAGGTCCAAGCTCTTTAACGACTTTAGCAGGGATCCTGTCAGGTCTGCTGGCTTTGTTATTTTTTTTCTTGGCTGATGACATAGCTGACTTCTTCCAAACCAGGCAGTGCTACAAGCTCATCCCTGGTTTGTTGTTGCGGGATTTGTGAGAGAACCTCTTTGCCCATGTGGAAGCTATGGTTAAGGAGGTTTTGGTAGTGCTCTTTCCTACATATTACAATTGATTTTTTTGTCCTTATATTTTTCTCAGATGTTATTGTTTTTGCTTTAAAAACCTTAATGTCATTTCTGCAAAATTCCAGTAATGTGAAAAATGACTAGAAAACAAAGGGAAAATACATTTATAATTTTGTCCCTTGTGGAAACAATTTTTGATTTTTTAAATTTTTTTATGTTATTCCATGTGTGAAAAGTAAATAAAAATTTCCATTTCTAATCATGAAATGGTGAGATACAATATTGCATTGCACAATACAAATGTTCTCAACTGGGGCAAAATAAAATAAGAATGAAATCAGACATGTATGAATTTACTAAATACAACTTTCCACATTTAATCATATAACTGAGATATATAGTAATTTTTATAGTAAAAAGAACATGTGGGAAATGAATTGAAACCTGTATCCCCCCCTTCCCCCTTTACCTTGCTATGCTTCACTGCTTTAAGTCATTTTCTTCTTGCCAGCTCACTGCTGGTATCAGAACCATGCTTGGATAAAACAGCTTAAAGCAGTGGAGTGCAGCAAGGTAAGGTAGAAGAGGGGATGGGTTTTGTTCCCATTAGAATGAAAAATTAACCCCTTCTACCTCTATTTACAAGCAAAGACGGAACTGTGTGTTTCATAAACACATCAACATCCAGTTGGCTCAAAGGAGAACTCAGCAGTTATAGATTGGCGGTATTTTGCCAGCTAAAAGGTAATATTCTGTAATAGCATCCAGTAACACAGGTATTTGCAGAAAACAAGAGTTCAGTGGGAATGTGGACAAAAATATATTACCTAAAAATATCCATATTTTTACAAGAGAAATAGAAATCTATTGCTCTAGAAAATAGGTCATACCTAAAGTCAATTCTGAAAGACAGAAATATTGAGACTCCCTCTGTTCTGAAAAGAATATAAAATGTCTCAGTATTTTTTTTCCAAATAGGACAGCAGTAGCAGAGATGAAATAAAAATATATAATTATCACTACCAGTGATAAAGATTCCTTTTCATAAACAAAAATTCAAAATTGCTATTATTAAGACCAACTTTTATAGAGTCATCTTCCCTTACTTTGCATTTGGTTAACCCACACCATATTGTTTATCTTCTTCTTCTTCTTCTTCTTCTTCTTCTTCTTCTTCTTCTTCTTCTTCTTCCTTGCTCTCTCTCTCTCTCTCTTTTTTGCTTTGCATATTTTACTACCCTGGTGATAAGGAAAAAGATTTGTAAAAGAGGTGGTTTGTCTTTTATATCATCCTTCAGCCTTGGATTTCAGGGAAGAATATTATCAAATTATCCTAGAAAGAATGAAATTGTCCAGCAGTGATGATAAAAATTGCACCTACCATAACCAGATTATGTACATTCAACTGCCCAAATAGATAATGCACACATTGGGATACATTAATAATGTGATACTAATAACTCCATTAGATAATCACATTGGATCAAAGACAGTGTTTGGATTATGTGGAATACGAGAGTTATCCAGAAAGTAAGGTTGCAAGGCACATAGCTCTCATGGGGAATTTTCACAGGGGAAGTTGGTATCACTACCATGTAACAGAAAGGCAGCGGAAGTGAACGAGTAGTGCCAATAATCAGTAGCTCATTGACTGGTGTTGTGTTTAAGGTTAGAGATGAGCATCCTCATTCTGTTTTCCTCCAAATGCAAAGTTCACATTGTAATACGCTACCTAAATGCTAAAGACATGAACGCTGCTGTGATTCATTCTGAAATTGTTTCAGTTTATGGAGAGGATGTAATGTCAAGTCAGCATGTGACAAAATGGGTACAGAATATATTGTGAGACCATGAAGAAACTTCACAGAGCCATCCAAAACAAACATTGTGGGATCTTGGTGGCAGGCGTCAGTCTCCTTCATAAAAATGCATGTCTGCACACTGCTCATGCAACACAAGAGTTGTTGATTTCATTTTGCTGGGATGTTTTAAGCCACTTCTCTCACATCCCAATCTTGCACTCCAGTGACTATCATCTGTTCACTACGTTGAAGAAACATTATTGGTGGAAAACACTTTTCCAATGACAATGAGGTGAAAATCCAAGTGATGAACTGGCTGAAAAAAGGCAGAGGGAAATTTCAATGATACAGGAATCAAAAACTTCTCACACGGATGACAAAATGTATTGAACTGAATGGTGATTATGTGGAAATATAATGTAATACCTATGCTACAGTCCATGTAAATTTTATTAAAATATATTCATTCTTTGCATTTAAAAAAATCTTGTAATCTTACTTTCCAGATAACCTTCATAATTGTAGGACTTCCATGAACATGAACCACTAATTTTCTCAAAAACCATCAATATCTCTTCTCTATCCCATCTGTTTACAAAATGCAAGTACTTCTGCAAATATTATAATACCCTGTAGAATATTCATTCTCAATGTTCATGACAATTTGTTAGTTTTCAATTTTTTCAGTTCATCTTTTCTTCAAGAAATTTAAAACACCATACTTGAAATTGATCCTATATTATCCTCACAATCCAATAAAAGAAGACTGGGTATGACTGGAGAATTCAAGACTGACAGAGTGACAGACTTTTAAGATCTAGCTACTTTTACTGAATGCACGTCCACAAGGTGAGCTTAATTGCATATTAGAATACTAAAAGCACTGAGTAATGAATCTCAAATTCTTTGTTTTCTTTGAGAAATCTAAAAAATATATATGTGAGATGATAGTGACATGGATAGCTTTGAAAATGAAGATGAGGAGGTGCTGGTGGAAGGCTTAGAAGTCAAGCTGGAGCCTAGCAGTGTCCAGCAGATCCCTCAATCAAGCTTTGAAGTAGCATCCACTACTTCTACTACTTCTCAGTCTACAGAACAAGTGTTCCCCTGAGCAGGTTGAGGTTGAGGAACTGAACTGTCTAAGCTGCCCAGGTCCTTGAGATTAGCTGAGAAGGGAGCCAGAACTTATGATTTAAGAAGCTCAAGGGTGTTGCTGGCTGCAATTTCAGTTCCAGAAGCTATAACCTCAGACCCTTGCTGTCTTATATTCCTGAACTCTGGCTCTTGGCTTACAGATTTTGATTCAACCTTGTATTATGATCCTGGAATGGACATTCGGCTTCTCTATTGTGTTATCGTACTAATGTTTGCATCTCTGTTGGATTATTGGTTTGAATTCAGAATGTTGATTAATGCTCTGCTGGTATTTAGAGATCAAGGATTCTGACAAAAGTGCCCAAATTTTCCAAAAGAGAATAAAGAAAAGTCCTGGACACGGAAACCAAACCAGCTTGATTTTGATATCAGGGAAGATATTGCTAGAATAAATGTTAGAGCAAGAATGCTGTGTCAGGAGCATTCTTGGTTTGCTGTAAATATATAGTTTACCTCAATTTTGGAAACACATCTGTCACAATCCTCCATGACTTTGAATGTGATTTTCCTGCTTCTTAGCAGGGAGTTGGACTGGATGGTCCATGAGGTCTCTTCCAATTCTATGATTCTATGACATTTTAATAAGTAATTAGCAGAAATAGCAGCAAGAGATAACACAATCACATGAATTTATAGCAAGATGCAAGACACCAATTGCTTAATAATGAATTCTAATCAAATTGAAGAGAAAATTCAATTACAATATTATTTGCAAAAATTTATTTGAAAGAGTGGAAAATTATTAAATTTCTCAATGACACAAAATTAGGAGTAATGTAGCAGATAATGGCAGCCTCAAAACTGTGAAACTTAGCTGAAGCAAACAAAATAAGTGGGTGACACTTTGGCAACTAAATTGTTGGTAGACTTGGGTTTTCAGCTACATCTGGAAGGCTAAATCCAATTTATCCATCATTTAGAAAAGCACAATAAACATGAAAATTAGAAAATCCTTCCTATGAGTATTCAGGATGGCCAAAGCATGATCAACAACCAAATTAATCTAAATTAATTAAATTAAACCAGATTATCCTGGATTCAAAACAGAAAATGTGCATTATTTACTTACTATATTCATACATTCTATCTGTCAACATAAGAAACCTCAAGGTGCTCCCAGTAATCAAAAATCTATAGAATGCCAAGAAACAACAATAAAAGTGCAAGGATAAAAACAAAAGACACCGTACTGGCTTATATCCAATTTGGGTTATATGGATTAAAAACAGTGCACTCCTGTCTTCACCAGCACTAAAATAGCTCACTTGTCAAAGGCAAAATAGCTAATTCTCATTAACCTAAATGGTTCAATTGAATTCAGAGTACATCACTGTCATTCAAGTTCAGAATTCAACTTAAAGGGTTATATGTACAATTCAGCCTTCCTTCACTGCCAACACAAAAAAGCTGGAATCAATAAGGTACAATATAATTAAATGTTTTGACATGTACTTAACTATTTTAAGTGTACAAGAAAACAATACCCTTGAAATCTTGAGATAAAGGTTATAGTCATTTTCTGCCATGCAGCTGGCAGTTATAGGAAAACTTCTGGACTTTGCGAATTAATTGTGTACCAGCAAGGCCAGGGCTGCATAATTTTCAAAAGCCAAGAACTGTGGTTGCACTCATACGCAATAAGCTTAGCATATGGACAAAAAAATATATGAAGCAAAAAGCTGTGGAAAATTAGTCAGACTGATGCAAATGAAGCAACATATGTAATGCACAAAACCAAGCAATGTATGTAGCCTTGTTTGAAAACACCACTGGTGACTTAGACCAGCTGTTCCAACCAGAAAAAAAGACAAACACATTGCAAGCACATATAACTTCTCACATTATCTTCCAACCTACCAGCAGGCAACTGTGGAATATGTAGACAAATGAACAAGTCATTTAAGAAAGAATTCTTAAATAGCAAGACATTGGATTCAATGACTGATGATTATTTAGTCAGTAATGAGTCCTAATGGGATATTATTATATTGTGAATGAACTAATTAGAGTAAAATCTCTAATGACTGTTTGGCAGCAAAAGCATTTCAGAGGCACCGCATTGCGTCCTAACATCACTGGCTAATCCTTTCATTGAAATACCATACAGTGTAAGCCATTGTAACCCATACCTGTTTATAAACTTTTGAAAGCTGTGGAGGCAGAGAAAATACACTAATAATGGATTTTACTAGAATCAGTTTCTGAAGAACTTGTTGATAGGGCATCAAATTTAAGTCCGGCTTTCTTGGTAGCAAATGGAAATGGCTGCTCAGACTTCTGGAACTAAAAAACCCTCATGCCACATAATGTCAAATTTAATGAGCCTGATTTAGAAGTGGATTATGCTGCCCTGAAAAGTGAAACTTATTTTGAAGAGCTTCTAAAGAACTTTGATCCAGAGAAAGAATTCACTGTACAACAAAAATATCAGACTGAAAATGTAAATATAGTATAGTAATAACAGGAAGGAAGGAATTAACAGGAGTCTAAACTATGGTTTATACACAAATCTAAAGGCCTGTTAAAAAAACAACAAATTGTTATTGGTGGGCATTTCTCATGTTCTTTGTATCTATTTTAAAAGTCTACATTCAATAGATAATGCAAATATTTTAATTGATTTTTGTTATGTAGTATCTAGAGCAGACATGGGCAAACATTTTGCCTTGTGGCCAGGAGGAAAGTGGGGCATGTGCCCATCCTTCCCACCTATCCTACTCCTCCGATCCTCGGCTTTATGCTGGGAGGAGGGTACGACTACCACATTAATTCTAGACGATTAAATATGGTTTTTTGTGGACGATAGAAACTCATGGATGGCATATGTTCTGTATCAGAAACTAGCACTGATGTGGTCTTTCCAATGCAATTTTCTGAAACAGCACCCCAAATAACCAAACCGAATCTAAAGTTGACCAAAAACTGATTTGTAACTCTTTTGGTAATAATATTGGAGAGTAATCCCTGATCAAAGTAGTTCCTGGTCAAGTGGTCCCTGGTCAAAAAAAGGTTAGAAACCACTGATCTAGAACAACCAACAGATTTTCTTCATCTTCCTAGTATACTGTAGCAGATTTCTCTTCATGTCAGGGAGTTATACCTTGCAAACATGAAATACCAAACCTTTTTAATGCCCTTGCTATTGATATTCATGTGTCAGCTTCTCTTTCTACGATGAGGCATTAATGCAATGATTCTGTTCCACATATGAAATATAGGATGCTTCTTTGGCTGCCACAGCATGAGCCATTTTGGTATCTGAATTGAGCTTTGCAATAAATTTGCAGTAGGCAAATACTGTTAGATCTGCTGATTCAGTGTCATCCAATGCTGTATATAGCTAGACACAAATGTTTGAGGTCACAGTGTGTGGGTATTATACAGTTATTAAATAATGCCGCCTTGATTCAGCACAATCATTGATTTTTTCTGTAAGAATTTTCCCTCATCCAAAACAGTCTGTCAAACTGGCATGATTCCTGATTTTTGTAAATAATTTATGACTATGTTGAAGTTGCCTGGAAAGCCTACTTTACACATTATTCTTAAAATCAGATCTTCTCTGATTTAGGCAAACAAACAAAACTTAACTCTATGTATGTTATATATCATCAAGGCTACAGCTTTTCTTTTTCCATTTAGCTTTCCTATATTGTCAGTTTCTAGCTATATATACTTTACTTCTACTAACCATTCTTTTCTAGTAATGTATGGCTTTTGCTCCATGCCATTTATACTTGTCCCCTTTCCTATGAAACATTGTTCATTCCATCATTTTCATCAAAGCATCAACATACCTCTCTCATCTTGCTGTGCTCCCACATATTTGGCTCATTTTCTTTCTCTATTTTTCCAGAACTTAGATGTGACTAATAAGATTATGAATAAATTACTTGTAATTAATATTTTCCCAAGAACAATTGTGTAGCCAAGTTGCATCAAAATTGTAATTTAGCAAGGGAAAACATCTATCCTTTTATGGTATGATTTACACTTTAGTGATATGTATTATTGAAACCATACACCCTATGGGGTGTATGGTCTCAATAAATGACAGAGATGAAAATTCATGATTCATGATAGTCAAGAGCAGGGGCGGCTCGTCCATTACGCGAAGTAAGCGGTCGCAGAACACTTTTTTTGCCAGGGGTGCAGAGGTGCCTCTGTAAATGTCCCTCGACTGCCACTTGAGGAGCACCCCCTCAGCTCACAACAGCCCTAGCAGTCCGGGGGGGAGCCTTGGCTTTCTTGCCTCGCTGCCGGGCGATCCTCTTCCCAAAGGGGCCGGGCCCTTGAGCCTAGCCTAGCCCCTCTCATTCCTGCTCCACCCGGCCACAAGGTGCGCGAGCAGAGCCAGAGCTCAATCGTTCTCCACGTTCGATCCCTTCCCCATGACTGGCTCCCTTTCCCGATCCCCTGGTGCTCCACCCACCTCCTCTCCTCTCCCCAATCTGCAGGTGGGCCAAGGGGCAGAGCCGCCGCGCCTGGCCCACTTCGGGTCCAGAGGCATGTCTGAAGACCCCAGCGTGCGCACCAAAAGTTGCCTCTTCTCCTGACTTTCTCTTCAGCCATTGAGACCAAGAGAGAGAGAGAGAGAGAGAGAGAGCCTCTCCGGCTGGAGGTATCTCCCACCTCTGCTCCCTCCTTTGTTTTTGCACCTACCTTCAGGAAAGGTGGGCATCTCCACCCCCCCTCTCTCTCTCTCTTGGTCCCAATGGCTGAGGAGAAAGTCAGGAGAAGAGGTGACTTTTGGTGCACACGCCGTGGTCTTCAGGCACGCCTCCAGACCCAAAGCGGGCCAGGCAAGGGAGCAAGTGCAACAAGTGTAGTTACTGAGAGGTATAGTTCACCTACAATCAAAGAGCATTCTGAACTCCACCAATGATGGAACTGAACCAAATATGAACAGAAAATATATATCAATGATTGGTTGGGGGGGGGGGGCAAAATTCTGTTTGCTTACCATTGAAAATTACCTAGGGCCTCCTCTGGTCAAGAGTCAACTGTAGTTCTTTTATTTTTTTTTATTCCCAGTGTACTGTTTTTGAAATGGGAGATGGCTTATTCAAAAATGCTTCTTTGTTGATTCTATCTCCCATTTTTCACTTTTTATTTCAACTATTTGATTCACTTCTCTCCTAAGAGTATGGACCTAACAGGAGAATGTGCATGAAAAGAAATGTTTGGCGGGTGTGTGTGTGTGTGTTATAGACCAACATTATTGCCACCATTACTACCAATTCTACTGTTACATGAAACAAATGGATTTTTGGTGCACTCAGAATTTGAGTTGTTGTAGGTTTTTTGGGCTGATTGGCCATGTTCTAGAAGCATTATCTCCTGTCATTTCGCCTGTATCTGTGGCAAGCATCCTCAGAGTTTGTGAGATTTCTTGGAAACTAGGAAAATTGGGTTTATATATCTTTGGAAGGTCCAGGGTGGGAGAAAGAACTCTTGTCTGTTGGAGTTAGGTGTGAATGTTTCAATTGGCCACCTTGATTAGCATTTGATGGCCTGACAGTTTTTAGGTGTGACTTGTTACTGCCTGGGAAATTCCTTTGTTGAGAGGTGATTAGGTATTCCTGACTGTTTTTTGTCTGGAGATCCCCATGTTTGAGTTTTGTTTTTTTATTTGCTGTTATAATTTTAAAGTTTTTTTTAGTACTGGTAGCTAGATTTTGTTCATTTTCATGGTTTCTTCTTTTTTGTTGAAATTGTCCACATGCTTGTAGATTTCAATGGCTTCTCTGTGTAGTCTGACATGATAGTTGTTAGAGTGGTCAGCATTTCTGTGTTCTCAAGTAATATGTGTGTCCAGGTTGCTTCATTAGGTGCTCTGCTATGGCTGACTTCTCTGATTGAAGTAGTCTGCAGTGCCTTTCATGTGCCTTGATTCGTGTTTGGGCACTGTTTGGTGGTCCCTATGTAGACTTGTCCACAGCTGCATGGTATATGGTAGACTCCTGCAGAGGTGACAGGATCCCTCTTGTCATTTGCTGAATGTAGCAATTGTTGGATTTTCTTGGTGGGTCTGTAGATAGTTTGTATGTTGTGTTTCCTCATCAGCTTTCCTATGCGGTCAGTGGTTCCCTTGATGTATGGCAAGAACACTTTTCCTCTGGATGGGTCTTTGTCTTTACTCTCGTGGCATGTTCTCAGTCTTGCAGCTCTTCTGATGTCTGAGATAGAGTATCCATTGGCCTGTAAAGCCCAGTTGAGGTGGTTCAGTTCATCTTGGAGGAGGTGGGGTTCACAAATTCTTTTTGCATGGTCTGCCAGCGCTTTAATGGTGCTTCTTTTTTAAGGGCTTTCTTTTTTTTTACTTGGCTGATGGTTTGAGTTTTTATGTAGGTATTTATTTATTTATTATTCGAACTTATATGCCGCCACTCCCCTGGGGCTCGGAGCGGCTTACAAGAACAGGCTAAAATCGAACACAATTGTTATCTTCAACAATACACTCAGAATTTGTTTTCTAGTTAAGATGTGTTACCTATGAGGTGATGTGTATACACTGACTTGTTCTTCTATGCTGCTTCTTACTGGGGTTTTTTCCTGAGTTCACTAGACATGTGTTTATCGTGAAATGGCTTACTTTTGATTAACATGTCAGATAATGCCCTCCTTCCTCCCCAATATTATACTTCTTATGTCATTCTCTTTTTCATATTATTAATAGGTTTTTTGCTCTCTCATGCATGGATACAGACATGATCTTTGAAAAGATAAGAATGTTTTACTGTGATAATATACAGTGGGGCTTTGGTATCTACCAGGGGTTTGGTTCCAGGACTCCCTCATGAGTACCAAAATCCAAGGATGCTCAAATGCCATTATATACAATGTCATAGTAAAATGGTGGACCTTGTTTAAATGGCAAAATCAACTTTTTTTTTTGGTAGAATTCTTACTGGGAAGGGGATATTTCCACGCTCTCGATGTTTGAATCTATGGATAAAAAAATCTGTAGGTACAGAAAGTTGCCTGTATATGTGTGTTTATTTTTAATATCGTCTTAAGCTACTTTGGCATGTTTTGTATCACAAACAAGTAGTTTGTTGCATTCATACTAACTGTGAGGTTTTGTGCCTGGGCTAGGACAGGTTCTATCTTGCCTTTTCCATTGGACAAGAAAATGTTGGCTGTGCAATTGCAAAGAAAGGAAATGGAGATAACAGCATTCTGCTGAGCTAGTCATGTGAATAGGCTGTACATATATGTAATTAAATCAGGAAGTCTTCAACACTTTTAAAACAGAAGGACCCCGTTGTGTACATATACACATGAAGAGCTTCTAAGTATGCAGGGTCTACTCAGATAGCAGTTAAATGTGTGTATGGACTTTATTGCACAAGACAGGCAAAGTACGTAGCATTTCATCTTAACCATCACATTTTTGATGGCAATCTCTATGACACAATGCTATATGCATCCTGCTGTCAGCTTGTTCTTCTCCGTGATCTTCTCATCCCTAGTTATTAATGGTGAAAACCTATCAATAGCTCACAATCCCACAATGTTCCTGTCACCCACTAAAAGTATTAATACAATTAGGGGAAATGGGTTTATGTGTGTGTGCAAATATATGACAACAGACTGGGAAATTGGCACCATTATGGTAATGCATAAAGGTGTGATATCAAGGGTACTCAACATGGTATTTATCTATTGTCAACAATTGTGCAACTATAGTGAAATATTGAATTCATAGAATAAATTCCTAAGTCTCAGCAGGATTCCATCATTGTGGTCCACACTAAACTCTCATATGTTTTGTTTTTGTTTTTCGGTGCATGGTAAACCACTTTAGCAGTACTTCTGAAAAGTATCATGACATCAGATAGCTTAATTGATTATATAACATGTCCTGTGATGCAAAAGAAAACCAAAACAAAATGAAGCAAAACAAAATTTCAAAACAAATGAAGCAAAACAAAAAAACAGAATGCAACTTCAAGTGAGTTCCTTTCCTATCTCTTATTGGAGTAATACTCTTATATGCTCCAAAAACATTTTGAAAGATTTGCAGATTTTCTGCTGCTGTGATATTTTGCCTATAATCTTTTGGCATTATTTTATAATGAGAAATGAAAAGGAAAAACTACTATCTTTACACAGATACATGAAAGACCAGAATGCTATGAGGGGATTAATATATTAAAAAGTACAATTCCCAACAAAGGACAACACCTCAATAACATGAAGAGTCTACCAGATGTAAATCTGCCTATCAAATAGTAGAAGTCATAGCTTTTCTTTTAAAATTTGAGATGTCCTGACATCCTCAAACAACTTAAAATATCTTTAAAGTTATAACAAGATTTCAGTTTTAGTTGTTTTGAAACAAGTTTACTGTGAGAGTGACCTATCTTTCAGAGAAAGCACTTCTTGAATGCACATGCCTTCTTTTAAAGTGAAGACATTGATCACATGGTAGCTCATAAACATTCTCACTTTAAGAGATGGCATGTATGTACGATCATTGGTTGCAATGTACTCAGCATATTCCTTTTCTGGCACTTTGCTCTTGCATGTTAATTGGCAGGTCCCCATGCCACATTTTTCCCTCTGAATACTGAAAAAGATTGAGTGTTACAAGGATAAAATGCAAATCATATTAAATTGCAGACAACATAAAACACAATGCCACACGTCATAGAATAATGATCACAATTGCTAAAGGGAATCTAGCACAAAATAAAGAATTTAAAGAAAGTGGCACCAAATTGAATTAACTTTCAGAGTGCTTTAAGCTTGTTAAAAAGAGTTCATTAATATGCAGACTCCTCCACAGCAATTTCATTGTCAATGATTTTGAAAAACTTTTTGAAAATCTTCCTAGTTCGATTATTCCACAGGGCTTTATCTTGTCCTTCCTCCTGTTCAATATGTATGTAAGGCTGCTGGGCAGAAACATGAGAAGAATTTTAAAATAATTCACCACCTATGTGCTGTTTACAATCTTCTTTCTTTTTCAGATCTATCCTATTACTGTCCTATATATAGGCAAAAGAAACGAGAGCATGCCACTCACATGGGACTCCTGCCTTTTGCCCTTCCTTTCATGTTTATGGAAATAAGATATAAACATTTGTTGAATGTTAAGACACACGGTTTTCTTCATCAGGACATGTCAGCTGGTTTTGTCCAAGCCACAATGTGTCAACAAACCAGGATATCAATCCTTGCTTGGTAAAGGTTGAATATTCCTTATTTTAAATGCTTGGTACCTGGAGGTTTTTTAGATTTTGAATTTCTTTCATTTTTTGGAATACTTGCATAAACACTGTGAGATATCTTAGAGCTGGAACTCTATACACAAAATTCCTTCAAGTTTGTGTTATGCTTTATTTATTTATTTATTTACTATGCTTATATGCTACCCCTCTCAGCCCGCAGGCGACTTATATGACTAGCCTGACAGTAATTTTATACATGACATTTTAAAATAATTTTATGCACAAAACAAAGTTTGTAAACATTGAACCATCAGAAAGCAAAGGCAACACTATCCCAGCTACTAGTCTTGGGTGGTTTCGTTCGTTAATTTCGTAATTCGTTATTCATTCGTATTTAAATTAGCTTACAATCCAATATTGAGCCATGCAGGAGTAGTGTGAGGAGTAAATTAGATTTGAAACATTTTTTTTCAATTTATTTCGTAATTATTTCGTTATTATTTTGAAATTATTTCGAAATTATTTTGTAATTATTTTCGCATGTCTGGTGCAAGTTTTATAGTTGTTGTTTGTTTTATCACACGAACAGTCAACAACAGAGGGAGAGGGAAGCTTCAGAAGTTCCCCCTGTCCCATTTGGAGGTTTTTTTAGCATATTGTGCAATCACGTCCGCCATTAACGAATCGATTCGTAATTACACGAAATTTCATAAATTTCAAAATTTTTAAAAGGAAAATTTCGGAATTCTTTAAAAAAACAAAACGCGATGGACCCCCCAAAACGAAACGAGTTTAGAAACAAATTTTTCCGTTGTTACCCAAGCCTACCAGCTACCTATATGAGCAATTTTAATTTGGATTTTGGAATTCGGATAAGGGATGCTCAATCTTCCAATTTTTCCCCCGGTTAGGTGTTATTATGAGTGCCTATGTACATTCTACAACCATTTCATGCTATAGGACTTTTTGTGAAATAATGGTACCGCAGAGCAGCAAAAAAAAAGTACAAAAGACACAACATTCATTTTTTCATTGCAGTAATATTATTTTTGATAATTGGTTGATCTAGCAAACAGATGTAGCTTTTCTTAGGTTCCATCTACATTACCATATAATCCAGTTTTAACTGTGTTATAATGGTCAGTGTAGACTCATATAATGCAGATTAATGGCATTGAACTGGATTATAAGAGTCTGCATGAGCATACTCATGCAGACAGGGCCTTCTCTGTGGTGGCCCCCCGCCTCTGGAACGCCCTCCCGAAAGACCTCAGACAAGCCCCTACATTGGCAGTCTTCAGGAAGAATTTGAAAACCTGGCTATTCCAATGTGCCTTTTCAGACTAGGAACCCCAGTACCAAATCCCAGAAGCACTTTAGTTAGAACCAAGATCACCGCACACCGCACTTATACTATAATCCCATATCCCTCCGACACACCAGCACATTTAATCCTGTACCTCTACTCTGGCCGGCTCAGTTTTTAATAATGTCTTGTTGTACTGCTCTTGTTATTGCTTTTGCTTAACTGTTTTTATTTGCTAGGTACTGTATTGTTGTTGTTGTATTGTGTGGGCCTCGGCCCGTTGTAAGCCGCATCGAATCCCTTGGGAGATGCTAGCGGGGTACAAATAAAGTTATAATAATAATAATAATATCACCCAGTTCAATGCATTCAATCTGCATTCTGAAACTGGATTATATGGCAGCGTAGATGGGACCTTAGGATGGCTCTACACTGCCATATAATGTAGTTTCAGAATGCAGATTATCTCTTTGAACTGGATTATATGGGTCTACACTCAGAATGCTAATCTGCATTCTGAAATTGCATTATTTGACAATGTAGGATCCAGCCTTAATTTCCAGAAAGCAACTGGTCCCAATGTTTGAAATCCTTAGAAATTTGAAGAAAAAAAATGTGGGTTTACCATGGAATATTCCAAAAGATAAATATAGAGAACATCTACACTGTATAATTAATGCAGTTTGACATCACTTTAGTGTCCATAGCTCAATACAATGTATTATGGAAAGTGAAGTTTGCAGAAATCTTTGACAGATCCCATTATTCCATAGCATTTAGCCATGGTAATTAAAGTGGCATTAAACTGCATTAATTCTATAGTGTAGATATCCCTAAGTCAACCTTGGGATATGGACAAGAAGTCAGCAAAAACAAGAATAAACAGAACCATTTTCAAAATATTCTGTAATCTAGAAATGGAAAGCAAGCCTAACAAGATTCAATAGGAGCCAGAAAATCAAAGGAAAAAACCCGAAATTAACAATGTATTAGATGGAAAGTCAGATAGAACACATGGTTTTAGTGCTGTAATCACTGCAAAGGAATGGTCTTGGCCTTCCTAAGGGGTAGCTAGCTGGTCATAAATCAGCACAACTGCCTTTATTACCTAGACATGTCCCTTTTAAGATTAGCCAGGCCTTTCTGTGTTATTTCTCAGTGGATGATTTTGTTTGCAATCCTAGAAAGGTGATTCAGCATCTAATTTTGGCACTTTAGTTTTGGAACCTAAACTGATTAATCTAGTCCAGTGACATCAAAAAATTTCAGTGAGAGCATCTAAATTTTCCTGGTCCTCTCCGGTCACTCCAAGTATGTTCAGTTAAAGTTTCCAGCTTGTCTTGTGTCTGTTCTCTTGGCCACCCTCCCTCCATTTGAGGAGATTTTCTCCAGGTGAGGCATGATAAACCTTAGTCCTTATGTATGCAAGGATGGAGCTGCAACCCCCTTAGTGAGATCCATCTCTGTTAGAATAAAGTTTGGCATGACTTTAACATTCATTCAAAACTTTAGGTACACATTTATCAACAAGTGCTTAGCCTGTCTGCGAATATTCCGTTTTCTAAATATCTCACCCAGTAATATAATGACAAAATGGTCCTCATTTTCATTTCTTGGAATGAATTCATAGTAGTCATTATGGGCTTCAGACTTTTTTCATTGAAAATAGAAAGAGCCCTAGGCTATATTGCATGACTGGAATTTTTAACCATGAAAGTTGTTAAACATTAGCTTAGACATTACATAGTCTGTGTAACAGGGTTAGTATGACTAATTGCCTCCTCAGACAGTGTGTCTTTTGGTGGCATGTGCTGCTTCCTCTACAGTTTTACAACAGAGCCCATCTGCTCCCAGCCCACGATGTAGAACTACTTCCGGCGGGGCTCCATCTTAACACTGTAAAGGAAGTAGTGCATGCTGCCACTGTGGCAACATGGGAGAAGTCCATTGTTCAATGGCGATCATGATAGGAAGCCATGCAGGCGACACTTTCCCCTGTGAGATGGGGCAGCAAGTGAGTCAAGCAATGCAGGGCATGGGGGCAGATTTATGTAACTAGAAAAGATTTATTATGCTAGTTTAAACTACTGACATTTCTCTTGATCACGTCAGTTTTTCTTGAAGAAGTTTTTTTTATGTTTATGGCATGTTTGTTTTAATTGCTGTAAATCACCTTGAGTTCTAGAGTGAAGCATAAATGCAGCAACAGAAATAAAAATAAAACTATATGCCAAAAATAGCAATGAAGTTATATGCCAAAACTAAAAACTAAAAAAAAATCTACATGGCAAGGATTAAGTTCCCTGGAATTCTTGCAGAATAGGAGTTGGAAAGGGCCAAAATCCAGAAGAGTCGTAGGAGCTGAATTTCAACAGTAGATTGGACAAAGGTAAATGACTGCATGGGGGCAGTGACCAATTTCTACACTCAACATTCACTCAACATTCACTCACCATTCACTGAGGGATGTGTCTAGATGCACTTTCATTGCTTTTTTTTAATCTGAAAAGTGAAAACAGTGGGCAATAGTACAATAATACAATAAAGTTTGTTGGATCAACATTTATACACTATGAGGTAAGAAATTGGGGCTCCTTTTTTCTTTCTCTGTATTTATAAATTAGTGGGTGAGTGAATTTTCAATGTGACTTTCAGACTCTGATTTTCCCTTTCAGTTTCATATGTCCCATTTCCACAACACTGTGATACATTTGGACCTGTATGGTAGTTCATATGGATTTTTTGTATGTTCCTCCTATTCATGAATTGTTCCTATTCATTTTTCTCTAATATATGAGAAATATATGAGCCAAACTGGTCCCCTGATTTTCCATGTACCCTGGGGTGATGAAATGTTTGAGATGAATATAGTGATGTTGCTGGAAGGCTCAAAGGGAATATGACCAAATACAGGCTAGAGCTTATTTGAACTTACTTAATTTATTTAGGACCTCATCACATGGACCTTGAGAATTGTTGGTGACCATCTGTCTAACAAAGAGAATTGAACCGTTAGATCCCCAATCGTCCTATTTCAAGTTCTGTCTTTCTATCTAACATGTTTCTCTCAGCTTATCATCCGTAGTGGCCTGCATTCAGAACCCTCACACGGGGACTCCTTTTCTCTGTCCTCTCCATATAACTTTTTTAAATCAGGAAAATGTTAATATTTGAAAGCCAAGATTACTATGGACCTCATCCCATTTGGAGGGGGGTAGTTGGGGAAATTTAAACTCCTTTGCCATGATAGTTCTTCCCCATGCCTTCCTTCCCTCCATTAAACCAGTGTAATTTTAAATAATGGATAACGGAGAAAGGCAGGGAGTTTCAGAAAAACATCTATTTCTGTTTGATTGACTATTCTAAAGCCTTTGCCTGTGTGGATCATAATAAATTGTGGCAAGTTCTTCGTGGTATGGGGATACCAAGTCACCTTGTCTGCCTTCTGAGGAATCTGTATAACGACCAAGTAGCAACAGTAAGAGCAGACCAGGACGCGGAACAATGGCTTCAAACTACAAGAAAGGAGATTCCATCTGAACATTAGAAGAACTTCCTGACTGTGAGAGCTGTTCAGCAGTGGAACTCTTTGCCCTGGACTGTGCTGGAGGCTCCTTCTTTGGAAACTTTTAAACAGAGGCTGGATGGCCATCTGTCGTGGGTGCTTTGAATGCAATTTTCCTGCTTCTTGGCAGGAGGTTGAACTGGATGGCCCATGAGGACTCTTCCAACTCTATGATTCTATGATTCTACCATGGAACAACAAACTGCTTCAAGATTGGGAAAGGAGTACAGCAGGGCGGTATAGTCTCACCCTACCTATTCAACTTGTATGCAGAACACATCATGCAATGTGCAGGGCTTGATGAATCCAAAGCTGGAGTTCAAATTGCTGGACAAAACATTAACAACCTTGGATATGCAAATGATACCACTTTGATGGCTGAAAGTAAGGAGGAGCTAAAGAGGCTTATAACCAAGGTGAAAGAAGAAAATGCAAAAGCTGAGTTGCAGTTAAACATAAAAAAAACCCCAAAGATTATGGCAACCAGGCTGATTGATAACTGGCAAATAGAGGGAGAAAACGTGTTGGTAATGACAGACTTTGTATTTCTAGGCATAAAGATTATTGCAGATGCAGACTGCAGCCAGGAAATCAGAAGACCTTTACTTATTGGGAGAAGAGCAATGAACAATCTTGATAAAATAGTGAAGAGTAGAGACATCACACTGACAACGAAGATCCACATAGTCAAAGCAATGGTATTCCCTGTAGTAACCTATGGATGTGAGAGCTGGACCATAAGGAAGGCTGAGTGAAGGAAGATAGATGCTTTTGAACTGTGGTGCTGGAGGAAAATTCTGGGAGTGACATGGACCGCAAGAAGATCAAAGCAGTCCATACTCCAGGAAATAATGCCCGGCTGCTCACTGGAGGGAAGGATATTAGAGGCAATGATGAAGTACTTTGACCACATAATGAGAAGACAGGAAAGCTTAGAGAAGATAACGATGCTGGGGAAAATGGAAGGCAAAGGAAGAGGGGCCAACCAGGGGAAAGATGAATGGATGGTATCCTTGAAGTGACTGGCTTGAGCTGGGGGTGGCGACTGCTGACAGGAAACTCTGGTGTGGACTGGTCCATGAGGTCACAAAGAGTTGGAAGCAACTGAATGAATAAACAACATAATTTTAAACCCCTTTGCCATGATCCCTTCTTACAAAACTTTGCTTCCCTTCATTTTACCACTTATAAATCACCTTTCCATTATCCCCTCATGCTAGGCTTTCCTTACCTCTATTAAACCAGTGTTATGTTAAAATGCTAGAAAGAGCACAATTTCGAGCCTATTACTGTTAAGGAGAAAAATGTAGTGAAAGCAAAGTGGTACGAACATCCATTCCTCCATGTCACTGAAACAATTCAGTACAGGTGGATCTGTCAGATCCCACACATGTGTTTTTCAGTGTTAGTTATTTTTGGTGCATACTAGGGGCTTGAAACATGATTCCTCACCTGTGTTCTGAACTCCCTCCTTTCAGCACATTTCAGCTGCCTTTCAAGTATGAAAGATAACGGATGACATCCGGAAGTAAGCAAACATAATCTGATGAGCTCCATGCCACTTAATTCTTGAAATGGACCTAAAGTTTCCTTCAAGGGGAAAAACGCTCCATGTGATGAGGTCCTTATACCCTGCCTGTCTCTCCGTAGGAACTCAAGGTGGCTAACAACAGCACAATTTCGTCACAGATTGAAACAAAGCAAATACAAACATTAAAAAAATCCAATTAAATAGTACTATTTGGATTTAGGTTAAAATACAGTTAAGTTATAATAAATAAAATTAAAATTGTTTTTAAATCTCACAATCCCCAGAATCCCTTAACTTAGTTTAAATCTGTTTCAGTAATACATGTTTTTTTGTGCATAGTTTTGCATGATGCAAACATTTTGTATGCATATTTTGATTGAAAAAGCTATGAAACCAAATTCCAGAAATATATTCAACACTGAAGGACCATTGAATTCCATTTCTCAAATGGCTGAAAAGGTGTGAATGTGGTAAGCAAATTGCATCAAATTCTCACATGCACCTCATAAGTAGGTAACATCTATCTTCTTTGCTTTATTGAAACTGGCAACTGAGCTACTGGCTAAAATCCAATCTATGGACAATGCTCTCCAATGGTGTGAGGTAGATACACCACACATCTTTTTAATATCTGAGGGCTTTGTCATTATCAAAGTCCATTATGAATTAAGAACAGGATTTGTGAGTTTAGATCCAAGTTATACTGAATAACCTCTCAAAAAGTGTTTGCCAGGTTCAAAAACTGCAGGCTTTTAGTAGCCAAGGTAAAACCTTTGATAACTTTTGGCCGACATAGTTTTGTGGAGGTATTTTTCAATTCATTCTTCTGGTACTTTTTTTCTTTTCCTTTATGATGTTGGTTATGCTTTTAGTGCTGCTGCCGATTATATAACATATGCTTTAAATGTTTAATTTGAATGTTCATAGCCTTGCATTTTTATTGTTTGATGTCTTTGCTTTGACCTACTTTGTACAATTTTTAAGAAGGGTGAGAGATACAGTTTTAGAATAAGAGGAATTATTAAAATATATTTTCATCGGTACTCCTAAATATGGTAGCTTTTTCCTGCAAATATTAGACGGGAGGATTTATTTCTATTATGTTTTTGATAACGTTGCATCGAACTTTATGTTTTCATTTTTAAAAACAATATTGTTCATAATGACTGTTGCTCAGTTGATCCATTAAGGGAATATTCATAAGCCAATTTTTGAAATAGTACGGGTCGGTATACATTAATGGGGATCAACCCCATGCAATTATTATTAGTTTTAATGTTGCCATCTAACAAGAAGTGCATTGAGTTAGATGCTATTTTATAAGTTAATAACACAAGAAATAACAAGGTTGTGTTATTGCTTCTCTAAGGGAACACATTAAATGTGACCAAACTACTAATTCTGTTATAACCTTCCAAAGTGCCTTAAGGGCCATTTATTAAAAATAAAAAGCACTGCTGCTGCTGTAGAAATCCCTAAATATCTGAGGTCTTGAGGGCAGCAGTTTGAAGGGGAAATATTTAGAAGTGTCAGAAGCAAAATGTGCTTAGTCTGTAGCTTAGGGGTTTCTTTGGGAGCAACGGTGCTGCCTGCACTTAAATGATTCCATTGGCTGTGACAGGACTGCTTTCAACAGCCCGATAATAGGCAGAATTACAGCCATTATCAGACACCCCATAATTTCATTTCAGATGTTCTGAAATTCCGTTTGTAGACCAGGAATTATATGACCATCCAAATATGGTCCCTGCTAAGTCAAGGACAAGAGATGAACAGTAAGTTTCACCTCCTGTCCTCAGACCTTGCAAAGCCCAGGGAAACCAGGATGGCAGTGAACAAACCAGGATGGCAGCTGCTAAGATAACAATAGATATCTGACCTTGAGATATCAGGTGGGTAGTTAATTGCTCAGTGTTTCTTGTTTAAGTCTCATAGAACCTAGAACCTAAAAGTGGTTCCAAACCTTTGGGGCAGCCCCAGAGCATCCTGTGACTTTTAAAAATGTGGGACAATTTTGCATTAAGTTACTAATTTAGGAGTGTGTGAATCCATTCTGATTTCATTTCAAATTCTGGGTGCCCCTCAAGATTCTAGGAGATAAGGAGGGGGGGGGGGGGCTAATCTCGTTCAGATTCATAATATGAAATCCTGAGTTCTGTTTCCATTTCAGGAAGAATCTTCCCAAAAACAGACTGGAGGGAGGGGGCAACTGAAAACAGAAAGGATTCTGTGCAGTTTTGCACACCCCTATGGTGAGCATTATGGCAAATGGCCTCATGTGTCATGTAGATGCCCTAGACTCCATTAACCTCACCCTACTGCATTTGGCTCATGTAGATAGGCCCAAAGAGATGCAAAACTTAAGAAAGAACAGATGTGTATTTCAAAAACTCCTAGCAGCTGCTGAGATAATAATAGGTACCTGACCTTGAGATATCAGGCGGGTAATTAATTGCTCAGTTTTTCTTATTTAATTCTCATAGAACCTAGAATTGGAGGAGACCATGTGAACCATCCAGTCCAGTACCTGGCCATGCAGGAAAAGTACAGTCAAAGTATCCTTGACAGATAAGTATTGTGTGACTTGATGCCAAACTCATCCCAGTTGGAGTGCTGTAAAGAATGTTGGTATCTTTCTGGGACTCCTAATTCCAAAGGAGATGGGGGTCTTCTTGATATTCCTTATCAGTTACATATGCTGAGATTTGAGCACAGTGACATAATCTCTCAAGGTCTTACACTTCTGTGTCAGATTGCACAGGGTGAGTTGTTGTAACTCCTGACTGTGAGAATGTTTAAACAATGAATGAAGTCCCACACTTCATGATTGAAATTTGCAATTCATCCTCTTTCAGTTCCAGTTTCCAGTTGCCTGGATCATTGTATTACAACTCTAACAGAAAGTCTGGTTTTTTTAAAGAAAACTCCAATGCTGTTATTGCAGACATCCTTGCAATATTTTCACACACACACAATGGAGCCATTGACATGAAAGAGGAGAGATGCAAGAAAGCAGAGAAAATGTGTGGTACAATGGTTAGTATTTAAGGTTCCACGAACACTGTTGTATTTCATAACTATCTTGGTTGGAAATATGATGCATTTTATTAGAACAAGAAAGTTTTGTATGAGAATGGAGAACTATGGGCAAAATAAGCTAATTTCAGTTTCTAAGGGGAAGTTAGGATTTCCCTGTCTACTGTGGGAGAAAAGCCACCATGCATATTATTGCCTCTTTCAATCCACAGTTGCATGAGATTTGAGGAGGTCAGAAAGAGGAAAGAATGTTTAAAAGGAAGGTTTTGTGAAAAATCAAGACTTCCTGCCTTCTGCTTATTACGTTTTAAATATTCTGGCAGGTATTGCTGTAGAATCAAAGCAGATGTATTGCGATCACTGAGTATTGTTACATCTTGAATAATGGAGGAAAAACCTACAAATTCTTCAATTCATCCATACTGATTTAGTTTTCAGGTATCTGCTTCTGTGTGGCAACAGTGGGTTGGAGTAAGATTTCTCTCTCTATCGCTTTCTCTATCTCCACCCCATCCCATCCCGAAATCATTAAAGTAGATAGGAGAATAATATTGCTGCCAAGAATTTTGGGAGCTACTGTACTGATGCTTGCATTATTGAGATTATTTATATGTAGGGGAGCAGGGGAGCCCCCGGTGGTGCAGTGGGTTAAACCGCTGTGCTGCTGAACTTGCTGACCAAAAGGTTAGCAGTTCACATCTGGGGAGCAGGCTGAGCTCCCGTTGGTAACCCCAGCTTCTGCCAACCTAGCAGTTTGAAAACATGCAAATGTGAGTAGATCAATAGGTACTGCTTTGGCAGGAAGGTAACGGTGCTCCATGCAGTCATGCCAGCCACATGACCTTGGAGGCATCTGTGGACAGCACCAGTTCTTTGGTTTAGAAATGGAGATAAGCACCACCCCACAGAGTCGGACACAATTAGACTTAATGTCAAGAGAAAACCTTTACCTTTAGGAGATCAAAGGGAAGAGAGGATTGAGAAAAGAAGTTCTTTCCATGTACTCAAATGTCAGAATAACAGCAACTGCTGTGACTATGTTTGATGAACAGGGAGTAGACTTGGGACTCACTTGGTACTAGAGGGAATAGGGCACATGGTATCCTTGATGCTGTTATAGATGACATGGGTCAGATTTCATTCTAAATAAGGATCATAGTGAACCAGGAGGAACCCGATTATGAAGGACCTGATTATCATGCTAGCCAAGATGGGGAGGTAACTCATCATTAATCTAATGCATAGTAATGACATAGAGAATTGTTACATAATCCACTACCTCCTGCAATTATGGCTTTCCCAAAGATCCCAGTATGGGTGTACTATAGGCCATTTATCAGATAGTGCTGTGGATTCTCATTTTCAAATGCAAAACAATAAGGAATTGATAAATGACATGAATTAATTGAATGACAGATTTTAAACTATTCTTTCACCTATCAGTGATATACAGTTTTTAAATGACAACGTATTAGAAAACTATTTTAAGCCAATAGAATTTAAAGTCCCAAGTGTTCAGCAAACAAAATACTTGGGATAGAGGTAATAACAATCACTTTAAATTGATGCAGGAAAGCATTGAAATGTAGTGATAGTTCCAGAACCAGGTCACCTTTACTTTAGTTAATCCTGACGAAATTCTCATAGCAATTGAAATCATAGCCTCCTGATTATCTTTCTGCATGGGGACAATAGTACTGAAAGAGATGCTTCTTCAGATATTTTAGCCCAGAGCCACTGAGGATATGGAAACTATGGACAGGCCACCTTGATTTGGCCTTGGTTGCAAAGGAGGAGTCATTGTAATTCCTCCAGAATCAGTCTAGTCAGTCAGAATTCAAAGAAGTGAATTTATGTACTACTTAAAGCTTCAGGAGTTTTTCAAGGGCAACTCCATGAATAACTCAGTGCAGAAGTCCAAACCAGAGATTGCCAGGGCATGGATCACCACCAAGGTCAAACTAATTTTGCTCAAGAAAGCTTATAGAATAATAAGGTACAATATGAAGAAGACTTTAGATAAATGCTACTATATAATTAATCGTATCTGGGTGGTACCACAGTTTCAGAGAGATATTGTGGTATGTGGCAGTAGTTTAGCATGTAATACTGGGATGCAAATGGTATTTTCCACTTACAGTAAGCAGAATACATTGTAAAGTGTAAACTGCTTCAAATACTGAGGGAAATGTGAGAATTAAATGCATTTCTAAATGGAGTCATACATGGTCATTGTACCGGGTTAAAAAACTCCTTTTGTTCATTTTTTTCGATAGTGCCAAATAGAATTTGAATGAGAAGGTAAATCAATGTAACCTGCAGTTTTGAAACAAAATTCTGTTCTCATGATTTCTTTTAACCTTTTTTCTAGAAAAATGGTCACAGGTTTTAAATGTTAAGTGAAGTTTATCATCTTCAGATAACAAGAGAGAGGCAATAAATAGACCTATTTTATATTGTAACCACAGGGATGAATTTTGTGGCAAGGCAGCAGAGTTACATATTTCAAATGTTACCTGAAATAATATGACATGATACAGACAGTGACACAGGGCAATTGTACTTTGTGCTTCTTTATACAGAGGATTGTTGTCCTACATTGAATCTTTGAGTGAGCAAAATGAGAGATGCTGACACAATCAATAATCTTCTCCCTTAAAAACTAGTTCAAAATGTTGTGAATAATATTATCCTACTTTTTGTAATATGGTCATAGAACAGAAACGTAGAATATGTGTAACAATATAAAAAAGTGGTAATTTTTCAGAATAATAGCAATAATCATGCACGTGATGTGTTCTAAATTTATTAATGATGCTTGAAAATATTAAAAATCAGATCTTCTAATTCCTTGGGAGAGTCATCCAACACATATCTTTTTATTGTGGTGTGAAACATTGGGTCTTGCTTACATTTCAATTGTTTTATGTGCTGCAAAAACCCTTTGCATACTGATCTAGACTAAAATTGCTCTCTGAATTCTATCACACATCAGAAAAAGAGAAAGAGATAGCGGGTGGGGATGGGTGAACACATATAATACATATGGCTGAAATATAACCAACCTATTAGTTATTTTCCATTTTTAGCACTGTCTTTTTCACCACAAATGCCAAATGGAGTCCTAGTCCTGGTATGTTTCTCTACCCAATGTATTGTTAATTATTTTCCTCCTTTTACCACACAATCTATGGATTATTTTCCAAACAGCCATCAATTCCCTTTCTTTCTCTGACCTTATAAGTGATTCAGGTAGATGTAATAGGATCATTTCCAATTTCTTCCATCACAGAAAACATTTTGTAGTAATCTCTGTTGAATGTGAGTTTTATGCTGTGCCCCTTTTGTAGGACACACCCATGGCCAGAAATGGAAAAGAAAATCACATGATTATATATTTTGGCAAATGGTAGATATGCATGAATCCCAAAGGAGTGGATCAATGACAAATAGAATAGAATTGAATCCATGATTTGGTTATGATCAGCATTAAAAACAAACAAACAAAATCAGGCACAGGGAGAAAAGAAAATGGAAGATTTTCATCTCTACTTCTGTTGCATGACACCTGTTGCATAGTGTCATTGTGTTGAATAGTTGCATAGTGTCAATGGTGATCCCATTAATTTTATAGGGTATTGTCAACCAAGAGATATTCAGAGGTGGTTTTGCACATTCCTTGCTTTGATATATAGCCTACAGCACATGTTATACATTACTGATCTCCAATCAAATTACTAACCAATGCTTTCCTGTGTAGTTTCCCAGATCAGACAGGATAGGTGTTTTTGTGGTATTTTGGTCCTACTAAAAACTAATAATTAGTATCTGACAAAATAGGCAGTTTTCACTTCTCTTTATTATTCACATCCTATTAACTTACATATCTTCTCAATGCTTTCCAAATGGTTTAGGATACATTTTTTAAATCACTTTTGATTTATTTTTTAAAAATGGATTGTCCTTGTCCACCTTGTTCCAAAAAAAATGTCATGATCTACATGAAAATCAAATGTATTTCCTTTCTTTCATTGTTGTTAAAAACTGTGTGTGTGTGTGAACAGTTCAAACTATGTGTCCAGTAGGAAATGATATCATTTTGCATTTATTGACCACAGCCTTTTAGAATTCCATCAAATCTGTATAAGAACAGTTCTGAAAACTAAAATGGTGAATGAAAAATGTCATTACCCTTCCTTACCTACCTTTGTCCTTAGAATGTTAGGCTTGAAAATTGAATTAAGCACCAGAAATTGATGAATTAATTTATTGCCAAATAAATTAATAATTTAGGAGGGAGCAGAAGCATTGGGGCGAACCTCTACTGCCTCAGCTGCAAAGCCACCCATCCCCATTTTCTTTCTCCTCCTCCTTCTTTTCTGCTTTCTCCTACCTTCTTCTATTCCCTTCCATCCTTCTCACCTTCAGTGAACAAGATAGCTTCCTCCTATACAGGCTTCTAGGTCTGGGTAACAACGGAAAAATTTGTTTCTAAAATCGATTTGTATTTGGGGTTTTTTTTTGTTTCGATATTTAAAATAATTACAAAATTTTCCTTTTAAAAAGTTCGATATTTACGAAATTTCGTAAATGGTAAAAAATTAACGAATCGATTTCCGAAACAATAGCGAATCGATTCGTTAATGGCAGACGCGGCCGCGAAATACGATAAAAAACCTCCAAAACCTTCTGAAGCTTCCCTCTCCCTCTGTTGTTGACTGTTGGTGTGATATTATAATTTTTTTTCACTAATTAAACCATAAAACTGGCCCAGACATGCGGAAATAATAACGAAACGACCTCAAAACAATAACGAAATGAATACAATATCAAAATGCGAAGCATTTACAAAACGTTTTTGAAAATTCGTTTTTTTAATAATTGCTCCAGAATGGTTTGTTATCGTTTTGTAATTGAAAAAATTAACGAATTATTAACGAATTACGAATTAACAAAACGAAACCGCCCAGCCCTACAGGCTTCCTTTCAGAGTGTAGCCAGAAAATCAGCCTACCTTGTATAGTAAGCCTTACAAATACTGATTTAGCTAAATGGCTTTTCTCAGGTTCATAAATACCTACCTTTAAATTTTGATTCTAAAAAAAACTAAGTTGGATTGATAAACTATACTCAATTGAAATAAAAAAAATGTTAGTCGTCTGATATTAAAGCATCCCATTGTGGTCTGCCCAATTCATGAGGAAAAATGGCAGCCAACAGAGTATATTCTTCTACTTGAGGCTGCAAACAGAGCATGCCAGCATAGCATTAAAATGGCACCAAACTCCAAAACTCTGGATGACCTCTCCCTGCAGTTTCATGTATATGTTAAACAGCATGGGGGACAACATGGAATGAGCTGCTGAATGGTCAGGGATTTCTCCTTGAGGACCAGCAAGAGCCCTCTGACTACTCGAAACAGCTCAGCTGGGTGGTTCCTTGCAGATAGTCGCAGCAAGAATAAATTTCTCTGCTGCCTCTATTGCCACGGAGTAGGCTTTCAAATATTCAGTATTCTGTGCTCGGTCAGATTTGCTTCGAAGTGACAGGAAAATCCCCAAGAGCCATTAGGAATCCATTCGCATCCATAAGCCTCCTGGGGTGGACCATTTTAATCAGTCCCCCACCCCTGCAGAGGTTTGAAGTCCCAGCAAGTCTAATCAAATCAAATATTCACCCAAGATTTAATTCTTTATATAAAAATAAATAGGGAAATCCATCTTATTAATATGCAAGTTTGCTTTAGTTTTTAATAAATGGTAAAATTATATGTATAACAAAGACTTGTTTAAAATAATATCGTTTATAGTAGTAGCGGTTTATTTAATGCTTGGACCATAGGAATTTCACATGCAGGACAAACAAATCAATACACAATAAGCAGATTATTAAATACAATAATTAAAATACTACATAAACCATTAAAATGCTACATTTTAATCAGTGACGAGAGGCACTCTTTTATGATTTCTTATCAGTAAATGTTCAATTTGTATACCTATATACAGGCCTGTAGCCAGGATTTTGATTCGGGGGGGGGGGGGGGGGCTGAGTCTGAGTGAAAGAGGTTCTACCCTAGCAAACCTTTTGTATTGTTACCAGGCATGTAGCCGGGGGGGGGGGGGGGGCTAAGGGGGCTTCAGCCCCCCACCCAAATTCTCATGGTGGTCTGCGAGAAGGCCTTACTGGTGCATTATTTAAACTGTTATGTTTATTCATATCATGATCTGATCACCATACTCAATATATCCCATATGCATGGGGGTATTGGGGTAACGATACAAAAGGTTTGCTAGGGTAGACCCTCTTTCACTCAAACTCAGCCCCCCCCCATCAAACTCAGCCCCCCCCCCCAAATCAAAATCCTGGCTATGGGCCTGATCGCAGACCATCATGAGAATTTCGGGGGGGGGGGGCTGAAGCCCCCAAAGCCCCCCTCCCCCCAGCTACATGCCTGCCTATATACCTGGAACCATGTCTTGGTTGAAAAGGAGTTGCATCAGGGAAAAATTTATAAAGCCCTGGTTTAGGCTTTACGTTTGTTTGTTTCTTTTTTAAAAAATCCTCTTTGTTGTATTTGCTAACAGATGCCTTACACACAATGATATACACTTTTGATGGAACTGGTATCCATATTTCCTGTTAAGTACTGTCAATAAAGCTGGTAACAAGAGAAGTTTTAGGACTTGGGAGCTACCTATTCATTCTCATACTGCCTCAAATAGTGGTTGTTGTTGTTGTTGTTGTTTTGCAGGTCTTTTCATCAGTTGCTCTTATTACCATATATGCAATGGTTGATGTGCAAGCTCCACTATGTTAAGTTCAAAACTGGCTTGGTAAATATGAATTTTTGCACCAAGCTCTCAAGAGTTCATCTGTTTTTGGAGAATGGTTAGGCTGAAGGATGAGGTTACTTCTACAGAATGTAACCTATCAGTTACAGTTCTTCTTCATGGCTTCCTCTGGTATGGAGTGCACACTGCAGAAGAGTAAAGAACAATATTTTGTAAATTGTTCCTTTGACAGACATATACCAGGAAGTAATAGGACTTCTCCTTTATCTTTATTTTTCACTTAATAGTGAACCATCTTCAGATTCTTATCCCATCTAATCAGTAGACAATTTTTCCACTAAATTTTCTCTTTGGGGGAAGATATAACTGAGTGGAAATAAGAAATAATATTTACTAGGTTTAAAGGGAAATACTGAAGCTTGTTTTTGTTTTTTCTCCCTTAGTGTGGAAGTTTCTTTTTTCAGCTGTGGAAGTTATTTTTTTTGTCTTCACAGGATCCGCTGCACTTGCTACACAAACAACAACCTGACTAATATAGCCTGACTTCTTAATTGTGCAAAGGGACCAATTATGCAGTATTATTAGGATGTACCTTTGTCTCTGTAGAAATTGAGACTGAGACTGGTATCACATCAAGCTGTATATTGTGACAAGTATTCTTCAGGGTTTGGATTAGATACTTGAAATTTGTTGAAATAATAAAATATAAATAGGGCAGCACTCACACCATGCAATTAATGTAGTACACTTATTCAAGAATGCATAAAAACCTGTGCAAGCATCTGTGTAGTTAAGAAAAAAGATCCCTGTTGTCAATGCATCTTATTATATGATAGCTGGAATATAAAGCAGTTATCTGATATACGTTAAAAATACACATGAGATCAGCACTCTTTATATATTACTCACATAAAAGGGACTGTTTCACTGTCCAACCAAGTGGTGAAACTGTAAATTTTGAAGCACATACATTTTTGTGACAATCTGCTTAGCTATGTCCCAAAATAATTCAAAAGACATCTGCAAATGTGGGGTAACAAATAACACTGACTATGGTAATCATAGAGACCTGTGACTATCACCTTGAGAGCTAAGCTTCCATTATCATACATACCAAGTAACTTTGATAGATAGATAGATAGATAGATAGATAGATAGATAGACAGACAAACAGATGGATAGATTGATAGAGAGATAGATAGAGAGATACATGATATAGTACTTAAACTGTGGTCGACTATGATTCAATCATTAAAATGAAGTTATTTCAGTATCATAGTCAATATTTGCAATGCATTGCAGTTATATTAATGTTGTACATTCTGGCCAACCAGAACGGCTGTTGCAAAATTTCAAACTTCTGACTGTGAGCCATAAAGAGATGAATCCTTACTTGCATATACCACAAAAGGAAACCACACATCTTGAAAATCCTGCAGAATGCTGCAGGAGACAGCTAACTGATTTAAAGTGGATAGATGCCCTAGTGCTTTTTCCCTTAGAGGTTCTTAACCTGTGGGTCCCTAGATGTTTTGGCCTTCAATTCCCAGAAATCCTAACAGCTGGTAAACTGGCTGGGATTTTTGGGAGTTGTAGGCCAAAACACCTGAGGATCCACAGGTTGAGAACCTGTGCTCTAAACAGATGTCTTAATTTTTGACTACTGCAATAGACCATGCTTTCTTAGCAAAAATGTGCTTAAATAACATTGGTCTAATGGAGGAAGGGGAAGCCTACCAGGAGGCGATCATGAAAAGGTGGTTTACAATTGCAGTGGTATAATGAAGGGAAGCAAAGCCTTGCAAGAGGTGATAATGGCAAAGGGATTTAAAATAATACTGGTATAAGGAAGGAAAACAAAGCCTTGTAAGAAGGGATCATTTAAAATTGTTGTTGTTGTTTACTCACTCAGTCAGTTCCAAATCTTCATGACCTCATGGACCAGCCCACACGAGAGCTCCCTGTTGGATGTTGCTCCTTCAAGGTCAACCAATTACTTCAATGATAACATCCATCCATCTTGCCCTTGGTCTGCTCCTCTTCCTTTTTCTTTCCATTTTCCCCAACATCATTGTCTTCTCAAAGCTTTCTTGTCTTCTCATTATGTGGTCAAAGTACTTCATCTTTGCCTCTAACATCCTTCCCTCCAGTGAGCAGTCGGGCTGTATTTCCTGGAGTATGGACTGGTTTGATCTTCTTGCACTCCAAGACACTCCCAGAATTTTCCTCCAGCACAACAGTTCAAAAGTGTCTATCTTCCTTCCCTCAGTCTTCCTGATGGTCCAGCTCTCACATCCATAGGTTACTATGGGGAATACCATTGCTTTAACTATGTGTATCTTCGTTACCAGTGTGATGTCTCTACCCCAAAAATGTTTCTTACTCAGAAAAAATACTGTTTTTTGTATAAAAACCCTGTGCAAATTTTATACGGAATATGTCCCAAACTGCAAATGTTATCAGTCAAGGATTATTCACATTGCAGTTTCTTAATATGCAAAAGTATTTTTTAAAAAATATTTTCAATGTTATTTCCTCTCCAGTGTGGTGGCTTGAGTAATGCTATGGGGAAAAGAAAGTGGGCAACTGCATATTTTGACAATTTAGCTGCATATATCTAAATCTGTATCTAATCAAAACTGGAAGAAGATGTATATCTGGTTAATGTATATAGAAAACTGGGTATATTTGTAAAGATCAGCACTAAGATTATCTCATATCTACGTGTGTAAAGAAAGAAAGAATCCACATGCAGGTGCACTGCATGTATCAATAAAGACAAGTGATTTCTCTTACTACAATAAGTAAGGTATAACAACAGAAGTTACAATATACCAGGTTCTTGTGGGTTTTTTCGGGCTATAGGGCCATGTTCTAGAGGCATTTCTCCTGACGTTTCGCCTGCATCTATGGCAAGCATCCTCAGAGGTAGTGAGGTCTGTTGGAATTAGGACAATGGGTTTATATATCTGTGGAATGGCTGGGGTGGGGCAAGGTGTGGAGCTGGAGCTAGGTGTGAATGTTTCAACTGACCACCTTCATTAGCATTTGAAGGCCTGGCTGAGCCTGGGAAATTCTTTTGTTGAGAGGTGTTAAGATGTGCCTGGTTGTTTCCTCTCTGCTGTTTTGCTGTTGTAATTTTAGAGTTTTTTAATACTGGTAGCCAGATTTTGTTCATTTTCATGGTCTCTTCCTTTCTGTTGAAATTGTCCGCATGCTTGTGGATTTCAATGGCTTTTCTGTGTAGTTTGATGTGGTGGTTGTTAGAGTGGTCCAGCATTTCTGTGTTCTCAAATAAAATGCTGTGTCCAGGCTGGTTCATCAGGTGCTCTGCTATGGCTGACTTCTCTGGTTGAAGTAGTCTGCAGTGCCTTTCATGTGCCTTGATTCGTGTTTGGGCTCTGCGTTTGGTGGTCCCTATGTAGACTTGCTCACAGCTGCATGGTATACGGTAGACTCCTGCAGAGGTGAGAGGATCCATCTTGTCCTTTCTTGAACATAGCATTTGTTGGATTTTCTTGGTGGGTCTGTAGATAGTTTGTATGTTGTGTTTCCTCATCAGCTTCCCTATGCGGTCAGTGGTTCACTTGATGTATGGCAGGGACACTTTTCCTCTGGGTGGATCTTCATCTTTACTCTCGTGGCTTGTTCTTGGTCTCGCAGCTCTTCTGATGTCTGAGGTGGAGTATCCATTGGCCTGGAGATCCCATTTGAGGTGGTTCAGTTCATCTTGAAGGAGGTGGGGTTCGCAGATTCTTTTTGCACGGTCTGCCAAGGCTTTAATGGTGCTTCTTTTTTGACTTGGGTGATGGTTGGAGTTTTTATGTAGATATCTATCTGTGTGTGTGGGTTTTCTGTAGACGGTGTGACCCAATTGTTGATCTGGTTTACGGATGACTAGGACATCTAGAAAAGGCAGTCTTCCTTCATTTTCTTTTTCCATTGTGAACTGGATTTTTGGGTGGATGCTGTTAAGATGGTCCAGGAACCTGTTGAGTTCTTCTTCTCCATGGCTCCAAATGGTGAAGGTGTCATCCACATATCTGAACCATATCGTGGGCTTTTTGGTTGCTATCTCCAGGGCTTGTTTTTCAAAGTGTTCCATGTAGAAGTTAGCTATGCCCGGGCTGAGAGGGCTCCCCATAGGTAACTCCATCTTTCTGTTCGTAGAATTCATTGTCCCACTGAAAGTAACTGGTGGTGCGGCAATGGTGAAACAGAGCCGTGATGTCTTCTGGGAACCTCTGGTTGATGAGTGCCATGGTGTCTGCTACCGGGACCATGGTAAATAGTAGGGCTGGGCGGTTTCGTTCGTTAATTTCGTAATTCGTTAATAATTCGTTATTTTTCTTGATAACGAAGCGATAACAAACCATTCAGGATCAACTAAAAAACGAAACGAATTTTTAAAGCTATTTCGTAATTGTTTTGTAATTGTTTTGTTATTATTTCCGTATGTCAGGTGCAAGTTTTATAGTTGTTTCCCTCCCCTCTCCCTGGTTGCAAGCAGTCGGCATTTACCCCACTTCCGGGTCCCTGGCCTCTGCTTAAGTGGATCAAATTCTCCTCTCCTCCTGTCGTCACCTCACCTCGTTCCTCACTCTGGTCTGCGTGCATTGGGCAAAGAGACACAGCAGTGCAGCACTCAGAGACCTGCCTGTTGCCTGCCTAACCTCTTTCCTTCTCCAGGTTAAAACTATTATATTTATTATATTTATTATTATATTTATTATTATTATTATTATTATTATTATTATTATTAAGAATAGATGGCCATCTTTCAGTAGTGCTTTGACTGTGCCTTACAAGCACGAAGGCAGAAAGTGGTTTGTTATTATTATTATTATTATTATTGAGAAGCATTGTCAAACCAGAATAGAGATCTCACCCCTCCTCTCTCTCTCTTTCCCCCCTCTTTCCTTCTCCAGGTTAAAACTATTATATTTATTATATTTATTATTATTATTATTATTATTATTATTATTATTATTAAGAATGGATGGCCATCTTTCAGTAGTGCTTTGACTGTGCCTTACAAGCACGAAGGCAGAAAGTGGTTTGTTATTATTATGATTATGATTATGATTATTATTATTGAGAAGCATTGTCAAACCAGAATAGAGATCTCACCCCTCCTCTCTCTCTCTCTCCCCCCTCTTTCCTTCTCCGAGTCCGCATTGTGCAACCAACTCTCTCTTTCCCCCCTCTTTCCTTCTCCGAGTCCGCGTTGTGCAACCAACGCGTCCGCGTTGTGCAACCACGTCCGCCATTTTAACGAATTGATTCGTTAATATTAATGAAATTTCGTAAATATCAAACTTTATAAAAGGAAAATTTTGGAATTCTTTTAAATATCGAAACGCAAAAAACCCCAAAAAACGAATCGATTTTAGAAACAATTTCTTCCGTTGTTACCCAGGCCTAGTAAATAGAGATACCACATCGAAGCTGACCATTAAAGCCTTGGCAGACCGTGCAAAAAGAATCTGCGAACCCCACCTCCTCCAAGATGAACTGAACCACCTCAACTGGGCTCTCCAGGATACTCCACCTCAGACATCAGAAGAGCTGCGAGACCAAGAAAAAGCCACGAGAGTAAAGATGAAGATCCACCCAGAGGAAAAGTGTCCCTGCCATACATCAAGGGAACCACTGACCGCATAGGGAAGCTGATGAGGAAACACAACATACAAACTATCTACAGACCCACCAAGAAAATCCAACAAATGCTATGTTCAAGAAAGGACAAGAGGGATCCTCTCACCTCTGCAGGAGTCTACCGTATACCATGCAGCTGTGAGCAAGTTTACATAGGGACCACCAAACGCAGCGCCCAGACACGCATCAAGGAACATGAAAGGCACTGCAGACTACTTCAACCAGAGAAATCAGCCATAGCAGAGCACCTGATGAACCAACCTGGACACAGCATTTTATTTGAGAACACAGAAATGCTGGACCACACCAACCATCACCATGTCAGACTACACAGAGAAGCCATTGAAATCCACAAGCATGCGGACAATTTCAACAGAAAGGAAGAGACCATGAAAATGAACAAAATCTGGCTACCAGTATTAAAAAACTCTAAAATTACAACAGCAAAACAGCAGAGAGGAAACAACCAGGCACATCTTAACACCTCTCAACAAAAGAATTTCCCAGGCTCAGCCAGGCCTTCAAATGCTAATGAAGGTGGTCAGTTGAAACATTCACACCTAGCTCCAGCAGAGAAAAGCTCTTTGCCCCACCCCAGCCATTCCACAGATATATAAACCCATTGTCCTAATTCCAACAGACCTCACTACCTCTGAGGATGCTTGCCATAGATGCAGGCGAAACGTCAGGAGAAATGCCTCTAGAACATGGCCCTATAGCCCGAAAAAAAACCCCCACAAGAACCTAGTGATTCCAGCCATGAAAGCCTTCGACAATACCATTTGGAACTCTTTACAGGCTCTTGCTGTGAGTGCTGAGCTCTCTGGGGTTTTTCCCCCCCTGCAGATTGCAGGTATTAAGTGCTCTGGGAAGGACCATTTGTTTTGCATGTAAATTTGCAAGGCTAAATTAAGCTGTAATTTATTTTGCATACTGAAGGACTGTATTTTCTGATATGTTTGAAGAAGGCTTGTTATGTAAGCGTACTTCAACCCTGGTGTTTCTTTGTCTTCAAGGGAATGCTGCTGGACTTTAAGGTGGAAGATGGATTGTTTTCCTGACACTAAACAATATGAATCTGTATAATATTGTTTGGCTTAAACATCCATAGGTTACTATTTCTTCTAACCTTTCCATTATATAATAGTGGCTTGCTATTCCTCACTGCCCTCACCTCTGCGCCACTTGTTTTGGTTAAAAATGATTGTAAAAAGTCCAGTTTTGTTATTGTATGTAGAAAGTTTACCCAACAGAAGACATTCCATCTATTATCTTCTTTAAGTATCCAGTGTTAGTATCTTGTGAATAAAATCAACTGGTAGCACAGTACAAAAATGGAAAAGTCTTTGGAGTGTTGTGTGGTTTCCAGGCTGTATGGCTGTGTTCTAGCATTTTACCCTGACATTTTGCCTGCATCAGTGGCTGGCATCTTCAGAAGATGCCAACCATGGATTCAGGTGAATCATCAGGAGTAAGTGCTGCTAAAACACAGCCATACTGTCTAGAGACCACACAAGACTCCAGTGTTTCCAGCAATGCAGAAATGTCTTTGTTTCTTTAGAGATCATTAAAAGCTTCCGAATTTTCCTGAACAAGAAAAATGGCACAAATGTTCTTTTCCCTTTTATTTTATTGTGAAAAATTCTTGTCTAGCCAAATGGGTATGTTTGTATATAGTGCACAGCTGACATCTGCTAAAAGGAGGTAGACGTGTCATTTAAGAAAGGTCATCCTCCAGAGGAAATTATTTTTCCACTGTTATCTTGAATACTATTGTTTAGTTTTCAAACTTTCTGAAGACATTCAGATTTCAGTTTAATCACAACAGTGCATTCCATTAACTATTTTTTCTAAAAGATAAAGAATGACCTTTCATTAGGCAGAAATTTTAAAGGAGCTGGTGGCTTTATGTACCTATTTTTAGTTATATCTGAACTGCAGCTCTGCATTTTTCTCTGGTCTTTTCTTTAGGTGGTGAGAGGAAGAAAGTCAGGTCATTTGAGAATTTGTAGCTACTTATGAAATTGAATTATTTGAACAATAACCACTATAAAAAACTGTTTAAATACCAGGTGCTCAAAGTTTAAATAAGAAACCCTGTGTGATCATGGTGTTATTAGAGGTTTTCTATACTTGCCCAGTTAGTGTGATTTTACTTGGAAGACTAGAGATTACCTGTATACAGTTTCTATAAACACATACCTGTGTGTGTGTGTGTGATATATATATATATATATATATATATATATATATATATAATATAATATAATATATATACACACACATACACATACACATACACACACACACACACTAACCATCCCCTGCCACATGTTGCTGTGGCCCACATGGGGGTTCTGTGTGGGAGGTTTGGCCCAATTCTATCGTTGGTGGGGTTCAGAATGCTCTGTGATTGTAGGTGAACTATAAATCCCAACAACTACACCTCCCAAATGTCAAGATTCTATTTTCCCCAAACTCCACCAGTGTTCACATTTGGGCATATTGAGTATTCGTGTAGAGTTTGGTCCAGATCCATCATTGTTTGAGTCCATAGTGATCTCTAGATGTAGGTGAACTACAACTCCAAAACCAAAGGACACTGCCCACCAAACCCTTCCAGTATTTCTGTTAGTCATGGGAGAACTGTGTGCCAAGTTTGGTTCAATTCCATCGTTGGTGGGGTTCAGAATGCTCTTTGATTGTAGGTGAACTATAAATCCCAGAAACTACAACTCCCAAATGACATTTTTTTAGTGAAGGACATACATTGGGTTGTTAGGTGTCTTGTGTCCAAATCTGGTGTCAATTTGTCCAGTGGTTTTTGAGTTCTGTTAATCCCACAAACGAACAGATAGATAGATAGATAGATAGATAGATAGATAGATAGATAGATAGATGGATGGATGGATGGATGGATGGATGGATGGATGGATATAATTCATTGATTGTGGATGTCCCTATGAGTCCCATTTTTGGGCCTCATCTACACTGACCACTTAGGTTGGTGTAGAAACAAATCAGCCCTATTGCATCGGCAGGACTGCTGACCAAAGGTTCAGTGGTTTAAATCTGGGGAGCGAGGTGGACTCCTGTCTTTCAGTTCCAGCTTCTCATGTGGGGGCATGAGAGAAGCCTCCCACAGGATGGTAAAACATCCAGGCATCCCCTAGGCAATGTCCTTGCAGATGGCCAATTCTCTCACACCAGAAGTGACTTGCAGTTTCTCAAATCGCTCCTGACACAAGAAAAAAAAAAGACCCATGGCAATGAAGCACCACATGGGGCTGATCTGAGATAATGCATACAAGGCCACCTTAAAGCAGTCTTGCCCCACATTACCCAAAACTGGAGGAAAGACTGAATTCTACCACAGAATATGGACTATCCCCCAACTTAGGTTCAGTGGGAACAGTTGGGCCAGTTCTGAAATGGATCCAATTACAACAGACCCCACTGCCACTCTGTGCTTTCCAGGTTTTCAGTGAGAACACATGACAGCAGTTCCCCTCCCCACCCTTGCCCTCTATGTCACAATGACCTCCCACCACAACACTGGTCCTACATGTTTGCTATGACATGCAGTAACATTGGCCAGGGTGACAAGGCACACTGGGTAGGGAGGGAGAGAGATTCCCCTCCCCACCCACTTCTTTTGCCCTTGGTACCCCATCATCCCAGCTGATACTGCTGCATTTAACAGTGGACAGTTAGGACTCATGTTATGGCCAAAGACCTCTACTAGACAGATGGTGGAGTGACACAGTTAAGATTGCTGTCCTACAGAACCATACTGTGTTTGGCACCTCTGGGCATTGGGGAATACCTCCTGAGTCCTTAGCAATTGGGGGAGTCCCTGTATGAGCAATATCCAGGGCCTATCTGTAATTGGACATTCTAGATCAGTCCCAGGTTATGGTTCAGATTAGAACTAATATTGAAGAAAATGTTGTATAAATTTAATAGTTATATTATGGGTCAGATTCACCCTTAGGGAAAAGCATATAGATGGCATGAAATAAATAAAATAAAATAAACAGCATGACTGGTTTATACAGTTACTCAGCTGCTGATACCTTTCATCACATGTGTGATAAGTACATTTACTCCTTCCTAATGTATATAAAAGTAAACAACATTACTCAGGAATTCCAAAAATAAAGATAATTGTGCTAAGTACCAAGAGAGACCTAGACATGAGCTATCTTCATAAAATAATGATATATTTGTTAAGTGTAAAGGTAAAGGTAAAGGTAAAGGTAGTCCCCTGACATTAAGTCCAGTCATGTCTAACTCTGGGGTGTGGTGCTCATCTCCATTTCTAAGCCGAAGAGCCAGCGTTGTCCGTAGACACCTCCAAGGTCATGTGGCCAGCATGACTGCATGGAGCGCCGTTACCTGTCCGCTGGTAACATTTGCATGTTTTCGAACTGCTAGGTTGGCAGAAGCTAGGGCTGACAGCGGAAGCTCACACCACTCCCCGGAATCGAACCTGCGACCTTTCAATCAACAAGCTCAGCAGCTCAGTGCTTTAACCCACTGCGCCACCGGGGGCTCCCTTGTTAAGTGTCTATTGATGTAAATCATAAGAGTTGCTTATGGTAAGGAACTTCATAGAAAGAACTCTTCCTATCATAACCTTTCTCTGAGTAGGTCATTTAAACTAATCAGACACATTGCTGAAGATGCTTTCCTGAATGCTTAAAACTGGGACTACGAGGGATTGGGCTATAAACTGATTATGCCATCATGAAAGAAGATCTATTGTTAGACCTTTGATTATTTCATTCTTATCTTCTGATAAATTTTGTAATATGATGGCTATACATTTCCTTGGTGCTCTTCAAACAGAAAAAAGAAAGAAAATAGAAAAAAAGTTGAAATTTGAATTCGATACAGAACATAAGATATGTATAATCAAATCCTTTGGTGAGAAAATCATGATTCCTCCTTTCTTTAATAGTCTTCCTTCAAAAAATAGATTCTGCCTCAATCTAAGCAGTAGTCCTAATTAGAGTATATGGAATTTACCTAAATTGATTGTCCACTCAGCGTTTATTCCAAAAAGTCTACCATGGTTGGTAGCAGAATCTACATGACATAAAAATTGTCACAAACTTTTCAGTACGAAGAAGACTTTTGAAATTCTTCTTTCTTGCTTGTGTGAACAAAATAAGTGAAAATTTACACTCTTTGTCTAAATGCCTAAATGTTCTTATTTATTTATTTGTTTATTTATTTATTTATTTATTTATTTACCTTACTTATATACCGCTGTTCTCAGCCCGAAGGCGACTCACAGCGGTTCACAGCAATAAGAGACAGCAGAATTCAATGTTACAGTATAAAAACAGTTAACAACTTAACACATTACCCAATTAATAAACAATAAACAATTAACAATTTCTACAATAGCCATTCACTATCATCTCATCATCAAAAACATGATCCAGATTCGTCATCCATTGATCCATTCCAGTGTTCATTAACCAATCATTGCACTCATTATTCGAACGCCTGCTCAAACAGCCAGGTCTTCACTTTTTTGCGGAATACCATTAGAGATGGTGCTAGTCTAATGTCGGTAGGAAGGGCATTCCACAGTCGAGGAGCCACCACCGAGAAGGCCCTATCTCTCATCCCCGCCAGACGCGCTTGAGAAGCAGGCGGGATCGAGAGCAGGTCTTCCCCGGAAGATCTCAAAGTCCTGGTGGGTTCATAGGCAGAGATGCGGTCGGATAGGTAGCTTGGGCCAGAACCGTTTAGGGCTTTAAAGGCCAATGCCAGCACTTTGAATTGAGCCCGGTAGCAAATCGGTAGCCAATGGAGTTGGCGCAACAGGGGGGTTGTATGCTCCCTGCGCTCCGCTCCTGTTAACATCATGGCTGCCGAGCGCTGGACTAATTGGAGCTTCCGAGCCATCTTCAAAGGCAACCCCACGTAGAGAGTAGTAGTCTAAACGGGATGTAACCAGAGCGTGGACTACCGTGGCCAAGTCAGACTTCCCAAGGTACGGGCGCAGCTGGCGCACAAGCTTTAGCTGTGCAAATGCTCCCCTGGTCACTGCCGAAACCTGGGGTTCCAGGCTCAGCGATGAGTCCAGGGTCACACCCAAGCTGCGAACCTGCGTCTTCAGGGGGAGTGCGACCCCATCCAACACAGACTGTAACCCTATGCCCTGTTCGGTCTTGCGACTGACCAGGAGTACCTCTGTCTTGTCTGGATTCAATTTCAATTTGTTCGCCCTCATCCAGACCATCACAGTGGCCAAGCACCGGTTCAGGACCTGGACAGCCTCCTTAGTAGCAGGTGGAAAGGTGTGACAGAGTTGAACATCATCCGCGTACAGATGACACCGCACCTCGAAACTCCGGATGATCTCCCCCAGCGGCTTCATGTAGATGTTAAACAACATGGGAGACAATATTGAGCCCTGAGGAACCCCACAAGACAAAGGTGTCTCCCAGGAATGACCGGAGCCACTGCAGAACAGTACCTCCTAGAACCATCCCCGCAAGGCGTCCCAGAAGGATACCGTGGTCGACGGTATTGAAGGCCGCTGAGAGGTCCAGCAGCACCAACAGGGACACACTCCCCCTGTTGAGCTTCCGGCGCAGATCATCCACTAAGGTGACCAAGGCTGTCTCAGTACCATCTCCCGGCCTAAAGCCAGACTGTGCCGGATCTAGATAATCCGTGTCTACCAAGAATACCTGGAGTTGTGAGGCCACCACACGTTCCAAGACTTTGCTCAAGAAGGGGAGATTGGAAACTGGCCGATAGTTGTCGAATTTAGTGGGGTCCAGTGATGGTTTTTTCAACAGCGGTTTTATTATAGCTTGTTTTAAGCTCACTGGAATCTTGCCTTCCCGAAGGGAAGCATTAACCACCACCTTAACCCACTCAGCCAATCCCCCTCTGGCCTCCTTTAGAAGCCAGGATGGGCAGGGGTCCAGGATGCATGTGGTTGGCCTCATTCCTCCAAGTATCTTGTCCACATCCTCGGGTTTCACCAATTGAAATGAATCCATCAAAACTGGACAAGCAGGTGCTTGTGTTACATCCTCAGAGACTGCCATTAACATGGTATCCAGACCCGAACGGATCAAAGCGACAGAAGAACAGAAATGTTAAATCACTGTCTGCATTTTTCTTTCCCTTCTCTACTATCAGATCCATATCAAAGTAGTGGTGAAGTATTTGGACTCAAGCTGACAAAGCCCCACTGAAATTAGAAGGAGGAAACCAGCCTGGCTCTTAAGTATTTCATCTTCATTGGGTTGTGGATCAGCTGCCACTCTGTATGGCCTTCAAAGATTTCCAGTAAAATATTCCAGTTGTGTTGATGGTTGCAGATTATGATAAAACCAGCATGCTTTTCCAGATCACAGTGTCATTTATTTGTTTCTTAATGCTGATCTTTGTTATCCTCTCCAGACTAGCAAAAAAATCCCTTGTGCTATTCATTTTCCTTTTCGTTTCACAAATGTCCTTCCCTCTACAGCAATTACAATGGAAAGATGGGCATATGGCTCTGTCTTTTAACTGCTGCAACAAGCTGCTGTACCACCTGGCAAGAGAGTAATGTGGAGGTACGAGCCTTGCTCTTCACCCCCGGAGGCTCAGCAAGTACTATAAAAAAGCATCTTCTCAGTTCCTAAATCTTTCAAAGTTGAGGAAAAGGAAGTGAAGTAAGACTCAGAGCACTGCCGTTAAATACAGGCAGGTAGATTAAATTGCTGCAGCAGAAGACCTATGGATCTGGTACACACAAGGAATTACTTTTGCTAAACAGTTTTTACATGTTGTCTGCCTGGCCACATTGTTTGTAATGGGAATAAGCAATTGTAACTTGTTCATAGTGCATGGAACATAATTTTTATAACCCAGATAATTTTGTTTAACTTGGGCCCTCGGCAGTTGTGACCAGTTAGAAGTAAAACTCTCATCACTGTGACTACATTGCTGGAAGTAAAATATTAGGGGAGTTAAATTTCAAAGAAACCTGGAAGTCCATTGCTGCTAAGCCTTGATTTAGATAGGTGTGTGTGTGTATTTTCATCACTTGCTCACTTTTGGCAACCCCATGAATTTTATTGGTTTTCTTAGACAAGAAATAGTGGTTCTTAGAGTTCCTCTAATAGCCTATAGCAGTGGTGGCAAACCTATGGCACATGAACTGTTGACCGTCCATCTTCTTGCCATCCTGCCCCCTACCTGCTTGCTCACCTGCTTCCTGGTCACTGACCATCCTGCCTCCTGCTCATCCACTTGCCCACCTGCCCCTCCCATCTGCTTGGGAGGGGCAGTGGTCACCTGTCAACTTGCTTGTGCACCCGCTACTCACTAGCATCCCCCACTTGCCTACCTGGCCCCTGCTTGCCCACTCACCCCTGCCCACTCACCCCCTGTTTGCTTGCTGCCCCCCCTTGTTCCCCAGAGCTGGCCTCCATGGGTTCACTACCAGCTCACAACCCCTGCTCTGCTCAGCCCCCTAGTGCCCAACCTCTCCCCACTCCCCCAGATTTGGGCATTTTGTCTCTAAAAGGTTTGCCATCTCTGGTCTATAGCATCTTGCAATCTTTCATTCAAGCACTAATCAAGGTTGACTCTGCTTACCTTCCTAGATCAGACAGTACCTGGTACCTTTAGTGTATTTAGACACATCTATATAAATCATGTTAGAGCACTTTGGATTGTATTGGATTGCCTTTTACTCATGGCAGGTTTTCCTTTGTTTTCAATAGAGGTAGCAAGATTGACAATCCCATTTATGTATTTATTTATTTGTTTATTTACTATATTTATATCCTGACTTTCTCTACCCCAAAGGGGACTCAAGATTGCTTTACATATGACAACTATTTCATGCCTTTAGGCAATAGACAATTAAATACATCTAAGTTAAAATTTAAAAATTAGAGTTAAACTGCACATTAAAACATATAAACATTATAATCACTATTAAAATCATGCCATCTACAATTGTAATCTGTACCAAGAATCATTGCACGTATTTCATCGTTACTATTGCACTGTAGTTAATCTCCAAAGGCTTGACCCCAGAGCCATGTTTTCACTTTCTTTCTAAAGGTCAGGAAAGAGGGAGCTGCTCTAATGTCACTGGGGAGGGAGTTGCACAGCTGAGGGGCTAACACTGAGAAGGCCCTGACTTTTGTTCTCACCAGACACACCTGCAAAGGTGGCAGGAATGAGAGCAGGGCCTCCCCTGACAATCTTAATCTCTGAGGTGGTTCATAGGAGGAGATACGTTTGGACAGGTAAGATGGGCCAGAACTGTTTAGGGCTTTATATGCTAAAGCCAGTACTTTGAATTGTGCTCGGTAACAAACTGGCACTTCCCTTTGCAGATTCCTTTTCAAGATGTCACAGAATGTGCCCAACTATCTGGATCAGATATTTCAGATCTAGAGGGCTATAGGAAAGAAGCAGAACAAATATTTTCTATAGTTACAAGATCCACTCAGAATCTCTTTAATGCTTCATTCACCATTATTGTCCAACAGGCATGTCTCAAATTAGATAGATAGTTGATAACTGAATGCCTCCCCCCCCTCCCCCGAATAGCTTAATAATATGAATTACTTCTCTCCTGGCTGTTTTCCACTAAAATTCTGAGAAGATATACACTTGATCTTATTTAGTATTTATTTTATAATCTGTTGTTTATGTATATATTTGTCTGGGCATTTTCACCATTCAGTAGTCAAGAAAAACTGGGAACCCAAGATGGGGATTTCATGTTTAAAATGCTAATCTATTGCATTATATTTTATACAACGAACTAGATAATATGGAAAAAACAAAAAATGTTATGCATATAAAATAAGGATATACAAAAATTTGATGATATATTTCAGGTGGTCTTTACTTTGAAAGTTGTTGTTTTACTCCAGAAAGGGGGGGGGGGAGCAAAGGAAAGAAATCCATCCACTCTGGTTAAAACCACTTATCTTGCTTAAGACTGACGCAGAAGGGAAAGGAAAGGAAGGGAATCTATCCACACTGGTTAAACCGACGCAGATCCATCCCACACTGGATTAAACTGCTTCTCTCGCTTAAGACTGACACGGGAGGGAAACAAAAGGAAAGGAAGAGAATCCATCCACACTGGTTTAAACTGATGGGGAGGGAAAGGAAAGGAAGGGAATCCATTCACACGGGTTTAAACCGACGCGGGAGGGAAAGGAATGGAAGGGAATCCATCCACACTGGTTTAAACCGACACGGGAGGGAAAGGAATGGAAGGGAATCCATCCACACTGGTTTAGAACGCTTCTCTGGCTTGAACTGAGGCCAGGGAACAGAAGGGGGGGAGCTGAATAATTTCCGACTCACTTACTGATTCGTAAGAGAAATGGCAGAAAAAGTTTCGGAAGGGAAAATGGACTTCCTGTTTACTTAAAAACTTCGAAATCATTTCAGAAAGGAAATCTTTCTGAATTTGTTCCAAATTACAAAGATTTTGACCAAACCGAACCATACCTAATAGACACATATGACCTTAAAAGGGCATAAACATTATACTTGCACAGTTTTAAATATTTCCCCTGCATAATTTATGTTATGACTGATGAAATAAATAAACCTGACTATCATAGAATTGTGTAAGGATTTTGGCTATCATAGAACTGACTCTCTCCATTTAAGATAACATACATATTGTGCTGGAACTCCCAGTTCCTTTTGTCAGGCTGCCTCACCCACAGTTTTAGAGTAGCCACTTTTCTGTTAGTTTTATGATGTTGGTGTTTAAGAAAACCTTTCCTGGTTTGTATCAGTAAGTTTGCCCACTCCTTTGCCTGGGGAAAGAGATCCATTTTCGACTAGAGTTATTACCATCAGGGAATCTTGGAAGCAGTTGATCCCAGCAAGATCCAGGTTTAGACAAGCCATTTCAAGTAAATTAACCAATAATTAGTTAAGCAATAACTAATTAATGTATTGGGCACCCCAGAGGCCCCTATACCAGAGAAAGCAAGCAAGGAAAACTTTCATTTTAAGTATGGACTTTGTTGTGGGAAAATCTAGTTAGTACCTGGGTGGAGATAGACCCAAGACCAGTTAAGAAATTGATACAATTTCTTGAAAGCAATAGCATGGACATTTATTCTGTGAGGTTCCTTGCTCAAACAGGAAGGCAATCCAGCATGCTTCTATTAAACACCACTATATGTTCTCTTGAAAGAATATGTCTCACTTGAAGCCCATCTCCATGGACCAAATGAGGTGGGATGGAGGTCAATGAACACTATAACATTCACATGATGCCTGGGGCCCATTTGCCTTAATCCCCACCAAAGCCATGTAATGTAGCCTTACAAGACATCAGAGAATATTCCAGAGTTTCCCTGCACTTGATGGTAGTGTGAACCATTGGAATGGTTCAAATTTGGAACTGGCCACAGCAGTACATATGACCATCCTGCTTCCCCAATCTCAGGTGACCCAGGAACAGCAGATGCACCTCCAAGTCCTCCTCTCATACTTGATTTAGCAGCAGCTAATTGGTGTGAAACTGCATGTGCAACCACAGATGCTGGCCATCACACCAGTGATTAGGGGAAGGAAGGGGGAGATAAGAGAAAGATTCCTCTTTTCCCTTCTTCCCTCTCTCACATCACTCTGGTACTCCAGTCATCATTAATGGATGTGACGAGGAACAACCACCAGCAGTTTTGCACCAAGGATGAGAGAGCACCAAACCAGATTCAATGCTGCTGGGCCATGCTGACTTTAATCCAACTGCTGGGTCAGTTTGGTGTTGCGCTAGCTTAGTGGTTAACGGTACCCTACTCTGGAACCAGTCCATCCTCCAGGAAATAAAGCCCGACTGCTCACTGGAGGGAAAGATACTAGAGACAAAGTTGAAGTACTTTGGCCACATCATGAGGAGACAGGAAAGCCTAGAGAAGACAATTATGCTGGGGAAAGTGGAAGGCAAAAGGAAGAGGGGCCGACCAAGGGCAAGATGGATGGATGGCATCCTTGAAGTGACTGGACTGACCTTGAGGGAGCTGAGGGTGGTAACGGCCGACAGGGAGCTCTGGCGTGGGCTGGTCCATGAGGTCACGAAGAGTCGGAGACGACTGAACGAATGAACAACAACTCTGGATCAGCACTGACATATGTGGTCCATGTAGATGCACCCTTGGTCAGCTTTTTTTTTTCCCATGTCAGGAATGACTTAAGAAACTGCAAGTCACTTCTGGTCAGCTACCAAACACTTAATGAAATTTAAAATAATTGTAGTATTCCCTCTTCTCAAGCAATGGAACTCATGTGTTCTGTTAAGTCAGTACATCCCATTTATTTATTTGTTTGTTTGTTTATTTATTTATTTGACTTGTATACCACTGCTCCCAGTTTGGCTCGGAGCAGTTTACAGCAGTCGATTAAAACAATAAAATCAACTTTACAATACAATAAAAAACAAGAACAGACATAAAAACAAGAACAGACATAGTCCCGAGTTACATATCCCCTCTGAAATTTGGTTTACAATATTGATGTGCTAACAAACAGTCCAAAAACTGATTTCATTTGTACAGTTCTGAGAATTCTGTAAAAGTTTATTTTTTAAATTCAACTCATCAAAATATTTTAAATGGTGTGCCATATTAATCTGTATGCGTTAAAATAAAGAGATGTTCCCAAGGGTTTTCAAAGGAATGTTCTGTTTTAAGCCAGACCATCCTAATCCACTGAGTCAGTTATGTAATATGGTAACACGTAGAATCATAATTTTATTTACATAGATGAAGTAGGATCCTACTGAAATGAGATTTGAAATGTGTTCAGCTCCAAGCCTTTTCTATATAATGTTGGTAATGTTACATTGGTGCAAGCTATTCTGTGCACCAGCGTAATTGTCTAAATTCCTTTGATTGGAATACCAATTACAATATTAATAATCAGCTGCATTTCAGCTGTATTCACAAGTACCTGTCAAAATCAAGACATGTTGGTTATGGTAATTAGCACAATTTTTAATCAAAGCACCTGATACTAAGCTTAAATGAATGCATCTTATGTAGAGCAAAAAGGAAGGGAGACAGCCTGATAATGCAGAACAGGTGAAATGCAGTGATTATTTTTAGCACCTATCTAAAAAAGTTTTTGAAGCTGTTCTTCTCCCATAATGGGCAAAGCATGAGAAAGCAAATGATATCAAGGGAGAGCAGGGGAATTTGTGTGATTTCTTGATGAGGAGGCAACATTCTCATTTAGTTTTGAAAGTCAGCAGCCTCCCAGAAGCAGGTTGGCTTTTTCCTACATCTTTCTTAACCATTATTGAGGTTTAGATTTCGAAAGGATATGGAACTACCTGTGTATAACTACCCCACCTTTGGTTATTAGCTGCATATGGCAAATGAATGTTGCATGCACATGAAGGTTCTTGAACACAGTTGGTGCTCATTTCAGTGAGATTCCATGTGAGTTGATGTGTACTATTATGGTCAAACTATCTATCATGTCTAGAATTTTAATGAAACAATATATTTGAAATAACATGCGTACAAAAACTAGGTATATCAAATAATTTATGTAAATATTTTCATAAGTATTCAGTATGGAATTGTATATATTATTGTGAAATAAAAGTGCAATCGCATGTGAAGATCTGTATATATTTGAAATAGTCATCAATTTGGAGGCATATATTCATTTTTGGTACCTCCCTAAACCCAAAACCAAAATCTTGGATAATTCATCTATCTGTGAATTTTGTATTTCTTTTGTTCTCTCAGACTAACACAGCCTTCCTTCTGATTTTATTTATACTCACAGAAGCTGGGAGCCAAAAGGGAATTAAAATCAATAAGACCAGTTTAATACACATGTCTGTAACTATGCTAGGTCTGGGGGGTGGGGAGGAGGAGTTGCGGTGATCTTTCGGCAGACCATCGCCCTGATCAGATGCACCGTTCCGCAATCTTCCACAATTCTCTACATGAAGGTGGGTTCCCCAGACAGCCTGGGGATTCTGCTGGTGTACTGTCCACCCCACGACCCGGCAGTTTCCCTACCTGAGCTAGCGGAAGTTGTCTCAAATTCAGCCCTGGCCTCCCAACAACTTTTAGTTTTGGGAGACTTTAACATTCACGCTGAGACCACATTGACAGGCGCAGATCAAAATTTCATGGTTGCCATGACGACCATGGGGTTGTCTCAAGTAATATCTGCTCCCACTCATAAGGCGGGACACATGTTGGACCTTGTTTTTATTGTGGACGGTGGAACAGTCAGAGTGGAAGAGCAAAACATCCTTCCATTGTCATGGTCTGACCATCATCTGATCAGTTTGAGATTAACCGTGCCTGCTAACCTCTGCAGGGGTGGTGGACCCATTAAGAAGGTCCGCCCCAGGAGGCTTATGGATCCAGAGGGACTCCTGAGGTCTCTTGGGGATCTTCCTGTCATGGAGACTGACGATCCTGTTGACACCCTTGTTGATTGCTATAATAGCGAGATGGCCAGGATGTTTAACACTATCACTCCCAAATGTCCCCTTTCCTTGCGCAGAGTTACTCCAACTCCTTGGTTCACCGAGGAGCTGGCCGAAATGAAGCACTGGAGGAGGGGTCTAGAGGGCATCTAGAGGAAATCTTGAGGCGCATTCGACTAAGCACGGGCTAAAGCTGCTATTAGGGCTTACTCCGCAGTTCTGCGAGCAGCCAGAAAAGTATTATCGACTGCTCACATAGCGTCAGCAGCTAACAGACCATTGGAGTTGTTCCGGGTTGTTGGGGAGCTCCTTCATCCTCCTGAGGTTGGGGAGCTTCCTGATGACTCGGCCATTCAGTGCAGCGATTTCACGCACCATTTTGCAGGCAAAGTTGCTCAGATACGCCTTGAGCTGGACTCCAGCTTAAATGCAGTTCCAGCTTAAATGCGGTTCCAGCTTAAATGCAGTTCTGTGTATGTCTGTATATGTTATATGTTAAAATTGGCATTGAATGTTTGCCATATATGTGTACACTGTAATCCGCCCTGAGTCCCCTGTGGGGTGAGAAGGGTGAAATATAAATGCTGTAAATAAATAAAATAAAAAATATTGTTATGTATTCATATGTTTTATGTAATTATGATGTCGTTTATTGTTTGCGTTTTCGGTTGTGTTTTGGTTTTCTTTATTGTAATTGTTGTTCGGGCCTGGCCCCAGGTAAGCCGCTCCGAGTCTCCATTGGGGAGATGGTGGCGGGGTACAAATAAAGTTGATTATTATTATTATTATTATTATTATTATTATTATTTTACTGAAATTATGCAAATACATAAATTTAGTAGGTTGTTGTAGGTTTTTCGGGCTATATGGTCATGTTCTAGAGACATTCTCTCCTGATGTTTCACGTGCATCTATAGCAAGCACCCTCAGAGGTAGTCGAAGTAGTAAATTTAGTCTTAACTTGATCTGGTTTTTTTAGGTTCATATATTAAATGAGTTGTGTAGAGTTGTGTAGGTTGTAGCCTTACATAGAAGGTGAGCTTTGAAAGAACTAAATAAGTTCATCAACTGTAAAGATATGTTATTGAATACAAAGTCAAGGTAATTCCTATCATTGGTATTACTGATTTTAATATATTGATGTGAAAGTTGAATAGTGGAAAAAGATTGATAGGGAAAAATAAAATTAGTGTGAATCAATTGCTGGAAGGAATTTTATGGATACCATGGACTTCCAAAAAATGCATGGGTAATCAAAACCTTATAAAAAAGATCAATTTATTCTTATATCCCGCCTCCATCTCCCCGAAGGGATTCAGGGTGGCTTGCATATGGGACAGAATGCCCATAAGATACAAAAACAAAAACAATTCATAAAACAACAAAAAACATTAGAAAGGAGCATCATAAAATACGACATAGATAAAAAACATAACATAAAAGTAAAAAACAGATACCATGGAAGCTTCAATAGTCAAGATTCAACAAAAATGAGCACAAAACAAGTCTGGACATTTGCTGGAAGATAAAATTACTAAACTGATGCTATCATATGTTGGAGATACAAGGAAAAGTGGAAAGCAGTAAGAAAAGACCTCATCACACATATATTGAAAGAAGCCACTGCCCAGACCCATGTAAAGCTATTGATAGAATATTTTAGAGTTCTCTCATTCTTAGAGTAATCATAAATTGATATGACATGAAAATTGGTTGTTAATCTACTTCTTCTTCTTCTTAGGCGATCCCTCGTTTTCTGAGGATGATTGTCTTCCAACATTCTTGTGGGTCCGTATGTGGCTGTGGAGCCCTATTCTTGCTCTGCATCTTTTTCCGCAGTGAGGGCATTGGTTTCCAGGTGGAAGACAGTCTTGGTCAGGGTTGGCTTGACACGCCTTCCTCTTGGCACGCTTCTCCCTTTCGCCCTCCATTCATGCCTCCTCAAATTCTGCAGCACTGCTGCTCACAGCTGACCTCCAGCTGGAGCGGTCAAGAGCCAGGGCTTCCCAGTTCTCAGTGTCTATGCCAGAGTTTTTAAGGTCGGCTTTGAGCCCGTCTTTAAATCTCTTTTCCTGTCCACCAACATTCTGTTTTCCGTACTTGAGTTCGGAGTAGAGCAACTGCTTTGGAGACGTTGGTCGGGCATCCAGACAACGTGGCCGGTCCAGCGGAGTTGGTGGCGGAGGACCATCACTTCAATGCTGGTGGTCTTTGCTTCTTCCAGCACGCTGACATTTGTCCGCCTGTCTTCCCGAGAGATTTGCAGGATTTTCCAGAGGCAGCGCTGATGGAATCGTTCCAGGAGTTGCATGTGACGTCTGTAGACAGTCCACGTTTCGCAGGCATATAGCAGGGTTGGGAGGACAATAGCTTTATAGACAAGCACCTTGGTATCCCTACGGATGTCCCGGTCCTCAAACACTCTCTGCTTCATTCGGAAAAATGCTGCGCTCACAGAGCTCAGGCGGTGTTGTATTTCGGTGTCAATGTTGACTTTGGTGGAGAGGTGGCTGCCAAGGTAGCGGAAATGGTCAATATTTTCTAATGTTACACCATTAAGCTGTATCTCTGGCATTGGGGAGGGGATGGCTGGTGACTGCTGAAACAGCACCTTGGTTTTTTTCAATGTTCAATGACAGGCCGAGGTTCTCGTATGCTTCTGCAAAGGTGTTTAGAGTGGCTTGTAGATCTTCTTCTGAATGCGCACAGACGACGTTGTCATTAGCATACTGGAGTTCTATAACAGATGTTGTTGTAACCTTGGTTTTTGCTTTCAGTCTGCTGAGGTTGAATAGCTTGCCATCTGTCCGATAGATGATTTCCACTCCGGTGGGAAGCTTCCCATCAACAAGGTGAAGTATCATAGCGATGAAGATGGAGAATAAAGTTGGGGCAATAACACATCCCTGTTTGACACCGGATTCCACCTTAAATGGGTCACTTTGGGAGCCATTGCTGTCCAAAACTGTTGCCATCATGTCATCATGGAGGAGCCGCAGAATGTTCACAAATTTGTTAGGGCACCCGATTTTTTGGAGGGAGAGTGCTGCAATTCACTGTGTCGAATGCCTTTGCAAGGTCGATGTACAGAGGTTGATTTTGTTCTCTGCATTTTTCTTGGAGCTGTCGTGCAGTGAAGATCATGTCCACGGTTCCTCTGGAGGGGCGGAAACCGTTTTGGGATTCTGGGAGGGTGTCTTCTGAGAGGGGCAGAAGGCGGTTTGCAAGGATTCTTGCGAGGATTTTCCCAGCTGAGGTTAGAAGGGAGATACCTCGATAGTTTCCGCAGTCTGTTCTTTCCCCATTTTTTTGAAGAGGGTGATGATCGTGGCATCCTTGAAATCTGCTGGGATTTTCTCGGCCACCCACACTTTTTCTATGAGCTGGTGGAGTTGTTGTGTCAGTGCAGGTCCTCCCTCTTTAAAGATTTCAGCAGGGATCCCATCCGGTCCATTGGCTTTGTTACTCTTTTGTTGGCTGATGGCATTGCTGACTTCTTCCAAACTAGGCAGTGCTGCAAGCTCATCCCTGGTTTGTTATTGCGGGATTTGTGAGAGGACCTCTTCGGCTACATTGGAGCTGCTGTTCAGGAGACTTTGGTAGTGTTCTTTCCAACGTAGTGCAATTGATTTTTGATCCTTCAGGAGTTTGGTTCCATCTGATGAGTGTAGAGGCTGTATGCCATGGTTTCTTGGTCCATAGATGACCTTTGTGGCTTTGAAAAATCCCTGAGCATCATGGGTATCTGCCAGGTGTTGGATTTCTTCAGCCTTCTTTGTCCACCAGATGTTCTTGAGTTCTCTTGTCCTTCTTTGGACCTCAGCTTTTGTGCTGGCATAGATCTTTTTCCTAGCAGCACAGTTGATGTCTCTCTGCCATGTTTGGAAGGCTTTCCTTTTCTTGTCAATTAGCTGTTGGTTCTCGATGTCATTTTTGTCAAACCAGTCTTGATGTTTCTTGGTTTGATATCCAATAGTTTCTTCGCAGGCTTGGATGATGGAGTAGATGTTAATCTACTATCCTGACAAGGATGGACATTTGAATGCTTCAGACAGTAATTTAGTACTGGCAGCTAAAAAGGACCACTGCTATGGCTGGCAAAAATACAAACCCTAGCATTGCCGGCTAGGTAACCAAACAAAGGGGCATCAGTCTGCAGTAACAGGCAGTGCAACATGTCATCTGCAGTACAAACAGTTACATCAACTTGACAAAACCACAAAGTTTGGGGTTTTTTTTTTGAGGAATGCCCAAATAAAGACATGTGGAAATGACAAGCAAAGTGAACTCCATGAATTTGTGGGACAAACATTAGGAGGAGGAGGAGGAGGAAGAAGAAGAAGCTAAAAAGGACCACTGCTACCTGTAACATTAGAACTACAGCTAACATTTTAAAGGTAAAACTATTTTAGCCAACATTTTGACTGAGTGAGTCAAAGCAAGATTTTGTTTTCAATTGATTTATAGTTGAGTTTTTAAAGATTTAAAATTACCCATGAGCGTCATGTTCCAGTGATCATTGAGTTATCAAGTCAACTAATCCAGGCTAAATAGTCAACTGATCCCCATGAGTAGGATAATAGAAAAAGTGGGAAATAAAAAGTGGATAAAAGCATTAGACCTATGTTGTTGTTCATTCGTTCAGTCATCTCCGACTCTTCGTGGCCTCATGGACCAGCCCACGCCAGAGCTCCCTGTCGGCCATCACCACCCCCAGCTCCTTCAAGTTCAGTCCAGTCACTTCAAGGATGCCATCCATCCATCTTGCCTTTGGTCGGCCCCTCTTCCTTTTTCCTTCTACTTTCCCCAGCATAATTGTCTTCTCTAGGCTTTCCTGTCTCCTCATGATGTGGCCAAAGTACTTCAACTTTGTCTCTAGTATCCTTCCCTCCAGTGAGCAGTCAGGCTTTATTTCCTGGAGGATGGACTGGTTGGATCTTCTCGCAGTCCAAAGCACTCTCAGAACTTTCCTCCAACACCACAGTTCAAAAGCATCTATCTTCCTTCTCTCAGCCTTCCCTAAGGTCCAGCTCTCACATCCGTAGGTTACTACAGAGAATACCATGGCTTTGACTATGCGGATCTTTGTTGCCAGTGTGATGTCTCTACTCTTTACTATTTTATCAAGATTGGACATTGCTCTCCTCCCAAGAAGAAATTATTATTAGACCTATATAATAAACTAAAACAGGGGGGGAAATGGGGAATGTATAGGCAAAGAAAGTAAGCTGGAGCATATACTCACAAAAGGACAGAAATCAGTGAAAGGATTAGCAAGAGCAATCAATGATAAAAGTTGACTATATTGTAAGAACACTACAAAATAAATGGCAGAAAGAAGGCATTCTCAAAAAAATAAACAATAGAGGAAATAAAGGAAGCTAAGAAAATTAAAATGGAGAAGTATAAAGCATTAGAAAGAAAATGTATTTAGAAATGGTACAGGACACCAGCCCAACTATCAAATATGCGAATAAGCTTAACATGTTGGCTTTGTGGAGCAAATAAAAGTTGATACGCCCATATGTGGTGAGAATGCCCATAGATAATAATTTTCTGGGAAAAGATAGTAAAGAAAATGGATAAACTATTTAGAATACCAGTTCATGTAAATATGGGAATACTAGGAAATTTGTTGATTTTATTTTAATTATTTATTCATTTACATCATTTATATACTGCTTTTCTCTCCCAGGGGGACTCAAAGCAATGTCCAACAAATTCATGGCAAAATTCAATGTGTTATAACATATTAAAAACCTAGCATAAATCTAGGTTCTTGTGGGTTTTTTCGGGCTATAGGGCCATGTTCTAGAGGCATTTCTCTTGACATTTCGCCTGCATCTATGGCAAGCATCCACAGAGGTAGTGAGGAGGCAAGCACCCTCACTACCTCTGAGGATGCTTGCCATAGATGCAGGCGAAACGTCAGGAGAAATGCCTCTAGAACATGGCCCTATAGCCCAAAAAAACCCACAAGAACCTAGTGATTCCAGCCATGAAAGCCTTCGACAATACACTAGCATAAATCGATGGTAACATATATCTATAAATTAAATTAAACCATATTAAATAGATAAACAACAACATCTAGACATTTAAACATGAATTAAACCATTTAATGTAAAACATTCAATAATAAGATTAATGTAAAAATCAAGATTTTTTTTCAGAGCAGTGGTTTTAACACAGTAATAGCATGGGGGTGGAGAGATGAAAAATGGAATTTGGAAAATTGGAACAATTACCTGTTTGATAATTTCCAGTCAAACATTATAGCATGTACAGTTCGAGAGGATATGCAGGAGAATAAAACAGAAGAAATTAAAGAGAAATTAGTGACTTATAATCAGTGGATAGAAAGTGATAAAGCCAATGTAGGTATTGTACAAAGATTAAGAAAATTGTGTTAATGGTTAAAGATAAAGATATAGAGGAAAATGTGGTAGGGGTATGAGGTGGGGGAGGGAAGAGGTAATATGTGAAAAGAAGAATAACTTTGTGAATAGATAATATCAAAGTATTCCATTACTTACAATGTGTATATGAAATAGCTGTCTATTACCTATTCACAGATTGTGTTATTATGTACTTCATAAAATATTTTTAAAGTCAAGTAATCCAGGCCTCTCCCATTACTTTGCAATAAATATGTCAGTTTTTGCTCTTCCCATCCCATCGAATATCTAGGAAGTAACTTCTGAATTCTGTGTATACAGCTGCTGAACTGTATAATTTGTATGTGATGGAAGAAGGAAATACAGAAAACATCTTTACAGTAAGTAACATTTACATTTTGAGTCAACAGGACAGAAGGTGGACATTAAAAAATTCAGGCAGGTATAACATCTTGATGTTCCAATCATAAAGGAAAGATTGGCAAAGTACAATAGCATAGGCTAGGGACATGAGATCAGCTTCTGCAATTACAATAAAAGTGACAGAATAAGATTATTTACTTAAGGGTATTGGTAAAGATGCTATCTTGTAGTCTGTGTCCAAATCCCCCAGATAGATTCTGATACAAGAAAAAGAGAGGAGAAAATTCCTACCTGGCCCCTAAGCAACCAGTGAAATTCACATTTAAGGATGGGTCACAGTAAAAGTGTTGCATTAAGTTTGTCTTTGTCTTAATTTGCTTTTAATTACTGTGTCTCGATATTAATATCAAGTCATTACAGAGTTTATGGGCCTCTTCACACAAGGCTAAAACCGGTGGCTAAAATTATGGGTGACCTGGCCCAGGTCATGCACGGAACCTGCCGGCTCCCATCAAACAACACCTGTAATTTTGTATTACAGCAACATATAACATCCATTTTGTTTCACCTCTTTACAATCCATGCACAAGAGTAAATATTAGCTATGGTTTGGGGAATGTTATGTTGCAAGTGTCAGAGGAATACCATCATAGATACAGCTGAATATTACTAAGAGTATTGAATATTATTGCCTCCCTCCTTTTCATTCCCCTTTCCCCCTTCTCCAGAAGATATTCACTAGTACATCATATAGCATTGTGATCAAATACCTGAGTGGGCCATCAATAATACTGAACTGAAGACTCTCCACCATAAAATATCACATCATCACACATGCCACATTCAAAATAAGCTGAGGCTGAGACAAGCAAGGAGCAACAATTTTTTTCCCCAAATATGTTTGCAACAAGAGAGTGACAAAGGAAATAGTTTGACTACTGCCCAGCATGGATGTTAAAGTGCGAACAAATCATAATGAAAAGGCAGAACTGCTCAAAACTATTTTGGTTCAGTTTCTCCCTACCCTCTCAAAAAACAGATTGAAAATGATGATTGATATATCATTATGTACCCCTGGTGGCACAGTGGGTAAAACTGATTGCTGATTGAAAAGTTGCAGGTTCGAATCCGGGGAAGCGGTGTGAGCTCCCACTGTTAGCCCCAGTTTCTGCCAATGTAGCAGTTTGAAAACATGCAAATGTGAGTAGATCAATAGGTATCACTCTGGCGGTACCGCTCCATGCAGTCATGCCGGCCACGAGATCTTGGAGGTGTCACAGACAACGCCGGTTTATATAAGTAATATATAACAGTATAATGTATTAAGGGAAGCAAGAAGGAAAATGTTACAAAAATGGTACAGAACTCCTGCACAACTTTCACTTTTTTATCAGGAATAAAGGATAGGTGTTGGCATGGTTGTGAACAAAGAGGGGTGTTTAATCATATGATATGAGAATGTGATTAAGTGCAAGAATACTGGAAAATGATTGAAGGAGAAATCAATAGAATGTTAAATTTACAAATAGTTAAAGTTAATAGAAATGCACTACATCCATGGATAACAGGATTGGTTGACAAATTAATTGTTCTAGTGAGGGGTTGTTCTAGTGAGGGGTTGAAAACATAAAACAAAATGGACATTGACTAATTGGTATAAGTATATAGTTCATATGTTAAATGTGGAAATAACAAATTGAAAATTGAATAATATGGATAAAGTTGAAAATGCTACAATAATGAAGAGGATGTGGGAACCAGTTAGGAATTATTTAGAGAATGTGCTGAGATGTGGAGTAGAAAAATTAAGACTGAAATTGTTATTTCAAATGTAACTTCTGTAGTTTGCTGTATAATTTGAATGTACAAGGAGGAGAGGGTGGGAGTGAGATAAAAAACTATTCGAAATTCTGACCTGTCAGTCTTCAGTCCTGCCAGCACAAGGGTTTAACCCACTGCACCACCAGGGGCTCCAGTATTTTGGTGACAGTACAGTGATTATTAGAAGCCAGCATGGGTTTGTCAAGAACACAAACAGTCAAAGTAACTTCAAATCTTTTTTTAAAAAAAAGAGTCACTAGCTCTGAAAATGATGAGAATGTTGTGGATGTCATTTATATTAATTTCAGCAAGGTTCCCCCAAAATCAAGCTGACTAAACAAGGCATAGATAGAAACACCATTAGATGTATCCATATTTGGAAAAAAAAATGTGTTCAAAAGGTTGCCCTTAGTGGTTGTGCTTCATGTTGGAAGGAGTATACTTCTGACAATATCTTGATGCAGGTTAGACTATCATACCCATTTCAAATGCAACTTTGCACAATCGTACTTCAGTTTTTTTTCAGATGGCAAAGTCCAGTGTTCTTCACCATTGACTATGCTACCCAGGACTAACGGGATTTAGATTGCAAGGGGCTTACAATTTCCACCAGGATCTATCATGAAAGTAGAAATGCTGTTGGTTCAGGTTCTACTTTTCCTGCAGAACGAAATATATTAACTGCTTATGTTAGACTCTAGGCAAGTTTTGGGAAAGCCTGACATTTTCCCTTCTCTATATTAGAAGTTCAGTAGCCAGAAGTGCTTATCTTGTTTGTTTTAATTGACTGCAAAACTTTTACATTTTCATAATAACTTGTGTAGACCAACTGGATTTTGAAATCCAGTATCTCATTCCATAGCCCTGCCTTCGGCTTGCTAACCAATCTACAAGAGGCATACTGCTCTTGACCCAGTAAACGACAACAGGTACATATTAATAACACATATTGAGTGCATGCTGTTGTTTCAATGTCATTAAATTAGTAGCAATAGTTGGCACTGCTACTGTGGTTATTGTAGTATTTTGCCTTATTTCCATATTTTATACCCCAGCAAATCATGGCCCAAGAAAAATATTTGCATCTTTCATATTGTGAAATAGCATGTACTATATATGTTTATTAGTGTGCACTCATAATGAATAATGCATGGAAGAGTTGCCTTTAGCCATGTAACGGAAGGTATTATTTCACAGAGTGTGAGGTCTGGTTTGTGCTTTCATAGACACCCCCTTACACACATGAAGTGATAACATTAGCACTAAAATATGACACTAAAAATAAGGTTTTAATATCACATCACCACTCATTCCTCTTTGACTCATCAGTAGGAGAGGAAACTGAATCTATCCTGGAGTCTTGTGCTTGCCCCAGTAGCCTTTCTATAAAGTAAGTCACTGATTAGAAATGTAGGGATAAAATATTCCTTGGTGTTCATGAGCATCCAAACAGTTCTGGAAAACTATTAAAAGTTTTTCATTCATTTAGTTGGAGTACAAGTATAACTGTCCAAGATGGCCAAGTGCCAGTTGAGCCAATCTAGGCCAACTGAAGCTGTCCAAAATCCAATTCTTTAGTAGCCTAGATATGTTGGGAATTACTTAGAACTACGCTGCTCTGGCATAACATTCTGTTAGCATTGTAGCTATGACTCTGGGCTGGTAAAGGATTGGATTTCTTGAAACTTTGTTCTGTCTGCTCCATCTTTTCTGCAACCTTTTTTCACCCCTTTCCTCTCTCTTCTACCAGCAGTTCTCAGCCAGCTCAGAAGTTCTGCTGGCAGATAGCTCTGCCCGCAACACAGAACAACAACAAGAATGAGATCAGCTGGCAGAAAGTCATTTCTCTTGGCAGAAAAGTCTTGTGTCTAATCCTAACCCCCCTACAGCTGGCAAATCCTTAGATTAAGATTGCATTGATATTTATTATATTTCCATACTATCTAATAGCCTCTTTGAGATAAAATAAAGATTAAAACCATGAAAACATGATAAAGTACAATATATACTTTTTAAAACTTAAAGTTTTAAAATGGCAAAAGAGGACCTAAATAAAAAATGAAAAAAATTATTATGGACTGCAGTATTAAGACGAACTGGATATATTTTCATTTGAGTGATGGTTAAAAAACATAAATAAATTCTAATCACGATGCAAATTAAATAATAAGAAGCAATGGTACCAGTTATCAACATATATCAGTATTATCATCTTGGAAGGAGTGTGTGGGATGCTTTATTTTTTTATTTATTTGCTGTGTACATATTTTGTCCTTTGTTGGCGTTTTCTCCTCTCTCAGCCACAGCTTAAATGTTTTTCACGAAGATATGTTTCAGCAAATAGAACACACACAAGTGAAATAATAAGCTGAGACAAATGGAATGTCTATTCTGGTGGAGGTATACATAAATATAATTTTCAAACCAGGGCTAAATTATTCACCAATATATGTCATCAATTAAACTCCGGAGAAGCATCTGCGGAAACAGATAGCTTTGTCACTTAACATCAAGGTTTCCCATGGCTTTTCCTTTAGTTCTTGATGGACTAACCATGAAAAGATGAAAAACTATTGACTGCAGCTAAAGTTCTTGTAGTTGGTGTTAAGACTATTGCCTTCTCTTAATCCAGTGTCAACAGTATGCTATGTGAATACAGAGGGTGGTGGAGAAATCAACATTGACTCAGAAGCTGAGGTTGGGGGAGGTTAAAATTTTATGATTTCTAGCCTGGTCTTTGTTTCGGATCAACTTTTCTTCACACTTAAGAATAGCTGTCTTGGAGAGTCGGTGTCACTGAAAGATAATGTCAGGCAGCAGTGGCACCGGGAGTCCCTCTTCCTTGGTCGTCTTGGTGCTGGCCCCAAAGGGTCGGTGCACAATGGTGTGCATAGGCCTCAGCACCATGCTGCTCCAGATCCTCAGAAAAGTCCCCATACTTTATCAAAATGGATGAATTTTGACTTCTCTGATACCAGACTGTTGATTTTGGCTGGAGTTGCTCTTCTCTGTTGCCTCCTCATCCTTCTGAGTCTCTTGCACACTGTCTATCTTAAGAGAACCAACTGACTTCAGGCTTCATAGTGGGGTCCTGCTTGGCATCCTTTCAACCATAAAAGTTCACCAACTTTTATAACACTCCACATGGATGGACTTCCCATTCTCTTTGACCTCCAGTGGTGGTACAGTGCAGAAACACGAAAACTGAAGCGAGCCTTCTGATATGATAGTTTTCAGTGGCTCTTGTGCATGAATTTGGTGGGATGCTCTGATGGGCAGCAGCAGATCCAATCAGAGGCAGTTCCAGAGCCATGGCTGAACATGGCAAGAAATCCTTTAGCTTGTGGTGGAATTCAGATATTACATGAGTGAGAGCATCCACACACATAAAGGACATCTGCTGAAAATTTAGTTTTGTACACACATAGACATGCACATGGTGTTTATAAAGATTGTCGTAACCAGAAACTAACAGCCAAAACTTCAGACTTTTTCACACTACACAATTATAGCACTATGACTCTACTTTAACTGACACACCTAAATCCTACAGAATTAATAAATGCTTCATGAAGTTACATCCTAGGACACAGCAGAATGTAACCATTGCATTTAAAATTATATCAAGGTACTCTAAATTAAGGAGCAGCAATGAAACTCTCTGTCCATCAGTTGTGTAAACTGGAAATGACAGAGAGTTTCATCCAATGAAGCATAGCATGTATGTGTGCATTGTACACCTTATTTGACAGAAGAATCATGTTTATCCTAATGTAGCTCTTCTATTTTTGCTTATTTTAAAAACTGAATTGGCAAAGGGGAGGATTTGGGGTCTTTCAAAACACATGTTGTACGCCACTCTCTGTATCTTGTTAAACCTCACCTCTATGCTCCTTAATTTAGAGTACTTTGATATAATTTTAAATGCCATGTTTACATTCTGCTGTGTCCTAGGATGTAACTTCATGAAGCATTTATTATTTCATGAGATTATTCTGTAGGATTTAGGTGTATCGGTTAAAGTAGAATCATAGTGCTATAATTTTGATACATTATGGGGACTTTAAAACAAGTAAAAGAGATTACTATGTTGTTTTAAGTTTTGAGATGTCTAACGGGGCATCTATAATTCTATTGTGCAGGAAGAGAGTAGCAACTATACAATAAATGCACAATCCCAAACCTGGATGTTTATTGTATGCAGGCCCGTAGCCAGGATTTTGTTTCGGGGGAGCTTAGTTTGATTCGGAGGGGGCTGAGTCTGAGTGGAAGAGGGTCTACCCTAGCAAACCTTTTGTATTGTTACCCCAATACCCCCATGTATATGGGATATATTGAGCATGGTGATCAGATCATGATATGAATATACATAACAGTTTAAATAATGTACCAGTAAGGCCTTCTCATGGACCACCATGAGAATTTTGGGGGGGGGGGGGGGGTGAAGCCCCCCAAGTCCCCATCCCCCCCCTCCCGCCTCGCCTACATGCCTGACTGTATGGTTGCTAGTCTCTTCCCACATGTAGAATTATAGATGGCCCATTATTTAAAAGAAGAAAGGCAAGGCTTTTCATAAAGAGAGCGTTCCCCAGAGATGAATTGGTAAACTTTTGAGCCCTGAGTTACACACAAAAATCATATGATAAATTACACTTATCATGCATCTTTGAGCACCTCACTCCACTCACTAATCCGCCTGTCAGATCTACTTTCAGCATACCAAAATTGTGAGTAGCTTTCAAACAGCTGTCATTTCTTTAAAGTTAACCAGCCAAAAATATAATTTTTCCTCTTTCCCATAAATATAGCTCTGCTCCACAGGATTTCATTAGTACAAGGTGAAGGACAAGTAATATTCTGTTCTAGTTCAGTGACAAACATAAAGTTCAACATGGCTGAAATCAGACAATTTATTCTATTGCCAACACCAGACCAGACTGAAACTGGGAAGCAAGTGGGAGGGTGCATTTGCTTCTGCCAATGGAAAGGCTGGACTAACATAAGGGTTTGCCTAATGAAAAGAGTTGATCATTAAAGAAAACTAATTAGCAGCAATAACATTAATAGATCATTCTGTAAACTACTCAATCAGTTACCTGCCTGAGCTAATCAATAACAGATAAATCAGTCTTTCTAAGATGCATGGGAAGGTAGTCAGTTGTCCTAAACAAATTAACAGGAATTACATATCCTATTAATGAACAGAAGTAAGTGTTCTCTAATCTCTGAGAAGTCAATGAAAGATGTTTGTAAGAATCTCATAGTGGTATAAAGTCATAGTGGTATAAAAATGTTCTATAATTATTCTGAAGACAGGCTATGCGACAACATTTGGAGAACATCACATATTTCCTTTTCTGAAAATAAGCTATGTGAAGAGGCAAAGATTTTATCTGCATAAGGCTTTAGTCATGACTATATGATTCATTGCCTAGAAATAATGGACAACTAAATAGTGAAACATAAATGACACCTTAGAATGCCTTGTGTTCTACAAAACACACCTCAGATTTAATCACTTCGGTTAATGTCTAGATGCTGTAAGCATTAGAGTATTTATTTATTTTCTAGTTTATTGATTATTTATTGTTTAAAGAAATTTAGTTTATTGTTTAAAGGTATACAAATTCCTTTCAATTGAACTATACTTACATAGTTCAAATGAGAACACAGGAAAGCTTGGAGAAGATAATGATGCTGGGGAAAATGGAATGAAAAAGGGAGAGGGGCTGACCAAGGGCAAGATGGATGGATGGTATCCTTGAAGTGACTGGCCTGACCTTGAAGGACCTGGGGATAGCCATGGCCAACAGGGAGCTCTAGCGGGGGCTGGTCCATGAGGTCATGAAGAGTCAGAAATGACTGAAAGAATAAACAACAAATGCTTACATAAAAGAACATCTTTAAAAGATACAATAACAAGGCAATATTTATTTATTTATGACATTTCTATCCCGCCTTTCTCCACCCGGAGGAGACTCAAGGCAGCTTACACGTAGGCAACTATTCGATGCTGTAACACAATGTACAATTAAAATAAACATTGAAATAGAATTATAAAATACATTAAAATAATTACAAACATTTAAGACAATATCTTCACAATTGATCACGTAATCCTCAAGCGTAATCTGGGACATTCCAATAGTCATTGCACATCATTCCATATCTATCTATTTCACAAGTTCTCCAAAGGCTTGGTCACAGAGTCATGTTTCCACTCTCTTAAGAAGGTCAGGAGGGAGGGGGCTTATCTAAATAATAATTAGTAGTATTAGCATTCACATTTCTCTACATTGGCAGCAGATTTCTGTCATTTATCACTACCAAATGGACCATAAGCATGCAGGTACAAAATTGATATAATATGTTCCAAAAAATTGGTCCTTGTGGGCACTCCAGAAAACCTGAAGTTAGTAGAACCCCTCAAGAAGGGAATTGCTGTAATCTAGGACTTCATCGCGTGCAATAAAATCATTGTTTCTACACATTTAAGAATAAGCAACCCATATTTAAAAAAGAACTGACAACCCACTGAGCCCATCACATGATTAGGTTCCAGGTACTTCACTTTCCAAAATGGGGTTTTCCCATGATTCCCAAGTCAGTTGACAATCACCTTCTTTTTCAATTCCCCATGTAGATGCATGTAAAAACGCCCAATTTAACTAGTGATGGGAATCCCCCCTTTCCCGTTTGTAAATAAAACAATGATGTCATCATGGAGGGAGGGGTTGAGATTAGTAGTATTGATACCTTCCTTCTGCCATTACCATTTTGGGACTGAGGAGGAAGGAACTGTAATAGATCTCTTTTCAAATGTAAATAAATAGACTTACTTTTTGAATTGAGAGCTATCTGTACTTCTAAAGAGAAATTGTAATATCCAAAGGAAATTAGGGAAGAGACAGTGGGAGGAGACATATGTCCTCCATGGGATTGTCAAACAAACAGATCAATCTTAAAGCAGAGAAAATGATTAGGTGTGATGGAGATAGGAAAATCTTCCATTTAATTTCAAAATGGGGCGTGGCAAAGTTAAGGGAAAATCAACAACCTCAAACATTTTACTTATCCTGTGGGATGAAGTTCTAAATTAGATCATATGTTGATGAGAAAAGTTTTGCTTTAAACTAAAGGTTCAACTGGAATAAAACCAATGTTAGTAATTCTTGCTAACCAGTTTCTCAGGTCAGAGTATCAAGTATATGAAAGATGGTAAGCATGTCCCAGGACTATATCACTGTAGACTGAAAAAGTGTACTCCTTACACATAGAGAAAGAGTTCTGGCCTAGGGAAATGAGTTCTAGTCTCTTCTTTGCAAGATTGCTCTTTTGGAAGAATTACAGGAGTATTTTATCCAGTTGAATTTTGCTACTCACAGGGATATTCTCGCTGTTGCTGAAGGAACATTTAGAGGAGTGGTGGTTTTCATGAAATGTTTCCTTGATTTAAGTCTACTAGGAGGAGGCTGCCAGCCATACACATGTTAAATGTTATTTATAACTTAGAGTGGCAGGTTGTGTTAGGCTGGTTGCAGTGAAATCAAGAAAGTGTCTTATAGCACCTCAAAAAGTTACTTATTTTGGGGCATAATTTTTGTAAACTTCAGTCCACATCATTAGAATTCTACACACAGTGTCAGCTTAATGAGCACATAGCAGACATTTGGTATATCATAAAAATAATAGTATACAAAAAGATCCAGACTATGAGCTATCTTGGAATATGTGTACAAGAAAAGATTGGAAAGAATTTTCACATTTATTCATAGCATAATCAAAAACGAGTTTGACAAGTCAGGAAACTTGATGAGAAGAATACTGAAATCTTGTTGCTGATCTCCATCATTAGAGGTTTAATGATGCCATGGCACATGGAACTGTGATGTATAACATGGGAGTGGAGTTTCAGGAGGTACATAAAAGTGCCATCCACCTAGCCACTCTCCTTCCAATTGGCTTTGTGTGTGTTGGAGAACACAGATCAATTACAATCTAGCCAATGATTTTGTGCAGCAGTTCCATCTTTTATGTACTTATACATGTTTTTTAGTGGTTTAATAACATTTGACAAGGTGGCAGCAGTCTTTCTTTTTTTCTTTTTTAAAAAATTTATTTATAAATTTGTCTAATGTATAAGCAATGCATACATTCTTCCCTCTTTTACAACATCTTAGGCAGAAGAGTATGTCATATTATATACAATCTAACAGAAAATAATCAAAAACATCTTTAAGTATATTTCTTATCATTTTTTACACTTTCCATTACAACTTATACTACGTATACCTCTACCACATATCTTTTATCTACTTATACATGTTTTATTTCTTTATAATTAGTATTATACTATTTTCCCCCTCTTCCCCTTACCCTTAGTTTGTACCCCCTTCACCAGGACCAACCTACTCATGTTATTTCACAATTCCAAAATGTCAATGTTTCTGTTGCTGGCTTAATACCCCTTTCCCTCATTAAAAATATACTCAATAAATTTTCCCCATATTTTCCAAAAATCTGTTTGTTTCCATATTCCCCTTTCAATTTTAATATTGCAAGTTATCTTATCATTAATAGCTTTATTCCAAATTTTCCTATACCATTCTTCTAATCTAATTTCTTTTTTTCTTTCCAGTTTTTTTGCTATTAGCAATTTAGCGGCTGTTATCAAGTTAGAAACCAATTCTTTCTCCTCTTGTGAGGGAATTGTATTGTCATGTATATATGCTAAGTAATAATGCCAATTTTGGTGTCATCTCGATCTCTATTTTTATTATTGCTCTTATTTCTTTGAATATGCTTTCCCAATTTTTTTGTATAATTTTACATGACCACCACATATGAAGGTACGTCTCTATTTCCCGACAGCTTCTCCAACAATAATTTGAGTATTTTTTATCAATCTGATTTAATCTAATGAGAGTTAGATACCATTTTATAGTAATTTTCCTTAATTCTTATAGACATATTTTTAGTAATCTCATACTCCATATCTTTGCCCATTCCTGATTATTCACTTTTTCCCCAAGTTTACTTCCCATACTTCCTTCAAATAATCTTTTTCCTGTTCGTTCATTAATAATAGTTTATAGATATCATTTACTGTACCTTTTAATGTTATATCCTCTTCTTTAGTCTCCCTTTGAGTTATCATCTTTTATATTTTTTGTATATTCCCACCCCATTATACTTTTTCCTTACATCACTTGACCATTTACCCAATTGTAGATACTTGTACCAATCTAAGTCTCTTAATTCCTCTTTTATCCTTTACATATTTACAATCTTCAGGTCCCAGTCTTTTACTTTCATTAAACCTCTTCCATTAAATTCTTCTTCAGACTTTCTTCTGCTTGGTTGCAGTGCTGTATCACATGCTAGAGGTTTAACTGTAATTTCAGCCCAAGTCCTTGCGAGTATTTGGTTGGAAGAGAGACCCATATGTCTTACTGACACTGGGGAGGTGGATAGTTGTAAACTGGGATACACTGTATTACCAGCCACTTAACAGTTAAAGAGAGCCTTCTGTGCTCTCCTTTTTGTATGTGTGGCAAATTAATTGGCCTGCTTTATAGGTGTTAGAAGCTTAGTAGTCTACATGGGGATGCTTCTTAAGCCTATTTTTCCCCGTTGAATTTGAGGCCTAGTTGGCTAAGTATCCATGTCCTTTTGTGTTTTGTTGGAAAGTCTGCAAATAAGAGGGTTCTTTGAGTCCCTTAGGAGTGGGAGTTGGCAGGTTAGCTGGTTAGATGACACAAAACCTTAGACTGAATTATAAGATCTATTCCATTACTATTTAGTTGATGACTGGTAGCTCTGGCTGTTATATTCCATAAAGAACTATATTTTTTATTCTAATTATCTTGTTTAGATGAATTCTAAGGATGGCACATATATCACCCCACATGTGGCATTAAACATATCTAAGTATACAAACAGCTGAGTCTTACTCCTATCTACAAATTAGTGGCTGTGTATCAATATGGAGAGTACTGGGGAAAATCTTAGCTCCGAGTGACATCCTGTGAGCTCTAGAGGCCAAGGAACCCTAGATAAGTCACATAATGCCATTTGTCTAAATAGGTGCTGAAAGTTTTATGTGTGCTTGGAGTTCAGTGGAAGAAAATATTTAAGGCTCTGTTTTTAAAGAACTTAAACCTATCATTTCTTTACTAAGGAGAATATAAAATGACAAAAGGGAAATTTGGGATCCCTGAACATGCTGGCATTTGTCATGCTACATTTTTCAAAAACTGGACTAAATATCTGCTCTGGAGGGACTAGCTGTTATTGAGAATGCACAAAACTGAAGATTTATGAACCCCAAATCCCAGCGTCAACATTTTGTATCTGTGTGTATGAAATGTGAATCAGCAAACCAATTTTAAGTTGATATTTTTCAAATATTAAAGAAAGTACTTAAGTTTTCAAAAACTCTTTAGGCAATATACACTTGGAAGAAAAATTAACTATAACTAATGGGAGGGTTTGTTATATTGTATCATGGGAATCTGGGGCTGGCCTTGTATTGCTGTCCATTCTGAATCTTCCTAACTGCTAAGGTGTGCAACTACTTATTAATCTGCACAAAACATTTGTCACATGACCTTGCAAAGTTCATAATCCACTTACAAAAATAACTAAATCCAGTTTCCATTTCTTCTTACTACTTCAACAAAAAACCAAACTAGTGCCATGCCTGTATATCAGATATTTCATCGGAAGTCCAAATTTAATAAATTTGATACATTATGACGACAAGCAAAAATAAAATTGCATATATATATATATATATATATATATATGGTGTGCAAAATTTCATTTTTAATTAGTAAGACATATATAATTTGTAAATTTTATATATACAAACAGATACTAAGAAACACAGGAATGAGATATTGAGGGTGAGGAATCAAACACATTTTAGCCTCTCTAAGCTAGCTTGTCAGTTTTTCACATCACAGAGGTATTGTCATTAGACCAAGGACCTCATGAGATGGTCTTTGAGCTCCATTTCCATTATTTATTTATTTACCACATTTATACCCCGCTCTTCTCAACCCAAAGGGTACTCAGAACGGCCTTACAAGAAGGCAATGATTCAATGGCATAAAAAAAGAACAGTGAATTAAAATAAACATTTACATTAAAACCATAAAAAAACCATAAAAAACCATAAAAAACCAAATTAAAAAACCCATAAAAAACCATAAAAACATTTTAGCATTAACATTAAAGCCATGCACTTAGGAAACGGAGCCCCATGGGAGTCTCACATCACATGACATAAGGGTCCTTCCAGAGGGACTTCTATGGTGCCCAAAGACTATATTCAGGAGTGTTACCCAACTCCAAAGAGCAGAATGCAGGGGAAAGATGGGGAAGGATGTGGTAAGCACAAGGCATTGTTGGCCATCCCAGGGAAAGACAGGAAGAAAAGGGGTAAGAAAGTTCCCTCAGCTTCTCCCTACTTGTCTGAGAAGGTTCAAAGTGGTCCCTTGGTTCCAGAATCTTCCATGGATACCAAAACCTGTGATGCTCAAATCCCATTACATGCACAATAAAATAGTGCCCCTTACATAAAATGGTCTAATGAAGGCTTGCTTTCAGAATTTTGCAGGGGGTATGGGGTGGAGGGGGATATTTTCAAGCCTATAAAGCCCTAAACAGTTCTGGCCCAGTTTACTTGTCCGAACATATCTCCTCCTATGAACCAGCTCAGAGACTAAGGTCACCTGGGGAGGCTCTACTCTCGGTCCCACCTTCCTCCCAAGTGAGACTGGTGGGGATGAAAGACAGGGGCTTCTCAGTGGTGGCCCCTTGGTTGTGGAACTCCCTCCCTAGTAATATTAAATTAGCCCCCTCCTCCTAGCCTTCAGAAGGAGCGCAAAAACCTGGATCGAGGAGCTGGCTTTTGAAAAACAGGACAGTGCAGTAATTTTAATGTGGAATATGAGCATTTGGCTATGGAATGGCCTTAGATTTTGTTCCCTGGATGGTGTGTTTTAACACTGAATGTTTTTTAATTATGTTTATTGTGTCATTAATTTTACTCTAAGTTATTTTAAATGAATATTGTATGTTTTCATGCACTGTGTAGGTGCCACTTGTAAGCCACCTTGAGTCCCCCTCGGGGTAGAGAAAGGTGGGATATAAATAAGGTAAATAAATAAATAAATAAATAGTGGACTCCATGAATGCTGTATCCATGGAAAGGAAGGGCCAGCTGTCCTTTAATTGTTGCATGATTTAAAAGAAACATAATAGTATTTGTGTGTGTGTTTGTGGACCTTTCCTTAATTTTGAAAGTGTGCCTATATGTTGCTTTAAAAATGGATTTCTATATAATCAGAAGTTGCCTCCCTAATAATAATTGCTATTAGTCTGGTACCTTGTGACAAAACAAAATAAACTCAAATAGGAATTTGCGTAAACTCTTGAAGCCTTTTCCCAAGAAAGAAATTGTTACTGGAAAGAGATCTTTGGTTTTTGTCTGGAAAGCCTACTGAATCCATTTCAATAATGTTGATTCGGAAACTGTAATGATTGAAAGCTAATCTAAATTATAGTCCTAGTGTGTATAGTTGTCTGCTATAATTATAGCAGTTCTGCCAAATGTGGACTTATATTCAGCAAGCTGGCTTGAATAAGGAGAAAAGAACCAACCATTTGTAGTATGTTCCCTGTCAGTCTCACAGTCTAATGCACAGCTTGCCACACAGAGAGCAGGAAGTATTTATCCTGTCGAAGGAGTTATACATCTTTTCTCCACAGTAATTACAAATGTCTTCAAAACAGGAGAGCAAGACCAGGGCCAACATATAGCAGAGTTAGCGGAGTCTGATAGACTTCATAGAACACAATGATCTTGATGTGGTGATGTGGTTCTCTTTCAGAGAAGCTCACAAGACACAGCTGAATAAATACATTATCTCTGTGACTGCTGCAGTGGAATCATTTGAATGCAGAACTAGAAAAGACTGCTAGGGGCTGGCCAATTTGTCTAGCTGCTCTTTACTTTAACATTTACATCTCTTCTCATTTTCATTCTTAAGTAGTTTTTAATTGGATGCTTTAATTTACGTCATTTTATGTGTGTTCTTAAAACATCCTTTGTCCATTCCACCCACTCAACAATATGAGATAGAGGATAGAGCACACCTACAACATGTTAGGTCCCAGAATTAATACTCTTATGAGGCAGCCATATTTTTTATCTTGGCTGTGCCATTGCATGCTTCATATTTGTTTATGCTTCTCTATTGTGCTCAAGCAAAAGCAAACTAATATAACAGAAATACTAGTTTTATATTTCCCACACACTTAAACCATGCTATTGTAATGAGTACAAAAATAAATTGCGTTAGTGTGTTGTCTTTGTGTTAAACCAGGATTTAACACACTTTCAAATATTGCTGAACTTCAAATCTCAAAATTCCTCATGACTTGCTGTGCTGGTTAGTGCTGCTGGGGTATGATGTTCAACATCAAATGTGTTTGGCACATTCCCACCCTGCTAAACACATTTACTCGAGAATGAGCTCCATTTTGTTACAGAAAAGGATTTGTTGTAAATACCCAAAACAACAGTAATGTTTGACATAACCAACCAATCATATCCAACCTATAAAATGTTTTTAAAAATAAAAGAAAGGATGCTCAGGTAAAGAGTAGGACCCATGCTGAATTGCAACTCATCAATGCACATTCAGGTAATGATACTTTTTCTTTCTCACCCTAATCTATAGTTTTCTGAGTGATCATTTGTTCCACCCTGTGTTGTAGGGCCCTGGATTGTTGCTGCACTGCACATAAGAAAGGAAAACTAGACCTTAAAAGCTGATATTTAAAATGTAAATGCATATCATGAAACAAATGAATATAATCTATATCAGTATTTCTCAAACTCTACTCCTCCAGGTATTTTGGACTTCAGAAATCCCAACCAGCTTTCCAGCTATTTATTTATTTATCGTGTCATCAGCAACCATTGTATTACAATTCTAACAGAGCAAAACAAACACACAGATTAAAAAGAAAAAGGAAGAAAAAAAACCCACACAGATTCTGCAAATTTGGTATTCGGTTAAATGTCATTTGACCAGTATCTGGCCACTTGGAGTGCCTCTGGGGTTGCCGCAAGAAGGTCCTCCATTGTGCATGTGGCAGGCCTCAGGGTGCATTGCAGCAGGTGGTCAGTGGTTTGTTCTTCTCCGCACTCGCATGCCGAGGATTCCACCCTGTAGCCCAATTTCTTAAGATTGGCTCTGCATCTCGTGCTGCCAGAGCGCAGTCTGTTCAGCGCCTTCCAAGTCGCCCAGTCTTCTGAGTGCCCAGGGGGGAGTCTCTCATCTGGTATCACCCATGAATTGAGGTGCTGGGTTTGGGCCTGCCACTTTTGGACTCTCACTTGCTGGGGTGTTCCAGCGAGTGTCTCTGTAGATCTAAGAAAACTATGTCTTGATTTAAGTCGTTGACATGCTGGCTGATACCCAAACAGGGGATGAGCTGGAGATGTCTCTGCCTTGGTCCTTTCACTATTGGCTGCTACTTCCCGGCGGATGTCAGGTGGTGCAATACCGGCTAAGCAGTGTAATTTCTCCAGTGGTGTGGGGCGCAGACACCCTGTGATAATGCGGCATGTCTCATTAAGAGCCACATCTACTGTTTTAGTGTGGTGAGATGTGTTCCACACTGGGCATGCATACTCAGCAGCAGAGTACCATAGCGCAAGGGCAGATGTCTTCACTGTGTCTGGTTGTGATCCCCAGGTTGTGCCAGTCAGCTTTCGTATGATGTTGTTTCTAGCGACCACTTTTTGTTTGATGTTCAGGCAGTGCTTCTTGTAGGTCAGAGCACGGTCCAAAGTGACTCCCAGGTTTTTGAGTGTGTTGCAATGCTCCAGTGGGATTCCTTCCCAGGTAATCCTCAGAGCTCAGGATGCTTGTCTGTTCTTAAGGTGAAAGGCGCATGTCTGTGTTTTAGATGGTTTAGGGATCAGTTGGTTTTCCCTGTAATAGGCAGTAAGAGCACCTAGAGCTTCGGAGAGCTTCTGTTCAACCATCTCAAAGCTCCCTGCTTGAGCAGTAATGGCATGATCATCAGCATAGATGAAACTCTCTGTCCCTTCTGGCAGTGGCTGGTCATTTGTGTAGATGTTGAACATGGATGGAGCAAGCATGCTCCCCTGAGGCAGGCCGTTCTTCTGTTTCCGCCATCTGCTTCTCTGGCCCTGGAACTCAACAAAGAAGCTCCTGTTTTGTAGCAGGTTTCCTATGAGGCGGGTGAGGTGGTAGTCCTTTGTGATATTATACATTTTTCTCAGGAGGAGGCGGTGATTCACAGTATCATAAGCTGCTGACAGGTCTATGAAGACAGCTCCTGTGATCTGCTGCCTTTCAAAGCCATTTTTTATGTGCTGAGTCAGGTTCAGCACTTGCGATGTGCAGCTTTTGCCTTTTCTGAAGCCAGCTTGCTGTGGGATCAGACAGGGGTCTATATTTTCCATAATTCTATGCAAAATAAGTCTCTCCAGAACTTTGTAGAGGTGGCACAACAGGGAGATTGGTCTGTAGCTTTTTGGGTCATTACGGTCTTTGCTTGGCTTCAAGATGGCAATGACTCTTGCTTTCCTCCAGATTTTGGGGATCTGACAGGATGCAGTGCAGTTGTTCATCAGCTCCACCAGCCAGCGCCTTGCTTTTGGACCAAAGTTCTTGATTTGGTCCATCCGTAGATCATCCAAGCCAGCTGCTTTGCCATTCTTACATTTGTTGAGAGCCATGTCCAATTCAGTAGATGTAAAGGGTTCATGAAGGTTGTTGTTCTCAATCTCTTGTTGTCTGGCTATTGGTTTCTTTCCTACTTTGGTGGCACGGTTGGGTTTCCCGTTCTTCAAGAGTTGGTGTGCTATCTGATCTGCCTTTATGTTGGCATGGGTATTAGTTTGTGAGGGGTCATTGCTCAGCCGTCTTAGCAACCTCCACGCCTTCTGGCTGCTCCTGCCCATGTCGACCTCTGTGATCAGCTTGATCCACTGTTCTTTCTTGGCTTCAGAGATGGAGGACACAATGTTCTGCGCTGCCTGAAGAGTCTGCTCACTAAATGGGTCTTCGTTGTGGAGCTTGTAATAGTTTTCCAACAAGGCAGCTGTTTCAGGAGTAATGCCTTGAAGGTAGTGGGTTCTGCAGCCTCTCGGTATGGAGGCCCGTGAGCAGGTTTTCACTATTTCAATAAAATGTTCGTATTCCTCAGGGATTGGCATGACCGATGTGATCATGTCATCTAACATGTCTGAGAATTTAGTCCAATCTGCCTTTCTGAAGTTGTATCTTCGTTTAAATCGAACTTCCTGAGGCCTTATTGTTGGGAACAGTTGGCATATTATTGGTCGGTGCTGTGTGTTTGGAATTGGTGGTCCCACTGATTTAGTGCATTGCTGTACAATGCTGTCGCTCACAAATAAGAGGTCTGGGTTATATCCTCGGTGCCATCTCCCGCTGTTGTAGGATGGTGGGAGCTTGCTATCATGGATGAGTGATAGTTTGTGCAGTTCAGACCAGGACAGGACAGCCTCTCCATTTCTGTCCTCTTGGCATAGCCCCATACATGGCTATGGCTGTTGAAGTCACCAATTACTACCGCCCTTTGTTGCCTGTCAAAGTTCTCGGGGGAGGAGAAGCAGAACTCTTCATTTGGGGGCTTGTACACAGAGGTGATGGTGATGTTATTAAGCTCTACTGTTATAACCTCGATATTGTTTTCTTCAATATTGTGGGCACTGCTGACTTGGAGGCCTGGTTTGACAAAGACAGCGCTTCCATACTGCGCATGTGGTCTTTCCGCTACTAGGATCATTCCTGGAACTTTGGGTCGTTTCTGTCATTCATCCCTGTGTGTTTCTTGGACACACAGCACGTCACATTTCTTATCTCAGCACAGTTCATAGAGCAGTTGTTCTTTGGCAGCTGACATGCCTTCGATGTTGATTCAGATTATTGTCATGGTTGGTCCTGAAAGGACCGTTGGTTGTTTTGCTTCCTTATTTGCATGCTGCAAGTCGTCTCTGTTTGCTTCTGGATCGAGAGAATCGGCCGTCTACGAAGACGTTGCCCAGGGGACGCCCAGATGTCTTGCAATCCTGCGAGGAGGCTTCTCTCATGTCCCCCAGCTTTCCAGCTGTTAAGAATTGTGAGAACTGAAGTCCCAAACACCCAGAGGAGGAGAGTTTGAGAAACATTATTATGCACATTATCTCCTAAATAATCTCCTAAATAGATGTGGTTCTGACATACATAATCTACATCAGAACTTGTGATAAACTGTGGTTTTTTATACTAAATATAGACCTTGGGCATGTAAAGCAAGTGGAAACAACAGAAATCTGGACTCTAACATGCAGCCTACATCCAAGTATTGTTCCATTGACCAAGCGAGAACATACTACTCTCATGTACATTTCAAAAAAACTACCAGATGTGCCAGCCACTTGAGACTCTACCTGGTTAACAATGTCTCTGGTTTAAAAAATCTATTTCAGGTCCTGATTGGAAGTGGAAATTTTGCACACACACACATGCACACACACATGCACACACACCTTTTCTCTTCTATGAAGAAAAATAGCCCTGAACCCCACTTTGTTTCAATTTAAGCTATAGCTCCAACTAGAGCAGTGGTTCCCAACCTTTTTTTGACCAGGCCTACTTGACCAGGGCACACTTGACCAGAGACCACTTTGACCAGGGACCACTCTCCAACATTAGTACCAAAAGGAGTGGGGCTGGTCAGCTCTGCGGAAAGAAGCAGAAATTAAATAAATAAATAAAGAGGAAGGAGGTTTGCGGATTGGATTTCAATTCTCGCAGCCCACTGCTGGGCCACAGCCCACAGATTGGGAACCACTGAATTACAGTGAAGCCAACTAAGGTAGAGATTATAGAAATTACTTTGATTTGCCATTCAAAAGTTGATTCATTTGTCTCCTTTAGTTGAAACTAAAAATAAGGTTCAGATTTAAGTATGTCCCCAATCTTGATTATTCAGCATAGAATTGCTTTCCAAAGCAACTAAATTACAACACTTATTTTAAAAAGAGAACAATAAGATCAATACATGGTAGATAATAGGCATGGGTAGGTACCATCGGAATGCTCGGAATCTTCGGAATCTTTGGAAAGATTTGCTTTTTGAAGCAATTTCAAAGTTTATAAGCAAACCTGAAGTCCCTTTGCCCTTCTGAAGCTTTTTCTGCCATTTCTCTTACAAATCAGTAAGTGAGTCGGTGTTTACCCCACTTCCGATCCCTGGCCTCAGCTTAAGCGGATGAATTTCCTCTCTCTCTCTCCTCCTGCCGGTCACCTTTCCCCTGCGGCTTGCCAACAAGGGGCACCTCTCTCCCAGTGTTGAGAAGCCTCTGGCTGAGTGAAGCAGTTGGTGAGTGTGCCCTCTGCTGCTTCCCGCTTCCTTCCTCATGTTTCGCTCACTGCTCCCGAAGGCAGCCTTTGGCCTCTTTCCTCACTCTGGCCTGCACTGGGCAAGGAGGACATAGCAGGTGCAGCACTCACAGAGACCTGCCTGCCTTCCTGCCTGCCTAAACTTCCTGGGCCATTAGGTTAAAACTATTATTATTATTATTATTATTATTATTATTAAGAATGAATGGCCATCTGTCAGGGGTGCTTTAATTCTGTATTCCCTGCATGAAGGCAGAAGGGGGTTTGTTGTTGTTGTCATTATTATTATTATTATTATTAGTATTAGTATTATTGAGAAGCATTGTCAAACCGGAATAGAGAATTCCCCCCTCCTCTCTCTCTCTCTCTCTCCTATCTCCTTCTCCGAGGTTAAAACTATTATTATTATTATTATTATTATTATTATTATTATTATTATTAAGAATGGATGGCCATCTGTCAGGGGTGCTTTAATTGTGCATTCCCTGCATGAAAGCAGAAGGGTGTTTGTTATTATTATTATTATTATTATTATTGAGAAGCATTTTCAAAAGAGAATTCCCCCCTCCTCTCTCTCTCTTCCATCTCCTTCTCCCTGTGATTAGCAGGAGCAGCATGCCGTAGCATGCCGTTTTAAACCTTTTTAAACCAGAGAGGATTAATTTCCTCCCTTTGCCACCCCCCCCCCCCTTTCTGGAGTAAAACAAGTACTTTCAAAGTAAAGACCACCCAGTGAAACAGGAAATAATACGGTCAAACCATTAACGAAGGATTCGGATGTCTTGAAAAGTTTTGAACTTTTTTACCATTGAAAATCGGAATTGACTTTAGATCCGAACCACCAGCACCCCTTATATCTGAAACGAGTTTAAAAACATTTTTTTCATTGATCACCCAAGCCTAGTAGATAAGCCTGATAATCTCAATAAAACAACAGGCTTCTGATAATGCTGGTGAGAAACAAGAGGAGGTGACTACCATTATAATTTTCTAATTTTTGATCCCCCATGAGTATTATATTCACACCAGTCAGAACATTTCGTTAGATGAATCATATAGCTGACCCAGCATGGCAATCCGTATCTATTTATTTCCAGTTAAGAAATCTGTTTCTAAGAGATACCATTAACAAACAATCACAAACAGTTTGGACTTCCCCTGCACTGGGGATAATAATCCTGTTACAGATCCCTACTCCCTAACTTTCAAAGATGCCTAGTTATCAATGTTCCCTCCTGGTGAAGATCTTTTTCTCACACATTCAAAGCAAAGCACTGCTTTGCAATAGTTTCCCTGTCATCTACAAAATGAGTACTCGTTCCCTGCTAGTGGAAAATTATTTCCTGTCTCCATCATTTAAAATGCTAAGAGTAGAACAGTGGGTTGTGAGTATAGATTCCCTTTCTTTACACCTGCAGGAACTATGCACATAAAACCACTTTTGTTTTCCTTGCAACACACAAGAAATATTTCCTTGCCCCCAAATCTAATTTTCTCTAACCTGGAATTTATCCCTGGGAAATGCTATCATTTTATTTAGACAGATATGATTTGCTGACAGCATGTCTGCAAGAAAGTAGAAAGCTGAGAACAAATATTTTGAGACTAGATTGTAGAATGATCAGAGAAGTGGCAATGAAATAGTTTCTGATGTCAGGATATCACAATGATGGCACAAGAGAAACTGAATGATATCAAATGATTCGTATGAACAAAGATATGAGGTGCTCAGGTCATGTCTCTAAAGATTTTCCCTACAGGCCAGATATGTATATTTAACCCGTGGAACCTTTGTTACACTGTGATGGTCCATATGGCACAATTGAGTCATGTTAATTCAAAGAACCTAAGCGTTTTGTGATACATCTATCTATCCACCTCCATAAACATAGGTGGACATTAGACAACAGTCAACTACAGTTAGGTTTTGGTTTTAGTTTTCTTTTGGCATAATGGCTAGCTACAGCTAAATTCAATTTAGTTCCAATTAATGCCTGATATTTCTGGTTTCACACATTTGTACCAAACTAGACCTATAAGGATTAACTAAAAAGCCTTGGAAAAGTTATTTTGGGGCTACAGATTCAAGAATTATGAGGACATATGGGCAGTAGCCCTGCTGGCTGTGGACATTTGAGTGATATAATCCAAAAAAAATATCCCTATACCCATTAAACTATGTGCTTAAAATGATATGTGTCTTCTACTACATGGACTGCACTTACAGTTTTTGCAATGTTCTGAAGATACTGAGTAGTAAAGTGTGACACACACGATGACTGCTTTCACGCAAGCAATTCATCCAAATGTGGATTATACAGATTCAGTTTGCTTTGGAGTGCCTAATCAGGCACCACATGAGCCAGCTGCAAGTTGCAAAGGAGTTTATACAGATCCACCAAATCTGTATAACCCACATTCTGACCCAAAGTAATTGGCTCAATCAAAATAAAAAAAACTCTCTTTTTTTACCTTCTAGCAGAGACAAACAGCTTCCTCAGTGGTTGTTTCACTGTCAGGGAGAAAGGCATTCATTGCCTTCCAGCTGTGCATTGCAGCTTTTTCTTTTTTTTTACTCCAACTGCTCCAGCTCTATCCCTGTTTGCATATCTGGCATTCAGCTCCTTCTCTTGCCTTGTTTATACACAGGAGAGATTTTAAAGATTTCATGGCTTGAATTGAGGTTTTCTATTACATTGTTTCTGGATGGCTTTGCTTTGTAGTTCATATTGGGCCTCACAAGTAAATCACAGCAGCAGCAGTGTCAGCAGTTCTAGAGCAATCTTACAGGCCATCCCATTGCCCTGGTAGCCAGAGGAGAGGAGCATGCCACTCCTACTGAACTAAACAAGGAGGTAGTCTAAGTAACAGGTGAAGAGTAAACAAATTATTCCTAACTAATAAACTCATCACATGGAGGTCCAGAAGCCTGAGGATAGCATGGGAAACCATGGGGCAGCATCCAGCTTCATTTCCTTCAATCCCACAACATTTCCCCACTGTCCCCAGCTTCCTCCTGTGCTGCGCCTCATTTATTCAATGAGGAGATGGGAAGTTACCCATCTCCTCAGGGCTCCCTCTTAGCACACTTATGACAAGCTCCCTGCACACAACAGAGCCCCCCCCCCCCCAATCCCAAAGTAGCCCTGTGTCATATGATGGTCTCCGGTGGACTCCTTCACAGCAGCATGCCAGCAGCTTGCTAGGACAAGAGGGGAAACCCCATCTGATGAGGTGGAATGTGACTAAAATATGTGCTGGTTCCAATGTGGGGTGTAGAGAGCAATAAAATTTCAGAGCAGTATAGCTATGACACTAATTGGGTGAATTTGGGGAAGCTCCAGGACTGAATAATCTGAATTTTAACTGAGTTATTTTGATGGTGAGGGCGAGCCCATTGCTTCATTAAGCAGCTGGCATCCATCGATAGGCACCTAGAAATCTTCCAATAGCTTCCCAGAGTCCTTGTTGCTTGCAGACACAAGGACTCTGGGAAGCTTTGCAGTTTTGTGTTCTCTTGACCTTTGGACTGACTATAATTCTGTCTATTACTCCTTGGTTAGCTCCATTTTTCTGGATCACTGGCCTAGTGTGACAACTCCAAGATTCACTGACAACCTTGCTCCTGTTCGCCCTTCACCTTTCTAGGTTAACTGTAACTGACCTGGATTATGCCTTATGACCACTACTGGGTTTTCAAGTCACTTAATGACTGCAACAAAAGATATTAATAGGAATCTGTAACCACATTAATGTCTTAAAGGTTTTATATCATGGAAGGGAAATAAATCATATCAGAAAAGCAGATTTAAATTTCATGAGAAGCAGTTTGAGCACTGTTGCATATGCACTGTTTTTTTAATACAGCAAGAATCTCAACAGGGGTCACTGGTATAATTTACTAGGGATTATCAGTTAGATACAGGAGACAGAGATATGACAATGATAAACAGGTATCTGAAACATGAAAAGTCTGCATGCCTATGTGCAATATTTTCCTTCCTAACATCACTCAGATCCATCCAGTCCAAGTAAATGTTCAAATTTAAGCTGATTCAGTTCCATAGAAGTCACTCACAGCACATGAATCAGCTGAATGCCAAGTACTTTGAGTTAAGCAGGATGTGGATCAACTATTAGTTATTTAGCTCCTTGCATAAATGTACTGTCTAAATGTATATGCTGACATGACTGAATGCCAAAGTTAGCACTTACGTGGATGAAAATCCAGTGGGAAAAATTGATTTGGGAGGTTGTAACCGCACTTTATAAATTACACAGTTTTGTGCCCATTTAAATTACCTGTTTCCTCAATTTATAGCACCATTCCTTTGAAATTGTTGGTTCTTCTAATTTTCCTAGTATATTAGCTTGTGCTGTTTCTAAAATGTTTAATTGTAGACATTTTGTAACTAACAACCCCTGCCATATTATACACAACCCTCTATATATTTACACATATGTAAATCCTGTTGAGTTCAGTGAGGTTACATTCAAGTATATGCATATAAATTTACAAAGATAAAAGCCAAGAGTAAGACAAGGAATTTCTATTTTCTATCAGTGTGATTTAGAGGCTGGACTCAAAGAAAAGATTAGAAGTTTTTCATCTGCAGTGCCAATAACAGACATTGTGTTAAATTCACCAGTTTCTATAGCATCAAATGAAAGATCCTTCTTTATGGTGAAGTGAGTTGGGGATTATATACTGTAAGAATCGCTATGTGTGATGGATGCTTAAGTGATCACCTGCTGTTGGCCTTGGACCATGAAGCTGCCAAGAATACTGATATCAACAAAACTATTACAGGTTTCACTAGTTTAAGATCACACCATTCTCTACTGATGTAGGAGCTATTTGATGGATGCTATAATCTCTGGCTACCCTCAACAAGAAGCCACATAAAATATATTTTAAATTGCTTATCCTCTTAAAATTCTGTCTTCAGTGGATGATGGACAGTGATTGACCCATAAAAAACATTAGAAAGGGATTTAACAGGTGCTCATTTAAAATGGGATAGAAGCTCCATTCTAATTATATCTCTTTGTTTGTTGTCTATTACAATCACTTACAATTTACTATGTGTGAAAGGAAGTAGAAAATAAACAAAAGTTATAGGCAACCTGGTTCAACAGTTTGGAATTAAGGAAGAATATAGGTACAGATTCAAACTCTGAAAATGATAGCTGTTATTCCATTTTACAGTGAATGTATATATGTAAAAAGCAGTATAATATCCATGGGGCATGCAAACTAAATAACTGCAACTGGTTTTAAATTTCTGTATTTTTATGCTCCATTTCATCATTTTATCATATGCAATTGGTTCGACACTCCTTTTCTGTTTTCCACGTGCTACCAACAATCTGAGCACACTCTCCAAATTGGAGTTTCTGATGCGATGTAATGATTATATAGAACTGCTTTGTTCTTTGATAGCTGGAATGCTTCTGAACCAAACAGATATTGGTGTAATGAAATATCTTTTTGGCATTTAATACAAAAAAAATAGTTAAAATGGGTCTGTGCTGTGTTTATTTCCTCATATTAAAATGTTCTTAAGTTTCAAAACATACAGCGATTCTTTTTATATTGTATGAATAATTTATCATAAACATGAAGTTTAAAGTAAATGGCTTTTAATTTGATCTCATCCTGGAATGAGCTTCTCAGCTTTATTCTAAATGAGGCAGGTAATAAGATTTTTATATTCTCCCAATATTCTACTTATATGGAATCATTCTTTCTTTCCGGTGTTTATACGGATTTTTATTATTATACAGAAATATGCTCATGTCTCATATGTTTCTTGGATGTCTCAAAAGGAAACAGGCTAAATGGAGTCTGACATCAACAACCTGTATTTCTGAGCACCTAGAATTTCCAAGCATTTTGAAGGAGTTCAAAAGATGTAACACAATAACAGACAATCTGATGTCAAGAAGCATAAATCAGAACAGTTCTCTATATTCATGTACACAAGTTGCTGAACAGTTGCATTCAGGGTTCAAAACTATATTTTTGTCCCATTTTGCTTCCCATTTACTAACTACTTGAAGAGTTTCATCTGTCATTCATTGAGGCTTCTCTTTCTTTTTAGCTTCAGAAAATGTCTTTTTGCATTTATTCCTGATAATTTCCCTGTGTTGAAATCAATTGGGGGGTTTTGTGCTCCCAATCAGTCAAATAGTGCAAATCTATTTTTCACATTATTTTTAAATCCAGGTTGTATTTTGGCATCATTATTGGTTTAGTGTTCTTCTTTAGTTTTACTCTAGTTTTTTGGTATTAGCAATACATGGTCTGTACCACAATCTCTTCCTGGCCTGTTTTTGCAAAGAGAATGGAGCTTTTCCATGTTTTGCTTTCAATTTCATACTCTGCTTGATTTCTGTATTAGATATGAGGTGATATCCATGTATACAGTTACAAATACATTTTCATTCCTGTAATACATAATACAACTCAGTATGTTTGGGGGCTATATTTTTGGACTTCCCAATTGATATGTAAAACTGAGGAAATAGTGAAGCCTATTATTTTCAAAGGGACAAACAATTGTGGTATCGCAAAGAGGGTGTTGTTCAGGAGACTTTATGTGAATAACTGGAATGTGAAACTGTGGTTGTGTGAAACCATTCTGTGGATATAGGGGTTGTACTGTACTTGGATATTTTCTTCCATTTAAGGCTTGCTGTGATAGACTAGCTGGTAAATAGATGTGTGTGTAGTCACAGATACATATTCAATTTTACACTTAAAGTATATTCAAATGAGCTGGAAAAACTAAGAAGTCACTCTTGAAAAATACTTATTTGACAGAAAAAAATAACTAAAAGTATATTTTAGTGAAGATAACTATATGTTTGAAGCATTGTCTCCCTCTCCACATAAAACCCTCCAAAACCATATTTAATAATATGGCATAGAAGTGTTAAATATTAAAGAACATGTTCTTTTTATGCTTTGGCCTCAATATTTTACCAGAAGCATACAGTTTGTACCTTGTGTCTCTTTTGTCTGGTTCTAATTTTGTTATATGACTCTTTATGATAGTTGCAGGACAAATACCACATGCAAGCCACAAGCAGCATATTTGAAAGGTTGACAGACAGACAGGTCCTGGTGGTGCAGGTAGTGAAACAGAGAATCTGTTTTGAAAACTAGGTGAAGGCAAAGATCTATTTTAAAGGCAATTTCCACAACTCTTCTTTTCCTGTTCCCTAAGTCTGTTCTAAGTGAATTAAGCAAGTTTCATGACATTCATATGGTGCTACTCAGGATTTACTTGAGCCTCAACTAATTTGCTTTCAGCTTTGTGATAGATTTATAATAGAAAAAGCTTCACACCAAATTAAAAAGGGCCACTCAGTAAATAACATGGCCCAAAGCATTAGGGAATGTCTCTCAGGACTAATCAAACTTTCTGAAAACAGTGAGAACCGAACAACTGAAGAGTGGTGCTAACTAATTCATATTCCAACCCACTACCTAAGAAAACACTGCTTTAATGCTAAAAAGTGCCCTGAGGGAGAGTATACCCAGCAGTGTTCTTTCCAAAGTGACCAGACACAAAAGAGGAATAAGATTCTGTTTGATAGCAGTATACAAGAAAACATTTCAGCAGATGTAGCCTTTCATCCTTTTAGCATCATGGCCTTAGCAGTTGTTCCAAACAGAAAACTCCCTTATTGTACATTGAACTATGAAATGTACCAGTTACCAGTACTTTATTGTAGGTTACTCAATTTCCAGCTAGACAAATGGCAGTTATTCACTGACCACTTGTCCCAAGACCAATCCAAATTGCCTCCAGGATAGTTTAGACTGTCATCCCTCCCCCTGACCACAGCAGATCCAGATGGCCACTCTTATTTTTCTCTTCCATTTTCTTCACTGCGGAGGCCAGCCACAGTGACATGGGTTGTGCTGGTCATTCATCACCTGGAAAGAGGTTGGTCATGGTGTCAGAGCTCCCTCCCCTCTCCTCTTTTTTCCAGTTGTTTTGGGACTCCAGCTAGCATTTCTCCAGGTAACGATTGGCCAACATGACCCATGTCATGCCCACTGGATGCTAAGTTGATAAGGATTGCTGGAAATGGTAGTCCAGAGAACACAGAATGGCCATGAAAACAGCAGCTGGTTCCACCTAAGAAACAGGCTGTTTACATTGCCCAGAGTTGTGATTTGTTCCAGATTCTTGGGGAGAATTCAGAGTAACTTGTGACTTAACATGTTTCAAGGCTGCACTAAGCGGCTTTGGCCTTCATTAACCCAGTTCAGCTCTGTATGTCATTTAGCTATCACGGAGCTAATCTGCCAGCCCTTTGCACTAAGTAAACAGTGTAGATGTGCCCAAATCTATACCTGAATGACATTTGAATTCCACTGTTGTTGTTTTCTCTGTTACTTTCTAGTACTGCTTTTCAAATTAATGCTCCAGCATCAAAAACTGTACTGCACTGTACCATTTGAGATGCATAAAAATACAATATATATACCGTATATTTTGCCACTGCAGAATTCTTTATATAAATGTACCACCTGCTGTCCACAAGTACCTTCTCTTCTTACTATGGAAGATTTTAAAAATTTTGGTCCTATTTTAGGTCTCATATAGACTGTCCATTTAGCTTGGTTTGGAACCAATTGCTTAGTCCATGCTACATCACAACTACTATTGGTTTTGTTTTCTACCATGATACCTCATTAAGCTTTCACCTTAATGTAGCACTGGTATTTGTTTCATTTCATTTTTTCTCAGTTTATGATGTATCTGCTGAAAAAAGAATAGAAAAAAACAATGTATAAATTATTATGCATGAATACCTGTCATCACATGCATTTGATTGTACTTTTGAATTGAGTGCCTGTATGATTTATGCAACAAGGCGGGAAAAAGAAGGGCAGGCAACTCAATGCATGGTGAAAGGGCAACCTAAAGTTTAATTCATCTTGCTTCATTATCATGCTCCGATAAAGAAATTATCAACATAAAGCAACTTATTGTAACAAAGAGCCCCATCAAACACTTAACTCTGTGAAGAGGAACTAATATGCTTTCCTATTTGGGGTTGAGAGTTTAGAAGAAACAAGTGCAGCAACAACAACATCTGTTTGAGCCTTGTTTGTGTGTTATAATGTGCTGTGACCTTGAGTTCCACAGCAATTTTGTCATCCTGGCAATAAAACTCAAAGAACTCTTTGAGTAAATGCACAGCCATAGTGTTCTGATGGAGCCACATAAAAGAATGACAGATGTTTCCAACTTTTTTCTCACACTTGAAAATAATTTTCTTTTGGTTTATAAAATATTTCCCCACTGGCCTTAGTAACATCATAGTGATAGTGACAAAAAATAGAGCAAATAATAACAACAACTATAATATCCTAAATTTAGGGAATCACTTTTAGCCTTGTATCAATTAATTACAATTTGTTTGCATAAGAGACCTACTCTGATTTTGTTTTTGATTCTCACCACCACTCGGAATTGTTTTTGATTTGATATTATATTAATAGGAATATATTAAGCCAGCAGCTAGAATTTTGTTCATAATAATAATAATGACGATGTTCCAAGACCTGTATCATCAAATAAGAATTAGAATTACATTCTAATTGGCCACAGTGGTCCACACTCTTGTTAGATCTCGAATAGATTACTGCAACACTCTCTATGTGTGCCTTTGAAGACTGTTTGGAAGCTTCAAATAGTCCAATGTGCGACAGCCGGAAATACAGCAGCATACAGGGAGCACACAACCCCCCTATTATGTCTGCTCTACTGGCTGCCAGTTTGCTTTTGAGCACAATTCCCAAAGCCCTAAATCAGGGGTCCCCAAACTATGGCCCGTGGGCATTTCTCCGGCCCGTGCGGCCTGGCCTGGCCACGCCCACCCGGCGCTGCTCCGTCAATTGCGGACACCCTCTGCTCCAGCCGCTCTGCCTGTGTGGGAGGGAGAAGCCTCCCAGGTGGGTCCTCTGCAAAGCAGAGCAGCTGGAGCAGAGGGTGTCTGCAATTGACGGAGCGGCGCTGGGTGGGTGTAGCCAGGGAATGCCGGCGTGGTGAAGGCAGGTGAACTACAACTCCAAAACTCAAGGTCAATGCCCACTAAACCCAGTATTTTCTGTTGTTCATGGGAGTTCTGTGTACCAAGACTGGTTCAATTCCATCATTGGTGGAGTTCAGAATGCTCTTTGATTGAACTATAAATCTCAGCAAATACAACCCCCAAATGACACCAGTGTTCACATTTGGACATATTGAGTATCAGTGCTAAGTTTGGTCCAGATCTATCATTGAGTCCACAGTGATTTATGCCTCCAGGCTTTGGTTGCTTGGTTTTTATTTTCTTTGGAAGACGCCTGTGCGTGAGTTTTTTTTAATGTGTGGAGGTCAGTGCACAACTGATCAACACACAGACTTCACAGAGTGAGGTTCCACTGGTGATGTAGTTTAACACAATGACCGTGGCTTCTCAGTCTGTTGCAGCCTTCTTCCGCCTTCGCAGCCGTTGTAACATGTGCCATGTTATCCTCCGCCTGCTCCGCCGTTGAGGTCTTTGGGTCTTCGGACTGTGCTTGGTCTGGAACCACCCCCGCGGCCACTCCTGGGAGTGCACGACTCCAGTTGTTGTGCCTACAGGTTCATTGGAACACGCAAGCCCCCTCACCACAACAAGGTGACAGTCCATCGAGGGGGAGAAGGCGCATTATCTCCTTGTTTTCCTCTATAAAAGGATCTGGGGTTGACCAAGCATGTTAAATAATTTCTCCCCCTCCCCCGTTGACTGACATATTTATCTTCTTTCTGCTTAAATGAAATGAATTATCAATAATATCTACACTGTGATAGCTGACATTTCTTTGTATGCCTTTTTGGGGAGGGAGCAAGCCCATAAAGTATTGGCAACAAGTCATTGGAATGATAACTCCATTGGTTTTCCTAAAGCTGCTGAAATTCTTTGGATAACAACCAAATAACACTAGATATTCTCTTTCCTTCATTGTAGATTCCTTGTATTTTAAAGATGGAAGATGACACAGCATGTTTACAAATGAAAGAACAGACTCATCTGGACCTACATGAAATCCTGTGAATGAAATACTCTTATTCAGAAACAACCTTGTTACCTACCCTGAAATTTGAGCCATGCTTAGGGTCAAACTACACATTTATGAGAAATGCACATTTACAGCAAAATCATTCAACTCCAGAGGGATCTGAAATGGCAACTGCAAGTCTGATGCACCGTGCAAAAGATCATGATATAGCCAAAGACCAAAAACTGATGTCTCTCTGAGCATAAACTAGATTTTGAAAAACATAAAAAATAACAGCATAACATATTTTAGTATTGGAAAGAATAACCTATCCAGTGCCCAACTATCTTAACTAAAAGGGGACCCATAACAGTTGATACCACTCCAATAGGGAATGAGAGGATGCCAAATTTAACCCATGTGACACCTCCCCTCACCCTACAGGGACAAAGTTCTGAAGGTGATGGAACAGAACTAGGCAACAAGTCAACATGGCAATGGGAGGGGGGGGGGCAGGCTAGGCCCTCTGACCTGCATTAAGCCCAAACTGGCCCTTGATTCCCAAAGTCTTCTCTGACTGACCATCCCTTGACTGAACTATGTGTTTACTTATTCCCAAAGGAACTACTTGGAATAAGAAGGCTTCATATTGGGAGTTGCAAATACTGAAGTCGTTTCACGTCTCTCATGAGAAAGGTGAACTTCACCAATGCAAAAATCACCTGTAGTAACATGGAGACCCTGCCTCAGAAAGTCATAGGAGACAAACCTCCCCCTCCTCCCCCTCCCCCTCCTCCTCCTCTTCATCCTCCACATTATCATCACCATTATCATCATCATCCCATTTTAACTCAGGAACCAAGATCCAAAGTGGCTCACAACATTAAAAAACTACAATTTAAAAACCTACTGAATATAAATATTAAAATATTTTAAATATTACCATTATTAAAACAATTCAATTAAAATCAAATAAAAATGAATAAATTCTGAGAATCATAATATTGCAAAAGGCAAATAAGAGGCACAAGCCACCTTATCCACATTCTAATCTCAGAAAATTCATTTTCTACTGGAAACCAAAGAGAAGCTAATGCCACTCAGCTTCCCCAGCACCCATAGGTCAACTTACATCAAGTCCATCATGGCAGTTGTATTGTCACTGTGCTCCCACTCTCGCAGCACCCTATGGAGAGAAATAAAAGGATGTTGTATCACAGATGTCCTAAGCGGTTTCATAACTCTTGAAGTCTTGGATGACAATTAAACATGAAGTTAACTTGTACTTTGGCCATAATTGTTGCATGAAAAAAAAGAAAGAAAGAATAGTGAACTCCTCTGTGCATATCCAGAGAACAACCTGGATTGGAGAAAACTCCAAAAACAGATTGCTGTCTTCATAGAATTCTAAATTCCTCTCCATAAAGTGCCAGTACTCTATAAGGCAGAATGACTGAAGATAAAGTAGATTAATAGCATTGCAAGTCTTTATTGCAGCAGTTCTCAACTTGTGGGCCGTGGCCCAGCAGTAGGCCTGGAGAATGAAAATACAGTCCACGAACCTGCTTCCTATTTATTTATTTTATTTCTGCTCCTTTCCGCATAGCTAACCAGGCCCACCCCTGTTGGTACTAATGTTGGAAAGTGGTCCTTGGTCAAAGTGGGCCCTGGTCAAGTGGCCCTGGTCAAAAAAGGTTGGGAAATTTGGGAACTGCTGCTTTAGTGTGAGTGGATATTATTATTATTATTATTATTATTATTATTATTATTATTGACACAAAAGCACAGTATATCACAGCAAACGAGATCTATATGCTGGATTTTGTATCACAAAATCACAAGTTGAACACTTCCCAAGCGTCTAGGACTGTGTGATGTATTTTCGAATGATGTGTGCAGATCCAAGTAAGGTGGCCTTTTGCAGTTGACAGATCATGATTTTGTCGATGTTTATTGTTTCTAAATGCCGGCTGAGATCTTTTGGCATGGCACCAATGACCACTGGGACCACCTGTACTGGTTTATGCCAGAGCCTTTGTAGTTCGATTTTGAGGTCTTGATAGCAGATTATTATTATTATTATTATTATTATTATTATTATTATTATTATTATGGACCAGTAGGTAATGCTACATATCTCTGGATAGGGCTAGCTAAGAATCTTACTGATAATGATAGGATAGATGGACCAATTTTCTGACCCAGTATAAGGCAGTTTCTTCTGTCCGTGTGTAATTTGACTTTTTAAGGTAAAGGTAAAGGTAGTCCCCTGACATTAAGTCCAGTCATGTCTGACTCTGGGGTGTGGTGCTCATCTCCATTTCTAAGCCGAAGAGCCAGCGTTGTCCGTAGACACCTCCAAGGTCATGTGGCCGGCATGACTGTATGGAGCGCCGTTACCTTCTCGCCGGAGCGGTACCTATTGATCTACTCACATTTGCATATTTTCAAACTGCTAGGTTGGCAGAAGCTAGGGCTGACAGCGGAAGCTCACGCCGCTCCCCGGAATCGAACCTGCGACCTTTCGATCAACAAGCTCAGCAGCTCAGTGCTTTAACCCACTGCGCCACCGGGGGCTTTTTAGAAAACTCAAATTGACATGAGATAGAGATTCACTATGGAAGAAAAAAATTCAAAATTATAAAACAAATATAAACAATTACTTCATTGTAAACAAAAGGAAACAAGTAAGCAGTAGACAAAATGAATAGGAACAGACAGGCATTTTAAAAGGAGGGGATAAGAAAAACTGAGAGAAACATCTGTAATTTCCCTCTACTTTTTAAAATCTGCTTAAATATATCCTTGAATGTAACAGTCAACTAAAGATACTTCCTTAACAAGCCTGTTTCTACAGCACACTGGTTGTTTTTCATGCATTCTGATCTCATTGGTTGGTCATCTTTGGAGAGTAAGAATAAAAGAAATGCTTTTGTATTCAGCAGGAATTTGGGTGATTTTTTTAAAATTAAGTCAATGGCCTTGTACTACATTACTAGCAGACATCTGTGGACCATTGCACAATTATTGGTTTCTCAAAATCTGAAATATTTATACATCTATTGAAGGGCTACAAATACTCTTCATTCCAGGACTGTGCAATTCTGGGGCTGCTGAAATTCCTATGACTGTTTCCTTCAGATATTACAGAAGAACAAAGGAACACAGACACTGAAGTCACTTCCAGAAAACTGCAGCTAAGATAAAACATTCAAGCTTATAATTCCATGACTCTGAGAACCGCTGTGCATGCAAAAGCTGAACATCAGTCTAAAATCTTTGCTGAGATATGAAGAACAGCTGTTTGGAGCATGACGCCTCAGCATGAGTTACCATGAAAGGCATACAGCATCTGCAGAGGTCATGCTGGGACAAAGGCAGCACTTGTCACTAGGCAGTTAGGTCCAAATATATATTTTCACCATCTGTCTCTGCCACCAGCAGTATATTCATATTATGTATTGTTTATAAGGTGTGTCCCTAGTTCTTCTTAGCTGTCATATCGCTGATGTCTACTGCTCCAATGACAACAGTACAATGCTCCAATCCAGGAGAATACATACATACATACATACATACATACATACATACATACATACCCATATTTTATTTTGTTTTGTTTCATAAAAAAACTTCATAAAAGAAGTTCCAGTTTGTGTCCTTGCTCAGGAGTTGCAAATTTAGTAAGCTCACACGGACTTGCAAAACTGAATGAATTTTTCAGTCACATGTTAAGGTAGAAGGTATCTGTGAAAAACAGCATGGTGTTATTAGCATCCACTAGAATGTATTTACAGATAGTCTGGAAACCCAGCAGGAAGAACAGGAGAGATTATTCATACCATGTTCGTATTATATCTCTAAAATATTTATGACATATTTGTAATATTAGTACCTGTGTGTGTGTGTGTGTGTGTATGGGTGTGTGTGTGTGTGTGTGACATTCATTCCTTAAAGTAATGCTCATAGTAAAGTACTGACATTGTATTCACCAAAATGCAAAGCTGAGGCTTAGAAGTTCTTCTGTATATATTAATACACCAGCATGTATTAAAAAGAGCTGTACCTTCATAAATCACATTGGAATTTTTCAGAGTTAATTGTGAGTTTATTTCTTCCTTAATACATTGTAAATATAAGGAAGATCAACTTCAAAAAGCTGGTCCTGAATCTACAATTAAATAAACATGGCAAATTCCAGATGCCGATTTTTTTTTTTTATTAGAGAATGGGATCTTTAGGCTATGTTTAAATTTGCAGACTACAGGTACTGCAAGCATGTATACAGTTATATCAAATTATTGAACACATTTTCTAGCTATGTATAAACATAAAATCATTATTATCTTCACAATATGGACAAATTCTTTTTGAAATAATAAAAATAATATAAAATAATAAAACTCCAATAAGTTACAATTGTAACTGCTCTATTCCACACAAAGTTCAAATACTTCTCTTCCTGCTATCATTCTACCAGCAGGTGAAGACGTTTTTATTTAGGTAGGCATGTGAATTGTTAACTATGGAACTGTAGTGTGAACATGTTTAAGTTTTGTGCTGTTTTTTAATGTATTAATCTTCTATTGAAAATTTGTTTAAAATATTCATTATATTAAACTATTGTTAACATATTTTAATTATATATAATTAAACACATATTTTAATGCCTTTTTGGCTTTTGCTTTAGTGGCATTTAAAAAATATTTTTAGCTGCCGTTAATCCCAGTCAAGAGATTCACATGAGATATAAAGCCAAAATGAAATTATGCTGATTATTGTCGTTCTATTAATGCCCTTATAGTAGTAACTTTCTATTCTAACATTCTGAGATTTAAAAGTAACTCTCTGGTTTCCTGTTTCTTAAAACTGAAAAAATAGAATGGGGTTTTCATTTGAGCAGGTCAAACCACTGGTACAAAATTCATGATAACAGCAGCAACAAAAATACATTTTATTTCTTTCCCACTCCTCTTCAAGACTTGAGGTGGGGTACAACATAGTTATATATTTAGATAAGAACATGCAACCATTAAAACACATATATTAAAAGATAAAGATATACACTACAATTATTACTTTTGATTTCAGAAAAAGAAACTAATTCTACAGAATAGTGGCTTACAACTTCTGGATTCTATTTAGCCTTTTAATCTCTGAATTCTATTTAGTCTTGTTTGTATTATGAATTAAATGCTACTTATAGCTGACATATTGTTAGTGGCATATATAGGAAGAAATCAACTATATGTCTGTATATGTCTCTTCTTGTTCAATGGAGAGTTGATATTCCCTTCATCCTTCACAGCGACCCATTCTCCAGCCCAGCCTACTATAGAGTCACTGCAATTCTTTCCATGCTCATTCCATGGCTGACAGAAAGTAGCAGGGCATTCACCAGTCCCTGGACCTATCATAGATTTGCTTCAGTCTCTTCCTCATACACATCCTGTACCTCGTAAGAGTAATGGGATAATAAAGAATCATTTGGCTATGTCCCCATAGCCATAAACTGATTACCTCATCTGCTAACACCTAGTGGATCTCAGAAGAGGATGTGATCATTTCCTATCTAGAAATGGGGAATAAGATCAGATCGATTAGATCAGATCGGGGCCACATCAGCTCCATGGTGGCCAAACTATAGCAGAAATAATCTGGGGTAAGACAGCACAAGTCCACTTTAATGTGGCCTTGCCTACACATTAACCAAAGCCAGAGAATAGTCTTAATACTGACCCAGAATTAAGTCAATGATGTAACTTTGGGGTCATCTGAACACTTGGGCCAGTTCCAGAATGGAACCAGTCACAACTGTTCCCAATGCCACTCTTTGTTTTTCCTGGGCTCAGGAAACATGAGATGGCAATTACCATCCTCTCTCGTATGTCAACCTGATCAACATCACTGCATGTGATGACTGACAGGTGGTATTCATGTCACGGCTAGGGGCAACTGTAACATGGAGTGCAAGAGGAGGTGCTATGGATGGCCATCTAGTGGCACCACTGGTTGGTCAGGACTTCCTCCTCCCTCCACAGCTTTTAGGGGAGTGCAGTGTGGCGGTGTAGCACATCCTGGGGCTGATCTGGCACCTGCCATGCTGGATCAGCTTTGGTTTATTGGATCAGTGTAGGTCTGCCTCTAATCACATGCATCTCAAATCTTCCACTATATCAAATTAATAGTAGGTCCAGTGGTTGGTCTGTGGCCAGCTGTAGCATAATTCTGTTATACTGTGTGATGCAGGATTATGACATATCTCTGCAATTATATTAGAGTTAGGTGGAGAACACAGTTGTCTGAATAACGACCAGAATCAATAGTTATTCAGACACACAGCAGTGTCTGCATAGTTCAACACACGGTATCATAAGAAAGTCCAGGGAAGAGTTTTCTCTTTACCTGAATCTTTTTAGGTCACCTTTTCCCCCAAAAAAACTTCAATTAGATTTGGAGGATTACCCCAGCCCCATCCTAGCCCAAGTCTCATGCATTTCTTCCCAATTACCACCCCCACACCAAAAAACAGGGAGAGGGTGCAACTGAGAAATGGTTATGTTTTGATACCTGGTGCTCAGTGGATGGAGGTATTTTCTTGGGCCAATCTTTCAAGATTCTGAAGGGTGGCATTATTACATACAGTGGTTATCAGAATATAGCAGGTTGTAATCATTAGTTTCCTTCCTCTCCCTTACCCCCCCCCCAAAAAAAAAACACCACATGGATCAACCTAAGGGGTAAGAAAAAGATGAAACAAGTAGTGGAATTCTTCCCATTAGTTTCATATTAGCTGGAGACAAATATGAAGATATATTTCTATTTGTTGATTGTTTGTTTTCTATATAAGCCCTAAAATGAGGATATTTCATCTCTTCTGTTTCATCTTTTTTTTTCCTGTGGTGATGTTGAATTTTTTTTTAATTTGCTACATGGGGTAATAAGCTTCCCAAATGCTAGGATGCTTATATTATCAGTCACAATTGTTTTGTGAATTGCCACTTTTAATAATGCAATCATCACTGTGTATATTTCCCCATTTTCATTTTTTCCTGACCTTCATGTATCTGATAAAATGGACACTAGTCCATAAAAACTTATATAATAATGAATGTGTTCATTTTTAAGGTGCCACAAAATGTGATATATGATCCATCTCTTTCTTCTTTCATTGATTCATAGCATTTAAATCCTTCCCTTCAATTCTAGTGCTCCCAGGACTGCTTATAAAACAGAGCATTTCTAACTAATTATGGAATTTGTGCATGCATTTTACAATATTTTTCTTCCAACTCTGTAATGGAAGAATAATAGAATAGAGCTGGATAGTTCTTTTTCAGGGTGGATAAAGTCATCCTTCAGATGTGGAACACTCATACATCATTGTCTGTGCTGAGTAAAACTGATGAGAATTGCAATACAACAAGCAAAGGCTTATTTTACTGTCATTGACATTGATGTAAACTTATAAATAAGAAAGTTCTAAGTCACACTGTTACCAAACGATCTGCTCCGGTCTTGCAAATAAGGACCATCATTTCCTTGGTGGCCCTAATTTGCTGGGTTTTTATGTGGTCTTCTCTTTTTGCATGATCTTTTAACTTACCAAGCATTATTGTTATTTTTCCTGGTTTGCAACTAAAAAAGGAGAAAATTGAAGGGAGTATTTTGGAAGTATCGCTAGGCCCAGGAGAAACCAAAGATAGCAGCTTTCACTGCATATGTAGAAGAAAGTGTCACATAGGTCAACTATTCACACTCCATTTCCTGAAGAATAGGTGGGAAATTAGAACAGAATAGGGTTTGGGCATTGATACTATATTAAGAGTTATTGAAACACATAACCTCTTTCACCCTCTATCTCTTACTGCCTCAACACCTCACTCTTTCAGTATTTTGAATCCTGTGTAAGGTGGCTGCTGCAGTTTGCAATACAAAGGAAAGCTGAAACTAAGACAAGTCAAACCCACATTCTGGACTTCAGGAGAACTGACTTCCAAAAATGAAGGAAATCCTGAGTGACATTTCACAGATGCCGATACTAAAAGACCAGAGAGTTAAGGATGGATGGAAATTGCAAACAGTGCCAACAAAGAGGGAAAAATAAGACAAGTGCAAAAAAGCCAGAATGGGTGTCCAAAAAACTTCTAACTGAGCTAAGAGTCAAAAGAGACATGCACAAGAAGTGAAAAAGGAGAGAATCACCAAATAAGAATTCAAACAAATAACCAACTCCTGTAGAGAAAAAGTTCACAAGGCTAAAACACAAAATGAGCTCAGGCTTACCAGGGACATTATAAAACAATTTTATTTATTTATCGTGTCAGGCAGCCGAACAGTTGTATTACATTTTTGACAGAACAAACAAACATACATACAAAAGACACAGAGTTTGCAAGCTTGTTAGTTGATTAAATGTCTTTTGACCAGTATCTGGCCACTTGGAGTGCCTCTGGTGTTGCCGCAAGAAGGTCATCCATTATGCATGTAGCAGGGCTCAGGTTGCATTGCAGCAGGTGGTCAGTGGTTTGCTCTTCTCCACACTCGCTTGTTGTGGATTCCACTTTGTAGCCCCATTTCTGAAGGTTGGCTCTGCATCTCGTGGTGCCAGAGTGCAGTCTGTTCAGTGCCTTCCAAGTCACCCAGTCTTCTGTATGCCCAGGGGGGAGTCTCTCATTGGGTATCAGCCCTTGATTGAGGCTCTGGGTTTGAGCCTGCCACTTTTGGACTCTCGCTTGCTGAGGTGTTCCAGCGAGTGTCTCTGTAGATCTTATAAAACCATTTCTTGATTTACGTCGTTGACATGCTGGCTGATGCCCAAACAAGGGATGAGCTGGAGATGCCTCTGCCTTGGTCCTTTCACTATTGGCTGCTACTTCCCAGCGGATGTCAATACCGCTGGGAAGGTGCAATACTGGCTGGTGGTGCAATACCGGCTAAGCAGTGTAATTTCTTCAGTGGTGTAGGGCGCAGACACCCCGTGATAATGTGGCATGTCTCATTAAGAGCCACATCCACTGTTTTAGTGTGGTGAGATGTGTTCCACACTGGGCGTGCATACTCAGCAGCAGAGTAGCATAGCGCAAGGGCGGATGTCTTCACTGTGTCTGGTTGTGATCCCCAGGTTGTGCCAGTCAGCTTTCATATGATACTGTTTCTAGCACCCACTTTTTGCTTGATATTCAGGCAGTGATGCTTGTAGGTCAGGGCACGGTCTAGAGTGACTCCCAGATATTTGGGTGTGCTGCAATGCTCCAGTGGGATTCCTTCCCAGGTGATCCTCAGAGCTCGGGATGCTTGTCTGTCCTTGAGATGAAAAGCACATGTCTGTGTTTTAGATGCCTACTAAAAGACCAGGGATCAGCTGGTTTTCCCTGTAGTAGGCAGTAAGAGTACCTAGAGCTTCGGAGAGCTTCTGTTCAACCATCTCAAAGCTCCCTGCTTGAGCAGTAAAACAATAAGAACAATAAGAACATTAAAAACAATAAGAAGGGCTTCTTACTTGCATTGGCAGAAAAAGAATGAACAAGGAGGCGATAGGGATAGAAGATGGGATAATGCTGACAAAGGATAGGGAAAAGGCAGAACTACTTAATGCCTTCTTTACCTCAGTCTTCTCACAAAAAGAAAGCCATCCTCAATCTTAGCAATATGGAGTGGATGAAGGATTAGGGGAAATCCAACCGCAAATAGGGAAACAAGTCTGACAGGGATACCTGGCTGGCCTCAATGAATTCAAGCCCCCAAGGTCAGTTCAACTACATCCTAGAGCATTGAAGGAACTAGTGGAAGTCATTTCAGAACCACTGGCAATCATCTTTGAGATTTCTTAGAGAACGGGACAAGTCCCAGCAGATTTGCAGAGGGCAAATGTGGTCTCTATCTTCAAGTAGGGAAGAAGAACGACCCAAATAAATACCGTCTGGTCAGCCTCACAAGACCAGGCAAGATTCTGGAAAAGATCATTAAGGAAGTGGTTCGCAAACACTTAGAAATGAATGTAGTCATCACTAATAGTCAACATAGATTTATCAAAAACAAGTTATGCCAAACTAATCTGATCTCTTTTTTCAATAGATTTACAAACTGGGTAGATGTGGGGAATGCCATGGATGTAGCATATTGGGATTTCAGTAAGGCCTTCGACAAGGTCCCCCATGACCTTCTGGCAGACAAACTAGTGACATGTGGGCTAGACAAAACTATGGCTAGGTGGATCTGTAATAGGTTAAGTGAATGAACCCAAAAGGAGCTCATCCATGCTTCCTCTTCATCCTGGAAAGAATTTATGAGTGGAGTGCCATAAACAGGGTCCCATCTGGGCCCGGTTCTGTTCAACATCTTTATTAATGACTTAGATGAAGGGTTAGAACAAGGGGGTTTAAGAGGGGTTGCCAAACAAGGGCGTTTCAGAGGGGTTGCATAGAAGGCTGAAGATTTCTCCGCTGGTCCTCTACCTTTTTGAAAACAGATGATGAATCCTCCCTCCAAAAGCCCTCATCCGCTGTGATTGGACGGCCTCTCAGCTGGTCTCTCAGCCAAGGGGAGGCCTGTTTTTAGAGTCCAAACAGTGTGGTATGCATGTGCGTGTGAGGGAGAGTGTGAGTGGCTGGAGAGAGGCTCACGCCAGTGAGTCCCTTCAAGGCATGGAGGTTCTGTGTGCCCAATTCTATTGTTGGTGGGGTTCAGAATGCTCTTTGATTGTAGATGAACTATAAATCCCAGCAACTACAACTCCCAAATGACAAAGACTATTTCCCCCAAACTCCACTAGTGTTCAAAGTTGGGCATGGCATATTGAGTATTTGTGCCAAGTTTGGTCCAGATGTATAATTGTTTGAGTCCACAGTCCACTCTGGATGTAGGTGAACTGCAACTACAAAACTCAAGGTCAATGCCCATCAAATGCTTCCAGTATTTTCTGTTGGTCATAGGAGTTCTGTGTGCCAAGTTTAGTTCAAGTCCATCATTGGTGGAGTTTAGAATGTTCTTTAATTGTAGGTTAACTATAAATCCTAGCAACTACAACTGCCAATGACAAAAAACATCCCCACCCAACCCCACTAGTATTCAAATTTGGAAGTATTGGGCATTTGTGCCCAATTTGATCCAGTGAATGAGAATACATCCTGCATATCATATCAGGTATTTACATTACCATTCATAAGAGTAGCAAAATTACAGTTAACAATAATAATAAAAATAATTTTATAGTTGGGGTCACCACAACATGAGGAACTGTATTAAGGGGCATTAAGGCTGTAGCAGAATCATAGCAGATTAGAGAGATGGGCCAAAACTAACAAAATTAACTTTAACAGGGACAAATTCACTCAGGCAGAAAAAGTGAAATGCAAAGATATAGAATCGGGGATGTCTGGTTCAATAGCAGTATGTGTGAAAAAGATATTGGAGTCCTCATGGACAACAAGTTAAACATGAGCCAACAATGTGATGCGGCAGTTAAAAAAGCCAATAGGATTTTGGCCTGCATAAATAGGAGTATAGTGTCCAGAGAAGTCATGCTACCTCTCTATTCTGCTTGGTCAGACCACACCTGGAGCCCCCGGTGGCGCAGTGGGTTAAACCCCTGTGCCGGCAGGACTGAAGACCGACAGGTTGCAGGTTCGAATCTGGGGAGAGGCAGATGAGCTTCCTCTATCAACTCCAGCTCCTCATGCAGGGACATGAGAGAAGCCGCCCACAAGGATGATAAAACATCAAATCATCCGGGCGTCCCCTGGGCAATATTCTTACAGACGGCCAATTCTCTCACAACAGAAGCGACTTGCAGTTTCTCAGGTCTCTCCTGACACGACAAAAAAAAAAAAACCACACCTGGAATACTATGTCCAATACTGGGCACCACAATTTAAGGAAGAGGTTGACAAGCTGGAATGTGTCCAGCAAACTGCGACTAAAATGATCAAGGGTCTGGAGAACAATCCCTATGAGGTGAGGTTTAAAGAGCTGGACATGCTTAGCCTGCAGAAGAGAAGGCTGAGAGGAGGCATGATAGCTATGTATAAATATGTGAAGGAAAGTCATAGGGAGGAGGAAGCAAGCTTTTTTTCTGCTGCTCTGGAGACTAGGGATCCTTCCACACAGTCCTATATCCCAGAATATCCAGGCAACAAATCCCATATTATATGAGTTTGGACTCAGATGACTCAGATCAAAGCAGATATTTTGGGATTTTCAGCTTTGATATTCTGGGCTGCAGGGTTGTGTGGAAGGGCCCTAGGATGTGGAAAAATGGCTTCAAACTACAGGAAAGGAGATTCTACCTGAACATTAGGAAGAACTTCCTAACTGTGAGAGCTGTTCAGCAGTGGAACTCTCTGCCCCAGAGTGTGGTGGAGGCTCATTCTTTGGAAGCTTTTAAACAGAGGCTGGATGGCCATCTGTTGGGAGTTATTTCAATGCAATTTTCTTCCTTCTTGGCAAGGTGCTGGATTGGATGGCCCATGAGGTCTCTTCCAACTCTAAGATTCCATGATTCTATAATTCTGTGGTGGCCCCTACATTCAGGTTACAGCTGAACTTTAAAAGGGATATTCAAGAGACTATTTTGTGGATTGGACTCACCATCTAGGATAGCTATGACTGCAGGAAAGCAATCTCAGGCTAATACCAATCTTTTCCCACTAGGTTATGCACACATTCATGATTGCTTAAAATTTACTTTTATGGGCACATCTATCTTGCTTATGTCAGTCACTCTCACACATAGACAGAGGGCCCTTCTACCCATGCTGCAAAACCTGGAAGTAACTGGGTTGAAAGGTGGGAATAGGTAATGATGCTTAGCCACAGTGCAGGAGGAATAGGGGTAAGAGTTAAAAAGCACACATTAAAAAGGTGTGCTTAAAACCCAGTTCTGTCTGAAAAATACAGACCTTTGCATGACTGTATATTTTTGCAGTCATACAAAACATGTGCTTTCCTTCCCTCCCCCCTGTATAGACTACTGCAGTGTGCATGCACTGCAGCTGATTGAGCTGTCAAATGGACACATAGGTGGTTCAAGGGAAGCACAAATGGAAAGCCATTACAATGTTCTGAAACTCTTTATTTTAAACTTTATAATCTTAAGTAGAGGTTGAATAAAGAATTGGGGGAAGAGAGAGATCTGATGGAAAGTTTTTAAAAAAAAGAATTCCCTGTGTTGTGTGCTGGGCCTTATATGCGCACATGCAAATCTGTTTATATTTACATTTAGATATTCACATGCGCACATATATAGTCCAATGGATAATAGAGGGAATTTGAAAAAGTCCACCGGCTGTCCCCTTTCTGCCCTCCATCTTGATCTGCTTCAAAAGAAAACTGTGATGATGATGGGGGACCATATCCCAAGTCTGATAGGCCTGTGTGTGGATCTGTTGTCAGGTCCTGGAAGTTTTTAATTCAGTTATAAAAGACAGATTTTGGTGCTGTCTGGAAGTGCCCACAGAAGCAGCTATTTGGACTTTTTTTAGATGTAACTGTTAGTGAAGCCAACCATGAAAATAAATTAAGGTTGCATTTGATTCATAACTATTTAGATGATGTGTATTGCTGTCAGGCTCCTTGTTTGAAAATTGATATCCTGATCATATTATATAAGATAGGGTCCACAGTTTCATAAAGTGTATAAGGGGGCCACTGCCTCTGCTTCACATACAGACTCCATGTCAACAGAGCAAGTGAATCCTTTCCGGCAATCCAAATTTCAATCTAAAGTCCTGAAACTATTTGAGGAATAAAGTTCAGTAGTGCCAAAGCAGGTGATAACCAGTCATACAGCTGTACCCAGAAAAAAATAGCTCATCCCCCCTTTCTTTGAGAGGAAAATCCCTTAGCATCACAGCCCTTCTCAAGTACAGAACATTTCCCTTGAATGAACAGACCAAGACCCTTAAGCTTCAAACCCTGTTGAATGGCCCAGATTCAAGAGTCTAGATTTGTTATTACAAAATAAGTATGAATATATACATTTTCAACAGGACTATTTTGGGGTACATTTACAAATTCAAATGAATTCTTTTTCTTCAGTTTTGCAAGTGCTTGAATCTGAGCCAACGTGAGGCTACTTCACCTTTGTTGGCATTCTAAAGGCCTTAAGTGGACATTGGGTCACCGCTAGGGCAGACAAGCCTTTTAATTAAACGTGTATCCTACCAGAGAATGCTAAAATATATTAACATATTAAGGCAGAAAAAATATCATTAAAGCCAAACCTAGGTTATTTATTTTATTTTATTATCAACTGCAAGACAACACTGCATGAGACAGATGAAACAGTGACACAATGTTTTCCCCTTTCTTTGTGATTATTCAGTTTGCTGGTCCTTTTCCCTCTGTGTGTGGGCTTGTTTTCTCTGTTCTTCATCCTGAAATAGTTTTAATTTCATACATTTTTAGACATGCTGCAGTGACTAAAAACCAGAATATTCTGATACAATTTGGTCTAAATCCTACTATTAGTATAAACTACAACATTAAGATTTGCCTGTGTGCCATTCAAATATTGATGCAATGGATCTATTTTACATGGAACTAACTGACAGGATAACTGTTTGATTCCTTTCAAATAAATGTAACTCAATCTAGAGAAAAAGAGAGACTTCAATTTCCATTCATATCAATATATTGTATATTGAAATAAAGGCAAGACTTTTAAAAGCAATAAGACGCAAAGGAGGATATGGCCTTATGAATTTGAATACCTCTGTTGAAAAAGGAATTCCAGTAAGTGTAGCTTCTCATGAAGAAACACGAAAAGCCAAGTCTATGATTATTAATTAAGATGCACCATTTTCTAAATATAAGAATTTCTTATTTTGATGGAAAATTCAGATGTGTAGATCATAGTCATGCCACCCATTTACACCAATCTGTGCAGTGTTTGCAGTGTATTCTGCAGAAGATAATTCAGCTCTACCCCACAACCTCTAAGGATGCTTGCCACAGATGCAGGTGAAACGTCAGGAGAGAATGCTTCTGGAACATTACCATATAGCCCAAAAAACCTACAAAGCCCATATTTAATAAGCCTCAGCACTATAAATGGGTTTTGCGAGACCAATTGCTCTCGTTGCAACTGTGTAGTAACAGTGAGGCCGCAGACTATATTTTAGTTCTTCCAGACCACTGGTGGTCCATTGACCAAAGGTTGGGAACCACTGCCCTAGGAAATGCATGGAGTCACCATAAAGTCCACAGGTGACTGGAAGTCACTACATATTCACAGGATGGGAAGTAAAACACATGGAAGGAGACCTGATGAAAGGGTATGGCCCAAATGTGACTCAGTATCCAAGGCTCAACCTTCATCACTGAAGAAAAGCTGACTCTGAAAGGGAACTTTTAAAGACTGCACGCCAGATAGGGCCAGAATGAAGCCCTGCTTCTCAAACTCCCAGCAGGGAGGTGGGAGATCCAGGAGTGCGCCTACTACAATGTCTAGCCCGGCAAGATGCGGAGGTGGGCGTGGACTTAAACAAGCACGGGAGCCAGGAAGGGAGAGGGGCCGGGGAACCCACCAGGAGAAAGGGTGCCTCGGGGTGAGCCCCACCTCGGGCCAACCCTCCGTGCATGTGCGCGCCCCTGTTTGCAAGCAACACTGGCTCCATTGGGAGGAAAGCCTTGGTGCTGGAGAGGTGGCTGGAGGCACACATACATAGATATTGCAACCTAGCTGGGAGAAAAGGCACCAACCTCTCCGGCTGCCCTTCTCACCTCGCCCCAAGAACATGACCTACAAAACCCTATACGGTTCCGGTCCAGTGTATTTGTCCGAACGGATCTCCCTCTACGTCCCATCTCGAAGCTTAAGATCTTCTGGGGAAGCCCTGCTCTCGACCCCGCCACTGTCACAAGTGAGGCTGGCGGGGACGAGGAGCAGGGCCTTCTCAGTGGTGGCCCCCCACCTGTGGAACTCACTCCCCGGGGAGATTAGATCGTCATCTGCCCTCTTGGCGTTTAGGAAAAAACTGAAGACCTGGATCTGGGATCAAGCCTTTGGTCATTCTGACAGCTAACTGAAGGATCTGATGATAGACAAGGACAACTGGAATGGAATGGATATATGGACTCTGAACCCTGAGCATAAGACTGTTCTATTATTTTATTATGTACTGATGTTTTAATTAATTGTTGAATTGTTTGTATTTGTATTACTTGTGAATTGTCTTGGGCATCTAATTGTGCCCCCACTGTAAGCCGCTCTGAGTCCCCCCCGGGGTGAGAAGGGCGGGGTATAAGTAAATGAAATAAAATAAATAAATAAATCCGGGCCCCCTGGGTCCCCTGGCAGGGTCAGGAAGGCGGCAAAGGCGGGATCCTATTGCCCAACCCTCCCCAACATATCCACGCACACTTATACACACACAGTTCCCTCTCTGACCTTACCTGGGCTGCCCGGGAGACGGCGATCAACAGCAGGAGCAGCTCCGCCAGGAAGTGCATGGTGGTGGAGGCGTCCAGCTGAGCTCAGCCTTAGGTGGCTCTTCCCTGCCCCCCTCCCCTCACCCCCCTTTAGAAGTTCCTCCGCATCCTTGTGCCAGTCTCCAAGGCAGACAGAGGGGGGGGGAGGATGGGGAGAAGAAGGAAGGAAGGAAGACACGGTGCTGGCACGTGGGGAAGATGCTTGGGGAGGAAGGAGGGAGGGATGGGGTGCATCTCACACAAGGAGGAAAACATGTGGTTGCCCTTGCTCCTCCAAGGATCTTGTCCACATCCTCGAGCTGCACCAATTAAAATGAATCTATCAAAACCGGACAAGAAGATGCTTGTGTTACATCCTCAGAGACTGCCGTTTACATGGCGACAAGGATGGAGTGGATCAAAGCCATTGTCTGTAAAGAACCAAACAAATGCTTCGGAGCAAGCTGCCAAGTGGTCAGCGATCCCATCGTGCGAGATGGAATTTAATAAACCTCTGACTGTTCAGAACAGCTCAGCTGGATGGTTCTTTGCAAACGCAATGTTGGCCGCAAAGAGAGATTTTTTCCCCAAGGTTGATTGCCATGGCATATGCCCTTAGATATGACATGGCATATCTATGTTCAGTTTGACTCATTGTGTCTAGTACACCACACACACTCTAGTCTCCTCATCATATATATAAGACTGATATTTCATCTCCTATTGCAAACAAAAAGGTCAGGGCATTTAGAGTATTCCTGCCAGTTATTTGAACAAGTAACAAACAATAATGAACACGCACAAATATCACCTGGAAAACTGAGCCAAATGATCACTTAGTTGGTGCAAGGTGGTGAATCTCCATTGAATAAATTGCCTCATGGTATTACAAATTGTCAGCAAAAAAAACAAAAACAAAAAAAACAAAAAACACCCCTACATTTAAATTATAATTTCCACAGTTCTCATTAAAGAAAGAATATTAGAGAAGAAAAAATCATTAGGAAAATTGAAACCTTAAGCAATAATTACTAGTCAGAAACCTACATCACAGAGTAAAATCACCCCTAAAACACTCATAAAAGGCTGCCTAGTGTCAAACCAAACAAACCGATCATCCAGAAAATACTGAAATGACAAAAATAGAACACCTCTAGCCATTCCAGTATATATTCTTACTAGCCAGTACTAAAACAGTATTCCTGTAGATCTTAAATTAGGTATAAAATAACACTTCTCATGGGAAATTGCACTTTGAGAATTCAGGGTGAAGAAATCACAAATGAAAAGACAATCTTGGATAATAGCTATGATAGCATCATTGATCCAAAATACAGAGGCATACGCCTACAGGCAGAACTTACAAGAAGAGAATTTCCTGACATAGTAGCAAACTATTTTTTAGGTTCTTTACTTCCACATCATATGGTCAGTGTAGACTCATATAATGCAGTTTAACTGCATCAAACTGCATTGTATGAGTCTATACTGACCATTATATGAGTCTATACTGACCATATCATGCAGTTTCAAACTGCATTATATGCCAGTGTTGATGGGGCCATGTCAACCCCCTGATGCTTAATGTAAGCAGTTGCCATTGTTTAACAAATACTTAGTAGAATGAAAACCAATGCAATATGTACCGTCAAATCTAAAAGTGTGAATGTGGAAAATAACAGGACTATACTGAGATTTAACAGAATACATAGGTTCTGGAAAAGATTAGATACATTCTCAGTAGATATTTGTGAAAGCGGGTAACAACAGGACAGTTAATATAAATTTTAGCCATGTGTGATTAATAAAAAATGTTTCAAAAGTCATTACAAAACCGAGGGCACTGCCATTTTATTTCTAAAGTGTTTCTGAAGTATCACTAGTGAAAATTTTGTTACTACAATGAGAGTAATGACATTTTGTTAATTTGTTTATAATTGTTTTTATTGATTTTTTTGAACGTAAAATTAAACTCCGATAAACTGGAGTGTGATCAAAGTTTAAAAAGAAAAAAAGTAACAATGAAAGTGTGGGAACAAATTATTTAAGAACAGTAGGAAAAGTAGGATAGGGTTGGAGGAAGGAGAAATGGGGGGGGGGGGAGTAAAAGAAAGAAGGAAGATAAGATGGCTTCCAGGTTTTCTCCGATTGTGCTATCTATTCTTTTCCATCCTTTTTCTATTTCTTTGCCTTCTTATTTCTTTATATTTTTGGTCTTTGAGTTTTCTTATGACTCTTGAAAATAAATTTCTGGGTTATCTTTTCTAACAAAATTTGTGATTTTTTCCCAGTTTGGGTTGTTGTAGGTTTTTCCAGGCTATATGGACATGTTCTGGGGGCAATTTTTCTCCTGACGTTTCGCCTGCATCTATGGCAAGCATCCTCAGAGGTAGTTTGGGGTTTTTTTTTGTTTTTTGCCTGATTGTACTATTATCTGTTAGTCTTTGTATAAGTAGATCCATATTCATTATATCTCAAACCTTCAATAGCCAGTTTTCAATAGTTGGCATTGGGTTTGTTTTCCATAATTGTGCTAGTTTAATCCAGGCTGCTGTTATAAGGTAGATAAAGATTCTGTTTGTATTTATTTCCATTTCAAAATCTGTTATAACTAGTAGGAAATACTCTGGCTTGAGATCAAATTTTTATCTGAAGAATTTATTTCATCTTTTTATGTATCAACCGCCAGAAGGATTTGGATTTTTTTTTGCACTTCCACCATAAATGTATGAAAGTACCAAAGTCTTTCCCACACTTCCAACATTTATCACTTGTTCTACCTTTGTTGATTTTTGCTAACTTTTCTGGTGTTAGATACCACCTGTAGAACATCTTATACCAGTTTTCTTTGAATTCCGTAGAATAGACGCCCTCTCAGACCCCGCCGAAATCGGTCTCCTTGGTTCACTGAGGAACTTCGACTGATGAAGCGGGAAAAGAGACAGCTGGAGGGCGTGTGGCGAGAACTCCGTGACAGAGCATCGAGATCAGCTTATGAGGCATTCAGGGAATCCTATGAGCATGCTATCACTGAGGCAAAGCGAGTATATTATGCTTCTTTGATAACGTCTGCTAGCTCACGCCCGGCAAAATTGTTCAAAATAATTCGATCTCTAACGACGGTTCCTACCGTCCCAAAAAGTGGTAATCAGGCCCCTCCAGCCGAGGCTTTTCAGAGCTATTTTGCAGACAAGATCTCGCTACTTCGCCGGGACCTCCCTGCCACAATTGATACAGTGAGAGAACTTGAGACCCCGTGGCCACTTGCTGGGCCCATCCTCGACCGGTTCATTCCGCTGGATGCAGGGGCTGTCGATAGGCTCATAGCTGCAGCTAGACCGACCACTTGCTCCCTCGATCCGTGTCCCTCTTGGTTGGTGAAATCCTGCTTGGAGGGATTACGTGACCCTCTGATGAAGATCATAAACAGCTCCCTTGAGCAAGGAGTCTTTCCAGAGGGTTTAAAAGAGGCGGTGGTCTCTCCTTTGCTGAAGAAACCAGATTTAGATCCCTCGGTTCCCTCCAGTTACCGCCCAGTTTCAAATCTCTCATTCCTGGGCAAGGTGATTGAGAGGGCAGCAGCGGAGCAGTTGCAGCAATTCCTAGACAACACAGCCGGACTAGATCCCTTCCAATCTGGCTTCCGTGCGGGGCACGGGACAGAGACTGCTGGTCTCCATCACGGATCACCTTCGATGCCAGCTTGACCAGGGCGGGTCAGCTCTGCTCGTGCTATTGGATCTCACAGCAGCATTTGACACAGTCGACCACAATCTCTTGACCCACTGCCTTGCTGTTGCTGGAATCAGGGGGACAGCTTTAAACTGGCTGTCCTCCTTTCTTCACAACCGTGGACAGCGAGTGGAGAGGGGAGGCCTGGTCTCTGAGAGGTCCCCTCTATCTTGTGGGGTTCCTCAGGGGGCCATTCTCTCACCTCTGTTGTTTAACATCTATATGCAACCACTTGCTCAGCTGGTTCGAGGTTTTGGGCTTGAGTGTTATCAGTATGCCGATGACACTCAGCTGGTGCTGAAGATGGAAGGCCGACCGGACTCTGTACCCGATTGTTTCCATCAGTGCCTCGAGGCCGTTACTGGATGGCTGCGTGTCAGCAGGTTGAGGGTGAATCCAGCAAAGACGGAGATCCTATGGCTGGGTGGACCGGGCAGTGGGGACATCCATCTGCCCACCCTGGATGGCGAGGCGTTACGCCCGTCATCATTGGTAAAGAGTCTGGGAGTCCTTTTGGACCCTCTGCTGACAATGGAGGCCCAGGTCTCCGCCGTGAGCAAAACCGCCTTCTTTCACCTGCGATAGGCTAGACGGCTGGCCCCCTACCTGTCCAGGGACGACCTAGCTACGGTGATCCAGGCCACGGTCATCTCAAGACTGGACTACTGTAACGCCCTCTACATTGGCCTTCCTCTGTCGGTGATTCGGAAGCTCAAGTTGGTACAAAACGCAGCTGCTCGGCTTCTTGCGGGAATTCCGATGAGATGCCACATAACACCAATCTTACTACAGCTGCATTGGTTACCAATTGAGCACCGGATCACTTTCAAAGTGATGGTACTCACCTTTAAGGCCTTGCATGGTCTGGGGCCAATGTATCTGAGGGATCGTCTCACCCCCTACCAACCCCAGAGATCCCTCCGTTCTGAGGACCAAGATCTATTGGAAGTCCCCAGTGTCAAGACCTTGCGTCTAACGGCAACCAGACGCAGAGCCTTCTCAGCAGTGGCGCCATCAGTCTGGAATGCTCTGCCACCTGAAGTTCATGCCCTGCAGGACTTACCAGCTTTCCGCAGGGCATGTAAGACATACCTGTTCCGACAGGTTTTAATGTTTGATACTGTTGTTTTTAAATTGTTTTAAATTGCTTTTAAACTTTGTTAGATTTTAGCTATTCTTGTAAGCCGCTCCGAGCCCCAGGGGAGTGGCGGCATATAAGTTTAAATAATAAATAAATAAAATAAAAAATACGTTCGTTTTAATTTCTTTGTCCACATCTCTTCCCATTCTGATATACTAATTGTTCTACCTATGTCTCTAGCCCATTTAATCATACCTCTTTTACCTGTTCTTCTTCTGTTTCTCATATCAGTAGTTGTTGGTAGATTTTTTTTAATTCATTTTGTCTCTGTTTTTAATATTTTGTCCCAGAACACCTCCTTTGTTTCAAAGCCTATTTTTCTGTCTATCAAAAAGTTTTCTTTTATCTGCCAGTACTGAAACCAGGAAAGTGACTGATCAATTATTTTTAGGTCTTCTTGTGATTTCAGAGAAGCTACTTGCCTATCTACTTGAGTATCTGTTTGTATGACAGCCATTTTTCTCTTGGTAATTCTCGCATGTGAATTGCTTCATTTAGAGAGAACCACATCGTAGTTTTGGCGTAAAACCTTTCTTTATATTTGTTCCAAGTTTGTATGAGGGCCGCTCTTACAAAGTGATTCTTAAATTTTTTTCCCGTTTTTGATTTCCCTCTCCATATATAACTATGCCACCCTTGCATTAAGTCGTGACCCTCTAGGGCAAGTGATTTTTTTATTGTCTATAAGGCACCAGTCCCTTATCCAGCTGAGCACTGAAACATCATAATATAACTGGAAATTTGGTAGTGCTAAACCGCCCCTTTTTTTTCATCCGTCAAGTTTTAAAAAATTATTCTGTGTTTCTTCCCCATCCATAAAAAATTCCTTATATCTTTGTGCCATTTCTTAAACATCTCTTTTGTTCTTATTATGGGCAGATTTTCAAATAAATAAAGTACCTCTGGAAGTATATTCATTTTAATCACTGATATTTTCCCTAATAGGGAGAGGTTTAGAGATTCCCATCTCTTTAACTTTTCTTTTATTTCCAACCATTTTTCTCATAGTTATTTTTTTTTGTAATTGTGAGTTACTGTTGGTAATTATTACTCCCAGATATTTTATCTTTTTGACAATTCTGATGCCTGTTTTCCATTGTAGCTCTTCTTGCCTCTGCCTGGAAACGTTTTTGGTTAGAATTTGTGTTTTATACTTGTTTACTTTAAATCCTGCCAGTATTCCGAATTTCTCTATTTCCATCATCCATTTTATTGTTTGGTCAAGTGGATCTTCTATAATACAATGTCGTCCGCGAATGCGTGAACTTTATAGATCTTTTTTTTGTTCTTTTTTTGGTTTTTAGTCCTAGTAAGTCTGCATTTCTTTTTAAATTGGTTAATAAAGTCTCTAGGGCTAGTATAAACAATAATGGGGACAGGGGGCAGCCCTGTTTTGTTCCTTTATGTATCTGAATAGACTCTGGCTGACTTCCATTTATTATTATTTGAGCTGTCTGTGGAGTGTATATTGATTTTATCGCATTTATAAAATAATGTCCTGCATCCATTTCTTTTAATATTGAAGTTATAAAATTCCAGTTGATATTGTCGAATGCCTTTTCGGCATCTAGGAATAACAGTGCTACTTCCTTCTGTTGGTTTTTCTCGTAGTATTCAATAACATTTAATATTGTTCTAATATTGTCTTTTATCTGTCTCTTCGGTAGAAAGCCAGCCTGTTCCTCTTCAATTCTGTCCCTTAAAAAAAAATTCAGTCTGTTTGCTATTATGTTGGAGGGAATTTTATAATCAATATTTAATAACAATATAGGTCTATAATTTCTTACCTGTGTATTTTCAGTATTTTCTTTATGTATTAGTGTTATTGTCACCTTTTCCCATGAATCTGGTATTTTTCTTTCAACCATAGCTTTGTTCATAACTTTTTGTAGAGGAATTATAAGTGTGTCTTGGAATGCTTTGTAGTAGAATGCCGTGAGGCAATCTAGTCCCGGCACTTTATTTGTTTTTAATTTTTGATTGCCATTCTTATTTCTTCCGCTGAGATTTTCCCATTGAGTATTTCCCTTTGACCTTCCGACAACTTCTCAATACCTTGTCTCTCTAGAAATTGTACTACTTTTTCTTTGGATATATTATCATCCTCATATAGTTTTTTGTAGTAATTTACAAATTGATCTATAATCTCTTTGGTATTGTGAAAGCTTTTCCCATCTTCTAATAATGTAGTTATGTGTCTGTCTTGTTTTTTTATTGCGATTTTCTAGTTAACCATTTTCCTCTTTTGTTAGCATTCTCGAAGTGTTGTTGTCTAACAAATTTCAGTTTTTTCTCCATCTCCCCAAGGTGGAGTGTATTAATTTGCTTTCTTAATAGTTCTAATTGGTATGGGAACTTTATGAGGATTCATTTTGGCCTGTTTTTCCATTTTACAATTTCTTCTTCTATTTTATTATATTATTGTTTTCTTATCCTATTTTCTCTTATTTCTTGTTCTAATAAGTGACCCCTCATATATGCTTTACTAGCATCTCAAATTATATCCATCGATCTCTCTTTTTCTAAATTTAAATTAAGGTATTCTGTTAGCAATTCTGTATTTTCCCTTTGTTTTTCTATTCCTTCGATTAAATGGTCATTCAGTCTCCAATTTCTTACTCTATCCTTTTCATCTTAAACTTCTATTATTATTTCCATGGGGGTATGATCTGAATTCAACATGGGGAGTATTTTGGGTGCAGTCACTTTTGTTGTTATTATTTTTGTTCCCCAGACCATGTCAATGCGGGACCATGTCTGATGTCAATGTGAGAAAAACATATAGTCATTTTCATTCTCGTGATGTTGTCGCCATATATCTTGCAAGGCTAATTTTTCTTTTAATTGTATGAAGTTTCTTAGTAGTTCCCCTGATTCTTTTGATTTTTTAAATTCCACACTTTGTTGACTTATCTAAATTTTATTTAAAACACTGTTAAAGTCCCCCATTATTAATAGGTCATCGACTTCTTGTTCTATTTTGTCTTAATGTCTCTACACATTTGCTTTTGGTGCAATTGGGAGCATATATGTTGACAAGTAAAATTTTGCAACCTTTTATATCTAAGTTAATTCCCAGCATTGTGGATGGGGTATAAATGTTCTAAATAAAGAAATAAATACATTTTAGGGATTTTTTTTTAAGTTTTGACAAAAACATTTTTTAAAAAGCCACACGGCTATCTCATTGAATCTCTCTCATATTTACTAACAGAAACCAATATTAACCTATGCTACATTTTCATGGAATCCTAAAGTTGGAGGGGACCCCTAAGTGTCATCAAATTCAACCCCCTTCTTCCAGGCAGAAGGGCACCATCAAAACTCTCCTGACAGATGGACATCCAGTCTCTAAAATAATTAATATGCCTCCCCTATTGATTTGGAAGTGACCCCCAAGGGCCATACATTTAGGGATTTCTTCCCAGTCCAGCACAAAGATTTACTTACTATAAGTATCAGTTGGTCCTCCTCCTTGGAGATTTAACAATTTATTAGAACTCTGGCTAGCTGATTCTACATCTCTCCCCTATCCTGATTGCAAACAGAATTCTAGGAAATGTAGTTCATGACAGGGCCTTTTGAATTCTCTTCCACAGGGCTCCTCGCCTTCCCAAATTACATTTTCTAGAGTTCTTTGCTTTCTCAGTCTTTTCCCCAGCAAACTCTGCTTTTCCTTTCCTAATAGCAAGAGACCATTAATTTAAAGAGGAACAGGAGCCTTTTTTGTCTGCTTGCTATGAAAATGAACTGACTTTGGGAAGCTTCTGAACATTACAAAATTAAAATGAAAAAGGATTGGGTACGTTTTGATTCTTAAGTTTTAGGCACAGGCCAGGCCACATGTCAGATATCACTTCGGAAGTACAGATTTAATTAACGTTAATACAATTTAGAGAACTTTCAAAAAAATTCACAAACCTAATGATAATAATGAAATGAAGTTTCTTTCCACATAAATGGTTACTACTGATGTTTAATGCAATCAGATTTGTATGACCAGAACAATGTTCATTAGACTGATAGTACAATCCAAAATATGTCTACTCAGAACTACATCCCACTGGGATCAATGGTACTTACTCCCAGGTAAATGAACATTGGATTGCAAACTGAGCTTCATTACACTCAACTCATGTTTGGCACATAAATCAATAGTACTTCTCTCTTTCTAGTGTACAGTCAGTCACATTGCTTACAAAACTTGCCTTGCCTCTTCTTTTCAGTACTATGTGGTGAAATGTATCCTATTACCATGACATTGTGCTTTTTTCTAAGGTACACTGTATTCCAGAATCCTTGAAAATTCTCAAATGTTGTACTGTTGGTCTCTTTTGTTAGACCCAATAAATATATTGCTGCATACATAGCACATTTGTAAAATCTGTATATTCACATCATTGTTTTGTAAGAGTACAAAGATGAGTAGCCTATGGTCCTTTTGTAGTACAGTATGATAGAAACATTACTACTACCAGTAGAAGGGAGAAGAGGGCTGCGCAGGTGTTGGAGGAGGAGCAGCAGCGAAAGCGGATTATAGACATATTCATGGCTCCAACTGGTTCTGAATCCTTCGAGGGTTTCTCAGATTGTGAAATGGGGGAAGGAGAGGAAAGCAGGGGAGTTAAGCGGGCTACTCCTGAACAAGAATCTGATGAGGAGATCCAAAGGAAGCGTATCCGTGATATACTTAGCGCTCCAACAGAAGATGAAGATTTTATGGGTTTTGAAAGGAGTGATGGGACTGGGAGTGACATTGAGGAGGAGGATGATTTAGATTGGACCTGTGTACAGGAAATTAGGGACATCTGTACTCAGCCTACCTCCAGTAATGATTTTGAGGGGTTTGCAGAAGAGTGGCAATCTGGGAACACTTGGGAGGACCTAAGTCTTGACAGATGCTGGCAAAGGTGGAGAGATGGGAGGCAGTGCTCAGCTGCAGGGAATGGGGCAGCTGAAAGTGATGATGAAAGGGTGGGGAGCAGTTCATCCTCTGATGAGGAGTTATAGGATATAAGTTGGTTTGGTTTCAATGGGTCTTTGCAGAAGGCAAAGTGTTTTTTTTGGGTGTGAATCTTTGTTACTGCCATTACTCTCAAGCTTGGGCCCTTGGACTACAGATCTTCGTGTTTCCGTGACTTCTGGCTGATACTCCGTAAGTGCTGGCTTCAACTCTCCCTTTTTGACTCTGGACCGTGTTTTGACAAGGACTATGCTTTTTGGACTGCTTCTTCTTACCTTGGACATGCCTGGACTACGGACTGCTTTTGGACTCTGATTTTGCTTGCTCCCACCTTGTTTTCTTGTGCCTTTTGGACCTTTTGAATTATAAGCAGATTGCTGTATATTTTTGTTATCCCAGATTATACTCCGGGATAATCTGGATTATATTTAAATTGAATTTTTTACTTAGCGGTTGCTATAGACTTTTAGTTTGTGCTAGAGACACTGAAGCAAGTGTTTCAAAGCCTTTTATGTGTTCAATAAACCTGTGTTTGGACCTTTTATATTGTGTTTGGCGTTCTTGAGGCTTCTGGGTCTTGACAGGTCCTTTCACAGTAAGGTAGACTTCCATACTCCAGCAAAGGATCACCGCCTTGTCGGGGCCACATCATGAGGAGACAGGAAAGCCTAGAGAAGACAATTATGCTGGGGAAAGTGGAAGGCAAAAGGAAGAGGGGCTGACCAAGGGCAAGATGGATGGATGGCATCCTTGAAGTGACTGGACTGACCTTGAAGGAGCTGGGGGTGGTGACGGCCGACAGGGAGCTCTGGCGTAGGCTGGTCCATGAGGTCACGAAGAGTCGGAGATGACTGAACGAATGAACAACAACAGACTTCCATAAGTATTGTGTGTAGATCTTCAAGGGAGATTTAGGAAAATATCCAAACTAGCAGAAATATAAAGAATAAGAGTTTTAAGATAGGGTGGTAAAAGTTTGTTATATCCTGATTATGTTAAATGAAACAACTGATATAATTTTGCTTAAAGTGAATCCCTGACGAAAAGTAAAAAGAGTGGAGCACACCTGAATTTAGCTTGAGTGGTGAGAAGCTTTTTGGGGGCTGCAAAAAATGCTCTTTTAGTAATTTGACATACCATCAGAAGACCTTCTAGTTCCTGAAGTAGATTGCTAGGTAAGGTGGTATGTGTGTGTCAATGCTTCCACCATACAGATATCTGAAAGAAGCTAAATTTTATGTGGACTCAGGAGCATCTTACTGCTTGAGAAAGTTATAGTTAGTTTCCTCTACATTTTCACAAAATGCACTTATGCACTCAGCACTCCAGAAAGTCATCTGGAAAAGAAAGTTCCCAGGAGAGTGAAAGTACATCAGCAAGTATGACCAGTATTAGCTTGTCTGGAATAGGAAATTTCTTATTATACTGGAAATATTGCATGTGCTGCTCAAGAACATGTCCAGGAGGCAGGGAATATATGTATGCTGCTGAGACTAAGAAGATTTTTAGGTTCCTTCTGTGTGACTGAACCACAAAACAGACCTAGGTCTGAAATATCATCCTGGTAAACAAAGTAGAACTTTATATCTGAAATGCAGAATATAGGAATTTTAAGACAGGGATATTCTCTGATGCAACATAACTCCTGTTCTAAAAGAGTCCACAGCTTTTTTGGACACCTGAAAAGAAATAAATATAGCTGTGCACATCTAGGTACTCTCTGAAAGAAGTAGAGTAAGAAGAGAAATTATCTCCGTATAACCCTCCATCCCCTTAGCCATATCTTGAATGACTGAATATCAAAGAAATTGGTAACAGGTCTCTGTTAAGCTCTTTTCTGGAACGGAAAGCACTGGGCCATAGAAAGATGCACGTGGTAAATTCTTCCTGCCTCCTCCTTTTTCTTGCTTAAAGAAAGCACTGGTGAAAGTTGCAGGATGTCCCTATGAGAAACGTTCTTCAGCATCTCTGATCAAAGGGGAACATCTGTGGATATCTATTTTCTCTACAAACTCATTCTCATATCTGATGATGTCTTTAGCAATACATGATAAAGAATGGATTCGCTCAGTATTATCCTTTGCTTTCCATGGATCATGAAGGAATACCAACATTCAATAGATGCTAATTGTGAAATTGAGTGTCAGCTGTTGGCAAATGGCTATTTATTTTATTTTATTCATACACCGCATTTCTCGCAGTACTGGAACCCAAGATGGCTCACAATTTGGATAGCTGAAAACAAAATGGCTGAATCATGTTGGTGTCTGGTACATGTATATGTACCAGACACCAGCCCTTATCCACGTGGTTGTGCATTTTGGCAATTGTGCAACAGGTGTTCAATTCATGGTTGCAAAAGCAAAATTCTTGATTTGCATCCATTTCACATGTATCTAAATTCTGTTGTTAGTTCTGACCAGGTAAATACTTTGGATCAGTTTTTCTATGTTTTGCCTCACCATTCAATTATTGATTTAATGGGATTATTACACAATGTAACAAATTTTAAAAAAAACAACCTGTTCCTGGTTTGAAAGTCTTGTTACTGTTAAAATGTGTGGTACTTACTTTGAAAGTAACTGTTATATTTCAGAAGCCTGATTTTTGGTTGCCACAAATTATGTTAAATTGGTTGAGACTTGATGAGATACTCATTGAAAAACTATAGCGAAATGTCCTGCAGGATGTCCTGAAAAAAAGTTTTGCAGTTTAATAAACTTTGTCCATGTTTTTATGATAGACCCAGTTAGGAAAAGACATCTATAACCCAGGAAGAAAAATTGTGTTACACACTTTTTTTGAATGATAGTTCAGTGTGACTATAGAACTCACAGGGTTGTGGCCATACAGTTGTGAAGCCTTGAATGGTGCATAACTTTTCCTCAGTTCAGTCAATGTACTACTTATTATCTGGACTGCAGAAACATCCACTGTGAATTCCCTATTCAACAGTAGTAGAACATGCAAGGACACTGGCAAATATACGCACAATGGGACAATTGTACAATGTTAAAATTCAGTGTTAAGATGGAGTGCAGTGACCATGTAACTACATTAGGAATTGAAATGTTGTTACTTTCTGATAGCTTTTTGTTGCAGAATTTTATTGATACTTCACTCAACATTAGAACCCCCAAAATGTTCTGGGAAATTATTTTGCACTGAAACATGGGGAGTTGTTTTTAAACAAGAAAAATGCATGGGTTTTGTATATGCACTCACAGATGATATTTTATGTTTAAAAGAAAGCACATGATTTTTCTCAAAGCCTATATGGGATTTCAAACAAAAAAAAACCCTTTTGTCCAAAAATATACAGTTTTGTGTGCCAAAAAACACAATTTTGTATAAAACTATGTACATGGTAGGGGTGGGAGACTACAGATCTAAAAATAGTCAATGTAACAATCGTAACAATTCTATTAAAATCATTTTAATAGAAAAACACATGCAATCTCATACAAATAAATACTTTTTCCTCAAATCCACACGGACATTTTATGCATAAAAAAGCCAAACCTCTCTATGTAGGATTTTTGCCAATAAGTTATTGTATTGAAACTTAGTTAAATGTTGTTTTCAATGAATATTTAAGCAACTCTCATATTAAAAACAATTTATCATAATATAAAAGTGCATGGGTGGAGGTTCAGGAGTGTAGGACTTCAATTAAATTCCCCTTTTGTTAATACCCAGATAACTGAACCTTATATGAATAAAGGGATGTTTATTTGTCAGCTGAAGGACAAGGGGTGCTAAGTATTCAAACCAGACATTCACTGTATTATGTTAGCAAAGGCAAATCATCTGGTAATTTTAGCTATACAAAATAACAGCAGCACAACATGAAATAGCTATATCCCGAATTTATTTTCTGTTTGAGAAGTAAACATTTCTTTCTCCTTTTTACTCTAATGCAAATTGTTCCTTCAAATACTTATTGATTTATGGTGTCCCCATAGGAAGCTTCTTTGGGGGTTTTCTGGTGCTGAGAAAGTATGACTTATGAAAAGTTATCCAGGTTTTTATAAGATACAGAAAACCATGTTTACATAATGAAATATTAACAGATTCTTAAATGCAATGCCTTTTAAGTTGGATATTTCTTGTCTGAATGAGTAACAAATCTTACATAGAGCTTTTAAAAATAAAAGTAATCATCACATAGTAATGAGGAGTTCATTGTGCTACTGTAATATTAGTTTCTGTGGAATAGTAAAAGCCTATGTTATCTCCTGATACCATTATGATACAGCACAACCTATATATATATATATATATATATATATATATATATATATAGTACCAATATCCATTGTTTTGCTTATTCATGTTTGACAAAATGTATCCTCTCTAGTAGGGCTGTGAACAGATTTTTTTTTTAACAAAACAGTTTTAATGGTAATGGTAACATTCAAATGGAAAGCTAGAGCAGAAGTGTTAGTTTTTCAAAATGAGTTCTGACTGTTCCAGCTCATAGTCTTTTTGACTCAAATAGCAATAAATAACTCGGTGGCACAATAGGTTAAACCCTTGTGCCAGCCGGACTGAAGATTCAAATCCGAAGAAAGCACAGATGAGCTCTGTCTGTAAGCTCCAGCTCCCCATGAAGTGAGATGAGAGAAGCCTCTCACAAGGATGGTAAAACAACCAGGCATCTCCTGGGCAAGGTCCTTGCAGACGGCTAATTCTCCCATACCAGAAGCGACTTGCAGTTTTTCAAGCCTTTCCTAACACCAAAAAAAGCAATTTACTTCTTCACACTTAAGAAACTGCCAGTAATTGTGCCCTTCACATGAGGCAAGCTTCAAATGTAGAGGAGAGGTATCTTGTCATTTTTAAAGCTGCCATAGAATGAGGAAGTAATGTATGCCTTTAATCCAAGTCTTATTGAAGGATATAAGGAGAAAGAATCCCAGAAAGGGTGGTTCCTTAAGACTGATGCCCTAAAAATGATGGGGAAAGGGTAGTCTCATAAGTTTCCCATTGTCGCCAATGGGTCGGATCTTCCCAGAACTTTCACTTGCTGGATCAAAAAACTGATGTTTTTCTAACTGAATTTGGGAGGCTCCTGAAAAATGGATCTGGTTCACCAAAAGCTGGATAATGAAACAGAATGGGGTTTAACTGAATTGGACACCCCTACTCTCTAGGCCTTTTCTAGGTTTTGCATTGCAACTCTGTGGGTTATTTGTCTACAACTTCTTCATTTCAGTAAAGTTCCTACTATCCATGGTGTTGTGTAAAGTCCAAAACATATCCCCTGAAGATATGGGTGTTATAGTTAACTTTGTCTGCTGATTAATGTTTTCTCCTTTTCAGATAACTTCTCAATGGTAATGAAGTAAAAGGAAAGGTGACTAACCTATCTGTGTAGAAAATATAAAAATGCACTTATAAAGAAATAGTAGTTTCAATCAAAATGACTAGTATTTCCTTGATTGTATGATGCAAAGGTGAGAATTATGTTGGAATCTCATTGAGATAGAAAGTCACTTAATTTAGGCTACTTCTGACAGATTCAGAAGGGTACATTTCCTGGTAATCTTGAAAATGCTATATTTAAGAAGCAATTAACTATGTATAGTTCCAATTCAAATTACAGCCGTAAAATAAGCTATTTACTCTCCCAACATCAAAAGTAACTAAAATATTTACATTTTAATTACATTTTTAAAAATATCTGTATGCTGCAAGCTACTGTGCTGTGATACCCAAACAATCCCCTTAATACCTATTATAAATATGTTAAAAAGGGGAATGATCTCACAATGACTGGTTCCAAGGAGATTTAATGCAATCTAGAGAGTTAGGTCTCAAAGAAAATCTGAACCTTCTTTCATTACCATAAATCCACTCATTCCACCCACAAAAACATACTAAGGACTTTATCACATAAAGTCACTGTCCTGGGGCATTTGTATGATTAGTGATAGTGGCAACCTACCAGGATGATCATCTCAGCCATCACACTTTTTTGTAATAGCACCATAAAGAAAATTTGCCACTCTAAGATCCAGTGGCTGTACTTTCTGTTATGAATGTAACTGTACTTATGCTGCTCATATGGGTTTCTAAAAAGGTATATATTTACAAGCTATTTCACAATTCCAGTAAATGGTAGATTTCTTTTAAAAAAATAAGTCACATAAGAAACCCCCACTCTATTCCCTGACATCAAATAAGTGGATCCAGATTCATTCCACAAGGCATGTGAGAGGACTGTGGCATGATCAGGAACTACCAGTTTTCCCATCAATAGCAAAGGACAGGTTTGTTACAGGAAGATAGCATACCTCCCTGCAACAAAAAATTGGTTACACACAGTGCCATGATGATGGCCTTGCTTCAATGCTAGTTTGTGACCATCAGGTGATCAAGTTCTACCTCTCCAGCTAGATTGCATCAGATGCCCTTCAAACCAGTCACAACACATTCTCTAATCCCACTCTCATTCTGCCCATCTGTGTGAATATGTAATAGTAAATAACTTTGTAGTTTTCTTCTTTTATTACTCATCAGTTCATTTAATGGGGAAAGTGTCTGAAATTTCTGCTGGTGATTAAATTAATGATACATATTTCATTTTATTAACTTGGGTCCTTGGACTAGTTTAATAATGTTATTGATGTGCTGTCCTTCTGTAAAATATTTTAAGTAAACCTATACAGTTCTTTTATCTTAATATAGCTCCTGAATAGGACAATCTATTTATGTGAAGGTTGAAATGCATTGGATTGTGAAAAGAATAAATTCAGTCCAACTACAACCACAAGGAGATTATTTTCTTTTTTCTGCACCTTAACACCTACAGCATAAATAGCATGAGTCAGTGCTTAATCACTAAAATGCTTTTCCTCCATGCAGTAACACCACACCAATATGTTTTTAATACTGAGCTTGTTAACTAAGGGATCATATAAGGGACCATGTAGGGCTTGTTGACAAAAATATGGGGGCTTATCTGTTAAGATGGTACCATATATACTGGTGTATATATCAACAAAATTAAGGATTTTAATGTGATAATTATAATGTATTGAGGGCCCTTCCTTGGAGAAGTGAAAAAGACCATGCTGCCGAAGGGGGGCAATAGACTTGACCACTACCACCATTTTTCCTTCCAGGTATTCCAAAATACCAGAAGCAGCATTGCAGTGGAGAAATGACTGTTGGACCTGCCTAAAATGCCCATCCAAAGTTAGAAGCATTTTGATAGAGATTTCCAGATTTCCAGACTTCAGATTCTCTCCCACCCCACACCCCTTTCTCAAAGTGCAGTTCATGCACTTTTTTCTCAAAGTGCAGTTTATGTCAAAAACTCTTATGCTGCAGAAGAGATGCAAGACAGCAATCCGGGAAACCAGCTTGAAAGCATCTGGATAAGAATCAAGGGAACTGGGACTCAAAAAGATCTTGTTGTAGGCATCTACTACAGACCTCCAAGCCAGGAGGAAGAACTTGATGAAGTCTTCTGAAAACAGTTGACCAAAGAGGCACAGAGATGAGATGTAGTAGTCATGGGCGATTTCAACTATCCTGATATTTGCTGGAAAACAAACTCGGCCAAGAGTACAAAGTCCAACAAATTCCTTGCTTGCCTTGCAGACAATTTCATGGTCCAGAAGGTAGAAGAGGCAACACAAGGATTGGCTACTCTTGATCTCATCCTAAGAAATGCGGAGGACCTGATCGATGCGGTTGAAGTGGTCGGATCCTTAGGGGCGAGTGACCATGTGCTCCTGCAATTTGAGGTACAAAGAAAGGCCGAAACTAAGACAAGTCACACCCGCATTTTGGACTTTAGGAGAACTGATTTCCAAAAAATGAAGGAAACACTGAGCAGCATTCCGTGGACACAGATACTAAAAGACAAGGGAGCTACGGATGGATGGGAGTTTCTAAAGAGTGAAATACTCAAGGCGCAATTGCAAACCGTGCCAACAAAGAGAAAAAATAGGACAAGTGCAAAGAAGCCAGAATGGATGTCCAAAGAACTTCTAACTGTGCTAAGTCACAAAAGAGACATGCACAAAAAGTGGAAAAAAGGGAGAAATCACGAAAGAAGAATTCAAACAAATACCCAACACCTGTAGGGAAAAGGTCCTCAAGGCTAAAACACAAAACGAGCTCAGGCTTGCCAGGGACATTAAAAACAATAAAAAGGGCTTCTTTTCTTATGTCAGTAGAAAAAGGAAAAACAAGGAGGCGATAGGGCCTCTTCGAGGAGAAGATGGGGCAATGCTGACAGGGGATAGGGAAAAGGCATAACTACTTAATACCTTCTTTGCCTTGGCCTTCTCACAAAAAGAAAGTCATCTTCAACCTCAGCAAGATGGAGTGGATGAGGGATTAGAGGACATCCAACCCCAAATTGGGAAACAAATCGTCCAGGAATACCAGGCCGCTCTAAATGAGTTCAAGTCCCCAGGGCCAGATCAACTACACCCAAGAGTATTGAAGGAACTAGCGGAAGTCATTTCGGAACCATTGGCAACCATCTTTGAGAGTTCTTGGAGAACGGGGGAAGTTCCAGCAGATTGGAGGAGGGCCAATGTGGTCCCAATCTTCAAGAAGGAAAAAAGGATGACCCAAACAACTACCGTCCGGTCAGCCTCACGTCGATACCCGGCAAGATTCTGGAAAAGATTGTTAAGGAAGTGGTCTGCAAACACTTAGAAACAAATGCTGTCATCGCTAATAGTCAACATGGATTTATCAAAAACAAGTCATGCCAGACTAAGCTGATCTCTTTTTTCGATAGAGTTACAAGCTGGGTAGATGCGGGGAATGCCATGGATGTAGCGTACCTGGATTTCAGTAAGGTCCCCCATGACCTTCTGGCAAGGAAACTAGTCCAATGTGGGCTAGGCAAAACTACGGTGAGGTGGATCTGTAATTGGTTAAGTGGACGAACACAGAGAGTGCTCACTAATGCTTCCTCTTCATCTTGGAAAAAAGTGACGAGTGGAGTGCCGCAGAGTTCTGTCCTGGGCCTGGTCATGTTCAACATCTTTATTAACGACTTAGATGAAGGGTTAGAAGGCAGGATCATCAAGTTTGCAGACGATACCAAATTGGGAGGGATAGCCAATACTCCAGAGGACAGGAGCAGGATTCAAAACGATCTTGACAGATTAGAGAGATGGGCGAAAACTAACAAAATGAAGTTCAACAGTGACAAATGCAAGATACTCCACTTGGGCAGGGAAAACGAAATGCAAAGATACAGAATGGGGGATGCCTGGCTTGAGAGCAGTACGTGTGAAAAAGATCTTGGAGTCCTCGTGGACAACAAGTTAAACATGAGCCAACAATGTGATGTGGCGGCAAAAAAAGCCAATGGGATTTTGGCCTGCATCAATAGGAGCATAGTGTCTAGGTCCAGGGAAGTAATGCTACCCCTCTATTCTGCGTTGGTTAGACCACACCTGGAATATTGTGTTCAATTCTGGGCACTCTAATTCAAGAGAGATATTGACAAGCTGGAATGTGTCCAGAGGAGGGCGACTAAAATGATCAAGGGTCTGGAGAACAAGCTCTATGAGGAGCGGCTTAAGGAGCTGGGCATATTTAGCCTGAAGAAGAGAAGGCTGAGAATAGATATGATAGCCATGTGAGAGGAAGTCACAGGGAGGAGGGGAGCAAGCTTGTTTTCTGCTTCCTTGGAGACTAGGACGCGGAACAATGGCTTCAAACTACAAGAGAGGAGATTCCATCTGAACATGAGGAAGAACTTCCTGACTGTGAGAGCCATTCAGCAGTGGAACTCTCTGGCCCTAAGTGAGGTGGAGGCTCCTTCTTTGGAAGCTTTTAAACAGAGGCTGGATGGCCATCTGTCAGGGGTGATTTGAATGCAATATTCCTGTTTCTTGGCAGGGGGTTGGACTGGATGGCCCATGAGGTCTCTCCCAACTCTTTGATTCTATGATTCTAGGGCTCAGCAGAGTTACTATCACACTAATTGCTAATAATGCAATAAGGATTCCTGCTTTGTGACTTTCATTACCTTACTGTCAACTTTCCTATCTCTGTATTGTAGAAAGCTTTCCTAGCTCTGATCCCACTTTCCTGACCTTCCTGACTTCTGAAAAAGTTAAAGCAACAATAAAATTTCTCTTTTTGGTCTTAGCTGAATGTGGGTTGTATTGCTGTAAGCAAAACACTTGGTACAAATGTCTTTCTTCTTTAGCTCTGCTTATTCTTTGCCTGTTTTAAGCATTTCTGTCTCATTCGGTATATATTTTTATCATAAGACTGGCATTCAAATAAAATCCAAATTGTATTTGGAGGAAGAATAAAACAGCACCCTGTAAGTGTATTAATGATTGAAGCAAATTAAATCCGTTTTACAATTATATAATTGCATAGATCTGGACAGAATCTTCACGCACAAAAGGTTTCTATCTGGCCATGTCTGGTGTCACATTTTCCATGTCTGTGTATATATGTGGTTGTTGTTGTGTTTGTGTGCTATATGAGATGTTCAAAAATTGTGTCCAGGATTACAGCAGATTTGGCGGTTTAAATTATGTTAACATGAAATGCGTTCAAAAAGTATCCAACCTACATTCATTTTTAAAATTGTATTAAAATACAACAATCTTACACTAATTTCCTTCAAAGTAGTTCCCTTGGACTGCCACACACTTCTCCCAATGGTTCTGCCATTGTCAGAAGCAGCACTGAAACTCCTCCTTTGAGATTGGTCCATTGCATTCTGCATGATGTCTACTATGGACTGAAATCTAATTCCTTCCAGGGCATTTTCAGATTGGGGAAAAGCCAGAAGTCAAACGGAACCATGTCAGGAGAGTAGGGAGCCTGATGAAGCAAAGGTATGCGGTCAAATGTGAATAGGCAGGTGCATTATCATGATGGAGCTGCCAATTGCTCACTGCCCACAGGTGAAGCCATTTGCACTCCACAGCCTTACAAAAGTGATACAGAACCTCTTGGTAGTACTCTTGGTTGTACCTTGATGAACATGTGTACATGTGATGAACCATGCTACTAGAGTCTGGGTTTAAGGGTTAACTGGGTTTATGGGTTATCATTCCCCCCCCCCCCCCCGAAATGTGTCAGAGATAAAAAAAAAAACCTTGATTTCCTAATGAATCGGTTAACCAGTAAAATTCCTGACTAAACCATGTTTTTTTAAAACCTGACACTTGGGGGGGGGGGGGGAGTGTTGAACCCTTAAACCCTTTCCTCTGGCTCCAGCCTTGACTGGAGTCAAAGAAGACAGTGAGCATGACTTTGACATTACTTCCATTGTGATGACTGTAATCTGGTTTCTGGGCCATACCCATAAACCCAGGATCCATCAGCAGTTATCACTGTGTTGAGGAAGTTCAGAAAGATCACTGTTCACAGTCTGCAGCATGTCCTGTGAGGTTTCTAAACCAAGTTGCTTCTGCTCAATCATTAGCAGCTTTGGCACAAACTTTATTGAGATTCTCCCAAAGCCCAAATCATCAGTCAAAATGGAATGAATGGATCTATGCTGACACTCACATAATCTGCAAGTTCTCTGATTCAATTATTGTGCATCACCAGGGTACTTACTTGGTCAATGCCAATCTTATTTCTGGATGTTGAGGACCTTCCAGAATGTGCTTCACTCTCAACTGATGTGCAGTCATATTTGAAATGGTTGTGCAACTCCTTTATCTGTGTGGTGCCCATTGCTTCATCCCTAAAGGACTGTTGAATTTTATAGATGATTTCCACTTAGGAATCGCCAAGCTTTATACAAAATTTAATGCAGTTCACGTTTTTCTGTCATTTTGCCAAAAACAAAAATCAGACATTGCTCACTTATACTTACTCATTGGCTGTCTGCTGGTGACTGACAGCTTCTGCAAACAGGAAAAAAATTCAAGCATGACATTATGATCGCTTACAGATGTACACCAAACCACGCCTCCCAAACCACACAAATGATGGGATACTTTTTGAACACACCTCATACAATGATTAGTATTTTTTTTCTTGTTCACACAAAGGTGTAACAGCTAGTTCCAAATGACAACTGGGAATGTGCTAGATTAAACTTAGGCCCCTTCCAAACAGCTATATAAAATCCACATTCAACTGGAATATCTGGCAGTGTGGACTCAGATATTTCAGTTCAAAGCAGAAATAGTGGATTTTCTGCTTTGATGTTCTGGCTAAATTGGCTGTGTGGAAGGGCCCTTATTCCATAGAAAAGAACCCTGATAGTGCTATTCTATTTGTATTGACCTTAACCATTTTCTAAAGAATTCAGAGCATATGCTTAACATATTTCATTTAGCAAATACATATATTAGCCAAGCGGCACAAGGGTGATTATTGTCTGACAAGATGAAAATGCCAAAAGCTGCCTTCCACTATAATAGTAAACTGAAGAGCATCCCAAGACTCACATCAACAAACAAGCAGCAGGAACTAGGAATAAAAAGGACCTTGGTTCCATAGAAAGAGTAAAAGCAAAAATCAGGAAGCAATTAAGGCAGACTGTTTTTCCAACATGGTACAAGACAGCATGCATGGATAATAGCCTTAAAAGGAAGAGAAAACAGATAATTGGGAGAACTGCTAAAATTATTCTGTATAGTAGCAAAATAAATGTCTTACGAAAGCAGGTCGCGTGAGGAAAAGAATGCAAAACATTAAGTCAAACAGTATACGAATAGGAAAATGAAAAGTGCATCAGAAGAAATAAAATAGAATTTCAAAGTAATCCTGAATAAGATTTGGGAGATCTGTCTATTTGTCTTCTTCTTGTTGAAGTGTTTGATTTTTTTCCTGCCTTGAATACATGATTTACACATATTGGAAAATTCTTCAAAATATAATTGAAATATAAATCTGAAACAGCCGCAGCTAGTACATGCATCTTATTCCCAGCATGGAGAGGACTATCTTGTACCTGCCAGCTCTAAATTTGTGAAGGATAAGGGAACTCCTGGGGGACATGGAGTAGGCATCAAATGCAATACTATCATAGTTAAATACCGAATTCTAGTTTTTTCCATCCCACACCAGTATGGTGGCTAAATAGTACAACTTGATTCTCTCCATATTGGGAATAGGTTTACCTACTAGTTTTTGGCTGGGTGGGTATTTGAAGCTTTCAGTACAAGCTGAGCATTCTATACCTGAAATTTCCAAATTCAAAATACTCTAAAATTGAAAATTGTTTGTAATGAGTGGGTGGGACAGCGACATTTTTGCTTTCTCATAGTTCAATGTATACAACTTTGTTTCATACATAAAATTATTTTAAATGTTGTATAAAGTTGTCTTCACACTATGTGTATAAGATGTATATGAAGCACAAATGAATTTCATGTTTAGCCTTGAGTCCCATCTTCAAGGTATCTTATCATGCAAATATATGCAAATACAGGTATTCCAAAATCCATAATATTAATAATCTGAACTCCTAATAATTTGCTCACAAGCATATGGAATAAAGAATATTCAGTCTATTATAAGATTCAATAATGAACTGTTTAAATATAGGACCAGAACAGCATAGTCAGGATCACTTGGAGGTCTCTCACTGTCGGAACCCAGATGCCTTAAAGAGCCAGACACAGGAGTATATCCAAAACAATTGTTTATTAAAGCAAAGTAAACAGGATTCAGAGACACTTGCTTCAGTGCCTCTAGTCAAAACTCAAAGTTTGAAGCAATTTGCAACTTGAAAAAATAAACCGGATTAAACTGGCAAAAAATAAGAGTTTTTTCAAAACACACCAAAATCACACAGTTTAAAGATAATAAGCAATCAAATGGCCGTGAAGAGAAGCCATTGTCCAGAAGCAGTCCAAAGTTGAAGAAATCCCAGTTGAAAGTTTCAGAGTCCAAAAGGCAGCGTCATCAAAAACAGTCCGAAGTCAAGGAGAGGAGAAATTCATACCAGTTGGTACACGAAGAAAGCAGCAACCTGCAGATCCAGGACCGAAGCCCAACAAGAAAGCAGCAGCAACAAGACCCAAAACCAACACTTTGCCTACTGCAAAGTTCTATCATTCCAGTGCCTTCATTTATCTTACAGCTTACAGCTCATCATCCGATAATGAGCTGCCCTCCACCCCATCCTCATCACTATCAGCTGGCTTAGTCTCTACAGCTGAACGCCAACGCCCATCCCTCCAACTCTTCCACCTTTTGTCAAGACTTAGGTCTCCCCATGATTCCATGGTATCACCAGATTGCCAATCCCCGCCACCAGAAAACCCCTCAAAAGTGTCACTGGACGTTGGTTGAGTACATACATTCCGAATCTCCTGAACTTTGGTCCAATCCAGTGGTTCCTCTTCATCTCCACTACCCCCAGACCCATCATTCCCAGAAAAGCCCATGAAATCCTCTTCCTCAGTGGGAGCAGTAAGTATGTCCCGGATCTTCTTTCTCTGGCGCTCCTCATCTGACTCCTGCTCTCGAGTAATCCTATAATGCCTCTATTCCCATCTGAATCTCCTTCCTCCTCCTCATTCACTTCACTCTTGGAGAAACCTTCAAAGGATTCTTCATCAGTGGGTTACATAAGTATCTCCCGAATTCTCTTCCTTTGCTGCTCCTCATCTAACACCTGGACACCTCGTTTCCCTCCTCTACTGCTTGGTAAAGCTTACTTGTTGGTACAAAATGACAAAGACTGAATACATAAAAAAATCAAAGTTATCCTGAGTGATTTCAATTATTACTTTGGTGTTGTTATTGCATCTTAACAGCATTATATCAATAACAGTCCAGGTCACTTTGTTCAGTTAGTGCTCATAGATACCTCTGATACTAAATTTACATACATATTCATATAATGCTGTCCAATCATAAAACATATCAGTCAGCTCATCAATACAATACAGAAATAAATGTATTATTGAAATGAATACATGAAAGGTGATAATGTATTCAGACATTTTGCAAGAGAAATATTTAATGTAGGCCTAGAGCTCGAAAATCATTTGTGATCTTTTGAAACGTATGCCTTGCAGTATCATTGGTTCCTACATGAATCAACATGAGGGGAGGACGGTGATAGGGCTTGAGGAGCCTGGTGAGCCTCTGAGTGATATGGTGTATTTTTGCCCCCGGTAGGCAGCATATTTTTCGAGCCATCCCATCTGGTCTGGAAATGACAGATTCCGTTCCTCTAAGGAGGGAGTCGCCTACTACCAAGACCTGTTTACTTTCGGGAATGACAGGGACCCTTTTGTGCAATGTAATGTGTAGGTCTCCAGAAAAGAGATCCTGTTGGTGTGAATTGTGTAGGTGAAAAGTGTTGTCCTCCTCCTCGACATCCCCGGTGCATTCGTCAAGGACAACCCATTGAGATTCGTCCAAGAGCCTATGGTTCTCCTGTATGTGTTCCTGTTGCACCTGGTCTATGGTTGGGGATGGTACACCTGCACGATTGTGCAAGTGTGAATGTTGTGAAGTGTTGTCCCAGTCAGGGCTATCCCCTGTCCACTATGTCTGTTCTTGTTTTTATTGTATTTTAAAGTTAATTGTATTGTTTTAATCTACTACTGTAAACCACTCCAAGCCAAATTGGGAGTAGCGGTATACAAGTCAAATAAATAAATAAATAAATAAATAAATAAATAAAATCCTACATTATCTGCTTTAAACTGGATTATATGGCAGTGTAGAAGAGGCCCAAGACATTCTTCTGTAGATGGCCACAGCCTGCCCTAGTTTTAAAGTCATCTTTATTAATGACTTAGATGAAGGGCTAGAAGGCATGATCATCAAGTTTGCAGACGACACCAAATTGGGAGGGATAGCCAATACTCCAGAGGACAGGAGCAGGATTCAAAATGATCTTGACAGATTAGAGAGATAGGCCAAAACTAACAAAATGAAGTTCAACAGTGACAAATGCAAGATACTCCACTTTGGCAGGAAAAGCAAAATGCAAAGATACAAAATGGGGGACGCCTCGCTCGAGCGCAGTATGTGTGAAAAGGATCTTGGAGTCCTCGTGGACAACAAGTTAAACATGAGCCAATAATGTAATGTGGTGGTAAAAAAAGCCAATGGGATTTTGGCCTGCATCAATAGGAGCATAGTGTCTAGATCTAGGAAAGTCATGCTACCCCTCTATTCTGCTTTGGTTAGACCACACCTGGAATATTGTGTCCAATCTGGGCACCACAATTCAAGAGATATATTGACAAGCTGGAATGTGTCCGGAGGAGGGCGACTAAAATGACCAAGGTTCTGGAGAACAAGCCCTATGAAGAGCGGCTTAAGGAGCTGGGCATGTTTAGCCTGAAGAAGAGAAGTCTGAGATGGGGATATGATAGCCATGTATAAATATGTGAGAGGAAGCCACAGGGAGGAGGGAGCAAGCTTGTTTTCTGTTTCCTTGGAGACTAGGACGCGGAACAATGGCTTCAAACTACAAGAGAGGAGATTCCATCTGAACATTAGGAAGAACTTCCTGACTGTGAGAGCCGTTCAGCAGTGGAACTCTCTGCCCCAGAGTGTGGTGGAGGCTCCTTCTTTGGAAGCTTTTAAACAGAGGCTGGATGGCCATCTGTCAGGGGTGATTTGAATGCAATATTCCTGCTTCTTGGCAGGGGGTTGGACTGGATGGGCCATGAGGTCTCTTCCAACTCTTTGATTCTATGATTCTATGATTCTAAAGGACCCTCACCAGATCCCCCAAAGAGCATCCATACATTTCAGATTTCGAGTACTGTCCTGAAAAGCACAGCAAGGATCATCTAGTCAGCCATTGTAACCATCTAACCAAGACATGTGGTGATTTGGGTTGGCACTTTATTTATTTATTTACTTATTGTATCAGAAGCAAATCAAGGGAACAGTTGTAATGTATTTAAAAGACACAAAGGTTAAAAACTTGGCCATTATATTAAGTGTTCTTTGACCAAAAGCTGGCCACTTAGACTGCCTCTGTTGCTGTTATAAGGAGGTCCTCCAATGTGTATGTGGCAGGGCTCAGACTGCATTGTAATAGGTGGTCTGTGGTTTGCTCTTCACACTCACATGTTGTGGACCCCACTTTGAAGCCCCATTTCTTAAGATTGGCTCTGCACCTTATAGTGCCAGAGTGCAGTCTGTTCAGCACCTTCCAAGTTGCCCGGTCTTCTGTGTGCCAAGGGCGAGTCTCTCATCCAGTATTAGCCATTGCTTGGAGTTCAGGGTTTTAGCCTGCCACTTTTTGACTCTTGTTTTCTGAGTTATACCTGCGAGTATCTCTGTAGATCTTAGAAAACTATTTATTGATTTAAGGCCTTGGCATGCTGGCTGATATCCAAACAGAGGATGGGCCAAAGATGTCACCACTTTGGTCCTTTCATTATTGACTGCTATTTCCCAGTGGATGTCAGGTGGTGCAATACTGGCTAAACAGTATAATTTCTCCAGTGGTGTAGGGCATAGACATCCTGTGATAATGTGGTATGTCTCATTAAAAGCCACATCCACTGTTTTAGCATGGTGAAATGTGTTCCACATTGGGCATGTGTACTCAGCAGCAGAGTAGCAAAGCACAGGGGCAGATGTCTTCACTGTGTCTGAGTTGCCACTGGGTTGGCACTGGGGACATATCTTGTGGTCATATTTTCCTCCACCACATCTCCAGTACAATTATCTGTCTAAGACACCTTCTACACTGCCATATAGTCCAGTTGATCAAAGCAGATTATCCACACTATCTGCTTTGAACTGGATTATATCAGTCTATGAATCCAGTTTAAATTAAATAATCTGGATTGTATATGACGGTGTAGAAAGGACCCATGTTTCTTGTAGTTGTGGTTAATTAAAAACCAGTGCCATGTAATTTAGCATTTTCCTTGATGATGCTGACTAGATTTCTGACTCCATCACATGACATCTTAGTGCTTTACTTTATTTTCTATAATTGAAATCTTAAATTAAAACATTAAAAAACAAAAATAGAATGTGAGCATCATGCATATTTGTATTTGGCCATTGACCTATGGCTAGTTGAAAATACATGCTACAATCAAAAGATTTTTTTATAAAAACAATGTGATGTTTCTAAGTTAGAATATTTGTGACACATTCACGGTGGCAAATTTAAATATTCAGATTTGTCAGTGTTCCAAAGCAGCCTGTTGCAAAGAAATTGTGTAATGAGCTTTTAAAATCCCAGGTTGTTCAATGTGGACTGAATGGACTGGAACTGTGAAAGACGACAAAGAAATGAAAAAGCATCCATGGGCGGTTGATTTCTTGCTGAGCCAGGTGCCTGCGTGGTGAGCCACTTAGTATAGTTTCCACATGCTGAAGCTCTAACATATTTATTGTTAAAGAGATTCATTAAACATTTAGCAACAAGGAGAGAGAATATCATGAGTACATAACAATATTAAAAATTGTAAGAATGGAAGGATCAAACTAGACCTGAAGGACTTGGAAAGTAAAAGGACAAAAGACATCCAACATCAGTCTATTTAATGTCATTGTCTACATTACTTAGGTTTAATGTTTTATTAATAGCAAAGGTTAGAATACTTTCAATAATTTGAATGCCATCATCACTACAGGGCTTCAGTTTCCCTTAGCTTTGCCTCTTTCTGATCAGTTGGACTCTCAGCTATTTGTGCCTCTCAGCTTCAGTATTTTGAACCTGTTGTTTCAGGTTACTTTCTGTATATCCTGCTTTTCTTCCAGCATAGACCCAAGGTGCCTCACTACACAAATTAAAATGAAGTGCAGCCAAAACACAAGGATTATAGTAAGAATGGGTTTTAATTAAATAAACTAAACCATTGAAAAAATACTAATTTGAAATGACGAGAATAAAGTACAGCATGCATCATTAAAAGACCATTTGACACTAAGCAATTAATTGGCAAAAACTATTTAAATGAAAAGGCCTTTGCCTGCTGGCAAAAGGTGAGTAGAGTGTGTATGGGGGGGGGGGGGGGGGAGCCAAGACACTTTTGAAAGATATTTAAGCCCCTTCCACACAGCTCTATAAAATCCACATTGAATTGGATTATATGGCAGTGTGGACTCAAATAATCCACTTCAAAGAAGATATTGTGGATTATCTGCCTTGATATTCTGAGTTATATGGCTATGTGGAAGAGCCCTTCCACAGCTTTGGAACAGATATTAAGGAGGCCTTTTCATGTATCCTCACCAGACATGCTTATGACCATGGTGGGACAAAAGGAAGACTTCTCCCTAAGACCTTAAAACTCAGGCAGAATGATTCATATACAGTCTGTCAGATAGGCCATAACCAGCATTTTGAAGTATGCCCAGAAACAAACTGGCAGTTAATGAAAGCATTACAACTAAGGAAGTCTATGTTCCCTGTAACCAGTCCCAGTCCTCACCAATGAGAATGTAGGAGGAGGAGATGGCAATAAGCAGAGATATATCGTCAAAGTGACTTCCAAAGATTTTCTCAGCAATTGCAGTACTTCTGCACCTTTTACAGTAAATGTATTTTCTTCTGATTCTGTAGACGTCTTTGTTGATGGTAACTAAAGCAAATAGATTGTTTCATGAACTATGCTATGTCAAACCATAGCAAAATGGTTTGAATGATGAAGTATTTTATTTATTTATTTATTTACCGTATATACTGCTTTTCTCATCCCTGGAGGAACTCAAAGTGGTTTTCAACATAAGCATGGCAAAATTCAATTCCAACATACATGTGAAAACCCAAAACAAAACAAAAAAATCACATATAACTATAAATTAAAACTATTCAAACCTTATTAAACCATGAAACATAGAGCAACATTTAGACATTAAAACAAAGAATTTAAACACATTAATATAAACATTAAAATCATATAATCAAGAATCATTGTCCAAAGCCATTCCAACTGTCAATTGCACACATTCCCTGAAGGACCTTGGATACCAAAGCTCAAGTCCCCTCTTAGCCATGTAAACCCACTGGGTGACCTTGGACAAATCATATTCTCCATCTCAAAGAAAGGCAAAGCCAAATACCCCTGAACAAATTTTGACAAGATAACACCATGAGGGAGTCGAAAATAATTAATAAGTCATAAATATGTTACAAAAATAAAATAATGTAATCTACCTAAGCACTAATGAATTTTCTTTCCTGAGACATCCTGATTGTTCTCAATTGAGCATGAGTTTGAAACACTTGTGAACCTGCCAAGACACCAATAGAAGCAGGAATATTGCATTCAAATCACCCCTGACAGATGGCCATCCAGCCTCTGTTTAAAAGCTTCCAAAGAAGGAGCCTCCACCACACTCCGGGGCAGAGAGTTCCACTGCTGAACGGCTCTCACAGTCAGGAAGTTCTTCCTAATGTTCAGATGGAATCTCCTCTCTTGTAGTTTGAAGCCATTGTTCCGCGTCCTAGTCTCCAGGGAAGCAGAAAACAAGCTTGCTCCCTCCTCCCTGTGGCTTCCTCTCACATATTTATACATGGCTATCATATCCCCTCTCAGCCTTCTCTTCTTCAGGCTAAACATGCCCAGTTCCTTAAGCCGCTCTTCATAGGGCTTGTTCTCCAGACCTTTTATCATTTTAGTCGCTCTCCTCTGGACACATTCCAGCTTGTCAATATCTCTCTTAAATTGTGGTGCCCAGAATTGGACACAATATTCCAGATGTGGTCTAACCAAAACAGAATAGAGGGGTATCATTACTTCCCTAGATCTAGACACTATGCTCCTATTGATGCAGGCCAAAATCCCATTGGCTGTTGCCTTCAAGGTACACAGCAATCTCTTCTTCTTGCTGTCCCAGGTTTGTATAGTCACAAGATTAAAAGGGGATGCAGCAGTCTGTAATAATACTTCAGTGAATGATCTCTGGACACATTAAGGGATTCTACAGTAATTGTAGGTGTAATACTTCTTTGTTCTCTAGACATACAGACTACACTTCATCTATGCAGAGACACATTGAAACCCCCTTCAGTTTCTCTATCAAGCATTGTTGTAATTATCAGTTTGAGAGCTGAAGGCTCAGTTTGGCTTCTATAGAAGGGGGAAAAATCAAATGCAGTGCTTTTCCTCTTCCACTCCACCACAGGAATGAGTGGCATCTGAAGATTGGCTTTCATTGGATCTTTAATCCTGGTCCTCCAAGTGTCTAATCAGAGATCCATAAGCCAGAGGACGGTGGGGGAATCTGTAGGGCAGTGGAACCAATCCTTGGGGCAGTGGGGAAAACAATCAGGCAGCATCCCACATTGCTCCATTTCCCCTTTGTCCTGAGCTTGGTCCCACACTGTCCCTGGCCTAGTCAATGAGAACATGGGTTCTCATTCTCTGGGCTGCCTCTCAACATGCTGCCAAGACATATTTATTTATTTATTTACTTTACTTTATTTCTATACCGCTTTTCTCAGCCCTCAGGCGGCTCAAAGCGGTGAACAACATAGTACAAAATATCGCAAAACAAGTATAGGGCAATTAAAAACAATTATCACATAAGTCATTAACATCAGCCAGGATGGAGCCCCTGTCCTAGCACAGGGGGGAAAAATCTGACGAGGTCCTAGATGAAATTGGCTGTAGATTTTATTTCCATGTTGTGGAAAAAGAAACAATGTTAATAAGATTATGGCTACAGTCCCATCCACATTTATTTGGGACTAACCTCCACTAAACCTTTACTTCTAAGTAAAGGATTCATAGGATTGGGCTGTGACAAATAATGGCAGTATGTTTTCAGATAAAAAATTCTACTATAATAATCCTAAACATGAAAGACGTTTGTAGAAACGTGGAACAAAATATTACAGAATCACTAGTGATATCTTTGAAGATGGTGAAAGTCAATAAAAAAACCATGTGTCATACGTTCAAGGATATGGGGGAGAGGGCACATCCATACCAACTTTAGGCCAATTTGTTGCCCCTATAATTTGTTTAAGAGGACTGTTCTAATTTTGGCATATTTTCACTAGAGAACTAGTATGATGTACAAGTTTGAATGTTGGACTAAGACTAGGGTTTAAATCACTCTTCAGCTAAGGAAATTATTTGGGTAATCTTGGACAAGTGAAATTTTCTCAGCCTAAAGGGAGAGCAGTGGCAAACTTTCTCCAAAGAAATTTTGTCAACAAAAGCCCTATGGCACATCGGCCAAAAGTCAGATTCAATTTGAAAGAATACATGAAGAACTAATATTTTAATTATGAAAAAAAATTGTGATAATGATAAAGCTTCCCAGAAGGTGTTTGGGGGCACCTCTGTCCCACAGCCTTTGCCCTGTGGGGTCCTGCAGCGTTAGTATTGTCCCCCGTGTTCTTTAATACCTACATGAAGGCACTGGGAGAGATCATCCGGAGTTTTGGAATTTAATGTCATCTGTATGCAGATGATGTTCAACTGTACTACTCCTTTCCACCTACTGCTAAGGAGGCTGTTGAGGTCCTGAACCAGTGCTTGGCAGCTGTGATGATCTGGATGAGGGTGAACAAACTGAAATTGAATCCAGACAAGACAGAGATATTCCTAGTCAGTAGCAAGCCCAAACAGGGTATAGTGTTACAGTCTGTACTGGATGTGGTTACCCTCCCCCTGAAGACACAGGTTCTCAGCTTGGGAGTTCTCCTAGACTCATTGCTGACCCTGGAACCCCAAGTTTTGGTGGTGGCTAGGGTGGCTTTTGCACAATTTAAACCTGTGCACCAGTTGAGCCCGTACCTTGGAAAGTCAGACTTGGCCACAGTAGTCCATGATCTATACATCCCAAATACACTACTGCAACATACTCTATCTGGGGTTGCTTTGAAGACTGTTCAGAAGTTTCAAGTGGTCCAACAGGCAGCAGCCAGATTGCTTACCAGAGCACACAACACCACTGTTATACCAGCTCTACTAGCTGCAAGTCTGCTACTGACCATAATTCAAAGTGCTGGTTTAGTCTATAAAGCTCTAAACTGTTCCAGCCCAGCTTACCTGTCTGAACGTATCTCCCTTTATGAACCATCTCAGAGATTAACATTATCCGGGAGGCCCTGTTCTCGGTCCCACCTCCTTCGCAGGTGTGACTGGTGGAGATGAGAGACAGGGCCTTCTCAGTGGTGGCCTCTCATCTATGGAACTCCATCAGCAACAAAATCAGATCACTTCCTTCTCTCCTGACCTTCAGGAAAAAATTTAAAGCATAGCTTTGGGACCAAGCTTTTGACAAGTAATTGAAGCAGTGCAGTAAGTGATCACGAATCAATGTTTTCGACAAATGGAACGGCCCTGGATTATGTTTTGTATGGCGTGATTTTAATTGATGTATTAATAATTCATGTTCTAATTGTTTGTTTTTAATTGTAATTGTATATTTGATATATGTATGAATGGTATTAAATTGCTGCCTGTTGAGTCCCCTCCAGGATAAGAAGGGCAGGGTACAAATATGGGAAATAAATAAATTATTAGTAGCCAGTGGAGTGATGAACATATATAATAAATATGCTCACTACTTTATGCTTTTATAACCAATCTGGCTTTTGTATTTTGAACCAGCTGGAGTTTCCAAACTTGGTACAAAGGTAGCCTAATGTAAAGCACATTACAGAAGTCTAACCTTGAGGTTACCAGTGCATCTTTTGGTCCTCCAAATCTATAAAAGGGCACAGCTGGCATATCAGATGAGGCTGATACTAAGCACTCCAGACCATGTTATCTACCTGGGCTGACATTTGGAGAGATGGATCTAGAAGCACTCCCAAGCTGCGAACACAGTCTTTAGGGGGAATGTAAACCTCATCCAAAACTGGTTGACATACCTAAATCCCCATATTAGGAACCTTAGTGGTGAGCACCTTTTCGTTTCTTTTCTGAATTCAGTTTCAGTTTGTTTTTATTCATCCAGCCCATTACCTCCTCCAGGCATTCATTCTGAGAGGAGTCGCTATCCTTAGCTGAAGCTGTTTCTGAAGGCCTGGAGAAATATATTTGGATGTCATCAGCATACTGACAACACTCCATCCCATACCTACAGGTGATCTCTCCCAGTGGCTTCATGTAAATATTAACAAGCATTGGGGATAGAATGGCACCTTGTGGGATCATGATGACTGGTCCTTTTGCCTCTAGTGTATCAGAATAAAGTTAGTCCTGAACAATTATTACTAAAAATGCCGGCATAGCAAAAACATGCACAGGGTATGTTTTGACTAAATTCTTTGCTCTTTTTTTCTATTGAATCATTTTAAACTGTGACTCTTTTGCTACAGTTTTTATAATCTAAGATTTTTTATTATTATTTCAAAATGATATTTTTTTATATTTGAGCACTTGATTCTTGGAAAAACAGACAGGATTGGTCGTGGAAGATAAAAATGCTGATATTTTAAACACTCCTGCTTGCCTTGGAAAAAACTGAACTACTTTATGACATTGGGTGGGGGAAATACTTTAGTGTGATGAGTTGAGACTAAAGCAGCAATTGCTGCTTTGGGCATAAAATTGGATCAAGTACTTTCAAGGATAAACGATTTATAAAGCTGCCTACTGGTATACAGAAACATTTAGCATGCTTGGGGAAAGGCTTTCAATAGCATATAACAACCAACTGTGACCATTGGTTCAGTTCTCAGAAGCTTATTGAAAGTAAACAAGGCATTGTAGTATAGGTGGAGATACTGCAGAACAGATCCTAGGCATCTGGAAGGATAACAACAAAAGAAATAATTTTGAATATAGATGGCATTCTAGTCTGTTTTGCATGAGCAAATCTTCCATTATCACAATCAATGACTTCTCCCTAGTAAACATTCTCTAAAGTAGACAGCTTTCCAAAGATAAATTTATATAGCACCTTTATTCAAGTTTGCATAAATTAGGTTTTCCATCTCTTACCACTTTCCATATGGACTGGGTGATTCTGGAAAGCATAGGCCAAAAGAAAAGGTAACTTTCTTTAACATTGGCTCTTAATGCTCAAGCTACATATTTGCAGAATATAAAATGAAGTTAATGATAGGAAGAAATGCTATCTGAATAAAAGAAGCATATATAGAGTTGCTCATAATGTGCCACTATTGGCCTTACCCTAAGGTAGTGAGATGGTCTCCTCAGTCAGCAGATAATGAGAACTGGAAAGAGTTGTTGCAGGAGAGAAATGCATGCCATTCAGCCAGCGATGTGCCCCTTGGGCTTTCCATTCCTTCAGGTTCAGTGAAAGTCCTATTCCATCCTCGGTGTTAAAGAACATTTTAATTGTCCATCCAATCAGCTTTTTGTGAGAGGATGCCATGATGTTCTTCTTCACACACAGTAAAATATCTTGAACTAGACCTGCTGAACATTAAAATATTTAAAGCCTTTTAAAGACTATTTATTTATCGTGTCATCGGCAACCAGAACATTGTATTACATTTCTAACAGAACAAAACAAACAAACAAACAGATTAAAAAACAAAACACAAATTTTGCAAATTTGGTAGCTGATTAAATGTCTTTTGACCAGTATCTGGTCACTTGGAGTGCCTCTGGTGTTGCTGCAAGGAGGTCCTCCATTGTGCATGTGGCAGGGCTCAGGTTGCATTGCAGCAGGTGGTCTGTGGTTTGCTCTTCTCTACACTCGCATGTCGTGTGTGACTAACAGCTACATATTCATTCTTCAGGTGCTCCAGACAATGAAGGAGAGAGGAAATGCTCAATTCAATGTCTCATCTGCTGCTACTGGTATTTCTATTATCACTTAACAGGAAAGAAAAAGAAAAGGGCAGTGTGACTGTAAGACATTTTGCCATGTCGGCCAAAGATTTTCCTTGACCAGTGAAGTTTATTTTAACACTGGTGAAAGGATGTCATCCTTTACTTCCCTGAAAAACAGCAAGTTAATTTTGGGAGTACACATCAGACTTCCAGAATTTACAAACCTGTCTGTTGTTATCTCATCACTTCTTCTTCATTATTGACTTCTTCTGAGGTGTATAATTTAGGCCCTTTTTACATTGTCATAGAATCCAGTTCTAAGCAGATCATCTGGATTTTATATGACAGTGTAGAAGAGGCCTTTTTTGGACCAGTCCTAGAAAGAGGAAATTTTAGGAGGGGAATGGAAGCTGACATGGAGGAATGTTTTGGCATATAGCGATCTGATGGCAATGGATTATTTTAGAAGGCTCAGATTGATTTTCTCAATAGTCTGAAACTTTTCCATTTGGAGGTTAAAAACATGATGTCTGAGTTAAGATACCTCTGATATAGCCATTGTAAACATCAGAAAGCCTTAACTCTTGTGTTCCTTGTGGAGATTCCTGGGTAGGTGCCACTTTTCTTGGATATGACAAGAAGAGCCATATTCAAAGTTTTTTTTTTGGGGGGGGGGGGGTACCATAAAATTGACCATACAAATAGAACATTCCTACTTGAGTCTACTTACTACATGTACTCATGATTAGGTCTAGAAATTGTAATCAAAAATAAATCCCAAAAAAATTGTGTTGACAGCCCAATGTAAGTACTGCATGGTAACTCTTATTTTAAAAGGAACTATTCCCTTCTCTGAGTAGATTGATGTATGGCAAGAGCTTCTCTTGTCCCTTTTAAGAAGAATATCCCTTATTCTCTCTGCCATGGTGCCACTTCTGACCTTTCTGGATGCCTGGGTGAGAATATGGTGCCCCTGATGCACCACTGCCACTTTGTCCTTTCTGCAGAATACCCCTTGACTTATTCATGGATCATACCAAAACCAATAATTGTGGTTCCAAAACCTGCCTTTGATTTATACATGAGGCCCACTTATTGCAATGCCAGATATCTTTTTTAAAAGCCAGGAGTGTTGAACAGTCCATTTACCTAACAGTGAAAAAGTCCAAAGAACAAATATGACAAGTCTGAATATTGGTGCAATATTGCAAGGGAAATAAAGCTTTATACACACAACCTGGAAACAAAATTCTTCTGTTTAAAAATGTTCATATGAGGTGATTTCATATGCAAACACCAGATTTGTATGTATAGATGCAATGGTAAGTGCATGTCTACATAGTGTACAATCTCAGTTAAACCTTCTGTTTATGAAAATGTGACACTTCAATGATAGAACCTCTCCAGCCATTCAGAGCACTACCTTTGACCATAAGCAAAATATTATGAAGCAAAAATACTGGGAGTTTTTGATTTACTACTTTAATTCTTAAGAACAGTGAAGCAAACATGGAATTGTAGTCAGGGTTCGGAACAGGCTTTGGGTGAGTACCTACTTGCAGAGAGACATTTAATGGGGTATGTGTGCTCTAATTTTAACTATGTTTTTGAATATATATGGTAAGAAATAAATAGAATAAATAAACACATGCTTTTTGAAAAGTTGTGAATGTTCAGATGGAAGGTCTGAGGCAAGCTTTACACCCACATATCTGTACACAAGGTTGGCATTCATACATTTGAAATAATTTCCAATTCTATATAGAACAATATAAAATAGACCTCAGCCCATTTGGAATTAACAAATAAGAAGAATTTTGCTAGATCTGAGCATACTTAATCCAGCATTCTGTCCCCATGTTTGCCAACTAGTTGCCTGCAGAAAGCCAATAAAAAGAATACATGCATAATAACACTTTTCCCAGTGTTGTTCCTAAATGCTGTTCAAAGATGCAAACAGTAGCTCTACACAGCCATCCAGTCCAACCCCCTGCCAAGAAGCAGGAAAATTGTATACAAAGCACCCCCGACAGATGGCTATCCTGCCTTTGTTTAAAAGCCTCCAGAGGAGGAGCCTCCACCACACTCAGGGGCAGAGAGTTCCACTGCGGAACAGTTCTCACAGTCAGGAAGTTCTTCCTAATGTTCAGATGGAATCTCCTTTCTTGTAGTTTGAAGCCATTGTTCCGTGTCCTGGTCTCCAGCAGAAAACAAGCTTGCTCCCTCCTCCCTATGACTTCCTCTCACATACTTATACATGGCTTTTATGTCTCTTCTCAGCTTTCTCTTCTTCAGGCTAAACATGCCCAGCTCTTTAAGCCACTCCTCATAAGACTTGTTCTCCAGACCCTTGATCATTTTAGTTGCCCTCCTCTGGACACATTCTCTCTTGAATTGTGGTGCCCAGAATTGGACACAGTATTCCAGGTGTGTCCTAACCAAGGCAGAATAGAGGGGTAGCATGAGGGTATACTCCTATTGATACAGGCCAAAATCCCATTGGCTTTTTTTCCCGCCACATCACATTGTTGGCTCATGTTTAACTTGTTGTCCATGAGAACTCCAAGATCTTTTTCACACGTATTACTCTCGAACCATACGTCCACCATTCTGTATCTTTGCATTTCATTTTTTCTGCCTAAGTGGAGTATCTTGCATTTGTCACTGTTGAACTTCATTTTGTTAGTTTTCGCCCATCTCTCTAATCTGTTAAGATCATTTTGAATTCTGCTCCTGTCTTCTGGAATATTGGCTATCCCTCCCAATTTGGTGTTGTCTGCAAACTTGATGATCATGCCTACTAACCCTACATCTAAGTCATTAATAAAGATATTGAACAGGACCGGGCCCATGACAGAACCCTGCAGCACTCTGCTCGTCACTTCTTTCCAGGATGAAGAGGAAGCATTGGTGAGCACCCTTTGGGTTGGTTCGTTTAACCAATTACAGATCCACCTAACCATAGTTTTGTCTAGCCCACATTTAACTAGTTTGTTTGCCAAAAGGTCATGGGGGAGAGATTATAAGATTTTGATATGGATCTGTTCTACAGAATCATGGAATCTATAGTCTGTTGACATAGACGTCTCTGTTAAAACTTTGTGAAACATCAGCTCCCAAGATTATGCAGGCTGTACACTGTAGAAATAGGACTGATCACACAAAGCCATAGTTCCACAACTGTTGTGTTATCAATGATTGTGGATAAATACCCCACCAAGCACTCTCAGTATTTTACTTCTCTTCATTACCACAATTATGCCTATTCGTGGTCTCACAATTGTACTTCTGCACACCCTCATAGCCCCACCTTCCCATTTTAATAATTGTTTTACTGCATTTGCACAATACCAGCATTTTAAAAATAACAAAAAGGTAAATATGTGTATAAATATATAAAATAAAAGGAAAGAGATAGTTTGAAAATAGCGAGGGAGAGAGAGAATGAGGATCTTTCTCCCAGATGTCACTTTACTGCTGGCATGTAAATCAGCTGATTCCTCATCCATCTAAAACTGAGACGGGTGCTTTTCACCTTAAGAACAGACAAGCATCTCGATCTCTGAGGACTACCTGGGAAGGAATCACACTGGATCATTGCAGCACACCCAAATACCTGAGAGTTACCCTGGACCATGCTCTGACTTATAAGAAGCACTGCTTGGATATCAAGCAAAAAGGGGGTGCTAGAAATAATATCATGTGAAATCTGATTGGCACAACCTGTGGATCACAACTAGACACAGTGAAGACATTTGCTCTTGCACTTTGCTACTCTGCTGCTGAATATGCATGCCCAGTGTGAAATACATCGCACCACATTAAAACAGTGGATATAGCTCTTAATGAGACATGCCTCATTATCACAGAATGTCTACACCCTACACCACTGGAGAATCTGTACTGTTTAGCTGGTATTGCACCCCCTGACATCCATCAGGAAGTAGCAGCCAATAATGAAAGGACAAAGGTAGTGACATTTCTAGTTCATTCTCTGTTCAAGTATCAGCTAGCATGCCAACACCTTAAATCAAGAAACAGCTTCCTAAGATCAATAGAGATACTCACAGGAACACCTCAGCAAGCAAGAATCCAAAAGTGGCATTCAGAACCTCAGCTAGTGATTGAGACTGGATGAGAAACTCCCTCCTGGGCACACAGAAGATTGGGTGACCTGGAAGGCACTAAACAGACTATGATCTGGTACCACAAAATGCAGCACCAACCTTAAGAAATGGGGCTACAAAGTGGAGTCCATGACATGCAAATGTGGAGAAGAGCATACCACACACCACTTACTACAATGCAACTTGGGCCCTGCGACCTGTACAATTGAGGACCTTCTCACAGCGATACCAGAGGCACTCCAAGTGGCCAGCTTCTGGTCAAAGGACATTTAGCATAATGCCAGATTTTTAAACTTTGTTTGTGTGTTTTAAGTACATGTGAACTGTACCCTCAACTCACTTCTGACATGATAAATAAATGCTTCTGGCATGCAAGGGCATGCAAGTACAGAAGGTACTCCTCATGCCAAAGAAGGTGATGGGAACATTGTGGGACTGAGAGGGTTTTACCTATTAATAAATAGGATAAGACTAATTTATGTTTGATGTGATGGTTTGCTTGCCTTGTGAGATAAAGTCCATACAAGCACTAATATGTGATATGGCTGATATTAGAAAATAATTATTAAAATATTATAATGATTAAAATATTATGAAGTGTGAAGCTAGCTGTTCTATTTAAATGTATGTTATGATCCTAAATGTTGGGATCACAACTTGGGAGTAAGCCCATTCAGCACAGTGAGACATCATTTCAAGTACATTTGCATAGACTTGAGCTGTTAAAAAGTGATGAAACTATATGCATTTTTCCTTATTACATCTGAAAAACTAAAGATAATACGTAACAGAGCATGATGGACAGGAGCTGACGCAGCACAGCTGAATGAGCTGGGTAACTGATAATGAGCTTTAAAGATTGCAAGAAACTTAAACAAAATGCTTCACTTCGGGGAACCACCACCAGCCTCTGAACACTGTATGTCAGCAATACACAAAACCGCAGAACAGATTATCCAGGAGTATAACAAAGATCAAATTAGCATTAGTATCTCTAGAGCTCACAAACAACATCATAAAGCCACCGATAAGGCGTTTCAGGCTGCATATAAACAAGGAGACTTAAACCAGCCTTTTCTTAATTTGAGAGTCAAGATTTATTTATTAAAAAAAATGAGGATTAAACACAAAAGTATATATTTACAGGGAAGTACACAATCTATAATGCATGTTGTACTGTATATTAGAATAGATTTGGTAAACAGCTGTATGGTAGAAAGTTACATTTGAGAAGGCATAATCAACAGACTTTAACAAGAAAGCTCTGCTTTAGCTTTAAATTATCTCTTGTGAAACAGTCATAAACCTGTTAAATGCTCTTTTTTTCCCATTCTTTTTAGCTAAGCCAAAGATGCTGTTGATGTCAGGCATGCTCAGAGAAGATAAATGTTTCCAATACTTTTAAAGTTTAAACACTGAAGATTTTATGAGGCATTTGGAATATCTGGTATATTTTCTAGATGTTTGCACTGCAACTAGATTGAAAGACAAATTATTTGGTCAGACAAGACCATGACACTTCCTGCTCTTCTTCTCATGGGGGGCAGGGTTCAGTTCTGTGACAGCTGGTGGCTTCCATCTTAGTAGGTGGTAAATCTACTCTACTCTAAATTTTAATGAAGCTATCCAAGTTTCCAAGCTTTATCTCCCCCCGGCCCCCAATAGAGTCTGAACTTGGATAGCTTAGATATGGTAAGGACCTAAAACCCAGAACATATTCATGTCCTCATTAACATGAAAGCCATCAGCTATCACTGAATCAGCTCCAGATATTAACTGAAAGTAAGATTTCTTTGATGAGTTTGTGTGGTGCTTCCATTTCTCTGGGAAGAGACAATTGAAGTAACTTTAAGGAAAAAAAGGATAGCATGAGAAAAAAATATATGTGTAACAAAGAACCTCTCTCTTAGAAATGAACTATTTCTAGCAAGGAACTGGAAAAGGGAAATAGTGGTATAAGGAAGTATGTAAATTGGCAATTAATGGCAGGCTGACATGTAAATTAAAAGTTAAAAAAGGCATATGGAAACAAATTGATTTTGATGATGTATGGAGACAAATTATTGAAAAAGGATTAAAAAAGAAAGATGGAAAGTTACCTCCCCAAGAGGAAATGAAAATTTGGACAGATGATATATAAAAGGATTGGTCTTGTGGGGTGGGGCACAGTGGTGAGGGATAGAAAATATGTATAAGCGTAAAAATAACAGTAGATGACAAAAGTTAATGTATTGTAGATTGTATTGAATATTATATGTTTGCTGTAAAACAAATGATGTATAACAAATGCATTGAATTATGATAAAATAAATAAAAATACCTTTTTTTTAAAAAAAGAAATGAATTATTTTCGTATGTTTGGAATCCATAGAACTTCTGCATTTTGCTTTAATGGCTATGGCATTACCTCTTCTATTTTTCCTTCATATTTATAGCAGTGGTGACTTACTCCTATTATATGAAAGCCAACACCAAAGCAGGGCAATGAACAGTGCTGTAAGATCAATTTACCTAGAAAATATTGTATTTCTCTGTGTTCAGCAAGGAAAACCAAATCATGATGTTGTTTTTGAAGGCATGGGCAATCAGCTATTCACAAAAACTAAGGTGTAGAAACAACTAAAACTTCTATAATGAAGGGCTATATGTTGCTTTGAGTCCCCTTTGGGGAGATAAAGTGGGTTATTATTATTATTATTATTATTATTATTTTCTGTTGAAAGCAAGATACATGTTTTCTGAAAAAAGCTCAGAATTGGTCATTCTCCTGAAGTACTGTATGAATCCTTGTCACAAAACCAGATGCCAGCTCTGTCCAAACATCTACATGTGAAATGTCATTCCAGGATATAATCACATACATCTACATTATTATTAGAGTTACTTTGAGTTGCGCATCCTCTAAAACAGGGGTTCTTAACCTTTTTTGTTCCATGGATCCATTTGCGAGCCAGGTGAAAACTACACACTCCTTCTCAGAATGTAGCAGCAGATAGTTTTATTGCACTCAGCATTGACATGACTTTAAATTAAATTGCATGATTATTCAAAATTACATGTTATAACTTTCTCAGTGTAACCTCTATACTTGAAAAGATCAAAAATACCACTCAGCAGATCCCCTGATTATTATCTTTTCTGTGTTGCTCGATAGTTGGCCAACTATGTTGTACAGTACATGTGGTCTAGTGTAGGGTCTAACAACTACCATAATTTCAAAGTATGAATGAGTGTAAGTAATTTTTGAGATATGCAACAAATGTAATGTGATATGAATGAAAGTACTATAACTTATTGCATACATTCATAAGTGAAAGAAATGCTAAGTTTCACTTAGAGGTCAGAGAAAACAATAAGTTATATTTTTTTAGTTCAAGCTCATAGACCTTCTGAAATCTTTTCATGGACCCTCAAGGGGTACATGGACCCCTGGTTAACCCTGCTGTATAGTGATATATGCCACCCTCTGTCAAGAATAACCTTTAGCACTCTACCTTGAGCAAAAAGGGGAGCCTCTGTGACAGAGGACAAACTGGCAGAAATCGGCAGAAATCAGACATTAGGAATGGAAATGCTCAAAAACCAATTACAGATCACTTCAGTTTTTCATAGCATTCCATTTTGGACCTCAAAAGAAGCACTCCTTGAACAAAAAAGATCTGTAAAGAAATGTTGAAAAGAGAAACAGCAGAACTGGAATACAACCACAAACTCAAATTTATTGATAGCAGGGTTAAACAGAGACAATGGTTTACTTGCATACTACACATATAAGGCTAATTAAAAACCCAACCCCATGAGAGCAATCTTGGAGAGTTTATCATATCTCCATTTTGGTTCTTAGCCAGCATTCTGGTACATATCTCTCCACCATTCATATAGTTACGTTCTCATCTTTAGGCAACATCTTTCCTCCTACCTTTGTCCCCCAATGGCCACTGTTAAAACTACATTTGTCACCTCGTTACCATACCCAAAAGTTTTGTAAGAGAAAAAACAACAACACTGTCCCTCCTCCACTGTTTCTATTATAGGCCTGTGCAATCAATGAAAAAAAGTTTCAATCCTAATTACTAAATGGGGGAAGGAATAATTTCTGAAGAGTTTCTGAAATATCATATAGGGTTCTTATTGTAACTATAACAAAGTCACAATACTTTTGTCAATTTTTCATTAACTGCCAATGGGGAAGCTTCAGAGACTCCATTCTTCCTCATTGTTAGTGCTATTTACCACTGCCCCCCCCCTCCGAAGTTTCAGAATGTTTCACTCATCCACTGATTTTGGGGGATTTTTTAAAGATTGTACAAACAACATTTTTCCTTGATTTTGTCTGCAATGACACAAGATAACCAGGGCATCACCCCTCACCCACAAAGTTTCAGAAAATTTATCTAGTTTTGGAGAAACTTTAAAGTTGTGACATTTTTTTTAAAAAAAAATCCAGAACATATATCCTCTTGAATGTCTCTATATGACACACAACATACCATAGAACTTCAACTTAGGGCTTTTCCTCCTAGTCCAGCACAGATTTATCATCAGTCTTCTTTGCAGATTCAATAATTTATTGAAACTCTAAAGTCTAAAATGTGGCTGGCTGATTCTACGGAAGGACAATAGCTCTCCTCTACCTTATTGAGGCTTTCTAATGCAAGCAGAATTCTGGGAAATATAGTTTAGGGCAGGACCTTTTGAATTCTCTGCCACGGGGTCTATTGCCTTCCCAAACTAAATCTCCCAGAATTCTGTTCACATCAGAAGAAAGGGGCTGCCAGCTTTCAAGCTTTAATGTATCTCTATCAGTCTCCCTCCCAGCTCATTTGCCCGCCCACAATGGCAACAGGCAACCTGACTCTCCTTTATTTAAAATGCCTCTCTGGCTTCACCCCACTGGTACAGTTTGCTTGTGCTGAAAATGAAACTGATTTTGGGAGACTTAGGAGGCTTACTGAACTTTAACAAAAAGTCATAGGTGAGTCTTTTGATTCTTAATTTTTTTGCGTGGGCATCCTCATGCTTCTTACATTGCCTCGTATGTACTGATCTTAGGAAATAGATTCAACATATGAGGCACAAATGACTTTTTGCACAGCCCTAGTTTCCAGTGTTGGGAGCCCCCGGTGGCGCAGTGGGTTAAAGCACTGAGCTGCTGAGCTTGTTGACTGAAAGGTCGCAGGTTCAAATCTGGGGAGCGGCGTGAGCTTCTGCAAATGTGAGTAGATCAATAGGTACCGCTCCGGCAGGAAGATAACTATGCTCCATGCAGTCATGCCCGCCACATGACTTTGTAGGTGTCTATGGACAATGCCAACTCTTTAGCTTAGAAATGGAGGTGAGCACCACACCCGAGTCGGACACAACTAGACTTAATGTCAGGGGAAAACCTTTACCGTTACTTAGTTTCCAGTGTGGGGCCTTTTCTGCTTTTGAATGCCTAAGTGGGAAAATAGCAGTGGTAGCTTAGTTATGGCTGCCTTTCTAAGGCACCCTTGATGCTTTCCCTTCTCCACAAAATGACCCTTGAGTTATCCACAGGCCATAATTTTGGCCCCCAAAATTGATTTCAACTTATACATAAGGTTGATTTTTATATTAGCATATGGTGAGTTTCAAAGGTGCTGCAACATTCCTCTACTTACTTATATATATTTCAAAAAGAGCTTTCAAAATGTGTGTGTGTGTGTGTGTGTGTGTGTGTTCTTTAAAAGCTCTTTCAGACCTAGCAGCTGGATACAATTTTTTAAATATATATATATCAAAATAAAATATTTAGTGAAAATGTAATGTGTGAAGTAGTGAATAAAGTGATTCAGCTAAAGTCAATGTATTTACTGAAACTTAGATTTAGCATTTTAGTTGTTCTTTATTTATATAGTGTGGCTAAATTGTTTTCTAAAGGATAATGAGCTTATCCCTTAGGAACAGCTGGGAATTTTAAAATGAGTTCCAAAGGATTCTGGCCTTGCAAGAGGTACAATTTTGCATGCTTCAAACATAAATTTGACATTATGTGTAGTTCCTTTTATTTTGGCAGGGTTACCCATATGCACAGTGTTTTCCCTGCCCAGCTGGAATTCCAGGTCAAGCATTTAATTTTCTTTTTTAAAAAACACAACAAAATGTTTCTTGAGCACATGCCATTTTTTAAAGTCCTTTGTACCGGCATGTGTTCTCAGACTATTATATGCCTATTGCAAAACAGATACTTAGCTCATGAATGTATATATATAGAAATCTTGTATTTCTATCCATGGGAACAAGTGTCACTTTCCTCCTCGTGTGAGACACTCTAGATTTTTGAAACTGTGTTAAAACTGTCAAATACAAGCAAAAACATAAGATAATTAAAATGGTATGGGAACACAGATAGTAATGATTTAGCTTTCCATGTCGTAACATAAATGTAATTATTAATTAATTATTTGCCATATTTATACCCTTCTTACCTAATAGAGGACTCAGAGTGGTTTACAAATATAGGTAGCAATTCGATGCCAACATGAGCATAAATCAAATAATATAAAACATACATTAAAACCATCACTAAAACATATCAAGCATTAAAACCACTTATTTAAAATCACACAGATCCAAGGCCATGCCAGTTGCCATTGTAGCATTCTGTATTCTCTTATTGCACTGTTACTGATCAGATGTCACTCAGGGTAAGTTTGATAGCCAAGGGGCAACCACTGAGAAGGCCCTGTCTCTCATCCCCACAGTTGTGCCTGTGAAAGAGGTGGGACTGAGAGCAAGGCCTCCCCAGATGATCTTAACCTCCTAGCTGGCTCATAGAGGGAAATATGTTTGGACAGATAAACTGGGCCAGAACCGTTTGATCATTTTTATAATAAAGTTACATTATCATATGCCCAATCTACTTTGTTTTTATAAACAAAAATCAAAATGAGTAATCCTAGTCCAAAAAAAGAAAGGAAAAAAGAAATAACAGAAATAAAAGATGGTGAAAATTGAGAGAAAAGAACACACTGTTTTGACATGAGCCACAGAGAGAGTTTAAGCAGTATCTTTTCGCCATAAGCAAAGTTCCCACCTCCACTCAAAGGCAAAAAAAAAAAGTGTGAACTTGATAAAATTGACAGAAATTCCTAAGGAGTTTCTTTTTAAAAGAAAGGAAATTTCAGCCCTGGTCAGATGAATTATTCATTGATGTACTGATTCACTAAAGAGTTGATTTGTTCTATGTTATTCCATTCAGAGAGGTCCGATGGGGAAATGCCCCAGAGTTGCCAGCTTGACACTAAAGAAATTTAGCTGGTATTGAAGGGGAGTGGGGAGTTGAAGAAACAACAATACTTATTTTTAATACACAGAGCATAGAAGGAGATATGACATACTTCCCTGGCCTCCACGACAACACTATACACCACTGCTGATGTGGCATACCAATGATACCCTCATATTAATCAGCCAGAGAAGGAGACATTCTCCAACAGTATGAAGTGACTAGATGAGATCACCCTGTCAGATTTTGACAGACATGAAGGTTTCACTGGTATATCTTCCAGCAGAGAAGACTGCAGACTAACCACTGGCTTGATTGTAACACATGAAAAGGGTGTGCCTGTTTTAATAAATCAGAAGCTAAACTAGATTGAGCAATTTTTAAAAAAAACACTAATGCAGTTTTAGATTGCATCAATAGACAAATAGTGCTGAGTTTATTAAAAACAATGCTTCTATTCTGTCTTAGTAAAGCAACCAAGATTGTTGCATCCATTTTTGACCACCGGAATGTAAGAGTCATGCCAACCAACTGGAATATGTCTAGAGGGTTGTGAAGAGCCTGGGGGCCAAGTCCTGTGAGGAAAATTTGATGCAGCTAGTACCTTGAGCATGGGCAAGAGGCATTTAAGAAGCATCATGACAGCTATATCCTTGTATTTGAATGGCTGGTATATCTTGCAGCAGAGAAGACTGCAGGCTAACCACTGACAGTTCAGTGATGCCTTCAGATGGAGTTTAGTCACCACAGATTACTGAATTATGCAAAGACATGATGGTGGAAGTGTTGAACAATAATTGGGGAAACCCAAGGCAAAGTCTCTGCAGAGCCACACCACTTCTGAGGTGTTCTGAGGCCTAGTCACCATCAGCATAGTCTCATTCACTGATATATATATATATATATATAGAGAGAGAGAGAGAGAGAGAGAGATTAACACAGCAAGGAGAAAAACAGAGGAAAAACAGTTTCTCAAGTTACCCCTGACATGAAAAATAAAGAGGAAAAACAAGACACAAATGTATTAAATACATGAATTATACCTCAAACCTGCACATAGAATCATAGTGGGAAAAGACCACAGGGGTCATCCAATGTTTAGGTGGAATTTTTTTCTTGCAATTTGTAAACAATTTCTCATTTCTAGGAAAAGAGACTGATAAAAACATAAAAGGAAAGGAGAAAGTATTCCATCACTGCAATCAACCATGCATGTATGGTTGTCATGGGGAGGTTGAAATTGAGGCAATGTAGTATAGCAGTTTTGAGCATTGGACTGTCACTCTGGCGGCCACAATTCAAATCACCCTCAGCCATGGAAACCCACTGGATGACCTTGAACAAGTCATAATCTCTCAGTCTCAGAGGAAGACAAAGACAAACTGCCTCTGAACAAAGCTTACCAGGAAACCCCCATTATATTGTACTCCAAGAACTCCAAGGCATAAAAATAGAGTCAATTTTAGTGCACAATTGTGTCCTGATAGATATCACACAACAGAGAAACTAGGGCAAGCAATGTTGACAAAATGAATGTGTATGTTCAGATATAAATCATATAGCATAATTACAATGTTTTGGGAATGTGGGAGGGGGTCATGAAGTTGTTTTTCATGTCAACTGTAATGATCTCCTTAGAAAATCCCATCTATACATGAAAATAATACATTGCAAAAATAGATATTTGGTAACACCTGGCTTGATGATAACATATGATAAGGATGTGGCTGTTTTAATAGATCAGAAGCAAATGAATTAAGCAAATAAAAAAAATACTGATGTAATTTTAGATTGCATCAATAGACAAATAATGTTGAGGTTATTAAAAGCAATGCCTCTATTCTGCCTTAGTTAAGCTACCAAGATTAGTGCATCCATTTTGACTGCCAGAATGTAAGAATCATGCCAACCAACTGAAATATGTCTAGAGGATTGTGAAGAGCCTGGAGGCCTAGTCCTTTGAGGAAATTTTGATGCAGCTAGTACTTTAAGCATGGGCAAGAGGCATTTAAGAAGCAACATGATAGCGATCTCCCTGCATTTGAATGGGTCCCACAAGCAAAATTGTCTTCAGATATTTACTACAGAAGGCAGGAATAAAAACAATGGATTAAACAAAAACAATGGATTCAAATTATAAGAAATGTTCAGAATTATTAACTTGAATTGTTATTATGCCAGCAGAAACTGTGGAAAGTTTGGTATTTTGTTACTCTCTCTTTTCCTGGAAAATGTACTAAAATTTTACTATCATTTTTATAAGACAGAGTGGGCTAGGCCATTCAGGAATAGTGTACAAAAGTGCCCAAGAAACTGTTATGCAGTTAAGAAAGCGGCATTTGGATTTTAAGGCAGCTAACATAGAGACTCTTGATGGTGGGTTATTATACGAACAATTTTTTTTTACTATAATGCAGCAATCTGTGAATATTCAATAGGAGAAGAACTGCCTACAGTAGAGCAGATCTCTAATGTGAAGGCTCAATTTCATTAAAAAAAAGCAGCTGAAAACAAAGGTTAATACAAAAATAAAAAAGTTTAGAAGTATGTGACTCATATGCCTCTTCGTCTAAAGCCAATTGTAATTGAACCATTTGGCTCTCTTTCTTCTACTGAAATTATAATGACTCCCTGCTATCTAAGCATGTGAAACTAATAATAGCATCCATCCTCATAACTATACTATTAAGGGAGAAGATGACAGCAGGAGCATGAGAGAAGAAACAACAATATATGTAAATCGCCCAGCCCTAGCAAAATGAGAAAAATGTAGAGTTGTGAGACAAAGCATCATCATCAACTATTCCAAAAGCCTCCAGCTCAACAGGAGGCACCATCTATATAACCTCTCATAAAGTACCACCACTGAAACAAAAAAGAGGATGGTCAGTTTAGACTACAATCTTATGTAAGTCCTTAGCAAGATGATGTTTTTGCTTTGCTTTTTTTTTTTCAACTGAACTGCATTGAACTGCTCTGGTAATGATGCTACTATATTATCCAGAATTATGATCAATGCAAGTTAGGTGTACCCTAAACATTTAAAGCAATAATAGAAGACAATAGAGGCACATTTCATTAATATGTATTTAGAAATGATTAATACTGTGTCTGAGTACCAAACAGAATACACCTAGCATGAAGAGAGTGTTGGTATGGGTAAGCACACAAACACAATGAACATATACACACATGATCAAATATGGGTATAAATCCTGTATTTTTTAAAAAATTAAAATTATCAGCAGAAGGTCAGGTCTAGGTATGGGTATCTTTAAGTGGAACAAGACTAAAAATACATATATAGCCACTCAGCATATTTGAGATTCAATGCAACATGTTGCATTGTCATGTAATAACTGACCTTCAGGATTCCAAAAATACTGGTAAGTAATAGAAAAGAAAAGCTACAAAAAAAGAGTACACAGAAAATGCAGAAATGTTATCTGATTGCCACAGGAAAAAGAGGAAGACATTCGAAAGAAGGAAGGTCATAAAAGTTTGAATGAGTTTATTTGAAAAATAAAATAAATAAAGCACTGGTGGAAACAAACAAAAGCCACAAGACAGACGAACTGAACATAGTGTATTTATTAAAATATCAAGTTTGCAGAATATACAATTTATCCCCAAAGACCTCTACGGCATCAGAACTTCATAATACAGCTGAAACATGGAATAAAAATAGTTTGAATTAAGTAAATAATAAATATGTGAACAGTAGGACTGTGCAAAATTTTGATTCTCTGTCATAAGTCAGATCTAATTTGATAGATCCATGCATACAATGCTATACAATGCTATATCTAACGCGCAAATGTTGGCCACACCAAAAAAATTAAGAATCAAAACTTTTACCTGATTGTTTTGTAAGTTACATAAATGTCTTAACTCTCCATTATGCAGTTTTAATTTACAGAGCAACCAAGCACTACAGGGGGTGATGTCAAATACCTTACCATGCTTCTCAGCGAATCAGGGCTGAAGAGGGGGGGGGGAGGGAAACAGCCATTGCTTTCCTCCATTTGTGATTGGGCAGGGAAAAGCAAAGGATAGAGCTCTGCACTGGGTTCAGTTAGTTAGTTTTGCAGGCAGGCACTAGAGTACTACTACTGGTGAGAGAGAGAAGGAGTCGACAATAGTTCTCCTAGACTCATCGCTGAGCCTGGAACCCCAGGTCTCGGCAGTGGTCAGGGGAGCTTTCGCACAACTAAAACTTGTGCGCCAGCTGCGCCTGTACCTTGGGAAGGCTGACTTGGCCACGGTAGTCCACGCTTTGGTTACATCCCGTTTAGACTATTGCAATGCTCTCTACGTGGGGTTGCCTCTGAAGACTGCCCGGAAGCTGCAGCAAGTACAACGTGCGGCAGCCAGATTACTAACAGGTGCTGGGTGCAGGGAGCACACCACTCCACTGTTACACCAGCTCCGCTGGCTGCCAATTAGATTCCGAGCACAATTCAAAGTGCTGGTGTTAACCTATACCCCCTCGATGGACTGTCACCTTGTCGTGGTGAGGGGGCTTGCGTGTTCCAATGAACCTGTAGGCACAACAACTGGAGTCGTGCACTCCCAGGAGTGGCTGCGGGGGAGGTTCCAGACCAAGCACAGTCCGAAGACCCAAAGACCTCAACGGCGGAGCAGGCGGAGGATAACATGGCACAAGTTACAACGGCTGCGAAGGCGGAAGAAGGCTGCAACAGACTGAGAAGCCACGGTCATTGTGTTAAACTACATCACCAGTGGAACCTCACTCTGTGAAGTCTGTGTGTTGATCAGTTGTGCACTGACCTCCACACATTTAAAAAACCCATGCACAGGCGTCTTCCAAAGAAAATAAAAACAAACCAACCAAAGTCCCATGGCGATCAGCGAGTGGCAACGGGGGCAGGACTGTGAAATCTGGAAGCCCCGAGTCACAGACTGGCACATGGGCGGTGGGTACGGACTCAGTCGTTCTACCTCAAGGACCGAGGCAGTTGAGTAGTTCGGCAGCTGTATCCGCGACTGAGCAGCCCTTTTGAGGACCCACTCTGCTCACCCAAAATGGGGAGGGGGCTAGAAAAGGTGCCCTAAACATAGTCTGCCTCACTTATCCCTGACTGGACTGCCACGTCCAGTGGGGTCACCACCCTGCGGCCAAAAAAGAAAAATGAACTTCGGTACGTGGAATGTACGGACTCTGATGGACAACAGTGGCAGTGAACGCCCCGAACGCAGAACTGCCATCATTGCAAGGGAGCTGGGAAGCTTCAACATCGACATAGCAGCCCTTCAGGAGACCCGGAGAGCAGGAGAGGGACAGCTGAAGGAAGAAAAGGAGGCTACACCTTCTTCTGGAAGGGACTGCCCGAAAAAGACCAAAGAATGCACGGAGTTGGCTTCGCTATCAGAAATGATCTGATGAAACATCTGTCCGAAGCACCCACTGGCATCAACGAACGACTCTCAACCCTCCGAATCGATCTTGCCAAAAACCAACAGGCAACCATCATAAGTGCCTATGCACCAACACTAGATGCTGATGAAGACATCAAGGAGAAATTCTACTGTCAGCTGGACACCGCCCTATCTGGGATACCGAAGGAGGACAAAATCATCCTCCTGGGGGACTTCAATGCAAGAGTCGGGCGAGACTTCGATCTGTGGCCAGGGACCATCGGAAAAGACGGGGTTGGAAACAGCAACTCAAATGGCATCCTGCTTCTCACCAAATGTGCGGAGCACAACCTTGTCATCACCAACACGCTCTTCCGCCAGAAAAACAAGTTCAAGACATCATGGAAGCACCCCCGGTCAAAGCATTGGCACCTCTTAGACTATGTAATCACATGTGCCAGAGACCGCCGTGACGTGCTCCTCACAAGAGCCATGACAGGTGCTGACGACTGCTGGACTGACCACAGGCTAATTCGATCCTCGATGGCTATCAAGATCGCTCCCAAGCGCAGACTCCAAGGAAGGAAGACAAGGCGCAAAATGAACACCCAAGCCCTTCAAGAGCCCTCCAGACGAGCCCATCTCCAAACAGCACTCAAGGACCATCTACCTACAGTACACCCCGAAAATGTTGAGGAACATTGGAACAAACTGAAGACCTCCATCATCCAAGCCTGCGATACCAAGCTAAGAAACATTAAGACTGGTTTGATGAAAATGACATCGAGATCCAACAGCTAATTGACAAGAAAAGGAAAGCCTTCCAAGCATGGCAGAGAGACATCAACTGTGCTGCTAAGAAAAAGATCTATGCCAGTGCAAAAGCTGAGGTCCAAAGAAGGACAAGAGAACTCAAGAACATCTGGTGGACAAAGAAGGCCGAAGAAATCCAACACCTGGGAGATACCCATAATGCTCAGGGATTTTTCAAAGCCACAAAGGTCATCTACGGACCAAGAAACCATGGCATACAGCCTCTACGCTCATCAGATGGAACCAAACTCCTGAAGGACCAAAACTCAATTGCACTACGTTGGAAAGAACACTACCAAAGCCTCCTGAACAGCAGCTCCAATGTGGCCGAAGAGGTCCTCTCACAAATCCCACAACAACCAACCACGGATGAGCTTGCAGCACTGCCTAGTTTGGAAGAAGTCAGCAATGCCATCAGCCAACAGAAGAATAACAAAGCCAGTGGACCAGATGGGATCCCTGCTGAAATCTTTAAAGAGGGAGGACCTGAGCTGATACACCAACTCCACCAGCTCATAGAAAAAGTGTGGGTGACCGAGAAAATCCCAGCAGATTTCAAGGATGCCACCATCATCACCCTCTTCAAAAAAGGGGAAAGAACAGACTGCGGAAACTATCGAGGTATCTCCCTTCTAACCTCCGCTGGGAAAATCCTCGCAAGAATCCTTGCAAACCGCCTTCTGCCCCTCTCAGAAGACACCCTCCCAGAATCCCAGAATGGCTTCCGCCCCTCCGGAGGAACCGTGGACATGATCTTCATTGCTCGACAGCTTCAAGTAAAATGCAGGGAACAAAGCCAACCTCTGTACATGGCATTCATCGACCTTGCAAAGGCATTCGACACAGTGAATCGCAGCGCTCTCTGGAACATCCTCCACAAAATCGGGTGCCCTAACAAATTTGTGAACATCCTGCGGCTCCTCCATGATGACATGATGGCAACAGTCTTGGAGAGCAGTGGCTCCCAAAGTGACCCATTTAAGGTGGAATCCGGTGTCAAACAGGGATGTGTTATTGCCCCAACTCTATTCTCCATCTTCATCGCTATGATACTTCACCTTGTTGATGGGAAGCTTCCCACCGGAGTGGAAATAATCTATCGGACAGATGGCAAGCTATTCAACCTCAGCAGACTGAAAGCCAAAACCAAGGTTACAACAACATATGTTATAGAACTTAAGTATGCTGATGACAATGTCGTCTGTGCGCATTCAGAAGAAGATCTACAAGCCACTCTAAACACCTTCGCAGAAGCATACGAGAAGCTCGGCCTGTCACTGAAGATTGAGAAAACCAAGGTGCTGTTCCAGCAGTCACCAGCCAATCCCTCTCCAATGCCAGTAATACATCTTAATGGTGTAACATTAGAAAATGTGGACCATTTCCGCTACCTTGGCAGCCACCTCTCCACCAAAGTCAACATCGACGCTGAAATACAACACTGCCTGAGCTCTGCAAGTGCAGCATTTTCCAGAATGAAGCAGAGAGTGTTTGAGGACCGGGACATCCGTAGGGAGATCAAGGTGCTTGTCTATAAAGCTATTGTCCTCCCAACCCTGCTCTATGCCTGTGAGACGTGGACTGTCTACAGACGTCACATGCAACTCCTGGAACGATTCCATCAGCGCTACCTCCGGAAAATCCTGCAAATCTCCTGGGAAGACAAGCGGACAAACGTCAGTGTGCTGGAAGAAGCAAAGACCACCAGCATTGAAGCGATGGTCCTCCAACATCAACTCCGCTGGGCCGGCCACGTTGTCCGGATGCCTGACAACCGTCTCCCAAAGCAGTTGCTCTACTCTGAACTTAAGAACGGAAAACGAAACGTTGGTGGACAGGAAAAGAGATTTAAAGATGGGCTCAAAGCCAACCTTAAAAACTCTGGCATTGACACTGAGAACTGGGAAGCCCTGGCCCTTGAGCGCTCCAGCTGGAGGACAGCTGTGACCAGCAGTGCTGCAGAATTTGAGGAGGCACGAGTGGAGGGTGAAAGGGAGAAGCGTGCTAGGAGGAAGGCGCGTCAAGCCAACCCCAACCGGGACCGCCTTCCACCTGGAAACCAATGCCCTCACTGCGGAAGAAGATGCAGAGCAAGAATAGGGCTCCACAGCCACATACGGACCCACAGAGAAATCCATAATGGAAGACCATCTTACTCGTCCAACGAGGGATCGCCTAAGTAAGTAAGTAAGTAAGTTAACCTATAAAGCCCTAAACGACTCCGGCCCGGTTTACCTCTCTGAACGTATTCTCCCCTACGAACCATCAAGATTACTAAGATCGTCTGGAGGGGCCCTGCTCTCGATCCCACCGGCCTCACAAGCGCGGCTCGTGGGGACGAGGGACAGGGCCTTCTCGGTGGTGGCCCCACGACTCTGGAACTCTCTCCCAACAATCCTTACATTCAGGAAACAGGTGAACTCGTGGTTATAGAGACAGGCTTTCAAAGAATGAGACAACGATTTGGATGGAAGACGGTGTATATTCGATGTTTGAGTTTAGTATGACGACTGACCACTGTAGTTTTAAATATATGTGCTTTTTAAACGTTTTATTGTAATGTGTACTTTGATATTTTACTGATTGTATGTGTTTTTATGGTTGGAAACCGGGCTGAGTCCCTCTTATGAGGTGAGAAGCTTGGTATATAAAACTTTGAAATAAATAAATAAATAAATAAATAAATAAATAAATAAAGCTGAGGCTTTGCTAAGTGGGTGTGCACCTATTGCCTTTCTTTCTTTTCTTTTTTTTTTTTTTTTTTTTGCAGCAGCATTTTGAGAGTATCTTCTAGGCACTGCCAGTCTATTTTGTGTGTGTTTGAGGTAGGCACAAGCCTTTTTGGTTCATTATTGGTTCATTTTAGGGTCTCATTATATTCTAGGGAGTTCTGGGAGTTCTAGTTTTGCAGGATCTGCCGTATCTGTCTTGTGGGTCCTGAAGTGGTCATGAAATCCCAGGAATCACATGACATTATATAGTACTGTTGTGTTGCCTCAAGTTGTAGGCAGAGAAAAGGCATTATGGCCATAGTTCTGTAAGTGGGCTGGTGATTCCTTGAAAATACCTCTCTAGGAATCTAGGCATAATGCGGTGGACCACATTTGTTGTTCTTAGATTTAAAAAAATGTATTTATTTCCCCCACTTTCACAGGGGTTCTATGTGGCTATCTTTGGGTTTCTTTTAAAGGAGATTTTATTTCTAGAAACATTACGAATTTACTAAAAATCCATGGATGACCAAAACATTCTGACTCTTGATGGGATTTGCTTGCAGTGGAAAATGTGTCTTGTCCTCCAAATGTGGTCCCCACTCACTCCACTCCAGCAAACCATAACAGCAAAAAAAGATTTAATTTTAATCCCCAAAATCAATCTATGAGTTTTATTTTATTGATAGAGCATGTATTTTCATTAGCAGCTGAATATTTAATCCTATGAAAATGGATATAATTTAATTCATCTCTTCTCCTGTCTGTTCTGAAATCAGAATGTGCTTTAATTCTTATTCCTGCATCACTTTCAATGGGCATTCAAAACATAAGGTGGCTCTTCTGATGTTGAATGGCAAACAAACTGGGAGACATAACTCTAATGTATGTGTTAGTTAAAGGGAGCACCTTCAATTTCGTGTTTGATAAATGCATGATTTTTGTATTATTATTATTATTATTATTATTATTATTATTATTATTATGTTTATTTATATCCCACCTTCTCTCTGCATACAGAGACTCAGAGTGGCTCACAGTTAAAAGTATTATAATCATCAGCAGCAGCAGCATCTTTATTCATATCCTGCCCACAAGAACTCGGGGCAGTTCACAACAAAATCAATCACAATACATACATAAGCAAAAATCAAAAAGAGAAAACATCACATATAAACAATCATAAACAAAATTTTAAAAAATCATGATAATAAATACAACAGATTTTTTTCTGGGTTTAAAAACATATTGCACCATGAAGGCATAACCAGTTTAAAACCAATAGGTATTGACAAGGCTAAAAGACCACCATCATAATGAAAAGTAATCAACTATTTTTGAAAGCCAGCTTCCACATCCAGGTTTGTCATTCTGTGCAACTTAAAACTTAAAATATACAATATACAAATATTAAAACAGTATGAAACTATGGGCTCCTATTCAAAATCCAACAATGGAAAGATGGTAAATGGAAGGAAAAAAAGAAACTCCCTCCTTACATTATTAGACGACTGTATTTCAGTTTTGATCTGATTTATCTAATATTTGGACAGCTTATATTCCCTTCACTGATAAAATCTCCCTACAAAATTTTATAGTGATGGGACAAATCATCATTTTGTTTTTATAAGGAACAGAATTGTCATGGTTTTATAACTGAAAATACTCCATGCCTTAATGACAGGGCCACTCCCACATCTCTATAATTATATATGCTAGGACAAACCAAATTTATCAGACAGTTAACTTCCAGAAAGTACCAAAAAAATCTAGTGTAAAAATAAACTATTTTAAAAGAAAAAAACAAGAACAATTCAGACAGACAAAATGTTCAAGAAACAAAGGAGAATGCTTAGCAGCAGCTGGTGATAGCAGGTTTAGATTCAGTTCACAGCTGAAGAGATGAAGTGCCAAGAAAAAAGAAGAATTATTGTTGGAATGGGCCAAGTGTAGGACAAATTTGCAACAAATGAAAATAACAATGTCACAAACCATAGGATGTGTGGGAAGAAATAGTATAATATGTGCATTCTGTGTACTATGCTTTTGAAGACCACATCTCCTTGAAATTTTTATCAAAGATCACAACTTGAGAAAAGGAGTAAATTAGTGTCATAGTTTCACTAAAGAGATGCAATGTAGACACTCCAAGTTGAGTGATAGCCATCCCAGGAGACAGATATGGGTTTCAAAACAATCCTGAGAAATTGATAGGAGCATCAAAACAAACAAAAATGAAAGAAAATAGCAGAAATAAAAGTAAAGTTCTGGATTTATTAAAAAAAAATCCCCACATTAATCCAGCATTATTTGCCATCAGAACTTTTTTTTAAAAAACTATCTAGACAGCAGATCACAATCTAAGTGTATTTAAATTACATAGTATCCATTTCATACCACTTTGTCATGGCTTCATCCGAAGGCATCTTGAAATCAGTAGTGGCCGATAGCTCTAATATCAATGGGAAATTAATCCTGCTCATAGTGCAGCCCAACTTTTAAGGTGTTATCAAAGATGTTGAATAAAATAGGAGGTAAAGTTCAGTACCCTAGTTAGCTCCTTAACATTTATTTGGCCATGTCCTGTTATATGTAACTATATATGGAGTGGCTTCTAACACACACGTTCAAGCCACCAACCACTCTTTCATGTAATTTGTAGTATTATGAAGGACTTAGAATTATATATTTAGAGTGCTCTAGTCCACTCCCCTGAACTACATTCTTCAAGTACTTGATCTGTACTACAGAATTAAACTGATTTACTAATCATTCCCCTTTTTTTCCAGAGTATCGGGGTGCCTTCTATGTACTTCACCAGACTAAAAAACCCTAGATACCTTCAGGCTTTTGGCCAGTAATGGGAGTAGTGCAATATGAGACTACAAATTAATATAATGATGACTTAGATTAGCCCTGGAATACAATTTGGATCATGTGATATTAATTGATGTTTTAATGCTGTTTTTAATGGGTTTGGTTTTCACATTTTTGTTTATTTACCGATGTATTAATATACGGCATTGAATTGTTGCCTTTGTAAGACTGCCCTGAGTCCCCTTTGAGGTTGAGAAGGGCAGGATATAAATGTGGTAAATAGAAATAAATCAATAAATGGAACTATGAGAATTAAAATTGTATGGAACTTGTACAATTTGTGTGATGTAGTGACTTAGAAGGGGCCAATCGAAACCTAGACTACATCAACAGAATTAAAACATTCAGGTCATGAGAAATAATGGTACCACTCTAATCTACTTTGTCACACTTTACCAAGAGAACTGTGTTCTGTTCAAGGCATTGTTGATTAAGAACAATATTGATGAGCTATTATATCCAGGGGAAAACAGCAAAGGTCTGACTCTGTGAGGAAGAGTTGAAAGAACGGCACAAATTTAGATTAGAAAAGAAGCAATTACAAAACAGGTTGGAGATGTTTAGATGAAACTTGTACATCTGTAACATACAGGGCCGTAGCCAGAAAAAAATTTCGGGGAGGGTTGACAATTTTTTTGGGGGGGGGGTGAAAATTTCGGGGAGGGTTGAAAATTTTGGGGGTGGGTGGGGTTGAAACCTGCCTCCTAGCTCACGCTGAAGCAAAGAGCACAGCAGGGGACAGAGCAACCTTCAATAGCCTGCAGCTCCACCCCTGTCAACCACCTCCACCAAGTCTGGCCCCCAACTTGGTTGCTTCACTACATCGGCTATTGCTGCAAGTAATGACATTGTGAATAAATTGTCAATATTTGCTTGAGATAGTGCTTACAGTTCTGGAGGGACTCTTAATTTTTTGCATCTCATAGACTTAGCATGGGGATTTGGTTAACCAGTTAAAATTCATGAGTAAGCCAGTTTTTTTAAAAAAATCTGAAACATTTCAGGGGGGGGGTTGAACCCCTAAAACCACCCCCTCGCTACAGGCCTGGTAACATATATTTTGAGCCAATTTATTTCTTGCCATACTGAAAGATAGAATCCATACCAAGAAGTTCAAATGATAAGAAAGATGGATTTCAATAAACATTAATAAAACAGGTGCAAGTAGTTTGTAGTTTAACAGTAAAACAGAAGTCTTGTAAGGCTCTTCTTCAATTGATTTGATGATAGACAGAAAAATGAAGATTGAATTGCCACATATCAGGGATTCTGAAGTAATGGGTTTGTTGCATTCTTGGAGTGTTTAAAGTTCCTTCTTTATGATTTCACAATTCCAAAGCTGGAAGCATACATTATGTTAAAACCATTATGAATGATTTTTTAAAAAAACTTAAACCAACCATCTAGAGCCAATTTAAGTTGGAATAGAAAGTTTAAACTTTTCCCCACACTAGTCTCATGAAATATTAGTTTCCCTCCATGTATCAAAAAGCAATATTTAAAAAGGATCGCATTGATACTAATGAGAACATATTTTATTATTCTTATTTTGCACACTAGCTGAAATATTATTTTTGTTTGGTTGGTTTGGTTTTTTATTGTTTCCAAAGGGAGCATGATGCAATAGAAAATACAAATGAATATGTAAATGTGTTCAGACTTTCTGTTGCTCGAGTCTCAACAAGTCTTTTTTCTAAAGGGACAAAATATAGCCTGACCAAAAAAATTGCTGAACTTGTTTTCATTCACCTCCTAATTTTTGGTTGCATTTCATATGAGCAAAGTGTTTCCAGATTGAATTTTGTATCATTTCCTAATACTTGAAATTAGTTGATCTTGTTCCTAATACAAGATCCCATGACCACATTTTAGACACCAAATTGTGACTTCTGAAGGCATAACAAAAATTTGTATTGGTGCAGTCTTTCCCTTGTGCCTTTATTTTCCTGTCTATCCTGCTCGCTTGTTGATGATCCTGGCTCAGTTTAAGACAGATTTGTGTCTGAACCAAGGCAGTCTGATTTAAAGTTGATTGTTTAATGTTAACATACCATAAGTTCTGAAATCTCCAGAAAACGCCATGTTTCCTGCTTTCAAAAAAAAAAGTTGGTATCACTGCTGTGTAGTGGGAAGCCAGCACAAGTGAACGAGTAGTGCCAATCATCAGTAGCTATTGACTGGCATTGTGGTGAAGGTTAGAGATAAGCGTCCTCATTCCATTTCCCTCCAAGTACGAAGTTCGTGCTGTAATATGCTACCTAAATGCTAAGGGCATGCATGCTGCTAAGATTCATAGTAAAATCATTTTAGTTTATGGAAAGGATGTCAAGACAGCATGTGACAAAATGGGTACAGAATATATTGTGAGGTCATGAAGAAACTTCACTGAGCCATTAAAAAAAAACCATCATGAGATGCTGATGGAAGGAGTCTGTGTCCTTCATGAAAATGCGCATCCACACTCTGCTCATGCAACACTATTTATTTATTTACTTACTATACTTGTACACTGCCTTTCTCAGCCTATCGGCAACTTAAGGTGGTTTACAACAAGTCAGTACACATAATATCAAAATACAAATTAAACATTAAAAACAATATAAAAACCACAACAGAAACAATAAAACCAACATCATTAGCATCTCCTAGTTAAGAACATTGTCCAATTCCATTGTCAAATGATTCCAATTCCTATATCAGTTATTCTGCATTTGTAAACACTTGCTCAACAAGAGTTGGTGACTTCATTTTGTTGAGATGTTTTAAGCCACCCCTCTCACAGCCTGTCTCGCACCCAGTGACTATCATCTGTTCACTAAATTGAAGGAACGCCTTGGTGAAAAACACTTTTCCGAAAAAGGTGGAGGGAAACTTCTATGACAAAGAAATCAAAAACTCATCCCATGGATGACAAAACGTATTGAACTGAATTGAACTGAATTTTGATTATGTGGAAAAATAATGTAATACCTATGCTAGAATCCATGTAAGTCTGTTAAAATATATTCATTCTTAGTATTTTAAAAAATCTTGTAACCTTACTTTTTGGATAACCCTCATAATTAGACTTAGTGGGGTTTTTTTAAAAAAAAGGGAGATACAATTGAAAATTGTAACTGTCTCACTTAATATTTAATTTTTAAATATTTAAATTTAAGTCTGCTTGTAGGCTTTTAAATTATAATCAATAAAATTTTAAAGTGCTCAAATTTGACCGAGTCAGGTATCAGGTAAATAAAGCAGAGTCAGCTATAAGGTAAATAAAGCAGGAGGGGTCATGCCTTTAAACTATGGATATTTAAACAGAAAATGTTTGCTTCATTCATGCTATAAGCATGCCCAGTGGAGGCACTGGCAAATCAAACTGGATCAGGAAAGGAACAACTTGCCAGCCTTCAACATGTCATTTGGCAGATGATGGTTCTTGCAAATGCCTTTTGGGATCTCATTTGCACAAGAGTTTTTCCAAAGAAAGCACATGAGGTGCTAGAAGGCTCGCACAGAGTGGGTGTCATAGTTGAAGATATTCCAATTTATAGTGCTATAAAAAAAACAACATGCCAAAAAATATGATTAAGCGAAACGCTGTAAGTACAGCATTGAGATGAATCAAGACTGGGTTTGGGAATCAATTAAGGGTGGATCAAATAGGACATGTTGGAAAAAGAAATTATGTCATGACAGAAAGCAAATGTAGAACCATTATTTGCCTCAAGAAAGAGCCAAAGAGGGAGAGAGGGAGGGAGGGAGGGACGGACAGTGGGAGGGAGGAAGATTGGATACTGCCTTGGTTGTAGGAAAGTAAGTGACCAGCTTTCATTGATATGAATGGGAATGGAGTTTTACCCTTCAAATGTAGTTCATGCATTCATAATGCTGCACAAATGCTATTACTTTGTCTCTTTGAACAAGGCACAAGCAAAACAAGCTAATTGGAACTGTGGAATCAGCAGTGAATATCAACTGTCTAAGAATACCTAAAAGTTTGGTAACACAAATGACATTCAAATGCAGTAAATGTGTTCACAGTTTTATTGTCCAATGTCCAATGTCCAATGTTTATTATCCAATGTCCTTGGCGAGGCCGCCTTATCGGGAGCGGCTCAGGACTTCATGTCTGCCATGGCAACCATGGGGCTGTCCCAACAGGTATCTGGCCCCACCCACAGTGCTGGACACACATTGGACTTGGTTTTCTGCCAGGGATGGGAGGAAGGTGGCGGTGTTGAGGAGTTGTCCATCTCTCCGTTGCCATGGACCGACCACCACCTGGTCAGCTTTAGACTCACTGCACCCCCTAACCTCTGCAGAGGTGGAGGACCCATTAAGTTGGTCCGTCCCAGGAGGCTTATGGATCCGGATGGATTCCTGACGGCTCTTGGGGATTTTCCTGCCACCTCGGTTGGTGATCCTGTTGATGCCCTGGTCGCTCTCTGGAATGGGGAGATGGCTAGGGCAATAGACACGATTGCTCCAGAACGTCCCCTCTCAAGTAGCCGAGCTAAACCAGCTCCTTGGTTTACTGAGGAGCTGGCAGTGTTGAAGTGAAAGAAGAAGGAACTAGAGAGCGTGTGGCGTTCGGATCCAAGCGAGCCAAATCGAACACGGTTTGTGTCCTTTTTAAGGGCATATGCCGCGGCAATAAAAACCGCAAAGAAGACTTTCTTTGCGGCCACTATTGCGTCTGCAAAGAACCGTCCGGCTGAACTGTTCTGAGTTGTCAGAGGCCTTTTAAAACCCACCATGCAGGATGGGTGCCCTGATGACTCGGCAGCTCGCTGTGAAGCCTTTGCTCAGTTCTTTGCAGACAAAGTCGCTTTGATCCGCTCTGGTCTGGATACCATATTAACAGCAGTCTCTGAGGATGTAACACGAGCATCTGCTTGTCCGGTTTTGATGGATTCATTTCAATTGGTGCAACCTGAGGATGTGGACAAGGTGCTTGGAGGAATGAGAGCTACCACATGCATCCTAGACCCCTGCCCATCCTGGCTTCTGAAGGAGGCCAGAGGGGGATTGGCCGAGTGGGTGAAGGTGGTGGTTAATGCCTCCCTTCAGGAAGGCAAAATTCCAGCCAGCTTAAAGCAAGCTGTAATAAAACCAGTGTTGAAAAAACCATCACTGGACCCCACTCAATTCGTCAACTGTCGGCCTGTTTCCAATCTCCCCTTTTTGGGCAAAGTCCTAGAACGTGTGGTGGCCTCACAACTCCAGGCATTCTTGGTAGACACGGATTATCTGGATCCGGCACAGTCTGGCTTTAGGCCGGGGCATGGTACCGAGACAGCCTTGGTCGCCTTAGTGGATGATCTGCGCCGGGAGCTCGACAGGGGGAGTGTGTCCCTGTTGGTGCTGCTGGACCTCTCAGCGGCCTTCGATACCGTCGACCACGGTATCCTTCTGGGACGCCTCACGAGAATGGGTCTTGGAGGTACTGTTTTACAGTGGCTCCGCTCATTCCTTGAGGGTCAGTCTCAGAAAGTGTTACTGTGAGACTCCTGTTCAACCCCACAACCTTTGTCTTGTGGGGTTCCTCAGGGTTCAATATTGTCTCCCATGTTATTTAACATCTACATGAAGCCGCTGGGGGAGATCATCCGGAGTTTCAGAGTGCGATGTCATCTGTACACGGATGATGTCCAACTCTGTCACTCCTTTCCACCTGCTACTAAGGAGGCTGTCGAAGTCCTGAACCGGTGCTTGGCCGCTGTGACGGTCTGGATGAGGGCGAACAAATTGAAATTGAATCCAGACAAGACAGAGGTACTCCTGGTTAGTCGTAAGGCCGAACAGGGTATAGGGTTATAGCCTGTGTTGGATGGGGTCACACTCCCCCTGAAGATGCAGGTTCGCAGTTTGGGTGTGATCCTGGACTCATCGCTGAGCCTGGAACCCCAGGTTTCGGCGGTGACCAGGGGAGCATTCGCACAGTTAAAACTCGTGCGCCAACTGCGCCCGTACCTTGGGAAGTCTGACTTGGCCATGGTAGTCCACGCTTTGGTTACATCCCATTTAGACTACTGCAACGCTCTCTACGTGGGGTTGCCTTTGAAGACGGCTCGGAAGCTCCAATTAGTCCAACATTCGGCAGCCATGATACTAACAGGAGCGGAGCGCAGGGAGCATACAACTCCTCTGCTGCACCAGCTCCACTGGCTGCCGATTTGCTACCAGGCTCAATTCAAAGTGCTGGCATTGGCCTTTAAAACCCTAAACGGTTCTGGCCCAACCTTCCTATCCGAACGTATCTCGGCCTATCAGCCCACCAGGACCCTAAGATCTTCTGGGGAGGCCCTGTTCTCTATCCCGCCTGCTTCACAGGTGCGGCTGGCGGGGACGAGAGACAGGGCCTTTTCTGTGGTGGCCCCTCGGCTATGGAGCGCCCTTCCCATGGAGGTAAGATCAGCCCCCTCACTGATGGTGTTCCGAAGAAGATAAAAAACCTGGATGTTCGAACAGGCATTTGGTTAATCGGTACAATGAATGTGATGATTACAGGAATGGTAATATGGACGACGAAACTGGATCACGATTTTAGTCATGAGATGCATTGGGTTGTTATTGTTGTGTCAATATTGTGTATTATGCTTTTATGGTTTTAAATTGTATATTGTTGGCTGTTGTACCTTTGTTGTAAACCGCGTTGAGTCGCCTGTTAGGCTGAGAAACTGCGGTATACAAGTAATAAATAAAATAAAATAAATAAATATTGTGAAAAGTTTTGACAAAAGCAACTTTAACATAAATGGCAATGCTCCTATTGTTTCTACAAGTTTCAAATAATTTTAAACAGGATTTCTTTTTAAAATTTTATTCTTCTTTCTTGCCCATCCATCCAAATGTACCTTGATTACTTCAAAAGAAAACACCACTATTTAAAAACAATTAACATGTTCAATACATTATATGTGGATCCCAGAGTGTTCTGAAGCAACCAGAGAAAATTGTGCATTACCCTTTCAGAAACTGAAAAAAAGTAACAAAGACATAAGTATGCATATGGAATTGAACAGGCTAGTTTTAATCTTTTTACATACAGAAGCATAAATAATTGTTTCCGCAGGCTTTTTGACTGGCACAAACACAAAACCACACTTCAAGGTTGTATCCTACATTTATCCATTCATGCTTGCTATCACATGCAATTGTATTTCACATTGCACAAATATTGTTTGGGCATTCTCCTAGGAGTGGCCACAAAGATAACAAACTCAGTCTTGCAGATGCTTAGAGTTAACTAAAACTTTGCCACTGTCACACTAAAGGTAACTGAAAGAAGATTGGTGCTGAAATCCAGAATGAATTGCTGTTCTCATGGCAGCAAATCCCCTAGCTGGCCCTCTATTAATAAGAATGTGGTGGCCCAGCCTTCTAATTTATGTATTTCTTTCTGCCCTGTCAGCAATACTGATTTTTCAGTTACTATTATGTGCCTTCATGTTGACTACAACATATCATTATACTACCATAAGCATTTCTTGGAATAATGTATTCAAAGGTGGTTTGCCATTGCCTTCATCTAAGGCAATGGTTCACAACCTCTGATCCTTCAGGTGCTTTGAACTTCAGCTCCCACAGTACCTAACAGCTGGTAAGATGCCTGGGATTCTGGGAGTTGAAGTCCAGAACACCTGGAGGACCAAAGCTTGGGAACCACTGCTCTAAGGCCAAAGGAGTGTAACTTATTTAAGGTCACCTAGGGGAATTTTATTGCTGAGTGGGCATTTAGATACTGATCGCCTAGAGACTACATCCAGTGCTTAAACCATTATAGCAGTGGCAAAGTCTTACAAAGACTTTACTTGTATATGCTTGAACACAAAGAAAATGTTTCTTTAGACCAATGACCTAGAGTACAAAGGGGTGTAAGAGGGGAATGCCCCTTAGGAAGCAAGCATAGCAGACCCCAATACTAGCAGTTTTATAAATAGTATTTTTTATTCATTTTACCAGAAATAGCATAAAACCACAATACAACACAATACACATATTGAAAAGAGACAGAGACAGAGAAAAAAATACTAGCAGTTTTGAAGTCTTTAAGAAAATGGGACAGAAGCTGGTAGAAGCAGTTGGATCCTTCATCAGCATGTCAGAGGACAGGTGAGAAGAACCCTTACCTTTAGCAGCCAGAATGTGGGCCTAGTGAATCCTGTCGGCCTGAACAGTTAGAATGTGGGCTTAGCGAAGCCCTGACGGCCATCTTAGGATAGGGAAACAGGGAGGCGCCATCTTAGGTCAGGTTTTCTTAGGGGGGAGTGTCCTAGTCCAGTAAGCAAAGAGTAGATGGCCAGGATTGGCTAGGGGGCGGAGCCTAACATTCAAATAGAGGAAAAAGTGTACCTTTTGAATTTGAGGCTTGAGTTTTGGCAGTTGGGATTTGTCATTTCGGAGTTAGGTAGTTGGTTGGTGTTCACAGTTGGATAGTGCTAGATAGGAGAATTGAGTTAATCTTTTGTAGTAATCAAGGGCTAGGGGAATTAGCCAGGAATACTGACAGTGGGAACAGGACCTTGCTTATGGTCTGTTTCTTTTATTCCTGAGGAAGGCTAGGCCGAAGTTGTTCGGCTAGATTCCAGAAAGTGGGAATTTGGTTTGGAATTATCATCAGAGATTAATTTCCTGAGATAATCTCCTGTTTGTTAACTCTAGATTTGAACCCAGAACCCATCTAAGAATTGAACATCAAACGTAACCAAAAGCTTTTGTCCCATTAACTTACAGAAACCATTACGCATTTGTACCAGAAGAGTTTAAGCCTGTTAAATAAATGTTTTATTATAGTTAACACATTACAACGCCCTGTGTGTGAACGTCATTGGTATTTAAACCCTCTGAGGAAAAATAAACACCATAGTAACACAGAAGGGTGTTACTAAGTATCCTCTCCACACATATTACTCAGCCTGAATACTAAGCAATAAGGTGGCAGCGTACCCCAATTGAAGAAACAGTTTCAAAATATCACAGTTCAGACATCATTCAAATATAGCTATACAGAGTTATATCTTTACCTGTTTTATCAATCTCCCTTCTGTGATAATCATCATCATCATCATCATCATCATCATCATCTTTATTTATACCCTGCCACCATCTCCCCAATGGGGACTCGGAGTGGCTTACATGGGGCCAAGTCCGAACAAGAATTACAATATAACAATACAAATTGCAATAAAATAAACAACATAGCATTAGAATATAAATCATCAAAGCATATAAAACAATATACACAGAACATAGGAACTAAACATAATAACAGAATGACAGAGGGCAGGCCGCATGTACATAACATGATTTAAAACCTCCGGGTGAGATAAGGGGGCAGAACTAATTGTAAGGGAGAACTCATAGAGAGATAGGAAAATAAGCAAACCTACAAACATGGGGGGGGGGGGACTCCTGGGATAAGAATGTTGGAGGAGCACAGGCATAAAATTTTGTGGCAGAGCCAGGTCTTGAGACTCTTTTTAAAGGTTTCCAAGGTAGGGGCTTTCCTGATCTCTCTGGGCAATGAATTCCAGAGAAGGCTCTCTCCCTTGTGCCCACAAGGCATATATAAAGAAGTTCCTTAGTGGGAAGTTCCTTATAAGTTGGTGAAGCAGCGTTGGAATTATTTTATATCTTTCCCTGTCTGATAAATTTAAATTATCTTAAAATCTTTTCTACAACTCGGCCTTCTTCTTTCCTTGTTGCTACCATTATAACAGGAAAATCCTAAAACAAACGTATGCAATAAGGAACATCTGACAACTTTGGGTGTATCTATACTGTAGAAGTAATTCAGTTTGACACGACTAAATATGACTCAGTGTTATGGAATTATAGAAGTTGTAGTTTTACAAGGTTTTTGGAAATCTCTGCAAAAGAGTGCTGGTGCCTCACCAAATTACAGCTCCCACGATTCCATAGCATTCAGCCATGACAGTTACAGTAGTATCAAATTGCACTAATTCTACAGTGTAGATGTACCCTAAATTATTACATTTTTTCAAAGGCAGATGCTGATCTGAGTTCCATGAGAGTTTAATAAATAACTTGCAGGCTGAATATATCTGCATATAATAATGCAACTTACCTGTTACATGTTCATGCAATTTACCACAGTAACAAGTACAAATATGTGTAAAGCAATGGTGCTTCCCATCTTCCCCTTCTCCCTCATGAACACACTCATACACACACACATATATATTCAGACATATGCTGAGGCATCTCAGGACCTCATAAAGAGATTGACTGAAGAGGAAGCGCTCTGCTTGTTGTTCAGCATTGCAGGGTGTGTAGCTTCTTCATTATGCACTCTTGAAGAATCTCTGCTGAGCCTGCTGTGATGAGTACAAGTCTGGGAGAGAAGCCACCAATCATCTGCAGAAACCTCTATTCCTTTTTCCCACTGGAGTCCTACATCTTCCCGTTTCTCTTCAGCAGCCTGTTTTCTTTCTCTTTCTGTGTGTAAGATTGTAGATTGTAGTTTCTGGTGTCAGATCTGTGGGCTTGCATTAAAGCTGACAGCAAGCCCACTTTGTTCTAAAAGTTTGCTCTGATGTCACAATACTTGCAAGTTCTGTTTATTGGCAGGAACAGGTTCAGTATGAGGACACTTTTTAACTTGAACCTATTTTTGTCTGAAAAGCCTCCTCATGTGAGGTTTTCAGGGAGCCGTGAATAACCTGTCCTAAGCCATCAAGAACAACATTTTATGTTCTTTTCTGTGACACCTGGACAATTCCTGAAACCATAGAAACAACCTATTATCTTAACATAAGAGGTATAACTGAAGTCATGTCCTACTTTGAGGAAGCTTCCTGAAACAACAAAGAGAAAGAGAAGAGCCATGATGATTGGTCCCAGCTGAAGCCTGTTGCCTAGTCCATCCCAGGCAACAGCTGCAGATTGAGAGGAGAAGACAGAGGCACTTCATCCTGTTGAGCGACATAATTTTACGCAAAGTGTCAGGCATTAAATACATGATGCTGTGCTAAAGAGGCCAGCTGGACTGATTAACTGCTGGCTATAAATTAGCTCACAGGGCTTAAACTCTCTAAATATATATACAAGATTTCATCTTAAATTGGAAGCCAAACAGGGTCGAACTGCTTGGTACTTGGATGGGAGAGCTCTGGTACTGTAGATTATATTTCAGTAACTGTCAAAGCCCTCACTGAGTATCCCTTACTATGGAAATACTTTGAAATTCATGGGGTCACCAAATGCCAACAGGTGACTTTAAGGCAAGCACACAGACATAGCTCAGGACATACCAGGTGTGGTATGACAGCAATTCTCAAACTTCTATGAAAGCCATTCCCTGCCTGACATCTCTGGTTTTCTGGATTCCTGAACTTTGGAGGACTATTCCTTATCTCAGTTCCTCTCTCAGCTTCTTCTATTTCAGCTTTGCACAGTTTTCCCTATAAACCAAACTTTCATTAAACCAAGGGCCACATCAGCCTTAGGTTGCCTTCAAAGGGCCATTTGTAATTGTAAAACTGTATACATTTAACAAAAAAAGCCTGCTCCCTCTTCCTAATGATATCCTTTCACATATTTATACATGGTTATCATGCCTCCTCTCAACCTTCTCTTCTGCAGGGTAAACATACCCAGCTCTTTAAGATGCTCCTCATAGGGCATGATCTCCATAGGTAGTAATTAGGGCTGGGCGGTTTCGTTTCGTTAATTCGTAATTCGTTAATAATTCGTTATTTTTTTCAATTACAAAACGATAACGAACCATTCTGGAGCAATTATTAAAAAAAACAAATTTTCAAAAATGTTTTGTAAATTTATTTATTTATTTATTTATTAGCTGCATTTGTTGACCGCCGTTCTCAGCCCTTTAGGGCGACTCACGGCGGTGTACAACATATAAAAGGCAATTTACAAAAGGCAATAACAAAATAACAACATATCCATAATACAACAGTTATATAGTTACACTAAAAAAAATCCGCTCCGTCTCAAGTAGAATCGTAACCAATCTCATAATCCATATTCCGTTCCAGTCGTCCTTGCCAAATTATTGTAGCACTTAGTTAAATGCCTTCTCAAATAGCCATGTTTTTAGGCTCTTACGGAAAGACATAAGGGAGGGCGCCTGTCTGATGTCAACAGGGAGGGTGTTCCACAACCGGGGGGGCACCACCGAGAAGGCCCTCTCTCTCGTCCCCGCCAGACGTGCCTGTGAGGCAGGTGGGATCGAGAGAAGGGCCTCCCCAGACGATCTCAAGGCCCTCGTGGGCTCATAAATGCTTCGTATTTCGATATTGTATTCGTTTCGTTATTGTTTTGAGGTCGTTTCGTTATTATTTCCGCATGTCTGGGCCAGTTTTATGGTTTAATTAGTGAAAAAAATTATAATATCACACCAACAGTCAACAACAGAGGGAGAGGGAAGCTTCAGAAGGTTTTGGAGGTTTTTTAGCGTATTTCGCGGTCGCGTCTGCCATTAACGAATCGATTCGTTATTGTTTCGGAAATCGATTCGTTAATTTTTTACCATTTACGAAATTTTGTAAATATCGAACTTTTTAAAAGGAAAATTTTGTAATTATTTTAAATATCGAAACAAAAAAAAACCCCAAATACAAATCGATTTTAGAAACAAATTTTTCCGTTGTTACCCAGGTCTAGTAGTAATATAATGTTCTGGAGCAGTGAGTTCAACTGTTGAACAGCTCGTATGGTCAGGAAGTTCTTCCTAATGTTCAGATGGAATCTTCTTTCCTGCCATTTGAACCCATTGATCTGAGTCCTAAGCCCCTTCTATGCTGCCATACAATCCAGACTATTAAAGCAAATAATCTGTTCAACATTTGAACTAAGTGCTTCGGAGTGTAGTGAAGCTCCTTCTTTGGAGGCTCTTAAACAGAAGCTGCCCATCTGTCAGGGATACTTTGTGCTTTTCCTTCATGGCAGGGGGGTTGGACTAGATGGCCCATGTGATCTCTTCCGACTCTAAGATTCTATGAGGAAGAGACAGTTGTATGACAGTTCTATGAGGAAGAGACAGTTGTAGCAACTAGCAAAATATGATGCCAGTCCTTGGTATTTTGTCTGCCACAGCAGCAAATCAAATAACTTAAGAGGTACAGGTGCAGACTGTCTTTTTTGCATACTCAGAGATACTGAATGCCTGGATAAGTCTTTTAAATAGAATAAATATGCTGTGTGTTATTTGGCACACTGAACATTATATTACTAATCTTTTAGAGATAGATATTAGTTATATAATCAAACAGATTGCCAGAATTAATGATGTATTGATGAATATTCACATTAGGCTTTGGTTATCTAATTATAACTGGTACAGGCCAGTGATAAAGTCATGGTAAAAATATGGAGAAAGAAAATGTGTATGTAACAACAATTGAAGTGCTTTCTAAGGCTGCAGAATGAGGGGGAAAGTCCTGCATGATTTAGGTCTTATGAAATTAAAACAGATATACACAAGCACAAAACTATTTTTCAAGTTTTGCTAGCCCTCTTATCAACTTCAATGGAAGCTGGTCACACTCAATGTAGTCTGCTTATAAATGTCACCACAGGTATATTAGTTTGCCAGAATGTGTGTTAGCAATTTAGAAGGCTTTATTGCTCTCTGCTCAGGTTCATGTTGTGACACTGCTTCCTGGGTCAGCCTGTCAAGCAGCATAACTCTTTATTTCAGCTATGTTGGCAGGGAAAATCTCAGGTGGAAGCTAAAATCTACTTACTAAATTTTAATGAAGGGAAAATTGGAAGGGAAAAATCTTATAGAAAAAAAAAGTCAGCTTGCCTTTCTCTACACTCATCTGCAAGATATTCTTGAAAACATCAGCTGTTCTTTAGCTGAATGTTCCGACTCTTCAATATTTAATAGGACTTTTATTCTTATTGTTTGCATTTCCTAAAGTTCCCAATGCATGCAGAAGTAGGCTTTCAATTAGCAACAGCTCTAAGGAAATACTAGTAGAATGTTGAGCACTTGATGCTTTGTTTATCTGATTTTTCCATGCAACTACCATATACCTTTAGCTTGAAATATTATATTAAATTATAGATTGAGAACCCACTAATCCAAAATGCTCCAAACTAAAAGATTTTTTTATTTCAGATTTTGGAATAGTTGCATAAGGTGATATGTTGGAGATGGGACCCAATTCTCAATCCAAAATTCATTTATGGTTCATGTACATTTTAGCACATAGCTTGAAATTTTATAGATAATTTTATGTAAGAAACAAAGTTTTTCTACACTGAACCATCAGAAAACAAGGGTGTCGCCATCTTGCCACCCAGGTGGACAATTTTAGTTTCTGTAGCATTTTGGATTTCAGATTTCTATATAAGAGATACTTAATTTTCAGTCTAGAATTTGCCTGGAATTTATAGCAGTGTCTCTTCACATGCTTCAACTGCAGATGATGACGATGATGATGATGATGATGATGATGATATTTTTTGAGTCTTTGACTTAGCAAAAAAAGGTTAAAAATAAGTAAAACAATATGTTGGTGTAAAATAGGATAAAATAAATATAATTAAAGCTTTTAAAGCTTTTAAGTATTACTACATTTTTCACTTGGAAATATGGATAGGAAACCATAATCCACAGAGAGAAAGAATGAGAGAAATTGATGAGAATAATGTGCCACGGGCTATCTAAAGCCCTTAAAATGTTCTTTTTAGTATCAGGTCAATTCTAAGTAAAAGTTACATTCCTGTGAATATATCTGCATTTTATGGAACAAATCAACATTTGCAGGTCTGGGAGACCAAAATTGAAATTGGGTTGATGTAGGTTTTTCAAATTCAAAATTTAAATTCTTGCTTGATGATCTTGGACAAGTCACGTTCTCTCAGCCTAAAATGAAAGCAATGAGAACCTCCCTCTGAACAAATATTGTCAAGAAAACCACATGAGGGTTTCCACATATAAAAAAACAACATGAAGTCACAAAGTAAAATAATCAGTAAATAATTAATTGTTCTTACAGTGTTTTGGACATAGTTTATTGTGCTATTTATTACTTTAGGTAAAGGTAAAAGTTTTCCCCTGACATTAAATCCAGTCATGTCCGACTCTGGGGGTTGGTGCTCGTCTTCATTTTTAAGTTGAATAGCTGGAATTGTCCATAGACACCTCCAAGGTCATGTGGCCAGCATGACTGCATGGAGTGCTATTACCGTTCTGCCAGAGTGGTACCTACTCACTTTTGCATGTTTTCGAATTGCTAGTTGGCAGAAGCTGAGGCTAACAACAGGAGCTAACCCTGCTGACCGGATTTGAATAAGCAACCTTTTGGTCAGAAAGTTTAGCAGCTCAGCGATTTAACCCACTGCATCATCAGGGGCTCCTACTTATTACATTACAGTTGTTCTATTTCTTGGTTGGGTTTCTTCAATGAAAGAGAAAAAAAACAGGATTTACCAGAGAATATGAGGAAAAGTTTTTTTGTTGTTAATTACCCCTTCGTTGAGGAATATCAGGACAGTGTATAAATAATATAACAGAAACAATTTAAAACAGCTTAAAATTTAAAACAATGCCAGAGGAGGAAATTACGTTCAAATACCTTTACTCTTCCATTATTCTAATCCAAATAATCAGTGCCAATCCCATAAATTCTATTAATTTTGTCTTTATGCTGTATAATAACTTGTTATAGAGAGCCTTCCCCATTTGTTGCCCATCTCAATTTAGGGATTTAAAGGTATGAACCCACACTTTGATTGCATCCCAGAAGCCAACTAGTAATCTTTGTAAAATTGGCATGAATAACTGCTCGCCTCTCCGCAATCATGTTACTATGTTTGTTCCAGAAGCAGATTCTGGACATATTCCAATACTGTTATATGGTAGTGTATTGTGTATGTGTGTGTGTGTGTGTGTGTGTACGGGTCTTCAAGTTGCCTGTTGACTTATAGCATCTTCATGAATTTCATAGGTTTTTCTTAAGCAAGGAACACTCTGAGGTGGATTTACCAGCTTCTTCCTCTGAAATATTCTAATCCTGAAATAAACAGAATGTGTATAATTAGGGCAAGATCGTCTGTTCCCAGAGAAAGATGTCATATGCACATCCCCAAACTCCAGAAATTCACTTCAGGCAATTTTGTGTGATGTTGTTATATAACACAGAGAGGAAGATAGAATGAAACCTCCTTATACATACCTTTCAATAATAATTGGAACCACATGTCTGAGATTTTTGATACCTATCCCTTCTATATTATGGCTTATGTTATCACAACAGCAAAAAATATTCACAGAGCCATTATAGATATGCTCCTTTCTTTTTGCTCCTCAATTAGATCATTACAAGGATGATCAAAGTAAATTTCATTCCAAAGCAGGTGAGAAACTAGACTGGAACGCTAATATATGCACAATATTTTTTTCAAGTCATGCATCTTAAAATTTGTGTTGCATAACTGTAATAAATGAAAAACTTTATAATTAATCAATGTATTCATAGTCTGCCAGATGGCATTTGCCTAAATGTCCTTCTACAATCCAAACATGCTAAATTAAAATATTTCACTAACTCAGCTTCCTTCCTAGAAGTTTCAAATATCACCAATATTTTTTTGAATTAGAAGAAAAATGTCCAAGAAATGTCAGTTCTGTCAATCTAAGTTCTTTCTCAAGAAAAAATGAGGAGTCTGGTATTCTTTGATATATAGATCAAGTCCTGTTGATTCATAGAGCTGGAAAAGATAACATGGACCATCCAGTCTGACCCCCTGCTGTGCAGAAACACACAATCAAAATAATCCTGGCAGATGCCCATCTGGTCTCTGTTGAAAAACCTCTAGAGAAGGAGACTCCTCCACATTCTAAGGCATCATATTCCACTGTCAAGCAGTGTGTGTGGTGTGTAGGTGTACGTGAATAAGCATGTGTATATTTACACCTTTTAGAGTGTTTTTATAATGAAAACTTGGTCCTATGAACTGTCTGCATCCCTTGGGGGCCTCAAAATCAGGTGTATACTTTGATTCTTTTAGATTTTTTAAACAAATCAAACAGAAGTTAAAACACCAAAGTTGTATGTCAGTTATCTGAAATAGTATAAGTGCAGGATGATCACCAACATCTTTTGAACAGGCTCACCTCATATATTTAGAAAAATTCATATGGATATGTTGTTTCACCCAATGCTTATTATGAATATGTATTCCTAAAATCCCAATTACCAGAATCCTGAAGGTTTTTGGTGGTGCAGGGAGAGGATTCAATGTTGGCAAGTACATCATTATTAATTATGCTTCTTTTCAATACATTTTTTTAAAAACATCCATAAAAACACAGAAGCAACAACAACAACAATACAAAACTTAATCAGCTAGTCATCTGTTTACCATGCTAGCAATGGAAGAAACCCTGAAATTGATATCTCCAAGAAATGGTAGCTCTAGCTTTTAAGGAAAATGTCAGTTAGGTGGAGAATATTTTATCTACAAAAATAGCAGCTAAATCCTGTTCACTATTTAGTATGCTATCTAAATTTGAAAGATGAGAGTAGGGCCTTTGATGACATGGTGACTTGGAGGGCTCTTATTCATGAGATCTCCATAAGTTGATGTCTTAGATTTTCATTTCCGGAGTATTTCATTTCCTGAGATTTCCTGTTCTAGGATTCATAAATATGTGTGGAATTTTATTTATAGTCTGCATCATAGCACATGTATAACAACTGAAACAATTATCTTCAATTGTTGTCATTTCCATAATTTACATCTTTCTTAACTGCATCTTAATCTATGTTCAAGCTTCAAAACAGAGGTGTGTTATCAACCAATATACCAAGTTCATTGTGGTATTTATATTTTCATGAAAGATATGTTTCTTGGTTTCTTGGAAAATGTTAAAGCAGAAAAACATAAAAGAAAAGCTCTCTTCTTTATGGAAGTAAATTCAACCCATGTGGTCTTCATAAAAGCATTTCAGAAGTTACATATGAATCTACCCAATACACAGTTTTAATCAAATTAATTTGTATTAATTCTGTTGTGAATCAATTCAGGCCTGTAACCAGGATTTCGATTCGTGGGGGGGGGGGGTGACTTTGTTTCCGAGTCCGAGTGAAAGAGGGTCTACCCTAGCAAACCTTTTGTATCGTTACCCCAATACCCCCATGCATATGGGATATATTGAGCATGGTGATCAGATCATGATAATAATAAACATAACAGTTTAAATAATACACCAGTAAGACCTTTTCGCGAACCACCATGAGAATTTCAGGGGGAGGCTGAAGCCCCCCAAGCCCCCCAAGCCCCCCCCCCCCCCCCGGCTACATGCCTGAATCAATCCTATTTTCCACTTTTAAATCATCCGATACATACATACCAGAACAGTGTAGTATTTGAGAATTGAACTTCAACTCTGGCCTTCCAGGTTTGAATTCCTGCTCTGCCAAAAAATCCTTGAGCTAGCCACACACTCTCATCCAGAGGAAGACAATGGGAAACTTTGTAACAAATCTTGCCCCCCAAAACCCCCACTTTGTGATAGGGTAACAATAAATCAGAAATGGCTTCAATGTACAAAACAATAAATGCAAGAATTTCTTATTTGCATCAATTTAACAACTTTCAGGAAAGTCTCCTCTCATTTTTTTTTCTTTTACAACTGAAGCTGCTATTCTCTTAATGCAAGGTATTTGCTGACAGATCAACAATTGAAATATTTATGTAGGAATTATATGTGCAAGCATCCTGAGTATCCTGTACATTGGCAGCATGTAGCATATAGGCTGGCTGGAGCCTCCACTGAAATTAAAATGGTCTATGATATGTTCCTATTAATGGTGAAATGTTCATTTTAAAGAGCAGCACACATTAATATTTAAAATACTATCCACTCAGCACATACCTATAGTACTTTCATACTTCCTGAGATATCAAGAAGATAACTGATAATAGTGAAAAAAATCAATATACTGTGCAAAAGTATTAAACACTACAACAGCAAATGATATACCCCTACTTAATATTCTTATGGCATTTGTCTAGACACCTCTTTCTACATGACCGTTTTTATCTATATTTATTTCATTACTGGCATATCTTCAAATGACCTAATTGCTCGAATCAAACATGAGGACCACTCTCAATCAGAATGCATGATTGTGTTTTCTTGTTGATGGACAACCATGTAATAACTAAACCAGATACAGAGAATTAAGTTAAATGAGGGCCACTTTAGCTGACCTTAACCTGTTTAAGTTGGATTGAATTTGAAAAGGATAATGAGGGGACCCTGATACAGGTCCAATAGAGTCCAGATGTCAACACTTGAGAACTTCCCCATCTTTCCCTTAAGAGAAGTGAAAATTGTGAAGACACTCGTGTTATTCTGGTACCCCTATATCCTGACAACTGGTTTAAATGGACTAAGGAACTCAGCTGCTACTCTTAAGGTGTACACAGAACTGTCAGAATGCTAAAACATGGAAAGCAAGGATTGGCTAAAGAGTGTGAAAGTCCTCCTCAAACCTGAACTCTTCAAACTTCAAATCCACTTGGTATTGGAAGCTACATATAAGATGCCAATCTCTCAACTCTAAGGCCCTATATAACACAAAAGAGATGGTTTATACCCTGTAGGCCCCACAGGATAATAAGTGACTTTTGCAACTTTTCACCCCTCCACTATCTTCCTCTAACAGAAATCATTAGCAGAATCAGCATATCTCTGAAACCTAGTTTAAAAGGCTATAGTAGCAATCTCTCTCTATACAATTACTTTGCAGACTCTTTCCCCTTACTTCAGCCAGGAAGACTCAACAACTTGGAAGACACTTAGTGCCAAAGACAATGCCTCACTTCACTAAGCGAACACAGTCTTGCTAAAATTGCTGTGATACTGACTGGACTGTCAAAGAGTTCATGAAGCTGATCCATCTGTTTGTGAAATATTGCTTACACTAGCTGCATATCACACAGTGAACAAGACATTATACTGAAGATTTTAACCATGATGGCTTGGACAAGGCACATGGCATGAGGAGATCTAGAGATGAGCAAATTAATGACACTGACCAGGGTCATACTGTAACCAATAATTGATTTACAAATTGTGAATTAAACAGACCATGATCAAATTGTCACCAACTTTAAAAACATTTTAAGAACTATCTCAAATGTAAAACAAATCAAAACAAACCCTAGCACAATTTCCCTATAAACCATACTAACATGTGAAGGTATTCTGATGCCTCATTAAAATGGTGTAGAAACTCATTGTAAAGCTCTATGTTGACCCAGGAAGTGTGTATGATTTATACCCAAATCACAGAATTCTGAAGGCAGATGGCAAGTCTAATCCACACCTTGGCCGATACTACCTGGACTTGATCCCAAAAGGTCCTAAAATTGCTTGGCAATCTCAGCATCCAGTCCCCAACTAAAGCTTCTGTCACTAAGCCTTCCTTTCTCTCTGTTCCCCATCTGCTTGCATGACAGTGATCTGATTACAAAGTGAAGAACCAAAGAAGGTGAGTGAAGGGGCAGCCAGACCTTAAATACTCTCTTCACGGAGGTTATGAAAGTCATTCTCCCAGGTCCAGGTGTATAGTCCCCAGGGTAACTCTCCAGTGTCTAGCCTTCACAGGATATGAAATGTGAAAAAACATTGCAAATCATTTGGGAGATTCTCATGAACTACATAAAGTTACCAGAGTATCCATAAATATTGTTACAGTATGTGTTTCTTGCTAAAGTAGCTAAACCGAGAAACCAAAGAAATATTATATTTTATGGACTATTCACACAAATAAACTAGGAGAAAAAATGTACTCTAACCCATATAGTGAGTCTGGTAGTTAGATCTGCCCATTTTATTCTTCCCACTTTTCCAAGTTTCATTATGATGCACCAAGGAAACAAGAATCATAAGGTAGTGTGTATCATGGCATTGGCTCAACAGGAACCAAGCCTAGTTCAGCTCCTGTTCATCCCAGAATTTCTCCCACATTAGCTGTTTCACCTCAGTATTAAGCAGGCATCTAATTATGGAAAAACAGTACCTGAAGGTTATTGTTTTTTTATTCATTACTCACTCATTTTCCAATGAAATTAACAGGGAAGAACTAAATGGTTTTTAGTCTCTAAGTAGAATCTAGAAATGTGTTGGATAAATGATAATTATAGTGATGATGCAGATGGAAATACATAATGGCCCTTATTTGCTTATTCATATTCAGTCAGCTCATTGGGCTGAATTCCTGCCCATTTAATATCTGTGATGTACAACTTAATAGTAATGATAACAGTAGCGATAGTAGTAATTGTCATCATTGTCATTGTCATAGTTATTAGGAATCAAAATTGTACACATTTTATTACGATAGCTTTTTTCTTTCCTAGCAGTCTTCCCCTCTATTTTTTAAATAATAGGTGGAAAATGGTACAGTGAAAATGTCATAGAAATGTGCCATATTTCTGATAGTAATGAGACTTGAATCTATTACTATTCATGCATTAACTATGTGAAAGGCTGACAAATGAACAAGATGAAGGAGGATTGTTGGATTGTCCCCATAGTATCCACACATCTGTACCATGTGGTCAAGGCCTGTTAGCTGTGAAAAGATATGTTCAACTCAAAACTTATCAAGGAAGATTTCCTGTTCCTGTCTATACTTATTTTGTGCCACTGACAGGATTATATTAGTTTAAATAAGAATAGGCCACCTTAAGTGAAGTGTGAATCACACCTGCAGCCGATGTTGCTTATGAGGAGAAGCAATTTGGACAGAAATGACAGTCTGTTTCCCCTAGTCCCGATGTAGTAGAAGCAATTTTTTCCCTCGTGGGTGCAAAAATATATTCAGACTTTGTTTTGCTCCAAGAGATTGTATTGTTGAAAGTGAACAGAATTTGAATGAATATATATTGAAGGAGCTGTTCAGATTGAAGAGAGGTGACTACAGGCATGCCACAAGGGTACTACAGCCAATTTTGTTCAATTGATGTAGTATCATGAGGGACACTGATGAAATTTGTTGATGGCACAATATACAAAGGGGGTATGAAGGGTCAGTCAGCGTAAAGAGAGGATACGATGCAGTATTGCAAGCTTTGGAAGGTATAAATCAGGTAAACCAGTTTATACAATTTGATGTTGAGAATGTAATGCAACTTCCCAGTGACAACCAAATCCACAAATAAATAAGTGATGGAAATATGAAAGGGGCATATATCATAATCCCCATAGAAATGTGTTCTGAACCAATAATCAAAAGAAAATTCCAGAAACACAATATATACATTTTTTTCCAGGTCAGCTGCATTACCATCTTTTTTGCCAGCATCATTCAGTTTGGTATATCGATTGCTACTTTATTCTACCAAAGGGAAATGCTGCATACATAAATGGAATACATAAATGAATATACCAGATATAAGAAGAGAAACATTCACCAAAATTGCATTATTATAATGACAAAGCATAAAGGCAGAACGTTGATAATGCACTGTACAGGTTTTGAAAATCATATGCTGAAGATCTTATTGCACAGAGGTGAAAATGGATTAGGATTCAAAAATTACTCATCATAATAAGATGAGTCAATGCTTTTACACATATGTAAGAAATAGACACTGGGCGGACATTTAGGAACTATAGGTTCTTGTGCATTCATTTTCTTTTAAGAAGTGTAACAGTGAAAAGTAATAAATTGTGATGAATAATGCTACAGTTGTAGCAATCTATGGACTTGCTGTATAGTTGTTTAGTTCATACAGCAGAAACCATTTCAATGCAATCTGATTATGTATGCATATTTTGTACATGCTGCTGTAAAACTCTGTGAGCGCATTCAAACATTCAGTCCTTGATCTGATACAATTATCATTTGTGTACCACCTTGATTTTCATATGAGTTTTAGGGATGGGGTGGGAATTTCTTTATGTGAAAGTTGATTGACATATAGATTGCAATCAACTTTGAAATTCACCAAGGCTTTAAAATGTGATTTTGAAGTGGAAACACTCCAACAACCTATCCTCACATAACGCTGGGGTTTTGCAGTATAAAGAGAAAGCTCTTCATCTTACTGTTTGTGTTGGTTCTATAGTGTTTCAATAACAAGAATAATAGTCCATCCCTGATTTTCTGTGACAGAATTATTTCATGGTATGAGCTTTTTTAAAAAACAGGAAATGTCCTATATAATGAAAGTTCAATGGCTGTCATTTCCAACATATGCAAGAATATATAACAACTTGCCAGAGTCATTCTGAACCACTCTGGCAAGTTGCCTTATATTACTGCATATGCTTATAATAGTTGCCCAGTACACTCTCATGGTGCTATTTCCCCATACAGTAGAATTTGATTTCCCATCACTTTACTTCCAGTCCAGCCGCCCTTGCCCGGCTCTGTCAAATCTGAACATGCCCACTTTTCCTAGCTACTGGTTTACATGCCTTGAGTAACAGTTTAGCACCTGATTAGGACTGCCCAACCCTGGCTTATAGTTTTGATTTCCCCGCACTTTACTTCCAGCCTGACCCTACAGCTCTGCATTGCACAAGCTCTTGCCCTGCCCAATCAATCCTGAACATGCCCACTTTTCCCAGCTACTGGTTAAGGTTTTAAAGATGTTTTTATTGTTTTGGTTTACTGTTTTAATTACATCTTACTGTTATATGTTACATGTTTTAAGTATGTTACTTTGTAACTCTTGTTTATGCTGGGTTTGATCCCCATGTAAGCTGCCCCAAGTCCCTTCAGGGAGATGGTGGTGGGGTATAAGAATAAAGTTATTATTATTATTATTACTAGTTGTACCCATCATGCTTTGCTGTGGCTAACCTTCCCTCCCTCTTTCTCTCCTTCTTTCTTCCTTTCCTTCCTTTGCTCTTTTTCTTTCCTTTTCTCTTTCCCTTCTTCTTTCTTCCTTCTCTACTTGTTTCATTTCTCGTTTCCTTTGCTCTTTGGTGCTATCCTTCCTTGTCTCTTTCCTTACTTCCCTCTTTCATTCCTTTTCTCTACCTTTCTCCTTCTCTCCTTCCTTCTCTACCTTTCTTTCTTACCTTCTCTCTTTCACTCCTTCTTTCCCTCTTTCTCTCCCTCTTTTTCTCCTTCCTTCCTTCCCCCTTTTTGTGTATGTGTTTTGTGTGTGTGTATATGTGTGTATATATTTGTGTATATGTGTATATATGTGTGTTTGTGTGTATATATATGTGTGTGTGTGTGGTTTTGCGCATGCGTCGCAATGTATTTTCTATTTTTTGGATTTTTAAGTCTCTTCTGCTGTGTTTTCCAGTGTTTTTATGAGTGATGATCACTTGATGCCCTGAGAGGTGTCTTGTGTCCAAATTTGGTGTCAATTTGTCCAGTGGTTTTTGAGTTCTGTTAAGCCCACAAATGAACATTACATTTTTATTTATATAGATTATTATTATTATTATTACCTCTACATATGAATGCCCAACATAAATATGTTTTAACTTACAAATCCCCACTCAGCCTAGAGTTATGTTTTGATATAAGAATGCTGTTTTGAACTACAAACAGTGCAAAAGAGGCCTCTTTGCTCCCTATATCACCTCTAACAGCAAGGCAGAACAAAACAAAACCTGGACAGGATTCCAGGTCTGACAGAAACTACAGCTCCATGTGACTGCTTCCCCTGAATGTTCTGGGAGGGGTCCAATCTGAAGATTCCACTCCAGAGATTGCAATCCACCCTGGTGCAGCAGAGCCACAGCCTTTACAGCAAGTACTGTGTGTTTAGCTTCAAGAAGAGAGGGAGGGAGGAAGATAGGGAAGGAGGGAGGGAGGCTGGAATTACAGTATGAAGAAAATGATGCTGTTTTGCCTTGGTGTACACTGGCCAACACACATTTTGTTGCCTTAAATGTGCTTCCTTGCCACAGTGGCTAGATAGAACCAAACACTGCTGAGCTCTGGACATTTTATACATTATGTGTTATTTATAAAGTACATTTTCTTATTTAAAAACACATAACAAAAATAGGGTAAATTTTTTTTGGGAGGGACAGAATGGATTAATAGCATTTCAATGGAAAAATTTGCTTTGAAATACAAATGTTTTGATTTAAGAACGCAGTCACAGAAAAATTAAATTCTTAAGTCAAGGTATCACTGTATTTTAGAAATACCTTCTCAAGATCTAAATTTTCCATGAAATCTTTGATCCATCTTACTATTTCTATTACTGCAGCTCAGTCTCTATCAAACCCAGGCAAGTGTAACTAACATTTATCCTGGTGTTTAATCCATAATGTACTAATACAATGACAAATCTAGGAAGAAAAAGAGAATGCTGAAGGGAGAACAGTGTATCAGTGGAATGTTTTCAGAAGGTGGGAATCATTCAGTTGTCCCTGCTCACCCTCCCTACTTCAGGCCCCTCTACCCTCCTATTACAATATGTTGGTCTTCGGGAATGAAGGACACTTCAGGACATTGTTGCACACATCAGAAACCATAGGTAAAATATAGTTGGTGCTCCACTTTTTCAGGGGCTGGACCCCCGGGAAAATTGGGAAAAATGAATAAAAAGACCCTTCACTTTTTTCACTCTAGGAATCACTTGGTCTTCCAGAGTGACTCTATGGCCAATATCTAACAGAAGTTGACCAAAGAGTTGCACTGGATGACCTAGAAAAAACGTATTAATCAAACCCATGAATAACCAAATTTGCAAATGTAAAACCCCCAAATGCAGATGACTGGCTGTGTTAGCAAAGAATCACCACTGGATTGATGATGATAAAATATATTAATTACTTTCTACATCATCACATCTGTCAGCCAATAGATAGCATAATTGCATGGGGAGTGGGGAGTAATTAAAATTATAATAATTTCTAATTTGACCAGGATGGGGGAGATCGGAATGGTTTTTGTGTGCATGTGCATTTTATATTTTCTAACACCCACTACAATCACTATCTGATGCATTTCTGCAGTTCTCAAACTTAAACATGAATCATAAGGCAGTTAGGAATATCATAATTAGCTTTATCAAACAGCTAATTTATTCATACAAAGTTCCTTGATGCTCTGAAGCACCATTTTTTCTCTATAGGGCTGATCTGTCAAATTTGATTCATATTTTATTCATATGTTAATTGAGCTATTTCTGGATAGTTGTGCCTATCCAAGACAACAACAACAAAGAAAGAGAAGATAGAGGGAGGGAGTAGAAAACGTATAGGTAAGAAAGGACTTCAGCCATTTTAAAGGGAGTAGTTCATGATTACTAGACTCTCTTGAATCCAATTCGCTAATATTTTTCCTTTTTCTCCTCAATTATTCCATCTAAAATTTGTGCAAACTGGTAAGAAAGCATTCTTTAATCCAAACAGTGGGATTTTCAACCACATTTTAAAAGTTCAAAGTATCTTAGTTAATGTAAGACAGTGAGTGATCAATCCTCCTACTTGTGAAATCAACTTCAGATGATTTGTACAATGTATAAACTCCCACCAAATATCTAAAAATTGCAGCTCATTAAAACAACCTGTATTTAGTTTTTTTCCCCCCTACTCCTCTTGAGAGTTTCATTTTATTGGAAATACATCTTTTCATCATATGTTATTCCCTGTTCTCACCCCCCTCATCCCTTAAACATAGTTTACTTGTGCCTGGATTCTTATGAAGTGACCTTCACACAATTGTCTCTTACACAGTAAGTTCAATTTAATCAGTCCAATGAAGCATCAAGTCAAACATAACAAACTGGAATCATATATCAGCTTATATTTAACTAACAATAGTATCAAAACTGTTGATGTTGATGGTTTATTGGGTCAGACCAGGAGAAATTACATAATGAAGTACTTAGTTAAGTATATACTAATACAGGATTCTGGCTAACTTATTTATCTTTAGTACCTTGTGTGTTTGTGTGCCTAACAAAGTGATAATTAAAAGAAACATACAACATAATTTATCATTACCATCACAGATCAGACACAACCCAGATGGTTGCAAGGAAATACAAAAACAAGAAAAGAAGGGGGTAACTACTTTGAAGTACAAAAATTCCTGTATACTGGTATATTTACTGGGATTTGGAAGTACAACAGCCAGTATGAGACCAAGACTAAGAGCAATCACTGGTAATGAAACATATCACAGTGGGTTTCAACCAACTAACCTCTGATAGACTATGGTAAATTACAAAACTTGACAACCTTCAGAATAGATTCTTTGGAAGAATCTGAGAGAAGAAATGAGATGGAAAAGGGTTCAGAACTGCCTGGGAACCTAGTTCTATCAACCAGGACCAAATGTTCTTATAATACACGTGATGTAGCAGAATACATCACTTGCAGGCATGTAGTCGGGGGGGGGGGGCCTCGGGGGGCTTCAGCCCCCCCCCCCCCGAAATTCTCATGGTGGTTCGCGAAAAGGCCTTACTGGTGCATTATTTAAACTGTTATGTTTATTAATATCATGATTTGATCATCATTCTCAATATATCCCATATGTATGGGGGTATTGGGGTAATGATACAAAAGGTTTGCTAGGCTAGACCCTCTTTCACTCAGACTCAGCCCCCCCCCCGAAACTCAGCCCCCCCCAAAACCCCCCCTGAAAATTTTTTAGCCCCCCCCCCCCCCGAAACAAAATCCTGGCTACGGGCCTGATCACTTGTATTCTGCTACATCATTTAAGCAATGCTTGACTGGCAAGGACAGATATACTGTACATAGGGGATATATAACTCTTTTCCAATAAAGAAAATGGCAGGGTGTTAAAATGGACCATAGTAAAGGCTCTGAGATACAATATTTAGAAATACTGAGTGTGAAAAGGTGATCATCTGAAACAAATTTCTTGCTATGAATGCCTCGTAAGGGCAATGTTGGATTTTGACTCTGTCATCCGGCAGAACTACATTTTAGAATCCAAGTACACATTTCCGTTTGTTGTTTTTTATTCATTCAGTTGGTAGATGGAATATGTGAGTTTTCCTTGGAGAAGAAAACCCTATAAATAGCAGCAACTTTGGGGATTTGCAATAATGCATAGACCCAGGCAGCCTTTCTCCTGAGAGATCAGAGCTAGTCCATTCCCCTCCTAACTGAGCCAGAATACAATGGCCCTCACTATATGGCACAAATTAGGAAGGTATTTTTGAAGAAAGGCATCTCCCCCCACTATGGCCTTTCTCGCAGAGGGTCTGTGGATGATGGGATGCATGACACTTAGTGGTTTTTATGTGGGAGGTGTTTTAGATTTTCTAAAGGGCTATTGGAATACATGCAAGGTTTCAAGACAGTAATGCTTTTTGGTGTGGATACAACAACAACAACAACAACAACAACAACAACAACAACAACTTTATTCTTATATCCTACCACCATCTCCCTGAAGGGACCTGGGGCAGCTTACATGGGGACCAAGCACAACAAAAACAGAATAAAATATAGCTCAATTAAAATAATCATATTTCAATAATTAACATAATAAAACCAAACAACAGACATCATAAAAATATATGAACAACAATAACCATCAACCAATAGACGAGAACAGAGGGTGAGGCAAGAGCTAGTGCAATACAGCTGTAAGGGCGGGGTGGGTAATAAAGTGCTACAAGGCCAAACAACGAGTTAGGGCTAGGGGGGCCTAGTCAATAGATGAACCAATTAATCAAAGCACACTTAAACATCCAAGTTTTCAAGTTTCATGGAAGGTGGACAGGATGGGCGCTAATCTAATCTCCTTAGGGCAGTGGTTCTCAACCTGGGGTCCCCAGATGCTTTTGGCCTTCAACTCCCAGAAATCCTAACAGCTGGTAAACTGGCTGGGATTTCTGTGAGTTGTAGGCTAAAAACATCTGAGGACCCCAGGTTGAGAACCACTGCCCTAGGGAGAGAGTCCAGAGCCAGGGGGCCACCACAAAGAAGGCCCTCTCCCTCATCCCCACCAACTGTGCTTGTGACAGAGGTGGGAGCGATAGAAGGGATCTTCCACCAGCAGATATTAAAGCCTATGTAGGTTCATAGGGGAAGATGTGATTGTGAAGATAGACACCCAGAGTTCATACTGAGAAAAGAAAATTTCCAGCAAGGCTGATAAATATATTTTGATTTTAGATTAATGCATTTTGTAATATTTTATTTATTGCTACACTGCTGGTGTATTTAATTTATTCATTACATTTATATTTATATTGTATCTTTTGTTTACCTCAAGGTGTTGTGCATTTCAATTTCATAAATGAACCCAATAGTGTGTGCTATGTTAAGATAGTGACTCACCTAAATCCATGTGCTGCTCTTACTTAAAATTCACAATCTAAGAATTTTGAATCCTCTTTTTATGAACAAATATGTAAACTGTGTTCCATTGAGCAGTATGTGAACATGTTCTAGTTTCAATTCCTCCATAATAGACTGAGTGATATTTATAAAGAAGACCATCTTTTAAAATATATTATTAACATTGAAATGTTAGGTTTTGTCCTAAGACAGTTGCATGGGGCATAGCCTCAGTGTTTTTCATCCATTAACACAATGGATGGATTGCGATTAAAGCAAGTCTCTTGAGTACTTCGCTAAAACAGAGCAATGATTTAGGAAAGATTTCTCAAAAATAAACAAACCTAATATGATTTAAGAGCTAAAAGTGTTTTAGCTCTTGATGGAAAGTGAGTGAAAGAAATATTGTATTAGCAATTTCAATGAAATCAGAGCAATGTTATTTCTTCAGTGCAAGCTGGGTTTCTTGCTTGAAAGGCTTGCTTTCACTCTAATGAAAAACTTTTTAAGAACAAAAGCATCCACATTCAGTGTAGAACTTTGTCAATGAGCCCAGCTTCTCTCCACTGCTGTTAGCTATTTTGAGTGGGAAAATGCCTTGTTTTTAACCTCCTGGCACCCCACTCTGCTGAATGCTAATAAGGAAACAAAAACACATGCTTTTATATGGTGTGCCTACCTCAAAATTGTCAATGGAATTAACAAAATTTGCAAGTGAGACTGTTTTGAAAAAACATGATCTTTCTACATTTGTCTTTAGTATCGCATTTTTACCCTGCTAGGGGATGCAGCAAGAATGCTTTGCCTATAAAATCAATTGGAACTCAAATAGTAACCCTATAACTATAGCTAATAATGTTAATATTTCCCATTCACATTTTGATTACAGTGTTGCTTAACTTTATACAAGTTCATATTTCTGAGTGGGTCTTTATTAAGCTGAATTTTTCAGAGTTAAAATATTTCACCTAGCTATGTGAACTGGGAGAGAGGAGAATCTGTATTCCACAAGATAAGTAAACTGTAGTCCTATTACATAAAATAATTGCATCTTGGCAGCTAATGATTGTTATTCCTAAGAGTCTCACTGGCATTTATATCATAAGCTTCTGATTCACAATTAAGATGGCTCGTTAGAAGCCTGAGTGCACAGCAGCATGGTTTTCAGTTGACTTCAACATGCTGAGCACACACCACTTGGAGGAATGAATAGAATTCTTCTTGCAACTGATTTCTTTGATAATCAGGAGCCACCTCCTTGACCACTGTAATGAGAACATGGATCCAAAGATAATCAAGACCATGACCGTTATCCCAGATATCAATGCAACCAATTATCTCATTAACAGATAAAATCTAGGTCCATTGTGACATGTGAAAGATTCAGAGAAACACATACCTCTATATTAAATATTTTAGGTAGCATGGGCAGAACAATCCTATTGATGAAAATATGGTGATCTGAACATGGAAAATCTCCTGTATCCAAGAACCCACTGAACCTATACTGAAAAATAGGAAGTAGCTAAATTCTGCTTATTTCCTTTTTTCCATTTCTAGTGTTTTTAAAACAGTTTTATTTCTGAAAATCATACAGATAACAATGCATTACAATACAAATCGTGACATTTTATAAATCAATATAGATGACTATTTACAGTTTTTGTAACTAAGATGAATGTTCAGTTTGGACTTCAATATAGATCAATTACTTTCTCCTTAAATCCCCACCTCCACCCTCACCTCTTCTCTTCCCACCCCCCATCTGGGTCAACTTATGTTAATACATTGATATAATTGTTTGGATAACCTGGTTCAAAATTCTGTACCTATCATTTCCTTCCATTTTGTCGATTAAACAATACAATTTCCTATTCCAGTCTTGTTTGGAATTACTATTCAATTTTTTTTCTTTGATTAATAAAATCATTAATTAAATATTCAGAGAAGTAAGTCTACCATGTTTGCAGATCCCATCTTGTTTTGTCTTTCCAATATCGAGCTGTTAGGGGTTTATGGCTGATATCATACATTTTAATGTTTCTGTCCAGAAATATTCAATTGTCAGGTATCCTAAAATGATCAAGGGTCTGGAGAACAAGCCCTATGAGGAGCAGCTTAAGGAGCTGGGCATGTTTAGCCTGAAGAAGAGAAGGCTGAGAGGAGATATGATAGCCATGTATAAATATGTGATAGGAAGCCACAGGGAGGAGGGAGCAAGCTTGTTTTCTGCTTCCCTAGAGACTAGGACACGGAACAATGGCTTCAAACTACAAGAGAGGAGATTCCATGAGAACATGAGGAAGAACTTCCTGACTGTGAGAGCCGTTCAGCAGTGGAACTCTCTGGCCCTAAGTGAGGTGGAGGCTCCTTCTTTGGAAGCTTTTAAACAGAGGCTGGATGGCCATCTGTCAGGGGTGATTTGAATGCAATATTCCTGCTTCTTGGCAGGGGGTTGGACTGGATGGCCCATGAGGTCTGTTCCAACTCTTTGATTCTATGATTCTATGATCCCCCCTTTAAACAGTTTTCCTCCCACTGGGAGTCTTGGGGAGGGGGGGATTACCTATAGTAGTTCTAGGACTGCCCTTGTTCTTCCTCCATCTCAGATATAGTTGAGGGGCATGTGAAAGCTTTAGCTAGTTATCCTTTTTGGTGTGTCCATCCCAAATTACTGTTTCCTGCTTTTATGTTGTAAATTGCTAGTATTGGAAAAGGACTGACTATGGGTTTTTATATAACTACATTGAAGGGACTTTCATGGTTGAATCCTCCTTATGAAATGAAAGGAATATTCACAATTATTTGTTTCCTGGCTGAAAAATATGTTTCCTGAAAAATGTGAAACCCAGTTCAGAGCAAATATACAGTAGTGAGGATGTGAGTTTTACCCTGTATTTGGACATACCTAAATATTTTAGGAAATGATTCTGTACTGAAATACATGTTTTTCACAAAAAATGTAAAGTTTTGTATTTAAAAAAAACCTGTTCAGAAAGTCATTTGTTCTTATGGGGGTGATCACAATCTTAACATGTTTCTGCAAGAAACTTGGCACTTCCTCCTTAGATTACATAATATATATTTTTCTACACATTATATGGTAGTAATCCATTTAGAGTAAAATGCATATCTGATACCTCTGGTTCCAGTCAGGGCCATTCTACACTGTCTCAAATCCCGGAAGGAACTGGGTTATTTTAATGCAGTTTCTTCTGGGATTTTGTCTCCACACCCATCAAACCCTGGGGTTTACCTGAGATGTCATTTGGAGATCTCAGGTAAACCCATTACCTTTCACAGAATATTGGGCAGTGCAGAACAGCCCTCGGAAAGGGAATAAATCAGGATAAACAGGGACTATTCTTGCTCAATTGGGACCACTGGATGGTTTTTCTTTTCTTTTCCCAGAAGGCATGATCTAAATCAATAGATTCATATTATAAGAAAAGAGAATCCAAATAAATTGGGATAGATTCTTGGTTGAAATTACTCTTGGAGTGGAATGAACTGTCTTGGATGATAAAGGACTGTCCTTCATTGAAGAGGTTGAATGACCAGCTTTCAGAGGTGTTTTAGCAATGGATTTCTGCACTGACAGGAATCTGGGCTTAGACAATCTTTTGAGTACTTTTCAATGCTACAACTCTATCATAGAATCTTAGAGTTGGAAGAACCCACAAGGGCTACCCAATCTAACTCCCTGCCATGCAGGAAAAAATCATTCTATGAAGTGTAATATATACATAATATTTACACTGTTGGGTTGTATGAATTTGGTGGAATTACACTAGTGGTTACTTCTGCTACTGTCATCCTAATTTCTCTTCTTGTGAACATGAAAAAAATGCAGCACAACAAAGTTCAAGCTGGAGGTTCAGAAATTGGCCATCAGTCAGAGATACTTTAGCGGTTGCTTCCAGTACAGGCAAGGAGCTGGACTAGATACATCCTGGGATACCTTCCAGCTTTATAGTTATGTTTCTTGCCCAGTTTTCTGGCATCTAGTTTCTTTGAACTGATAATATTTATTTACCTTTTTCAAGGGGACTGTAAAAAATAACTTGCACTTATTTTCCTGCAACACTCACCACTGACCATATTGTGTAAAACTGGTTGAAAGTCCAAAATGTTTGAGAGCCAAAGATCCCCTGTTTCTATTTTATAAGCACTGTGAAAACTGTTTTACTGTGTGGGTTCCTCCTACACATTAATTTAAGATCTACATATTCCATGGTTTTCTAACTGTAATCAAATCAACAATTGCATGGGAAAGTTCTTATAATTCCCTCTCCCAGAGACATGTAGTTGGGGCTTTTAAGTGCAACAGGAGCAATACAACAGGGTTTAATTTCTGCCTAGAAACTTCCATCCTCAAAATGAAACACATAAATAGGATCTAAGACAGCTAGATATTCACAACAGGTTTAAAGAGCAACAGAAAATACAATTTGAGTGTTGACAACTATCACAGCATGTCTTTAAAAATCTTTCTTACAGTTTCATTAAACTGATGTAGAAATGTAGTTCATGTTTTTGTTTTAAAGAACATTTTAGGGAAAGAATGAGGCAGCACTGAAAGAAGTGCATTGCTTCAAACAATACAATCTGATTTATTCAGATTAGTATTTTACTTGTAAATTCTAGTTCCTGTATTCTTACATCTTTATCTGTGGAATTGTTTGACATTAGATCTCATTGTTTTCATGCCTAAATAACTGCCAGAAAGAAATATAACCAGCGATATGGCATTATTGGGTGAGATAAGATTTTTATAAAATGTATATTTTTTGAAAATGAATTTAAAATAATTTTAATGAACTAAATGTTTTGAAGTGTGAATCCAATAAGAAAATTTCACCAGTTTCTTCATGACATAGCCATTCTGATTACAAATAACTGAAATCTGTTTCAACAGCAAATAACTAAAATCTGTTAAAAACAGCACAATTAAAATTGTGCTTCAACCCATCCAGAAATAAATTACCATAGTCCAAATTTGACTTTTAGGGCCCTTTCACACAGCCATATAACCCAGAATATCAAGGCAGAATAATACAAAATATCTGCTTTGAACTTGATTATCTGAATCCACATTGTCATATATCCCAGTTCAAAGCAGAACATGTGGAATTTTATTCAGCAGTGTGGAAGAGGCCTTAGTCTCCAGTAGAGTTGATCCACTGAATCAATAAGATTTACATAAATGTTAACTTTATGGACTGTCACCTTGTCGTGGTGAGGGGGCGTGCATGTTCCAATGAACCTGCAGGCACAATGACTGGAGTCATGCACTCCCAGGAGTGCACAGTCCGAAGACCCAAAGACCTCAACGGCAAAGCAGGCGGAGGATAACATGGTACATGTTACAATGGTTCTGAAGGTGGAAGAAGGCTGGAACAGATTGAGAAGCCACGGTCACATTGGTAAACTATGCCACCCAAGGAGCCTCACTCTGTGAAGACTGTGTTGATCAGTGTGCACTGACCTCCAGACATTTAAAAAAATCAATGCACAGGCATCTTCCAAGGGAAATAAAAACCAACAAAAGTCTCATGGCAATCAGCAAGTGGCAATGGGGGCAGGACTGTGAAATCTGGAAGCCCCTAGTCACAGACTGGCACATGGGCGGTGGGTACGGACTCAGTCGTTCTATCTCAAGGTCCGAGGCAGTTGAGTAGTTCAGCAGCTGTATCCATGACTAAGCAGCCCTTTTGAGGACCCACTCTGCTCATCCCACATGGGGAGGGGGCCAGAAAAGGTGCCCTAAACATAGTCTGCCTCTCTTATCCCTGACTGGACTGCCGCGTCCAGTGGGGTCACCACCCTGTGGCCAAAAAAAGAAAAATGAACTTCGGTACATGGAACGTACGGACACTGATGGACAACATTGACAGTGAACACCCCGAACACAGAACTGCCATCTTTACAAGGGAGTTGGGACGCTTTAACATCGACATAGCAGCCCTTCAGGAGACCCGGAGAGCAGGAGAGGGACAGCTGAAGGAAGAAAAAGAAGGCTACACCTTCTTCTGGAAGGGACTGCCTGAAGAAGACCAAAGAATGCACGGAGTTCGCTTTGCTATAAGAAATGATCTAGTGAAACGTCTGACCGAAGCACCCACTGGCATCAACGAACGACTCTCAACCCTCCAAATTGATCTTGCCAAAAACCAAAATGCAACCATCATAAGTGCCTATGCACCAACACTAGATGCTGATGATGACATCAAGGAAAATTTTTACTGTCAGCTGGACACCGTCCTATCAGAGATACCTAAGGAGGACAAAATCATCCTCCTGGGGGACTTTAATGCAAGAGTCGGGCGGGACTTCGACCTGTGGCCAGGGACCATAGGAAAAGACGGGGTTGGAAACAGCAACCCGAATGGCATCCTGCTTCTCACCAAATGTGCGGAACACAACCTTGTCATCACCAACACGCTCTTCCACCAGAAAAACAAGTTTAAGACATAATGGAAGCACTCCCAGTCAAAGCATTGGCACCTCTTAGACTACGTAATCACACGGGCCAGGGACTGCCGTGACCTGCTCCTCACAAGAGCCATGACAGGTGCTGATGACTGCTGGACTGACCACAGGCTAATCCGATCCACGATAGCTATCAAGATTGCCCCCATGTGCAGACTCCAAGGCAGAAAGACAAGGTGCAAAATTAACACCCAAGCCCTTCAGGAGCCCTCCAAACGAGCCCATCTCCAAACAGCATTCAAGGACCATCTACCCATAGAACACCCCAAAAATGTTGAGGAACATTGGAACAAACTGAAGACCTCCATCATCACAGCCTGCGATATCAAACCAAAAAACATCAAGATTGATTTGACGAAAATGACGAGATCCAACAGCTAATTGACGAGAAAAGAAAAGCCTTCCAAACATGGCAGAGAGACATCAACTGTGCTGCTAAGAAAAAGATCTATGCCAGTGCAAAAGCTGAGGTCCAAAGAAGGACCAGAGCACTCAAGAACATCTGGTAGACAAAGAATGCTGAAGAAATTCAACACCTGGCAAATACCCATGTTGCTTAGGGATTTGTCAAAGCCACAAAGGTCATCTATGGACCAAGAAACCATGGCATACAGCGTCTATGCCCACCAGATAGAACCAAACTTCTGAAGGACAAAAAATCAATTTTAGAAAAAACACTACCAAAGCCTCCTGAATTGCAGCTCCAATGTGGCCGAAGAGGTTCTCTCACTAATCCCGCAACAACAAACCAGGGATGAGCTTGCAGCACTGCCTAGTTTGGAAGAAGTCAGCAATGCCATCAGTCAACAAAAAAATAACAAAGCAAGCAGACCTGATGGGATCCCTGCTGAAATCTTTAAAGAGGGTGGACCTGAGCTGACACACCAACTCCACCAGCTCATTGAAAAAGTGTGGGTGACCGAGATAATCCCAGCAGATTTCAAGGATGCCACCATCATCACCCTCTTCAAAAAAAGGGAAAGAACAGACTGCAGAAACTATCGAGATATCTCCCTTCTAACCTCACCTGGGAAAATCCTCGCAAGAATCTTTGCAAACCACCTTCTACCCCTATCCGAAGACACCCTCCCAGAACCCCAGAACAGCTTCACCCCTCCAGAGGAACTGTGGACATGATCTTCACTGCACGACAGCTCCAAGAAAAATGCAGGGAACAAAATCAACCTCTGTACATGGCATTCATCAATCTCGCAAAGGCATTCAACACAATGAATCGCAGCGTTCTCTGTACCATCCTCCAGAAAATCAGGTGCCCTAACAAATTTGTGAGCATCAGGTGTCAAACAGGGATGTGTTATTGCCCCAACATTATTTTCCATCTTTATTGTTTTTATACTTCATCTTGTTGACGGGTAGCTTCCCACCGGAGTGGAAATCATCTATCGGACTGATGGCAAACTATTCAACCTCAGCAGACTTAAAACCAAAACCAAGGTTACAACATCTTTTATAGAACTCCAGTATGATGATGACAATGTCATCTGTTCACATTCAGAAGAAGACCTGCAAGCCACTCTAAACACCTTTGCAGAAGCATACAAGAAGCTTGGCCTGTCATGAAACATTGAAAAAACCAAAGTGCTCTTCCAGCAGTCACCGGCTAATCCCTCTCCAATGCCAGAGATACAGCTTACTGGTGTAACATTAGAAAATGTTGACCATTTCTGCTAGCTTGGCAGCCACCTCTCCACCAAAGTCAACATCGAAACCGAAATACAACACCGCCTGAGCTCTGCGAGTGCAGCATTTTTCCGAATGAAGCAGAGAGTGTTTGAGGACCGGGACATCCGTAGGGATACCAAGGTGCTTGTTTATAAAGCTATTGTCCTCCTAACCCTGCTATACGCCTGCGAGATGTGGATAGTCTACAAACGTCATGTGCAGCTCCTCGAATGATTCCATCAGCGCTGTCTCCAGAAAATCCTGCAAATCTCCTGGGAAGACAGGAGGACAAATGTCAGCGTGCTGGAAAAAGCAAAGACCACCAGCATTGAAGCGATGGTCCTCCTCCATCAACTCCGCTGGACTGGCCATGTTGTCTGTATGTCCGACCACCGTCCCCCAAAGCAGTTGCTCTACTCCGAACTCACGAATGGAAAATGGAATGTTGGAGGACAGGAAAAGAAATTTAAAGATGGGCTCAAAGCCAACCTTAAAAGCTCTGGCATAGACACTGAGAACTGGGAAGCCCTGGCCCTTGAGCGCTCCAGTTGGCAGTCAGCTGTGACCAGCAGTGCTGCAGAATTTCAAGAGGCACGAATGGAGGGTGAAAGAGAGAAACGTGCCAAGAGGAAGGCGCGTCAAGCCAACTCCAACTGGGACTGCCTCTCACCTGGAAACCGATGCCCTCACTGTGGGAAAAGATGCAGATCAAGAATAGGGCTCCACAGCCACCTACGGATCCACCCCCAGGTTACCACTCTTGGAGGACCATCATCCTCGGACTACGAGTGATTGCCTAAGTAAGTAAAGTAAGTAAGTAAGTAACTTTAACAAGAAGCAATAGATGCATTTGGGCCTTGTTAAGATGACCAATTAAATGTAGGCCCCATTACTTACTAGGCCTAAAATTAAAATTTTGTAATTTAATTACAATACAAGCATTTAGCCTTCCTGGAAAATCCTTCCATAGTTATTAAACTGATAAACATTTGTGTTTAGACTAGAGAAAATACCCCTGTGTACATTTATTCTTATTTTTTAATATTCTTCAGAGTGTAGCCGCATCTATTATCTATTTAATATCCTGTATTGTCAAAGGCTTTCATGGCTGGAATCACTAGGTTCTTGTGGGTTTTTTCGGGCTATAGAGCCATGTTCTAGAGGCATTTCTCCTGACGTTTCACCTGCATCTATGGCAAGCATCCTCACTACCTCTGAGGATGCTTGCCATAGATGCAGGCGAAACATCAGGAGAAATGCCTCTAGAACATGGCTCTATAGCCCGAAAAACCCCACAAAAACCTATTTAATATCCTGTTTTTCTCCTTGTAGTGGATCTGTGACTTATAGTATGATATACACTATAGCATAATACAATGTATGATGACATTGTATTATGTTATAGTGTACAACATTATATTCAACTGTATACCATACATAGCAATAATACAATACATACACACACACACACTATATAGCAATTTGCCTTGTTCTCAAGGGCCAGTCCACCCCAAATCAATGAGACCTTTTCTTCAAATCTTCATACAGCCATAACATTCACCAGATGATCTTCTACCATTAATTTCTATATATTTTCATTAATTATTTTTTGTCTAGCAATAACAATATTTTTTCCTATAATTCCATTCCATTAGTTTCATCATTTTTATTTAGATTTCATTAAAATGGGGGAGGGGGGGGATTAGGGGAGTGCTTCCACATAAGATATTTTCCAACCTCCAAACAAATTCCAGTCTAATGTGACTTCAGACTCAGAGCAGTTTGTGTCTCTATGTGCAGAAGCAACCATCTGTGGACCATATTGAAATAATATGAAAAATCTTTGAGGCTTGGTTTTATATCTCACTGAACAATATCAAATGAAGTTTATTGTTTTGCCTCAGTATCCTTTTTCTAAGGCAGGGATGGGAACCCGGAATGTTCTCCAGCAATTTTTCCAGATAATGTACAACAAATAAAAAACATTTCTAAATTATGAAGGAATAAAACTGATTTGAAACATTAGAACGGACTGGAACTTTTAAAAAGTCTTATGTACTTACTCATTTATCTATATAAAATCCATGTATGTTTGTCTCTGTTGGTTTGTACATGGCTTGATGTATCTGGATCAAACCTAGCACAAATACCCTTCATTACCAAACTTAAGATAATTGTGCAGTTTTAACTACATAGAAATGGTCATACCATGACACCTATAGCACAGCCCTGAAGGCCACAGTTGGGACATCCACTCAATAGGAAGTAAACTATTTCATGAAGATGTATTGTCAAAGGCTTTCATGGCTGGAATCACTAGGTTCTTGTGGGTTTTTTTCGGGCTATAGAGCCATGTTCTAGAGGCATTTCTCCTGACGTTTCGCCTGCATCTATGGCAAGCATCCTCAGAGGTTGTGAGGTCTGTTGGAAGTAGGAAAAATGGGTTTATATATCTGTGGAATGGCTGGGGTGGGGCAAGGAGCTCTTCCCTGCTGCAGTTAGGTGTGAATGTTTAGCTGATCACCTTCATTAGCATTTGAAGGCCTGCCTGAACCTGGGAAAATCTGTTGCTGGGAGGTGTTAATTTGTGCCTGGTTTTTTCCTCTCTGTTGTTTAGCTGTTATAATTTTAGAGTTTTTTTAATACTGATAGCCAGATTTTGTTCATTTTCATGGTCTCCTCCTTTCTGTTGAAATTGTCCACATGCTTGTGGATTTCAATGGCTTCTCTGTGTAGTCTGACATGGTGGTTGTTGGTGTGGTCCAGTATTTCTGTGTTCTCAAATAATATGCTGTGTCCAGGCTGGTTCATCAGGTGCTCTGCTATGGCTGACTTCTCTGGTTGAAGTAGTCTGCAGTGCCTTTCATGTTCCTTGATGCGTGTCTGGGCGCTGCGTTTGGTGGTCCCTATGTAGACTTGACAGCATATTATTTGAGAACACAGAAATGCTGGACCACACCAACAACCACCATGTCAGACTACACAGAGAAGCCACTGAAATCCACAAGCATGTGGACAATTTCAACAGAAAGGAAGAGACCATGAAAATGAACAAAATCTGGCTATCAGTATTTAAAAAACTCTAAAATTATAACAGCTAAACAACAGAGAGGAAAAAACCAGGCACAAATTAACACCTCCCAGCAACAGATTTTCCCAGGTTCAGGCAGGCCTTCAAATGCTAATGAAGGTGATCAGCTAAACATTCACACCTAACTGCAGCAGGGAAGAGCTCCTTGCCCCACCCCAGCCATTCCACAGATATATAAACCCATTTTTCCTACTTCCAACAGACCTCACAACCTCTGAGGATGCTTGCCATAGATGCAGGCTAAACGTCAGGAGAAATGCCTCTAGAACATGGCTCTATAGCCCGAAAAAACCCACAAGAACCTATTTATTTATTATTATTTATTTATTTCTTGCACTTATTGACCGCCACTCTCAGCCCTAGGGCGACTCGTGGCGGTGAACAACAACACAGAAAAGACAGCTTGGAGTGAGTCAAGACAATACATGACAATCTACTACTACATAACACATACTTATGCTAAAAATCCGCTTCGTCAAATCCTGGGTCATAATCCATTTCATAGTCATTGTCCATTCCGGTCATCATTCCAATGATATAGCACTCAATTGAAGGCCATCTCGAAGAGCCATGTTTTCAGGCTCCTACGAAAGGCCATAAGGGAGGGCGCCTGCCTAATTTCAGCAGGGAGGGTGTTCCACAGCCGGGGGGCCACCACCGAGAAGGCCCGCTCTCTCGTCCCCACCAGGCGTGCCTGTGAGGCGGGCGGGACCGAGAGAAGGGCCTCCCCGGATGATCTCAAGGTCCTCGTGGGCTCGTAGGCCGAGATGCGGTTTGCAAGGTATTTTGGGCCGGAACCGTTTAGGGCTTTGTAGGATAACACCAGCACCTTGAATTGGGCCCGGTAGCAAATCGGCAGCCAGTGGAGCTGGGACAGCAGGGGCGTTGTATGCTCCCTGCGCCCTGCTCCTGTTAACAACATGGCTGCCGCGCGCTGGACTAGCTGGAGCTTCCGGGCCGTCTTCAAGGGCAGCCCCACGTAGAGAGCGTTGCAGTAGTCGAGGCGGGATGTGACCAAAGCGTGTACCACCGTGGCCAAGTCAGACTTCCCAAGATACGGGCGCAGCTGGCGCACGAGCCTAAGCTGTGCAAATGCTCCCCTGGTCACCGCTGAAACCTGGGGGTCCAGGCTCAGCGACGAATCCAGGGTCACACCCAAGCTGCGAACCTGCGCCTTCAAGGGGAGTGCGACCCCGTCCAGCACAGGCTGTAACCCTATACCCTGTTCGGCCTTGCGACTGACCAGGAGTACCTCTGTCTTGTCTGGATTTAGTTTCAGTTTGTTCGCCCTCATCCAGACCATTACAGCGGCCAGGCACCGGTTCAGGACTTCGACGGCCTCCTTAGTAGCAGGTGGGAAGGAGTGACAGAGTTGGACGTCATCTGCGTACAGGTGACACCGCACCCCGAAACTCCGGATGATCTCACCCAGCAGCTTCATGTAGATGTTAAACAGCATGGGGGACAGGATGGAGCCCTGAGGAACCCCACAGGTCAACGGCTGTGGTGTTGAACAGGAGTCCCCCAATAACACCTTCTGGGTACGACCCTCCAGAAATGACCGGAGCCACTGCAAAGCAGTGCCCCCAAGACCCATCTCTGCAAGGCGCCCCAGAAGGATACCGTGGTCGACGGTATCGAAGGCCGCTGAGAGGTCCAGGAGCACCAACAGGGACACACTCCCCCTGTCTAGCTCCCGGCGCAGATCATCCACTAAGGCGACCAAGACCGTCTCGGTACCATGTCCCGGTCTGAAACCAGACTGTGCCGGATCCAGATAATCCGTGTCTCTCAAGAATACCTGGAGTTCTGAGGCCACCACGCTTTCCATGACTTTGCCCAAAAAGGGAAGATTGGAAACAGGCCGAAAGTTTTCAAATTTAGTGGGGTCAAGTGATGGTTTCTTCAACAGCGGCTTTATAACAGCCTGTTTTAGGCTCGCTGGAATCTTGCCTTCCCGGAGGGAGGCATTAACCACCACCGTTACCCACTCGGCCAATCCCCCTCTGGCCTCCTTCAGAAGCCAGGATGGGCAGGGGTCTAGGATGGACGTGGTGGGTCTCATTCCTCCAAGTATCTTGTCCACATCCTCGGGTTTCACAAACTGAAAAGAATCCAACAAAATCGGACAAGCAGGTGCTTGTGTCACATCCATGGAGACTGCATTTAATGTGGCGTCCAGCCCAGAGCGGATCAAAGCGACTTTGTCTGCAAAGAACCGAGCAAATGCTTCACAGCGCGTGGCCGAATTGTCAGGGCTCCCACCTGAGATAGGGGGAGTTAAAAGACCTCTGACAATCCGAAACAACTCCGCCGGACGGTTTTTTGCAGACGCAATAGTGGCCGCAAAGAAAATTTTCTTTGCGGCTTTTATTGCCGCGGCATATGCCCTTAGAAAGGACACAAACCGTGTTCGATTTGGCTCGCTTGGGTCCGAGCGCCACACGCTCTCTAGAACCCTCTTCCTTCGCTTCATCGCTGCCAGCTCCTCAGTGAACCAAGGGGCTGGTTTAGCTCGGCTACTTGAGAGGGGACGTTCCGGAGCGATCCTGTCAATTGCCCTGGTCATCTCCCCATTCCAGAGAGCGACCAAGGCCTCGACATGGTCACCTACCGAGGTGGCGGGAAACTCCCCAAGAGCCGTCAGGAATCCATTCGGATCCATAAGCCTCCTGGGGCGGACCATCTTAATGGGTCCTCCACCCTTGCGGAGGTTAGGGGGCGCAGTGAGCCTAAACCTGATCAGGAAGTGGTCGGTCCATGGCAACGGAGCGGTAGATAGCTCCTCCACACCGCCACCCTGCTCCCATCCCTGACAGAAGACCAAGTCCAATGTGTGTCCAGTGTCAAGATCCCTTACCTTGCCAGCCGGGGATGGCAGGGCCTAGGAAGAGACAGGCTAGGTAGTTCAGCTTAGTAGGCCTGGCAGAGAACTGCAAGAGCCATCTTAGTTTAGGGAAGCCTCCAGTTCAGAGTGGGGAGTGGCCTAGGCCTGAGCCAGCCCAGCAACAGCCAGGATTGGTTGGTAAAAGGGGGGCGGAGTTAGCCAGTTGGAGGGAAAGAGATCAGATTATTTTGACAGTGGAGTTCAGTTCTGGGGGATGTTAGAGGAGGATTAGAGTTTTAGGAGTCTCTGTTAGGGATAGGCAGCTTGCCTGTAGTTTGCACAGCAAAGTAGGCTGTGGCAGACTGGTTACAGCTATTTTAGAAAAGACATAGCTGAGATTTGGTTAGGAAATTGTAACAAAGAATAGTGCCATTCTCTCAAGCAACCGCTACGTTTCTAAGAACCAGGAACACTTTAATTGTAACAGCTAAGCCTCTGAACCTGCATTCACTTTTATTCTGTAACTTGTATTCAATAAACCTTTCTTGTTATTTTTTACAATCTAAGCCTGAGTCAAGTGCCATTTTTGGTTTGAGTCCTTTTCAGTGTATTCAACCTCAACCTGTTTCCCCTCAAAGAAGCCCTTGTTAATATACAGTATTTGGTGGAGTAAAAAAGCCTTTTACTATTTTAAACAGTCTTTTAGCATTCTAAATAGCTAGAGGGTTCGTGATTCTTCAGTTTATGGTGGCAGCGAAGGTTTTAAATAAAGAGACATCCCCTCAAACGCTATAAGAGCCAAAGTGGTGTGAATTCCTTATTGAAGGAGGGACAGTGGTGGGATTTCTTGCCCCCTGCCCAATTGGACATCGAGCGTATCTTTATAATTGGTTTGCAGCGGTGTGGATTCGTGTAACATCTCAATCCAGGGCATTTTTGTGTGAATCCTGAGGTAAATTTTTGTCAAAACGTGACACCAAGAATTACCTCAGAGAGAGAACACCTCTAGTGCCATTTTTAACACACATTAGGCACCATGGCACCACCAAAGACAAAGAAGGGCACTCCTGAAGAACCAGAGAGAGAAGGGGAGACAACTGCCTCTGTAGTTGAGGAGACTGAGACCCAAATACAAGAGGGGAGAACAGAACAGATAGCTACCTCTTTGGCCATTGAAAAGCTTAGGCTAGAAATGAGGTTGAAAGAACTGGAGTTTCAGGCTGAAAGGGAAAGGGAAAAGATTCAGGCTGAAAGAGAAAGGAGGCAAGCTGAGGAAAGGGAGAAGGAAAGAATGATTGAATTGGAAAGGGAAAAGTTTCAAGCTGAAGAGAGGCAGAGAGAAAGAATGGCTGAGTTGGAGAGGGAGAGAATATAAGTTGAGATAGAAAGAGAAAGAGAAAGGGAACGTTTAAGACATGAGGAGCGAATGGCAGAACTACAATTAAGAGAACATGAGAGAACTCCTAACTTAAGCCAACAACAAGACTCTAACATGCAAAGGGTGTTAAAGAACTTCCCTCGTTATGTAAAGGGGGACTGCGTCGAGTCATTTCTGGCTACCTTTGAACGGGCTGCTCACGATTTCGAGGTACCTGAAGATAAAATGATGGTGTACCTGAGACCACTGCTTTGTGGGGAACTTAGTGAGGTTTACGCTGATCTGCGAGAGACAGAGAGCAGGAGTTACCTCATATTTAAAGAAAGGGTGAAGCAGAGGTTTGGCTTGACTCCTGAACAAAGTAGAAAGATGTTCAGGGAGATCAAAAGGAAGCCAGGAGAAACCTTTTCACAATTGGGAAGCCGAGTGGAAAAAGCCTTAGAGAGATGGCTTGAGGGAAGTAAAACGACCACTTTTGAGGAGTTAAAACATTTAGTTTGTATGGAACAGTTTTATCGACTGATCCCCATACAAATGAGGTGGTTCGTTAAAGACAAGAAAATTAAGCAAGTGTCAGATCTCGCGGCTTGGTTGGATGAGATGGAGCATGACTGGAATGTGAGTCATGGCTCAGGAGCCACCAAGAGACCGAGGGAATGGGTTCCAAAAGAGAAAACTGACGTAGGAAACCAAAATCCTGTCAGGAGGGACCGCATTCCAGAGATTGCCACAGGAAAACTTGTCTGTTACTTCTGCCATCAAGAGGGTCATAAGAAAACGGCTTGCCCAAAATTAAACACCCAGAAAAGGCCAGTTACACCACCAAAGCCAGTTAAGGTGGTTAGGCAAATATCTCCACACGAAGAAAGTCAGTCTCCACACGCACAGGAAGAGCCTGTGAAGATAATGCGTGTATGGAGTACTGAGAAAGAGACAAATGGAGATTATTTGAGGGTGATCAAAGTAAAGGGTCAAGAACTAATGGGACTCAGAGACACTGGGTCTGAAGTATCGTTCATTAGGCCAGAGTTTGTCAAGGCAGACCAGATACTTCCAGGCCAAAAGTACAAACTGAGAGGAATTTATGGCCCTGTGTTCGAAGTGTCAGTGGCTGAAATCCCAATAGAATATAAGAACTTCTCTGGAAAATGGAGAATGGGACTGTTTAATGATTTAGAAGTGCCAGTATTGTTGGGCAATGATTTGGCTGAGCGCTGCAGACATGTTAATATTATTACCAGAAGCCAAGCTGAACGAGAAGGGGAGGCTGAATACACTGTTACAGATGAACAACCATCTACCTCACAAACTGAAAATGTCAGCCAAGAAATTCCCTTTAGTTTGAACCAACGCCATATGAGGCAGTTTGAAGCAGCTCAACAACATGATGAAAGCTTAAAACCCTTATGGGATGAAGTGGTCCCAGAAAACCACATACCCACAAGTGAAAAGCCAGCTTTGTTTAAAGTTGTGGAGAATAAACTGTACCGAGTTGTGAGGAGACAGAAAGGTCCCAAATTCTTTGAGGAAAGAACACAACTGGTAGTTCCACAAAAGTATAGGGCTAAAATCCTCAAGCTAGCCCATGATACCACCTTCAGTGGACACCTAGGTATCAAGAAAACCAAAGATCGCATACAGTCAAGATTTTTTTGGCCCGGAATGGGAGGTGATGTGACAGCCTATTGTAAATCCTGTCAGACTTGTCAAATGGTGGGAAAAGCCAAAGACAAGACAAAAGGACTGTTACAATCCATTCCAGTTGTCACTGTTCCCTTTGACAAGGTCGGAGTGGACATCATTGGCCCTATGTCCCACAAGACACTTGATGGACATAGATTTATCTTGACTGCCGTGGACTTTGCCACACGATACCCAGAGGCAATTCCATTGAAGGAAACGGACGCCAAAACAGTGGCAGACGCGCTGCTCAATGTATTTGCACGCGTGGGTTTTCCCAGATCTATCATCACAGATCTTGGAGCCACCTTCATGTCCCAGATGATGCAAGAACTGTTCCGGACCTGCAAGATCAAGCATCTTACTTCTACTCCATACCATCCTCAAACCAACGGCTTGACGGAGAGATTCAACGGTACCCTCAACCACATGCTGAAGGCGTACGTCCACAAGAACCCTAATGATTGGGACAAGAAACTTCAACACTTCTTGTTTGCTTATCGGGAGGTTCCACAAGCCAGCACCAAGTTCAGCCCATTTGAACTGCTATATGGGAGAACACCAAGAGGACCTATGGACATTTTGAAGGAAGCATGGACAGGAGCAGAGGACATTCCGGAGAGTGATATCAACAGCTACATCGAGGACTTAAGAGAACATTTAACCACCATGAGAGACTGCGCAGCCGAGAGTTTGTCAACTGCCCAGCTGAAGCAGAAAGAACAGGCGGATCTACACGCAAGACATCGTTGTTTTGATGTGGGAGATAAGGTCCTGGTTTTGGAACCAAGATCTAAAAAGAAACTGGAGGTTTCTTGGGAGGAACCTTATGTGATAGGGCCAAAGACTGCAAAAGAGTGTAATACTGTAAAAAGTGGACTGGCCGATTGTAATGTAAAACTGAGTAGTAGAGGGAGGAGAATTGGAATTGGGTGAAGGAAAAAAAGGAACAAACGACTTTATTATTTACAAGGGCCAGACCAAAATAACACATTGCTGAATGAAGGTGTTATTGTAGAAAGATATAAGATAGTGTATTGTTTAAGAATTGGTTAATCTGGTCAATTGCAGTCTTGCAAAGTACATGGTGTTATCACAATGGTGAAATGTATATGTTTCATACAATAGGTATGATGTAGAAATGTATTATATTGAGGTGTGTTAGATATGTAGGTTTTGCTAATAGACAAAATGTAGTTAGATATAAATATAGAGATGTTTGAATAGACTGTTTATTAGAATAGAAGAGAAATTCCTTCTAGTGTGTTATAACCTTATAGCAGACAGAACGTCTCTTATTAATGAAATAATTTGTGTTTAGATACAGAGACTTAAGTCTCTCCAAATTATTTAGCTTTGTTCATAAGTGTAAGATTCTTGATGATAGTAGAAGAGTATAGAGATTATATATACATAGAATGTCAGGAGGCATTCCATGAAGAAGGTAAAGGTTAGGATTGCAGAAGGTATAGTATTTACGGTGTTAGGTTGATTATATGCAATGTTATAATGTATTTAACATTTTTTTTTCCCTACAGGAATGTATTTATTGTGTATAATGTATTTATGGTATATATTGATTGCAAAATGTATTTATTGCATAAATGTTGTATTGCAAAAGGTGTTTATTGCAAATGTAGGTATGTGCATAGATAGATAGATTAGCTAGAATAGATAGTAAAGGGGGGTTAGTTGGGCCTAGTATAGTGTTAGGCTTTGCTTCGGAAAAGGTCTGCAAACCTTTTCACTCCGCAAACCATCTTGAGGTGGGGAGGGAATGTCAAGATCCCTTACCTTGCCAGCCGGGGATGGCAGGGCCTAGGAAGAGACAGGCTAGGTAGTTCAGCTTAGTAGGCCTGGCAGAGAACTGCAAGAGCCATCTTAGTTTAGGGAAGCCTCCAGTTCAGAGTGGGGAGTGGCCTAGGCCTGAGCCAGCCCAGCAACAGCCAGGATTGGTTGGTAAAAGGGGGGCGGAGTTAGCCAGTTGGAGGGAAAGAGATCAGATTATTTTGACAGTGGAGTTCAGTTCTGGGGGATGTTAGAGGAGGATTAGAGTTTTAGGAGTCTCTGTTAGGGATAGGCAGCTTGCCTGTAGTTTGCACAGCAAAGTAGGCTGTGGCAGACTGGTTACAGCTATTTTAGAAAAGACATAGCTGAGATTTGGTTAGGAAATTGTAACAAAGAATAGTGCCATTCTCTCAAGCAACCGCTACGTTTCTAAGAACCAGGAACACTTTAATTGTAACAGCTAAGCCTCTGAACCTGCATTCACTTTTATTCTGTAACTTGTATTCAATAAACCTTTCTTGTTATTTTTTACAATCTAAGCCTGAGTCAAGTGCCATTTTTGGTTTGAGTCCTTTTCAGTGTATTCAACCTCAACCTGTTTCCCCTCAAAGAAGCCCTTGTTAATATACAGTATTTGGTGGAGTAAAAAAGCCTTTTACTATTTTAAACAGTCTTTTAGCATTCTAAATAGCTAGAGGGTTCGTGATTCTTCAGTTTATGGTGGCAGCGAAGGTTTTAAATAAAGAGACATCCCCTCAAACGCTATAAGAGCCAAAGTGGTGTGAATTCCTTATTGAAGGAGGGACAGTGGTGGGATTTCTTGCCCCCTGCCCAATTGGACATCGAGCGTATCTTTATATCCAGCACAGTGGGTGGGGCCAGTTATTCGTTGGGACAGCCCCATGGTTGCCATGGCGGACATGAAGTCCTGAGCCGCTCCTGTGAGGGTTGCCTCGGCATGGATGTTGAAGTCCCCCAGCACAAGAAGCCGTTGGGACTCCACCGCCAGGCTCGAGACCACCCCCGCTAGCTCAGGTAGGGAGACTGTAGTGCAGCGAGGTGGACGGTACACTAACAGAATCCCTATTCTGTCCCGGTCACCCATCCTCAGGTGGACGCATTCAAAATTTGTGGTCTGCGGGATGGGGCTCCTGGTCAGATGGATGGAATCTCTATAGACCACTGCGACCCCGCCTCCCCGTCCTCCGGCTCTTGGTTGGTGTTGCACGGAGAAACCTGGAGGGCAAAGCTGGGAGAGGTTTACGCCCCCAGCTTCATCCAGCCAGGTCTCCGTGATGCACGCCAGATCTGCCCGCTCCTCCAGAATTAAATCCTGGATCCAGGACGTTTTTCCGTTGACAGATCTGGCGTTCAACAACACCACCTTCAAACTGGAGGGTCCGCTCACCTGGTTACACCAATTTACCTTTGGAGACCGGTTGGGGGTTATTAATATGGATAGGTGGTCCGAATTAGGCCGAATTCGGGGTCTCCTTTTGCCGCATCTCCTCCTTCCCACCACGACCTCTATGGGGGCCCCTCGGCTAGTGGAACACCTCCCCCCCTCCATGCCGCAGTCCAGAGCTAAGAAATTACTCTCTACTTTGCTCTTTGTTAGATTTTTTGGTTCTTGCCAACATCCTCTCTCCCCCTTCCCCCTCCTCCCTACCCCAATCTCATTCACAGGCTCCCACCCCCCTCCTCTTCTGCCCCCTCCGCTACACAACAGTAACAGGGACAGTACACAAAGAGGGGCGAGGGACCACATGGGTAGCAGCAATACCGGTGGTAGTCGAAGTTCCGGCCACTCCAATGGGATAGTTCTTAAAGTGCACAAGTTTTGGGTGCGACCCGCCAATAGTAGTATTCAGTCAGCAGCAACACTACGTGCCATCAGGCACAATCATAAAGTGCTAGATCTAAAGTGCTATACTCAACGATAATAAAGTGCAGCACAGAGGGACAGAGGGACAGGGAGGGGACGTAAGTGCTAGTGCAATTAGCAGCAGACGGCAGGCGCCTAAGGTGCTCTATTTCGTTCTTAACACATTAGCATCAGATGACAACAATGACAACCAGGAATGTACTAGATGATAATATATGATCACCCTCTTATGGGGTGGAAATGGTGGTGGTTAGCTAAATATTAATGTAGCCCCGGTGAATCCCTAGACGGCTGGTATACAGCGGATGGGGCTTCCGGAGATGATAACTCGGGAATGGGGCAGCACGGATGGTCAATCACAATCTTACTCAATAAGTAACAACGCAAGAACGGCCAGCTTGAAGGTCTACACAAAAGTCTATATAAAAGGCCAGCACACGGGTCTACACATAGGTCTACACAAGAAGGTCAGTACACAATATCACATAGAGGTCCACACAAAGCCAGGCAGCACAAAGATCTACAGAGCTCGTCACTTCGCCCTGATGGGAGGTTGGGCGGAAGGAGAGGCCGTGGCTCAGCCGCAGCCTGATGGAAGAGGCGGCCGGATTGAAATGGTGGAGGAAGCGGTGACGGCCTCCGGTCACGGCGACGGCTGCGGTCCGGCGATCGTTTGGCCAGTCCCACAAGGTGGAGATGGTCTCGTCGGGCGGCGGCGGCAACGGCCTAGCGGCAGAGGAGGCCGCCTCTCAACAGCGGCCTGATGGTAGTGGGGCCGTAATGGCGGCCTCGCTGCAGCTGCGGCCTAGCGACGGCCCGGCGGTGACTCCGCCCCTGTCCAGATGGCGGCAACAGCGGCCTAGGCAGCAGCGGCCTAGCGTTGGTATCGGCCGCGGCTTGTTGGTACTAGCGGCCGCAGCCCGCCGCAAGGCCCGCTGCGGAGCGGCAGCAGTCTCCTCCGGGCGGCGACGGCAGTGGCCCAGTGATGGTGTCGGCCGCGGCCGATCGTAATGGCGACCGCAGCGGCCCAGCGTCGACCTCGGCTTGGTGGTTGCGGTCTAGCTGCGGCCTGGCGATGATTTGGCCGGCCCAATGATGGTCCCAGTGGCGGCCCGATGGTGCACCCAGCCCGCCGCAGGCCCGCTGCGGAGCGGTAGCAATCTCCTCCGGGCGGCGACGGCAGCGGCCCAGTGATGGTGTCGGCCGCGGCCGATCGTAATGGCGGCCGCGGCAGCCGCGACGGCGGCGTCGGCCCAGTGGAGATGGTCCGGCCTGGTGGAGGTTCAGTAGCTGTGGCAGCGGTAGTTCGGCGGCGTTCGGCCTCCGCAAATGGGCGGCGGCGGCCCCTCCGGGTGGCAGCCCAGTAATGATGGCGGCCGCAGCTTAGCAGGCGCGGAGGCCAGGCAGCGCCCGGGAGAGTGGTGGCCCGGTAGAGGTCGGGAGCCAATGGAGGCCCGATGGCAACGGCTGCAGCGATAATCTAACCAGCCGACAGCCCCTAACAAGCACGCCAAGGCCGCGGAGGCTGCAGGTAGGTCGGTCGGCCGCTATGTAATGGCGGCCGCTTCTCCTTCTCCTTCTTCCCTGCTTCAGCCTTCCTCCGCCTTTCCTCCACCTTCCTAGTTCTTCCTCCGGCTCTGCGAGCCTCTATGAAGAGCCAAAGGCTCGAGGTCTCTCCTCCCTCACTTTGTGGATGGAATGGTGAGGGGGATGGGGTACGATTCCTTCAGATTTCAATAGCAAAGGTAGAGCAGCTCAGCGTTTTCCAGCTGCTTGCCTCCATGCCGGAACCGGAAGTTCATGAAGATTTTTATTTTGGAAGATGTGAGTGTTCGTGTCTGCAACTTGTTCTAAGGCCAAGAGACTATGACTTCAAGAATAGGCTGGGTGAAGGAACACAGGTAGAAAGGAATGAGGGAAGTGAAGGAGATAAAGAAAGGAAGAGAAAGGAAAGTAATAAAGAAAAGGTATAATATATAAAGGGACTAAGTACACAATAGAAAAAAAGGGAGGAAAGAGGGAGGAAAGAAAGAGCCACACTAACACGGGCAACATTGAGTATATACTCTAGTTTTACAGTTAAAACAGAAATGTCTTCCATAGTCTTAAGGATTGACTATGCCTGGATGACACAAGCATAAAAAGAACAGAGTCAGCCTGCATTCTTTGAAATAAGGTTTCACAGCCAGGGTGCCATTACATAGAAACCTCTTTCACGTCAAATTCTCCAACCTACCATCTTTAAGTGGTTGGACAATCTCAAATTTTGGACAAGTTCATGTGGCAGGAACTGAACTCAAAATATTCTGGTCCCAATGTATTGAAGGCTTTGTAGGGTAAAACTAGTATCTTGAATTTAGTTTGAAAGGAAATAGGAAGCAAGAAAGCTGCAAGACCAATGTTATATGATCTTTAAAAATTTCCACCACTTTTTGGAGTGGATCCAGATGAGTAGTATGACCTACAAAAAGCCTGGAGCTGGATTGACAACACTTGCTCTAAAACTTTATTTGTAAAAGAGACATTAGAAACTGGCTGAGAACCATCTAGGGTGGTGGGATCCAGTATGTTCTCATCAATAGTGATCTTGTGCTTCCCTATTTTAAAGGATCTGAAACACAGCTCTCTTTCAAAGAAGCACATATAATCTCCACCATCCAAGTGGCCTGCACTTCGGTAGCAACTAGGGCTGGGTAACCACGGAAAAATTTGTTTCTAAACTCGATTCGTTTTTAGGGGGTTTTGCGTTTTGTTTTTTTAAAGAATTCCGAAATTTTTCTTTCAAAAAGTTCAAAATATACAAAATTTCGGAAATTACGAAACAATTACGAAACAATTACGAATCGATTCGTTAATGGCGGACGCGACTGCGCAATACGCTAAAAAAACCTCCAAATGAGACAGGGGGAACTTCTGAAGCTTCCCTCTCCCTCTGTTGTTGACTGTTGGTGTGATAATTTATTTTTTTATCACTAAGGAAACAAACAACAACTATAAAACTTGCACCAGACATACGGAAGTAATAACGAAACAATTTCAAAACGATTTTGAAACGATTTTGAAACAATTTCGAAACAATTATGAAATGAATTGAAAAATTCGTTTCGATTTTTAGTTGCTCCTAAGTGGTTCAATATCGGTTCGTAAGCTAATTTAAATACGAATCAATAACGAATTACGAAATTAACGAACAAAATCACCCAGCCCTAGTAGCAACTGTAATCAGCCGGGGGGACACGAGATAAGATTGGCTGCCATTTGTTCATATTATCAAGTTAAACAATAAAAATCATCCACTAAAGCTGGGCATATGTATACCCCAATTACCTGCCCAAGATCTACCTTCAAAGTCCAAATCAGAATTGATTTGAGCAAATTTGTTCACCAATTATTATTATTTTGCACATTCTTCTCAGGCTGAGAGCTTCTCCAAAGTACTCTGAAGTGTATAATATATCAAACAAAACAACTTCAATGGTTGGGAATGTGCTCAATGATATAGAGAAGGTTATAAAGTGAAACTTAGCCCATGTTGAACAAGATTCAACCTGATACTTTATACTGTTGTTCTTGTTGTTGTTGTTGTTGTTGTTGCTGATGTTGGTGGTATTATTATTATTATTATTATTATTATTATTATTTCTTACCCACTTCCCCTTATGGGTTGAAACACATAAACATTGTAAAAATTCTATGAATACCCATATTAAATGCATTGCTATAGAAGATACATATTAAAACATATTCCTATAAAATACATATTAAAATACATAGAACAGAGATTGGAACACAGGACACAAGTTGTTGTTTTATTAATTTATACCACACTTTCACCTATTATTGGAAAGTAGCTAATGTTGCTCTAGTTGTTTACTCAAGCACTTCTTGTCCTCAGATCCCCAGAAAACCCAAGAGTTTGTGGTCTCCAACCGAACAAATGATCCTTAGGAGCTATTGTATCTGTCATCTCCCCATTCTACAGATCAGACAACACAGAAACAGAATCATCAGCTCTAGCAGCTAGCCTTTGCCCCATGGCTGAACATATTTTCTTTCTTATACCTATTCATTTCTACTTCTGTATTGCTATGGCATTTTTTTGTTGTTTTACAATGTGTTTAGATTTTAAATTTGTGATAGACCATTTCTAATTCAAGAGATGTGATACAAGAGATTTGTAATAAATAAATAAGGCAAGTGGTGATAAGAAAATTATTTCAAAAGATGTAAGTATGACATCTTTTAGCATATAAGAGTACTAGAGTACTAGACACCATTCTATGTATCTCAGTGCATTTTAAGAGGCACAGAAGTGTAGAGCTCACAATTCCATTGAAAATAATGCATTATTGATAAGTCATCCACATTGTATATCAGCAGAACCTAAGTAGTCTCAGTAAAAGAACAGATTCTAATGTCTTTATTGTGAGAAAGGTAATTTGAGAAAAACACACAGCTATTGTGAAGATTTATAATTATTTAATTAACCTACTTCACTGTCTTTGAAATGTGATAGCTGTAAATGCAAGTGGCAGATCAGTCTTGGCCAGTATAGGAAGCAAGACCAAGAAAGTACACTTTGGGAATGAACATCCATTAACAGGATAGAGGCTTCTGCAATTATTACTTAGTAACTATGAGTGAAAATCTCATACTTTCATATGAGATTTGTTTTCTACTCCTTGTCACAATGAAAGAAATAACAGCATTATTAAATCTGAATTAATAAATAAATTAATAATTAAACATAAATAAAAGAATTATAAATATAATTAAAAGAATATAAATAAAAGAATTCAGAAAGAAAATCTAGCTAATAGACAAGAAAACATGTCACATGTCAACTATTATTCTGCTTGCTCATGGCTAGCTGACTACCTTCTACATTAAACTATGTAAGATATGCATGTAAGCCTTACCCACTTTCCTTATCATTCTGGGTTAAAGAATAATCTCACCTATCGCAACTAGAAAGCTCAAAACAAGATTACTTTAGCTCGAGAGTCAAAGCATTTTTATTTCTTGCTGTTTCAATTTACAATTTAGAAATTACATCATGCTAAGTACAGCATACAACTGAATTTTTAATATCAACATGCCAACTGAGTATCTACAAATTGCAGTTAGGAGTACATACATTTCTTGCTCAGAGTGTACTTTGGAAGCTCTGGTGGCTTTGGTCCAAATAGGGTGGGTGAAAAGGAACTCATTCAAGAATATTTGGGAGGCTTGTTGCAGGAAAATACCTTTCACTTCCTTCTAGCATGCAAAATCTGTAAATGAACCGATTGACTAAAAAGCTTTTCAAAGGTTTGGGTAAAATAGAGGAAAGCACCAGATAGACAGATTAATGCTTCCTATCAGTTTGTTTGATTTCCAGTTGGTTCAAAACAGTAGTATTATCAGTGAAACTGATTCTCATGACAATGTTACATTTTTGTATGGTTTGTAGTATAAATATAATTGTGAAAAGAGCAGAAATAATATTTTTGCTCTTGAGATTTTTTTCTGAATCTCACCAAGACTAGATATAGATTCTCAGGCATTTCCTAATTGCATGCAAGGATGAATAACTACTGTAGCTTTCTCCATAGTGTAGAAGAAAATAAATATTATTGTGTAATGTTCTCTCCACATTTAAATGTTCTGCACACACAAAAGTAAACCTAATTTCTCTGCATAGAAATGCTCCAGAATACTGCAGGAAAGTCAAACACTGAAAGAGAATTGTGCTCACTGCTGTTTTATTATTCCTGGTTGGGTTTCCTGACTGTCTGGAAAACCATTTTCTGACAGGGAAATGAATAATAGAGAATATTCTTTCAATCCTTAAACATGATTATACTGCAGACATTTCAAAAATTAATAGAAACATAGAATCTTAAAGTTGGAAGGGACCACAAGGGCCCTTTAGTCCAACATGAGGAATACACAGCTGCAGCACCTTTCAAAAATAGCTCCAAAGATAAAGAGTCCACTTCACTCCAGGGCAATCAATTTCAGCTGTTACAGAAAAAAACTTCCTAATGTTTAGGTGCAATTTCCTTTCTGATAATCTAGTCTCCAGAGAAGCAGGAAACACCCTCACTCGGTCTGCTATATAACAAACCAAAAAAAGAAAAAGAAGAAAAGAACAGGAGATCTTTTACACAAGATCTGGGAAAGCAAAGGGGAATTTAAACAAAGAGTGGGAATGCTCTATGACCATCAGGGACCACATTAGATTAGCAAGTACTAAGGAAAAGAAGATGGAAACAAAACATGAAGAATTATATAAAAGGTTGACAGATTCATCTGAAAAGAATCATATGAAAATGAAGCTTCAAGCTAGGTTTGGAAAGAGTATTCAAAACATTCAAACAACAGAAGAAAAGAGTGTATCAGAAAACCCAAAGAAGATAAACTTGTCCAATATTTCAGGACTTATTTCTTGGTTTAAAAAATGTATACACATACATGCGCACACACCAATGAAGAAACTAGCAATAACATTTTTTCATACAGTAAGTTTAATTTTTCATTTTGTGTACAAAAAACAACATTCATGAAGTAATGAAATATATCCTTTCTCCCCCAGCCTCCACAGAATATATTCAAATACATTTCAAACTGAATTTTTTTTCAAAAAGCAAGCAGTGGGGGAGAAAATTGTTTAAAATGCTACTTCCTGTGATAACAAAACCAGTTAAAATGACATCACAGTACACACTATGATGTAAAGTTCAGTTATCATCTGACTAGATGGCTGTAACTATATGCTAGTTTTCCTGACCTTTGAAATCAGAGTAAAAAGAAGTTAAACCACTCAGCAATGGTGGCTACTTTAATGTTTAGAATAAAGCACAGCTACCAAGTGTCATGCTCATTAAGGAATGGAACCCACCACTTCACACTCCTTTGCTTAATTTTCTAGTCAAACAATCTTGCCAATGTACAGCTAGAAAAATTAAAACTAGTTGCTATTTGGTTGTTTGTTATTTGGCTACAGATCCAGATTTATCTCACAACCTAAGAGGATGCTTGCCATAGATGCAGGCAAAACATCAGGAGAGTATGCTTCTGGAACATGGCCAGGCCATACAGCCCGAAAAACTTACAGCAGCCAAGTTATTCCAGTCATGAAAGCATTTGATGATCCAGATTTATGATGACTAACTGCAACTCATCTCCTTTCTTTAAGCTTTTTAATATTCAATATTAATATTCAATATTTAATATTGAGGTTGTCAAATTAAACAAAGGCAAGCGATCTATATGAATTAGTAAAGCTGCATCGCAAGACTTTTATGCCAACTTACTCAGATGTAAGTAACACTTTGGTTAATTCAAAACACTGCTAGTCTACATTAGCTGCGAAGTTGAGAAAGGTGCCCTTTACCCTTTCTTATCTTCTATGCTAACTTTGGCACAAAAAACCACACTTCTCATTTCCCATTATACTTCCCTATTTGCATTCATGGGCTGTGGCAGATGAGTGCATCGGTCACTGGTCCAAGGATAAACAATGACAGTTTTCCATCTGAAGGCCAAGTTAAAATTTATTTTTAATGGATCACTGGAAATATATGCACCTTCGCCAAGCAGCAAAAGATAAGTCAGGGAATGATGATATGGATGTCAGTCACCTAGCAAGAAATGACAACATAGGTGAGCTTGTGTGTGTGTGTGTGTGTGTGTGTGAAAGAGAGAGGGGAGGAGGGAAAGAAATTCTAGCTATAATATATAAAAATGAGAAAACCACAATCCTATGCATATTTACCTATGATCAACTTAATTAAACTTGTAAAACTTGCTTATAAGTAATTTGTCAGTAAAATTCAGGGTGTAAGGGGCCAAGGTGATCAGCGATAGTTTCCTGGTGTGAAATGTTCCATATGAATAACTTTGAATATTTTTTGGGAAAAAAACCCTATAAATACTGTATGCCTTTCCACATTTTCACTGAAGCAAAGTGGATTGGAAGGGGACTAATTTTTTCTTTCCTTAGTACGGTTCTGAAGCACATTGTTATAGCATTCTATGCCACTTTAACTGCAATGACTGCATCCTTTAGAACCCGGGGATTTGCATTTTAGGGAGGGGTCTTTAGAATTCTTATCCAGAGAGCAATAGAGCCATTGCAAACTATACACACCAGGAATCCATTGACTTGGCAGATTAATTAGAATGTAGTACTACAATTATGTAGCATGAAAGCCCCTTTGAGGCCCTTCCAGATAGCCCTATATCCCAGAGTATCAAGGCAGAAAATCCCACATTATCTGCATGTGGACTCAGATAACCCAGTTCAAAGCAGAATTTTCAATTTTTTTGTGGGATTTTCTGCCTTGATATTCTGGGATATGAGGCTCTGCAGAAGGGCTCTTGGTGAATCTTAGGCCTTTTCCACACAGCTGAATAAAATCTGCTTTGAACTGGAATGTATGTCAGTATGAACTCAACCCAGTTCAAAGCAGATGTTGTGGGATTTTCTGCCTTGATATTCTGGACTGTGTGGAAGGGCCCTTAGAATAACCTCTGAGGTCTTATTTCACTCACCTTGCCACTAGTTTCCTCCCCTAGTCAAACAGATGTAAGACTGAAGTAGGGGTTGTTGTTCATTCGTTCAGTCGTCTCCGACTCTTCGTGACCTCATGGACCAGCCTACGCCAGAGCTCCCTGTCGGCCGTCACCACCCCCAGCTCCTTCAAGGTCAGTCCAGTCACTTCAAGGATGCCATCCATCCATCTTGCCCTTGGTCGGCCCCTCTTCCTTTTGCCTTCCACTTTCCCCAGCATAATTGCCTTCTCTAGGCTTTGCTGTCTCCTCATGATGCGGCCAAAGTACTTCAACTTTGTCTCTAGTATCCTTCCCTCCAGTGAGCAGCCGGGCTTTATTTCCTGGAGGATGGACTGGTTGGATCTTCTCGCAGTCCAAGGCACTCTCAGAACTTTCCTCCAGCACCACAGCTCAAAAGCATTGATCTTCCTTCGCTCAGCCTTCCCTAAGGTTACTACATCTCACATCCGTAGGTTACTACAGGGAATACCATGGTATGACTAGGCGGATCTTGGTTGCCAGTGTGATGTCTCTACTCTTTACTATTTTATCGAGACTGGACATTGCTCTCCTCCCAAGAAGTAAGCGTCTTCTGATTTCCTGGCCACAGTCTGCATCTGCAGGAATCTTTGCGCCTAGGAATACAAAGGCTGTCACAGCCTCCACATTTTCTCCCTCTATTTTCCAGTTGTCAGTCATTCTTGTTGCCATAATCTTGGTTTTTTTTATGTTTAGCTGCAACCCAGCTTTTGCGCTTTCTTCTTTCACCTTGATTAGAAGGCTCCTCAGCACCTCCTCGCTTTCGGCCATCAGAGTGGTGTCATCTGCATATCTGAGGTTGTTAATGTTTCTTCCAGCAATTTTCACCCCAGCTTTGCATTCCTCAAGCCCCGCACATCGCATGATGTGTTCTGCATACAAGTTAAAAAGGTTGGGTGAGAGTATGCAGCCTTGCCGTACGCCTTTCCCAATCTTGAACCAGTCTGTTGTTCTGTGGTCAGTTCTTACTGTTGCTACTTGGTCCTTGTACAGATTCCTCAGGAGAGAGACAAGGTGGCTTGGTATGCCCATCTCACCAAGAACTTGCCACAATTTATTATGATCCACACAGTCAAAGGCTTTAGAATAGTCAATGAAGCAGAAATAGATGTTTTTCTGAAACTCCCTGCCTTTCTCCATTATCCAGTGGATATTGGCAATCTGGTCTCTCGTTCCTCTGCCTTTTCTAAACCCAGCTTGAACATCTGGCAACTCTCGCTCCATGTATTGCTGGAGTCTTCCTTGCAGGATCTGGAGCATTACCTTACTGGCATGAGAAATAAGGGCCACTGTACAGAAGTTGGAGCAGTCTTTCGCATTTCCCTTTTTTGGTATGGGGATATAAGTTGATTTTTTCCAGTCTGATGGCCATTCTTGTGTTTTCCATATTTGCTGGCATATGGCATGCATCACCTTGACAGCATCGTCTTTTAAGATTTTAAACAATTCAGCTGGGATCCCGTCATCTCCTGCTGCCTTGTTGTTAGCAATGCTTCTTAAAGCCCCTTCAACCTCACTCCTCAGGATGTCTGGTTCTAATTAATTCACCACACTGTCAAAACTATCCTCGATATTATTATCCTTCCTATACAGATCTTCTGTATAGTCTTGCCACCTTCTCTTGATCTCTTCAGCTTCTGTTAGGTCCCTGCCATCTTTGTTTCTTATCATACCATTTTTTGCCTGAAATTTACCTTCAATGTTTCTAATTTTCTGGAAGAGGTCTCTTGTCCTTCCTATTCTGTTGTCTTCTTCCACTTCCATGCATTGCTTATTTAAAAATAGTTCCTTATCTCTTCTGGCTAACCTCTGGAATTGCGCATTTAACTGGGCATATCTCCCCTTATCCCTGTTTCCTTTTGCTTTCCTCCTTTCTTGGGCTACTTCCAGTGTCTCAGCAGACAACCATTTTGCCTTCTTGGTTTTCTTTTTCTTTGGGACGTACTTTGTTGCTGCCTCCTGGACAATGTCGCGGACTTCTGTCCATAGTTCTTCTGGGACTCTGTTTACTAAATCTAGTGCTTCAAATCTGTTCTTCACTTCCACTGTATATTCGCTAGGAATGTTAGTGAGATCATATCTAACTGGTCTGTGTATTTTCCCTGATCTCTTTAGTTTTATTCTAAATTGGGCAATAAGAAGTTCGTGATCTGAGCTACAGTCAGCCCCAGGTCTTGTTTTCACTGACTGGATGGATGTCCGCCACCTTTGGCTGCAAAGGATGTAGTCAATCTGATTTTGGTGCTGACCATCTGGTGAGGTCCATGTATAAAGCCGTCTTTTAGGTTGTTGTTTGTTATACACAGCGAGTTTTCCTGGCAGAATTCTATCAGCCTGCGTCCCGTTTCATTTTGTTCTCCCAGACCATGCTTGCCTGTGATCCCAGTTGTCATTTGGAGGTAAGAGTTAATCCTCCCTTCCTGCAGTGCACAGACTGCTAACCTCTCAATGTCTATGTATAGTAGTAAAAACATTTGTAATTGCTCTTTTCACATGCCGAGGTTAGCTCCTAACAAGATGTCAACCTCTGGGAAAGCTATGCAAGAATGTATACATGAATAAATAAAAAAGTCACCAATTCCTTTCCCTTATAGACTGTTTTCTGTTTGTTTTTAATAATACAGGCAGATCCCAAGTTACAGACATCCAACTCACAAACAACATAGTTAAAAACAGGGATGACACAACAGGAAGCAAGAGAAGTCTACCCCCCTGGAAGGGAAATTCACTCCTGGAAGATTTATTGTGGGGAAAAGGTGTGTCCACTGAAAGTTTATCACCAATTTTGTTTCCACAACAAGCCAAATTCTTCAAAGTCCAATTATCACAGGGGCAGAAAGTGAGGTGAAATCTTCTGAACAAGGTCACAGATAGTAAAACAAACATCACAAGGTTAGTAACACTATATTTAGGTGGAGCTACCCTTAGAAATGTACCTGTTCTGACTTACATACAAATTCAGATTAAGAACAAAACTACACAATCTATCTTTTCTCTAACTCGGGGGCTGCCTGTACTTATCTTCCTATTAAAAACAGTAGATAAGAGAGCAGTTACAATTCAGTCCATAGCTCCATGCTTTTCCTATAGATGTAACTATGGATCAAGATTCTTAAGAAAGGTCTCACTGGAAACTCATATTCATCTAAGCCAGTGGTGTGCAGCCTGTGGCTCCACAGGTGTTTGAGACTTCCGCTCCCAGAATTCCTCTCCATTGGACAAGCTGGCCCCAATTGACTATATTTGTTCTACTTGTAAAAGGACTATAGGAACAAAAGGGCAGCAGTCTTCTCTTTCTTGTTTTTTTTTTTAATCTGATCTTTCAAGCCAGGATCCATAAGCAATAATGACTCTATTACTTCAGTTGCTATTTATTTCCTACTGAAGAAAGAGAAGTAAAGAGGAAAGTGATCGAGTTCTCCAGAGAGGCAGATCCCAGATATATTCACTGGCACTCTGTCCACTCAGGAGGTTTGAATGAAACTAGGCTGTTAATGATCAATAAAAGCATTTAACTGTTTCACCACATGGGAACCGATTTGTAAGAGCAAATAATAATGGAAGAATTATAGTGATGTCTCACTTTTTGGAGGGGAGGTTCCTTGCAAAAAGACAGACTTGGCAGACTATGTGACAGAACTGGCACAGGAATTTTGATTTCTGTTTTTGGCATAGAGTAGAATCAGTAATAATACAAATCTTCAGTGGTTGTGCTGGGGTAGGATATTGCAAGTGCAGATAAGCCCTTGTCTTCTCAATTTTGTTATCTTTTGCTCCTAAAAAAAATGATTGAAATGTGATGCCTTTATAATAATGGTGTCGTCAATTTTTCCTTACTAGGTCTATATCTATTTTTGCAGCTAAGTGAGCCAAAACTGGGTGCTATAGATTTCATCTTTCCAAGGCACAGATCAATATGCTTTCATAAATGACTATCTTTAACTGAGACTGCAAGTCTACACATTTCCGTAGGAGTAAAACACATTGAATAGAGTGGGTCTTACCTCTGGGTAAATATACAAAACTTGTGTGATATGTCAAATTCTTCAAAAATCACTGCTGAGGGTGTGGGGAAATATTATCAAGTGGCTTGTAATCATTCAAATAAAGTTCACATTGGCTGATGGTTCATATTACATTCATGTTTTGGGACATATCCTTTGGAATCAAAGGAATGCCAGTAATAGATGTTATTTGGTAGAGATACGTGATTTATTAATTGTCAGTGAATGAAAATTAGAAGCAATGTCAACAGGAAATAAAACAGGAGTAGTGCCTTTCAGAAAAAGCTGACTGCTATTATACAATGAAGCTAACAATTGAAACTACAAATGATTCTGAAACATATACTGTCCAGGATAAAAAATGAGGAGGAAAAATGAAGGGGTTGTTCAGAATATCCAGGCTTTCATCTATTCTGTGAGTGCCGAGAGAGAAGAAAGTTGACTGGCTTTTTCCTCTGTCTACAGTGTAACAAATTATTTACAGGCATCATCCAAAGAGAAGAAAAAGGCCTAGAATTAGAGGTGGAGAAGGGTATTTGTTTCTCTATAATTACACTTGTCTTTACCTGCCTTTGATGTTGAGCTTTGCTTAGGTTTAGGCTACCATGCTGCAAAATATCAGTTGCCAGTAGTTCTTTTTCTTTCTTTCTTTTTGCTCCCCAAGGTTTTTTTTTTTCCCCTTAGGTTTCATAGACCTGGTAATTCATTCTTAACTGTCTACCTGTGCTATTTAAACAGGCTTACAACTGCACTTGAGATGCTCACTCCCCCCCCCCCCCAAATTAATGCCTCCAATTACTTGGAAGTCTTCTGTTCCAAATTCATTAGCCTTATATCTATTCCTGTATTCAATTTCAGACAACTTCACTAATAGTGTGTAGTAATTGGGACATATCTTCTGAATTTAAAACATCTGAAATCTGAGGATGGGGAGGAGATTACTTTGATTGCTTTTAGCTGTACATTGCTATAAGTAGAGGATGTAGCATGTCTAAGAATGGCAGAAAATGCAGAAATGTCATCACTCTACCAGGAATTATGGAAACACAAATTAATGGCTTCATCATACTAGAGAAAAATTCCACTTAAAATCTGGTTTCTGCCTCCTGCAGAATTCTGGGGTGTGAGGTTTAGGGGTTTAGTTTAATAGTCTCACTAAACTACAAAACCCAGAATTCTGCAGGAGGCAGAAACCAGATTTTAAGTGGATTTTTTTCTCTAGTGTGAAAGGTAGAAGTCACCCAGAGGACAGGACAAATTTTTTAAAAAGAAACTCACAGGACAGTATGAAACAGTTTAACTGGGAATTTGGGAACTATATTGTCCTTTGATTGTTTACATTCAGATAAAATGATAATATGGAATTTATTTGAACCTCTAACAACAGATCTCCTTCCTTTCTGGTTCTCTTGGACACCCTGCTGGTTCTCCTGGACATCTCAGTGGCTCCTAAACTCAGCGCTGATGCTTGATGTACAGGTGTCAACGGTGGCCGAGAGGGCCTTCACACAGTTAAAACTTGTGCGCCAGCTGTGAACATACCTCGTGAAGTCTGACTTGACCATGGTGGTCAATGCCTTAGTTACCTCTAGACTGGATTACTGTGATGCTCTTTACGTGGGGCTACCCTTGAAGATGGCCTGGAAACTACAACTTGTCCAATGCTAGGCAGCCAGATTAATAACTGGGGCTAGTTATAGGGAGCACTTGACCCTCATGTTTAAGGAACTTCACTGGCTGCCATTTATTTTCCGGTCTCAATTCAAGGTACAGGTCATCACCTATAAAGCCCTAAACGGTTTGGGACCCGCCTACCTTCGTGACCATATCTCTTTCCATGTACCAACCCAGGCCCTTCAATCTTCGGGGGAGGTCCTCCTGTCACCTTTACCAATCTCACAAGCCCGACTTGTGGGTACAAGGGAGAGAGCATTCTCCTCAGTGGCTCCCTGACTTTGGAACTCTTTACCTGGAGAGATCAGGAAAACCCCTTCACGGGAAACATTTAAAAAGAACCTTTAAACCTGGCTCTTCCACTGCGCCTTTGGTGAGTAGGTGCACACCATGACATTTTACACCCCTCAACGCTTTTCTGTTACTGGAGTTTGCACCCCCCAAATGGGAAGTTCAACCTCATAAATCCCCGTAAATGTCTTGCTCCTATTTTATCTCATCACAGTTTTTAAATTTGAATGACTTGAATGAGAGGATATAGTTTTTAGTTTTTAATATTGTTATTATGCACTGTTTTATGTCTAATTGCATGATAATGGTTATTTTTGTTTATCAATGTATGTATTTTTATGGCATCGAATTGTGCCGATTGTGTACGCCGCTCTGAGTCACCTTCGGGCTTATAGGAGCGGGGTACAAATAATGCAAATAATGCAAATAATAATAATAATAATAATAATAATAATAATAATAGTTTTATCCTGTACATGTGGCCCACCCACTGTTATCGTTATTGTTATCGTGATTGTGTTTATTAGAATGTTATTTTAAGACTGCTTTTTTCCTTATTATTATTAATGTACTTTGATGATGGTGTTGTTGTTTGTTGCTTATGTTTTGATTTTATTGCTGTAATATGTTGTCCGGGCTTGGCCCCATGTAAGCCTTTCCGAGTCCCCATTGGGGAGATGGTGGCGGGGTATAAATAAAGATTATTATTATTATTATTATTATTATTATTAACTGAAACTTGAAATATATCATTGTCAAGATAAAATGTATTTATTTGGCATCTCAAATACCAGGGTTTTTTTCACAGGTTCCTTTCTGTGTTTCTCCTCCACCCATCTACACCATACATTGATAATGTGGGACAATGCAGATGTTGATGGGCTTCAACTTTAAGACAGTGTAAAGTATGATGGAAACTGCAGTTCTTTAGGGCCACAGTCCAGCAAAACCACACAACCATGCAATCTTTATCCCTGACAGCAACAGCTCCTGTGTGGGCAGCTAAACCAGGCAATTCTAACTGGATGGCCCTCCATGAGGGTCTGCCTCCAGGGGCAAAGCACAAATGGGCAACTTGGAAGTTGCTGAACAGACTAAGAAATGGAGTGGCACCATCACAAAAACATCATAAAATATTCTTGTTACAGTATTTAGCTGATAGTAGCTAAAGTGTATACTGTAAACTGAAATCTGACTTCGTAAATATTGGCAATGAGATTGGGGGCATGGACAGACATTGGTTCATTTTTACATTACTTTGTTGCAGTATGAAATCTCTAACTATGGAATAGATTTTGTAATATGTCTGCATGGCACATGCACAGCCTATTGATTAAATTCTTCTTTTTTTGCAAAATTGGAGGCAAAAGACCTGTCAAATTAGATATTGTTGACATCTTCATTGTATAAATTAAATTAGGTCAGAATTGATGGCCACTATGTAGCCATCTTATATAGGCACCACTAAAATAATTAAAACCTTGGAACTGTCAAAATAATTTCATATTATTAAATTTTCATTTATTTGAAGTTTAGGTTTCAACATTTCAACATCCAAGATAGGAATAATAGTGTCTGTTGTTAATGGAAGATGTGCGATATTTATAGTTAAGCATGTGAGGGAACATGAGGGAAATTAATGAATCATGTATAAACATACAAAACTACTTTTAGGACAAAGTATTGCAAAAATTACTGGCTAAGGACCTACAATAATGCTAGTGAGTGAGAGAAATTCTATGTATAATACAATATTAATCCTGCTAGATTTAGCAACATTTGCATGCTTATGTTTTGCAAGACATACCTCCTATGTGTTTACTTTTCTACATTTTCTCTGCATCACTTCAGGCTGCAGCCATTTTCTCTTTTTTTTTTCCAGTCCTCCAATAGACAATATATTTGACTTTGGAAAGGTTTTCATTATTATTATTATTATTATTATTATTATTTGCAAATGAAACTGCTTTTAGATTTTTTTTAAAGAAGACTGATTCTTTTAGACATTATATGTGCAAACATGGAACTAGTTGTTCAGCTTCATCCTTGCCAATTTGATTACTCTGCTTGAGAAATCCAAATATTTGAACATTTTTGATGTTGTTGAATTGCAACACCCATGATTCCTTAGCATTTTCATTACTGGTTGGGGCTTCTGGGAGTTGTAGTCAGCATCTAGAAGGTCACATACTCCCCATGTCTTAATAATACCCATATAGGCTCGAAACATACCCTGGTACTATTACCACAAAAATAATCTCAGAATGAATAAGGCAGAAAGCATCATAGAATCACAAGTGTTGGAAGCAGATCAAAGATTATCTAGTGAAGGCAGAAGATCTGCTTCTATGACATTTTGAAGAAGAACCCAAAAGAAAAAAAATGGAATATGGTTATGAGTTGTAATTTTTTGAAACTGATATCTCCCAGCTGTGGAAACCACAAGGTGGCCTTACATAAGTCATACTGTCCCAGTCTAATAGGAAGGCAATGGCAAACCAACTCTGCCTAGAAAACTGTGTGATTGAACTGCCATGAGTAAGAGTCAGCTTGAAGACGCATAACAACAGCAGCGCTCATGTTCACTATTTGAATCTGTCTCCTCTTTCTTCTGTTTTTCTCCTCTTCCATCTCCTTCATATTTTCTGGTAAGTAGGCATCACTAACATAAAAATAGGAGCCCAGGCCAGCATCTCAAGCTTCTCTTGAATCTTCTAAACAGGGTCTGCAGTCTGGGATTGAGTCTCTACCTAGGATGCAAAATATATCAATACAAAATATTTTATGGTAAAACTCTCAATGCCAAGAGAATCAAAGGTCACCCAAAAGCCCTGATATAAGGACGTCTATAAATGTGACTTAAGAGACTTTTGTTATTTCTGAGTGGGAGGCTTTGGCAAGTAATAGGACCATCTGGCATCGCAGATTCTGACTTGGCACAATGTGCTATGAGAAATGGCTCCTACAGTTCCCAAACAAGTTCAAGTGCAAAATCTGACACCTGCATCAGCTCCTGTTGATCCAAAACTTAAGCAGTAGAGGAAATATGATTAAATTAAACCACAGCTTCAAAATGTATACTGTACATAAAGTCTATAATTTTAGGAAAAAAATTGATTGCTATGTACAGTAAAGTATTTTTTCTGGTACTCCTATTACCAAAATTGTTCTGTAGTTATTGTATCACTTATACACAGTCATCCAGCTTCCAGTGCCTTGAGCGGTTAAACAAGCTATGAACCACAATGTAAACAAAGCTGTATATTTGTATTACAAATGGATGCTCCCATGATGCTACTTAGTTATATTTACTGGGCTTCTGGTTAAGTTGTTTGTGAGTCATAGTTGTAACAGTTTTGTGAAATTCTGGAGGAAGTTGTGGAGATAAGGGCTATCTACCTGACTAGGCTCACATTTCCAAAACTTAGACAAGACTTCACTGCCCTGCGTTTCCAAAGTATGCCCACAGCAGTGATTGATGGCAGATATACGGGCACCCCTCTGGCTCTTCGTTTATGTGTTTGCGGGGCCCCGGAAATTGAGGATCTGCCTCACTATTTGCTTTTCTACCCTTTGTATTCTGATCCAAGAACCAAAATACTCGGGTTTATTCTTCACCTCCTTCAGACCAACACTGTGTCTGAAAAGATTTTTTATCTCTTGGCTGACACTAACCCCGTGGTTACTCAAAAGGTGTCTCTTTTTGCCCTGGCAGCACAGAAAATCTGGGCAAAACTAATCTCTGATATTGCAGTTGACTGTGCTGGGGATGCTTTCAACTAATAGTGGCTGTTTGTGTGTAGTTTTAATAATGCTGTATCTATTTGCTTTTACTTGGTTTTTAATTACGCAGGTATGAGTCTTCACATTATGTAGCATTTTAAAGCTGCATCTTGCTACCGATGCATGTAGCATTTTAATGATTTATAGGATTTTATGGTGTATTTTATATTGTATTTGATAATCTCGTGTTCATGTATTTATTTGTTTGCCTTGACTTGTATGTGAAAGACCTATGGTCTAAGCATCGAATAAACTATTACAGGAGATAATCTAACCCTAGATTTTTTCCTCTCAATGATGTGATGAAGCAGTATATGAAATAGCAAATTGTAACGTCATTTTGGAAATGCCCCGCTATGAACAAATCCATTAACATATTTACCCATGTTTATTGGATATATACACCATCTTGCTATCAAAAGTGGAATTCAAGATAGCTTCAAATTTAACTCTTTTAGATAAAACAATTGTATTGTTGTAGGTTTTTCGGATTGTATGGCCATGTTCTAGAAGCATTCTTTCCTAACGTTTCGCCTGCATCTGTGGCAAGCATCCTCAGAGGTTGTAAGGTTTCTTGGAAACTGGAAAATTGGGTTTATATATCTGGTCCATGGTGGGAGAAAGAACTCTTTTCTATTGGAGTTAGGTGTGAATGTTTCAATTGGCCACCTTGAGTAGCATTTTATGGCCTGACAGATGTGGCTTGTTACTGACTGGGAAATTTCCTTGTTGAGAGGTGACTAGGTGTTCCTTATTGTTTCCTGTCTGGAGTTCCCCTGAGTTTGAGTTTTGTTTTTTATTTACTGATATAATTTTAGAGTTATTTTAGTAGTGGTAGCCAGATTTTGTTAATTTTCATGGTTTTCTCCTTTCTTTGAAATTGTCTACATGCTTTTGAATTTCAGTGGCTTTTCTGTGTAGTTTGATGTGGTGGTTGTTAGAGTGGTCCAGCATTTCTGTGTTCTCAAATAATATGCTGTGTCCAGGTTGGTTCATCAGGTGCTCTGCTATGGCTGACTTCTCTGGTTGAAGTAGTCTGCAGTGCCTTTCATGTTCCTTGATTCATGTTTTGGCACTGCGTTTGGTGATCCCTATGTAGAGTTGTCCACAGCTGGATAGTATCCAGTAGACTCCTGTACTTGGAAAATTGTGTGGTATTCCTCTTATTTCTTGATTTCTTGGAATAATATGCATTTCTAGTCTATAAAGATGGCTTATGTTTTCAAGATCCTAGTCTTGAAAACATCCGAGCTGTTTATCAATATGTACTTGTTCTTGTGCTTGTTGTTTTTAATCTATAGAAAACTTGCTGCTTTGGGATGTCTTGAAATCTTCTTGATTGACACCTGTGGTGGCACAATCTATGTGAGAACACACTTTACGTGGTGCACATTTAACAGCTGTGGAATTTGGGTGTACAATATCAATAGCTATTTTGGTTCATTTCCCCATGCTCAAATAACCATATGAAAAGTGAATTATGTGGAAAAATTAGGTTGATGTGGTTATTCTTACTCTAAATACATTGATTGGACCTCCTATTTCCAGGATTAAGGCCACTGTGATAAGTTCGGATATCTGCTAAAGCAGGGGTCCCTAACCTAAGGCGCACAGGCCAGCTGTGCCCCTACAGGGTCATTTACTTGGCCCCAACCCTAAACTTTAGACTTAGGGCTCCTCTAAATCTGAAATGACTTAAAGGCACACAAGGAAACAATCCTAATTAACTGGACTATCTCATCAGCCAAAAGCAGGGTCATACTTCCCATTAAATTACTGGTAGGTTTGTGTTGGTTAAAACTGTTCATTTTAAATATTGTATTGTTCTTCCATGATTTTTGCACTATAAATAACATATATGAATGTGTATAGGAATTTGTTCATTTCTCCAATTATAGTCTGCCCCCGCCCAACAGTCTGAGGGACTATGAACCAGTACTCTGCTTAAAAAAATGAAGACCTCTGTTCTAAAGAGCGACAGTATTTTTAATTCTAGGTCTGCCCTGGGGTCTTGAATGTCTTCTAGTTCAACACTTTGTGAGATGTATGGTGCATTGGTTTGAGTGCTGGGGTAGAGCATTAGGAAACCTACTAGGGACCTCATCAGATCGGCAGGGAGAAAGCTGGGGAAAGAAGTGGAAAGCAGAGGGAACCATCTTACACTATTCCCTCCTGTCTTGCCCCATCTTTTGGGATGGCCAGCCTGCTTACATGCTTACCCCCCATCTTCCCCCATCTTTCCTCCACTTTACCCCATCTTTCTCTATCAGGCGACAATTGACATCCAACTCCTGATAGAGGCCTTTGGGCTGTTTCCATGCACTTGGGAAATGGAGCATCACCGGGTCCCACCAGAAGTATCCTTGCACCATCTGATGGCTTCCAGGAGACTCTTCTGCTGGCTTGTTTCCCAAGTGCATGGAAACAGAGCCTGAAGAGCATGAGATGAAGTCCTAGGGGACCATGGGCAAGTCATACTCTCTCATTCTCAGTGTACAAAGCCATCTGAACAAATTTTGCGAAGAAAGATTTTTGGGGTCACCAGAAGTTGAAGAAGACTTGGAGACGCAACAAGAAAATTTTCAAAAACAATTCACCTCTTCCCAAGAATCCTACAATACATTTGCTTATAAATAAAGATTTCTGGTTATTAAATATGATATTCAGAGTTTAAGAAATCAGAGTTATGACAACTATGCTAGCCTAATTTTTCTATGGATTATGATTTCAGACTGTTATAGCTATGAATTTTAAGATTTAATTTATACAGAAAAATCTCTGTATATTGTACTCAATAACATTTCTTCAGCAAAGGTTTCAGTACATCAGCTAATTACTGGGACTGCAATTCTCCTCATGCATCTCTAGTCTCTCAACCACTTATGCACTGTGGTAGTTTCCTTTTGGCAAAAGGTCATCAGTTGAATTAATTTTGTTTTGGAGCAATCTCTGACTTTCACAGACATACAGGATCTCTTAAACTCTTTGCTTGCATCTTGGAAATTAACTTCTGGCCAACTGAAATGGATTCTCTCTGCCCTTTTGGTGGCTAGAAGGCTTATATTGCAACATTGGAAAGAGAAATGCTCACTCTCTGTTATTTAATGGATTGAGGACTTCATAAGGCTTCCAGTGTTTGAAAGTAGGGCATATAGATATCAGCTCTGCATGAAGAAATCTTTGGATATTTTGTCATTTTCAGAAGGTTATGCACAGATGACTTCTTGCTGCTGTTTATTTGTCAGTTTACTGCTTTCAATTATTTTTATTTCTTTTCTGTTTTACTTTGCACAATTAAAAATGAAAGAAAACTCATGAGAACAATTTAAAAATTAAAATACAAAAGTACAATAATGTACTTCCCCAGACTCTATGTCTGACCTGTGGGCCACACTTTGCCCACCTCTTGTTACAGCAGAAAGTTAACTGTAACTGCAGTGCCCTATTAGAATCCCATTCTCCAGCACTTCATTTGTTGCAAAGGTGCTCCTTTGCATGCCAGTGAAAAGACCATAAAGATTGTCTTTCTTTTTTTGGTAAAGAAAACCCCTGAGAAGACTCATTCTCATGTCCCTTCCTGAGCATGATGAGGCCAAGAGAAGGACCTCAACAAGGGCCTCTAAACTTGGACAGGTTTGTAGGGGGGGGGGGGGGGGAGATACAGGCTTTAGATAGCTTAGACTGTAATCCCATAGGTCATCATATGCCATCACCCACACTCTATTTTCTTTTTATAATTATCACCAACTCCATGATTATAGGTATTGGCAACACTGGCTGGAGAATTCATCATCACTTTACATTGGAAGCTGTAGAAAATTTAGAAGTGTTCACCAAGTGTTTCTTAAAAATGCAGATCACTTGGAGAATAATGTTGTTCCTGCTTATTCAGTTTATCTGTTTGGCATACACTTCACATGCATGACATGAATTTGCATACTACCATGCCACTGTTGATAGTAATTTATCTGAATTACTAGCCTTATGAAAGTATTACTCATACATGGTGCACTCAGGTGGAACATAGAAGTGCAGCATTGCATCTGTTTCTGTTGTAATGGGTGAGCTCTACCCATCAACTTCATTCTTGAGTTTGGAAGTCTGGGAACTAATCTATTAGAGCTCAATCCAGTCCAGACACTCAGGAGATCATTCAGGATCACAGTATAGGGGCTTGGGTATTCTGGACGTGGGCAACACCCACACTGTGTGACTTTCATCCCACTGTCATAGATGTTTCATTTTGCCACAAGTGGTATGTAATAACAGAAAACAATGTTCTTCATTGTTTCTCTGGATGTTATTTTCAGGAACCACACAATCTCAAAGCTGTGGTCACAAGGTAGGGTTAGAGTGAGAAGGTGTAAACTCTCTGTACCATTCCCTTGAAATAATAACAACAGCAATTATTATTATGTATTTACAGAATTTATATTTTGCTCTTCTCACCCAAAGGGGACTCATGGTGGATCACAGAACGCATGCACAGCAAACATTCAATGCCATTAAACAGACTGGACAGACAACAGATAAAGGTATTATGTCAGCATTTTTTCTCAACTTCAGCATCCTGGAGGTTGTGCTAGATTCCGGCCACAGGAGGGTGCTATCACTCCATCCTCTATGATGAAGAGCCTTGATCACAGACTTCTTCCTTTCTTTGATCACCAGCGTTTTCTGGTATTTCTTTTATGGTGGCATAAAATACTTCCCCGAGTAAGCGGTGCCTAATTTCTATTTTCACAGCTCACAGCTGCTTTCAAATTGCTTTGAATCATAGAGTTGGAAGAGACCTCATGGACTATCCAGGCCAACCCCCTGCCAAGAAGCAGGAAAATCACATTCAAAGCACCCCTGACAGATGGCCATCCAGTCTCTGCTTAAAAGCCTGCAAAGAAAGAGCCTCCACCACACTTCAAGGGGCAGAGAGTTCTACTGCTGAACAGCTCTCACAATTAGGAAGTTCTTCCTCATGTTCAGGTGGAATCTCCTTCCCTGTAGTTTCCTGCCCTGGAGACTGCTGCCCTAGTCTCCAGGGCAGCAGAAAACAAGCTTTCTCCCTCCTCCCTATGACTTCCCTCACATATTTATACATGGCTATCATGTCTTCTCTCAGCCTTCTTTTCTTCAGGCTTAGGTGGACAGTAAGCTGGGCTGAAGGTTGAATGCTCAGCCTGACCCAGGCTTCAAACTGCCAACCTTCCAATTGGTAAGATCTCTTGCTGCTGGTGATAATGATCTTATGCCCTCCTGTGTCCATTTGCACAGTCCATACATTTCAGTGACTATATTTAGGACTTTCTGTTCTTTCTGTTCCTGCCTTGATGGGTTGAGTGGTGTTTTCTTTGCAATGTGGCACTATGCTTAAGCCACTGGAGTGGAGCTTGGAAGCTGTGGGTCATGAAATTCACTGAGTATTACTATTATCATTATTATTATTACCCCGCTTTCCTCTCTTAAAGGAGACTTCAAGCTGTTTTCTCCAGATTAGTTACCCTTCTTCATCATAATCTTCCTCAACAGGACTTTTTGAGGAAAAAGCAGTGAGGACAACCATATATATTAGTGGTTCTCAACCTTCTTAGTGCTGTGACCCCTTAATACAGTTCCTCATGTTGTGGTGACCCCCAACCATAAAAATATTTTTTGTTGCTACTTCATAATTGTAATGTTGCTACTGTTATGAACTGTAATATGAATATCTGATATGTGAGATATATTTTTAATTAACTGGACCAAATTTGGCACAAATACTGAATATGCCCAAATTTGAATGGAGGGGGTTGATTTTGTCATTTGGGAGTTGTAGTTGCTGGGATTTATAGTTCACCTATAATCAAAGAACATTCCGAACTCCACCAACTATGGAATTGAACCAATTTTGGCACACAGAACTTCCATGACCAAAAGAAAATAATGAAAAGGTTTGGTCAGCATTGAACTTAAGTTTTTGAGTTGTAGTTCACTTACATTCAGAGAACACTGTGTACTCAAACAATAATGAATCTGGAACAAACTTGGCACGGATACCCAATATGCCCAGATGTGAACACTGGAGTGTGGGGTAAACAGACATTGACATTTGGGAGTTGTAATTGCTGGGATTTATAGTTTACCTACATCCAAAGAGCATTCTGAACCCAGCCCACAATGGATCTGCACCAAACCTACATGGCCAGCATTGAATACTGGTGGGGTTGGGGCGCTGTTTTTGAATTCTGGGAGTTGTAGTTCACCAACACCAAGGAAGAGAAGGTCAGGCAGACAGATCTTCAGCCTTTTCTGTCAAAGGGGTTCCTAACACCATCAGAAATACAGTGTTCCCTCACTACTTCATGGTTCACTTTTTGTGGAATCACTGTTTTGTGGGTTTTGCCTCCCAGTTAATGAATGGTTGCTTTTGCCCAGAGCAGCGTTCTAATCCCGCCTCCTGGCAACGATGGAGTGTGGAAGGGGGTTTCACCCTCCCCCTCAGGAGAGAGGCAGCCAATCAAGAGAGATTGCAAAGCAAAGTAGTCTGGTGATCTAGAAAATAAAGTAATGAGAAAGTGTTGGTTTCTAATATATGTAATTTCTCTATGCTTGTGGGTAAACAGTTCATGGGGTTCAGAACGCTATCTGTTTGTAGGTGAACTGTAAGTCCCAGTAACTACAGCTCCCAAATGTCACGGTTTATTTCCCCTGAACTCTATCTGTGTTCATATTTGGGCATATTAAGTATTCTTGCCAAGTTTGGTCCAGATCCATCATTGTTTGAATCCACAGTGTTCTCTGGATGTAGGTAAACTACAACTCCCAAAGTCAAGGTCAATGCCCACCAAACCCTTCTAGTGTTTTCTGTTGGTCCTGGGGATCCTGTGTGCCACGTTTAGTTCAATTCCATCATTGGTGGAGTTTGGAATGCTCTTTGATTGTAGGTGAACTATAAATCCCAGCAACTACAACTCCCAAATGACAAAATCAATTTTTTTGAGTGATGGTCACTTCTTGGGTTACTAGGTGTCTTGTGGCCAAATTTGGTGTCAATTCGTCCAGTTGTTTTTGAGTTATGTTAATCCCACAAACGAACATTACATTTTTATTTATATAGATATATACATACATATACATATATAGATATACAGGTATATATTTAGAAGGAAATAACGAGCTGCCTTTAGTCCTTGCTGTTGTTATTCCAGTATAAATGTATATATAGCGAAAGCCACCTAGAGGTCTATTTGGTAAAAGGGGGAAGGAAAAAAATGAATGAAACGCAGAGACAGAAAAGGATGCCGAGGAGACTGCTTCCTTCATCTGCGTCAATAGAAGCCGCGAGGTTGCCCTCAAGCATTGGGTCAGGAGGGGGCTTCCCAAAGGCTCTGGGTGTCCCAAGGGAGGGAGCGCGAAGGGTCCGGCGCTCAGCTCATCTCTGCTCAGCCGGGCTGCGAGGCTTCTTCCTTCCTTCCTTCCTTCCTTCCTTCCTTCCTTCCTTCCTTCCTTCCTTCCTTCCTTCCTTCCTTCCTTTTCCCGCTTCGTGCCCTTCCGCACGCGCCGCCTCGTCCTCTCCTGGCGTCGCCTTCTCCCAGCCTGCCTTTCCCCCTTTGAAGGCTCCGCTGCCGCTATTGTTGCCTGCGCGGTGACCCATTTTTCTCTCTCTCTCTCTCTTTCTCCTCGCTGGCTCGCTCGCTGCTTCTCAATCGCCTTCCAGTGGGCACCGTTTCAGGCCTCGCCCGCCGCCTTCTCCCTCTCGAAGTCCCCCTTTCAGGACCACCTTTGGACAGCGACTTCGCTCCTGCCTCCTTTCCGCCCCCCTTTTAATGCTTCCCCGGGATTTCCCCATTGGCTGAGGAGAGCAACGCCTCGCCGCCCCTTCTCATAGGCTGGACTCCACGCCAGTCTAAAGTTGAGGCAAGAAGAAGAGGAAGGGAGGAGACGCTTGGAGGGAAAAGTCTCCTCCAAACAAGGGGGGGGGGGAAGGGATATGTGAGGATGAGGTTCCACTCCATCTCATTCCCTCCAGGTTGGATGGGCCAGGAGACGCCCTCTTCCATTGGAAAGATACGGCTGCCTGTCAACTAAAAAGGGGGGGGGGGCAGGATGAGGGAGGGACGTCTAAATCCCTGAGAGAGAGGAAGAGAGAGAGAGGGCGTGGTTTCGAAAGTTGGGGGAGGAGGAGGAGGAGAGAAGCATGGCTTGGGAGAGGGCGGAGCCTGGTTGGGGAAAAGGGGGGGGGCTTGGAGTGGGGAGAGAGGAGGAGGAGGAGGAGGACTGGAGGGGAGGGGGGACGCGGCGCGCGCGCGGAGATTGCCCTTGTGTCTCGAGCTGGAAAAGCGGCGGCTCGTGCAGCGTTAGCGGCGGCGGCGGAGCAGTCTCCCCGCGCGCGCGGAAGGGAGCGCGTGCGAAGCGGCGGAGGAAGGCGAAAGGGGCTGCTCTTGCGGCTGAGCAGGGGGTCTCCTCAGAGCCCGCTCCCGCGCGCACACGCACACAAAGAGAGAGAGAAGAAGAAGACGAAGAGGGCGAGAAGGAGCTGCCCTGAGAAGGAGCAGCCCAGGGAAGGAGCTCCCTCGCTCGCCTGCCTTCAAGACAAGGGGCTCCTCGAGGAAGACAAGCAGGAGGAGGAGGAGGAGGAGGAGGAGGAGGAGTGGGGGGCGCCTGGTGCGCGACGCCTCGGGAAGGCGGAGGAGGCTGGGGGGGAGCCCGCCTCGGTCCGGGAGGGGAGGGTTGAGCCGGCAGCCGACACCGCGGGCCCCCGCCGCCCGCCCACGCCACCCCGCTCCCCCGCTTCACCCCGCCGCAACCGGAGGGGCCGAGGGAGAAGAAGACACTGCGGACGAGGAGGAGGAGGAGGAAGAGGAGGAGGACGCGGTGTGGCGGCTCTTTCCGCGGGGAGGACGGACCCAGGCAGGAGAAGAGGAGCAAGGAGCAGCAGCAGCTGCGGGATTCTCTGCCTCGCGCCCGGCCCGCCCGAGGGAAGCCCCCAGGATGCGGCTGAAACCGAGCGTCGTCTTGCGCTTATACAGCCTCTGCGGGATCCTCATCCAAGGTACCACCCCCGCCCCGGCCCTCCTCCACCTCCTCCTCCTCCTCCTCCTCTTCCTTTGCCCCCCCCCTCCTCGCGCCTAACTTCGGGCTCTGGACCCATCGCCTCCCCCCTTCAGCCCCAGTCCCCTCGCTTGACCTTCTTCCCACTCCTCCCTTCCCCTCCCCTCCCCTCCCCTTCCTCAGCCTGGAGACTTGTCCCCAACCTGCCCCTCATTTGTCTCCCCAGAGGGACGAATCCCTCCCTCCCCTGGAGACTTCCCCCCCCCCTCCTGGAGACCCGTCCCCAACCTGCCCCTCATTTGTCTCCCCCCTCACAACACACACCGACGGACGCCCCGCTTCCCACAGATCCGGATTCCCTCCTTCATGCCTTTCCTTCCCCTCCTCCTCGCCTCCCCCTCTTTCCCCTCCAGCCCCACTGACTCCGCGTTTTTCCCCCTCCAAGTGGTGCACAGGCATTAATCCTTCTCCGCCCTCCCTCATGCCTCCCCCCTCTCTCCCCCTCCCCCCCCCCCTTTGTGAGCCTTGCAGCTTCTCTCCCCTCCCCCCTTCCTTTCAACTCCTCGTAACCTTCCCTTCCTGCCAGCCTTTATCACCCTCCTTCACCCCCCACCGAATCCGTCCATAAAAGTGAAAAGGGGGAATGAATGCAGCCAGGAGAACAGCGTGTGCTCAGCCTCGCCATCCCGGAGTGGGGGCTCGAAGCCTGAAAGCCAAAGGGCTGGTCCAGGAGTGGTTTCCTTTGGGGAAGGGAGACTTCAAGATGAGCAAATCTGGGTGCCTGAAAGATCCTTTCCCTGGATCCCTCCTTCCCATCACCGGCAATACGGAATAGATCCCTCCTGGCAACCCCTTCCCAAACACTGTGCCATTTGCCCCATGTTTCTCATCCTTATTTGCGCAAGGTTGAGGCATCAAGTGGAAATAAAATAAATGCACCACTTACAGGGGAAGGGAAGGTACAAAACTACTGTCTTTAGGCAAATGGACGGTTGCGGAAATAGGTGGAGGTGAGGAAGGGCTGGAAAGCAAGGCAGCACATTTCCAGCTCCCGGCGCATCATGCCTCCCCCTCACCTCAGTGCTCGGAAATCAAATTAAATGGTGATGTGCATTAAGGAGCCAACAGAGAGGCTCTGTTGTCCCTGAGAGAATGTGGATGTGGTGCTGGAATGTGCAATGAGGGTAATGGATGTGCTTGTGTGCGCATCTCTCCCTCTCTCTCTTTCTCGCTCTCTTTATGGCTGCAGTGTTGGAGTATGTGGCTGAGAGAGGCATGTGCTGCCCTGTTTTTTCCTTCCCTTTCCCATAAGCAAAGGGAGAATGGGGTGGCTAGAGAGCCAAATGTGTTGCCAGGAAGGAGTCTTTGAGTGTTAAGTGATCATTTAGATAGCTTTGGGGGGCTCTAAATGAGGTCAGCAAGCATCAGCAACTTCTCCATGCTTTCCTCAGGAAGAATTGTCTTGGTCTCTTTGTGTTTAGGGAATTTGGAAAGAGCTGTGTGACCTTGTGAGGTATCCCTCCTTCCCCGACTGTCTCTTCTTCAGTAGCAGCAGCATTATAAAGTTTATTGTATTTCATGCTGCCATGCACTTGCAGTATCAGGAGATTAAGTCTCTGGGGAAGGCGGTGGAAGCTCCCTCCTCCACTCCATCCGCTGCCCACCACAAACTGAAGTAATCTTGGAGTAGGTGACTCTGCTGTATCTGGAAACCTGCATGCTCACAGCCCCTGTTTCATTTTCCAGGAAGCAGCATTTTTGAGAAAGCGGTGCTGAAAGGAAATGAAATGATTTCGCTTTGCGACTGCAATGGTTTTATAGGGCTGTTTGCTTTCCTTATGGATCTGTCTGAGCTCCTGGGAATGTCACATTACTAGGAGCTGGTGTGATGCTGCTGTATGGGATTATTTATTGGGGAATCTGGCAGGTGGCATATGTAGGGGTTGCCTCTCTTGTTACATTTCCATGTGAAGTGCCAATTCCCTTTGCTTCACAAGGAGGGGGAGGCTCTCTGTTATTGATTTTTCTCATCAGTGTAATTGTGGTTGCTTCTGGTGAAGGAAAACTTGATATTTTTGGGATGGAGTACATGCATTCAGCACACAATGTGTTCCATAGCCACCTTATGTTTTAAAATGGTATCTGTTCATCTAGATATGAGTATTTTATTTTTTAAAAAGAGCAGTTCAGTGAATGTGCCAGGGGGAAAATGCACCACTGCAGACAGAATCAGGTAAAGGGAAAAATGCCATTCAGTAGGTTGCTCTTGGGTATCGCCTGCCTGAAGGTAATCAATCTGGGCCTTTCCAAGTGGCATAAGAAACAGCCAGATTCTTGTCGTATTATCTACCTGGTCCTTTTCCTGATTTGTTTTAAAAATACGAGGCATTTTGACAGCCAAACCCACCAGTTTTGTTTTCAGCAACAATTGACAAAAACAACATTTCAAGCATTCTGTCCCACAAGCTGAAGCCCAGAAGGATGCTTTATAAAGCACTTTTACCAGTCTCCTCCCTCATAATTAAAATCAAGTGGCCAGCTACTTCTTAATATGTTGCCGATTGACTTGTTTGTCCTTTTTTCTGATCCTGGTTTTTCTGTCATGGCAAAGAAACCATTCTGACACAGGAAATACATCCATAGCAAGTGTTGCTTAAAACAGTTTTACATTTCACACTTTGCCTGCAATTTCCTGTATTTTGTTTAGTTAATAACTTTTGATGCATTCCTATATTCAGTATATTTAGTGCATATAGACACCATCACTGTTGTCTGGAAAATATAGAGTTCTGCTGTCAAAATTTGCTTTCCAAACTTTTCATTTGATCAGTTCAAGGCTCCTTTAGCCTGTTTTCATTTCTCATCTGCAGGTTGTATTGTATTGGAACAACGATTTAAACTGCTTAAATCTATACGAAACCAAGCTTTCTGGAGATGTTTACTGAAGAGGTCCAGAGTTTTTAATTTCCTTGAAGAACATTGAAGTGAAAAGTCACCTGGTTCCCTAATACCTTAAGTGGGGTAGTCATATTAATATGTAGTCAGCAAGTGACTCCCTGATACTGATTTATACTTATGTTTGTATAGTCAAAATTGACTATATGGGAATCTCTTTGTATTAGAATGGTTTTCCATAAATATGATCAGCTATGATGATAATGATTTGTACCTTTAAAGACATACATTGTTGAAGTTCCAGGTATCTCTGTACAAAATGGAAAAGTATTACTTAAGTACCTTCATGCCATTTAGTGATACCAATCTAAAAGACCAAAAGTGTGTGAGAGAGATTCCTTAGGGAGAGTTAGAATATTTTTGTCACCTAGGTCTCAAAATGAACGTTTTTGCTTAGGTTCAGTCAGTATTAGCTGCAGTAAAAATAGGTCCTCCTGATTATGCAAGTGTAGCTCCACCCATATATCCCAAACCACCCCCTTTGTAGTGAAAAATAATGTTACATTTATTTCTTGGGATGCTTAATGGCATTATTTTGATTTTCAAAACTACATGATAAATTTGCAAAGCTAAATATTTGAAACTGGTGGATTTTATCAGCATTACAAAATTAATTATAAGCTTACTTGAACAATCTAAAGGCAGTCATTAGCTATGTAATGTACTTTCAAAAGCTATGAATTGCATAATGTGTGGTGTGAAATGGCAGCAATAAATATTTTTTACTGTACTTCATGTGTATAGAGGTGTTAGAATTGTCCCAGAATTGTAGCTGCTGTAGCCCCCTGCTGTGTGATAATGCAAATGGCATCTAATGCTTTAATGTGCTGTGCTTTTGTGAAAATACTGGGTCGCTCTGAATTACATGCAGAAACTGTTACTCAGCAGTTCACTAGCACTGAGTAAATATTTCACAAAACAACTCCACCAGCTCCTTGAGAAAAAGTGTGATTGAAGTGAAAATTTCAGTGAGTGATTGTCAGCAGATGACTAGCTAATACTCCGTTTGAGTGTGATTGTGATATGCCCTTTCAAAACATCATGCTGATAAGTTTATGAATCAGGAACATATTCCCCCTTTCTCTTAAGAATAAGTAGAAACAACGCGTTGTCTCAAATGATTTCTGTTATGTCATAAAACTACCCTAGTGGTCATGGTGATCTTCAAAATGAGGTGATATTTAAATATTCTGACATTTTTGTATCTGTTTTGAGAACTTTGGTTTTGCAAATAACACTATATTTTAATTATGTTTAGAACCATGAACCAAACATTCTTTGCCTCTTCCATCATTATATGCATACCACAAAATCCTGGTGGTTTGAAGTTTATTTAAAATCATTATGATTTTAAATCCCAATAAACAAAGGGTGTATGTAAACTCTTCCATACATTTAATAGAAAAATGTTTTAAATAAAACAGAAATGTAAGGCACCAGCTTAAGATATGTAAAGTGATAATAAACAAACACCCCTCTGTCAGCTAAATCTTGGCATATTGACTTGGGTGTCCTAGGGAAGAAGTCCTAAAGGAGAATCTTCAAGTTACTATGAACAGGACTGTAGCTCTAATTTGTTTATATGTAAAGTTAAATTGGTTTCTTGAAGAATGTTAAATAGAAATAAATATGTATATAATGAATGGACAAAACTTCCAGGGAGGTGTATTGCTTCTTTAATGGTACAACTCAGGCAAACTCATAAGTGCAGTCCTTGTGTCTGTAGGAAGTAATTTATTTAGAATGATATTCATGCTTTATTATGTAAAGGTAATTTGTTATCATTATTATACCTGGGAATTAAATAAAGTGCTTCTTTTTGTTAGAATTTCTTATATTTATGGCTATTATTTTCAAGTCTCTGCTTATATATTTCCCCCTCAGCCATTCATAAAGTCACAAAAAAGAATTGATCTAAGCATATGTGACTACAGTAGTTACAGAGATGATTTCAAGTCTACTCTTTGTGACAGATATACATTTTGACAGGTATATCAGTTTTTGTAACTTAACCAGATATAAATATTCTATCAATTTCCATAGGGGAAGCTGTGCTGCTCTGTTATGGAAAACAACACATTTTCTCACTATTTGATTAGACATGGGCACAACTCACTGTATTAGATGCATACAGTCTCATCAGAAGGGAGAAGAATCAGTAGCATACTCCACTTCACCACTCCTTTAAGCACGGAGCCCGCCAGCTCCCATTACACGACACACGACTACTTCCGGTGATGTCTATGTTTAAAGGAGCAGCAAGTGGAGCATGCCACTGTCATGGTAGCATGGGAGGTTTCCCATGTTCCACTAGGAACAATGGGATGAAGCCAGATAGTCAATGCTTCTACCTTGGGTTGTTCAGCTGGGTAAGTCAGGAGATGTGAGGCAATGTGTTTATTTAAGAAAAATAGGACCATGTGATATATCCTAGTTATTATCAGAACTGATGAGCATCATAAGCATCACATATTTAGAGGTTATACAATTCAAATACTCTATGCACTATTTTCCCATTTGTCAAATAGTGAATGTCTTTTCTTTCACTGGCCAGGCAATCAAATCATATTACCCCATTTCCACCCTCTCAACTTTCACATGAGAAAAGCCTTGGGTAGTTTCTTCTCCTCAAAACAAAAGCCATCAATCAGTCCAGACAAGATATGCCTGCATTTCTAACTACTAGCAAGGTTTAGCTGTGCCATTCTCTACCAAACAACTAATTTTCTAATAAGCAGTTTTCTCTTATATTCTAATGCATATTACATATATGAACATTTAAGTATGTACAGTAAGCATAGTTATAGCTGAATACATATGGTAATACAGAAGAAAATCAAAACATGCTTAACATAGCCCCAGTAGCCAATCTGATTATACATAGCAAAAGCACATGGCAGAACCATAAAGAGCATTTCAAGGCCCAAGAAGAGAATCCTGCCATTGGACATACAGGTAAAGGGTGTTGTTACCTTTATCTAAAAACCAGCAGACATTATTTTAGCAGTGGTTTGTGATCTAAGCGGAGTGCCTCCAATGGTAGACATAGACAAGGGTTGTCATCAATGACTTTTGCTTTTGGTTCACTGTCACTAGGGAGTGGAGAAATGTGACCAGTTCCTGTTCTATGACTATAGGAGGTGCTTGTGAGGTCATGTTGACAGGTTCAGCTGTCAGTTACACTAAAGCAACCCATATTTCTTGTGTATGCCTACTTTCCTCTTTCTTATGCATGACTCGTATGGGAGGACTACACATTCTTGTTCAAATTATCAAATATTACACCAATATGGATTATGAAATGTATGTCTTTTGGCATCTTTACTTTATCAACATCATTTGGAACAGACTGAAGAGTAGGAGCAAAGGAAGATAATGTTTGTGTCCTATGTCTTCATCTCAGCTGGAGGAGTCCCTGGTGGCGCAGTGGGTTAAACCCTTGTGCCGGCAGGACTGAAGACCGACAGGCCACAGGTTCGAATCCGGGGAGAGGCGGATGAGCTCCCTCTATCAGCTCCAGCTTCTCATGCGGGGCCATGAGAGAAGCCTCCCACAAGGATGATAAAAACATCAAAATCATCCAGGTGTCCCCGGGGCAACGTCCTTGCAGACGGCCAATTCTCTCACACCAGGAGTCACTCCTGACACGACAAAAAAAAAAAAATCTCAGCTGGAAAGGAATGTTATGAATTAGTTAATAACATCTATGTTATGCTATGGTATAAGCTGTAATATAATATTTTATGTTACATTTTAATTTCTCTCTCTACATAGTATAAGTAGGAAAAAATGAATAGCACAATTTAAAGAGTTGTATGCAATTACATCACATTTTTGAAAACATATACATTATATAGCTTGTTCATCAGCTTGGCTAGCCAAGAATCTTCCTCATAGGAAAAGAAGGTGATATGTGGTATAATATCTACACTAATCTGAACATGAGTACTTGATACTTCTGATTTCTTCTCCACTGTTTACTGACTGCCTCAAGTTTTTTACTATATGATTCCTTTTGAATGAAGATGTCAATTTGACTGAAGATGTCAAATTCTGGGACCTTCTACTTTGAAAGGATGTGTTTAGTTCTGAGCTATGACTGTCCTTATAGCTACAACCATTTATTGAATAGCTAAGCAAAGCATTCAAAAATCAGAAGGATTACTCTTCGATTTTTATCTAAGTTCCATATATAAATGCTAGGTGAGACCGAGCCACACAAAAGTCATGCCCAAATTGATTTTTTAAAAGACTTCCAAGGAACTGTGTAGTCCCTGAGGTAGTTCACAGGTTGAAATTGAGAGGTACTCCCCAACCTTTGATGTAAGTGATCTGTTTATCACCTAACTTTTCTTACCATCCAGATGTCATGAATTACTAGCAGAACTGCTGACCACATCAACTGGAAAAAAATATCCCAAGAGCAATTAGAAAAAAAAATTCCATGTCTGGTTTCTGCTACTGGTTGGGGTCTGTGGTAAGAAAAGTGGCTTATATTTAAATATAAATGAAAGAAACAAAAGTTTCTATAGACTTCAGGTTTAATACATTAATTTGATCACCTTATTATTTAAAAAATAAGATGTGGTCACGGACTTCTGTTTATAATTTAGGATGAAGGGGAAAATAACTTTTTGTTAGTACCCAAATACACAGAAAATCATAATTTTCATAATTTTCTTGATTGTATGAGTATGTTGGGTGCTGACTGTTCACTTGTAAATAAGCATAAGAAAACACTGGAATTGAATGAGTAATCTTGCACTTGTGCAGTGGGATTTCCTCCTTCTGTCTTCTTCTGGAGTAGATTTAGGGGCACATAATCAAGGCTGTAGGTAGTGGAATGGGCAGGGGAGACCTGTTTACCAGCAGTGATTGAGACAACTGGATGTCAACCATGTGCTCTATACCACTGCATATCGTATATCATTTTGATTCAAAAATAGCGATACTAATTATAACAGTGTTGTTTCTGGGTTTGTCTGGATTAGTAATCTAGTAAGTAGCACTCATAGATCTTGGTGTTCCTTGCTGCAGAATAACCCAAATTGGGGATCAGCTGACCACCAGAGGCCATGATCTTTGCATAATGAGGATCTTGTCCCACCATTGCAAAGTGACCCCTCCCCCTAAATAAAAGTAATTATAATTGCTTGGTATATATTTTATTGCTCTGTTAAGTGGTCATAAAACCTACATAAAAATAACTGGAGGCTTTCTTTTTCCTTTAACTTGCATGAGTTTCCTTCTTAGGTATTTCTCTTTCCTGAAAGTTTGCAGATTTATTATTTAGGGTCATCATTGTGGTAACTGTAATTTCAATGCCAATAGTTCAGTGACAAGATAATTGATAAAGTGCGTGCTTTTCAAATACTTTCAAAATGTAAAGGCTGATCTTGCACAAAGCCCCAGACATGTCTTTGGAGAAGGCATAAAGTCTTCCTATGGGTGTAGTGAGTCTGCAAATTCTTTGAAAAAGGAAAAAACCTACTGGCAGTTCCATTTTTTTTTAAAACCTATTAAAGACATTCAATACAAATGCAGGCAAAAATCCTTGTTTGCAGTTTGTCAGGCTTGCTTAACCACTTAAGGAATCATTAAATTTGTCAATTCTGGTGAAGAGAAATTTGTTTTGTATTTTCAGTTATTTTAATTATTTATTTGGGAAATTATGGGAATGGAAGCATAAACCTTTGGGTTCCTGAGTCTATCCTTGGCTTAGGGACCTAAGGTATGATGGACTCGCTCAAAATTTATCTGAACAAATTCCAGAAGCATCAAATGAAGATTTCTGTGTTGGAGCAACCAGTGAGATATATGCATAACACTTGAATTTGTTTTGTTTGTGACTCATTTGTAAAAACACAGTAATTCATTTCAATAAGTTGCTCAATATTTGGAGAAGGAAGAGTTGAGTCATACAACAATACAGCTTTGAGAAATATGATCAACGAAGGATAATTAGAAGTAAGGCCTTTTATATAGTTTACGGGGCCATGGTGCAGCATAGAGTATATTCAACTACTGCTGTGCTGTGATGATATAGAAGTTTCTGGAATTTCTAATAAAAATATTAATTTACTGTGTTGAATACCGTATACTGTCCTTTCATCCATAATCTTACCAATTTTTCTCATTCCTTCCTCTAGTTTTGTATATTTCTCTCAGTATAAAAAGACTTGCTGTATTTTATCCAACAATATTGATGAGCATTAAATCTGTCTCTGCTTCACAAAGCTCTCAGTCCCGGTGGCTTAAAAATGTCTGGCAACTCTGAGAAAATTTAAGGACAAATTACCTCACAGTGTCAGTTGCAGTAGATCCTTGGGGATAAATATGTGAACAAATGGAAAATACCAAACTGACCTACATCTGCTGGATTATCAGTGTGTTAGTGGACCTGTTTCCCTTCTTGCTATGCAATATGGCAAGAGACTGCTCTCGGTATTCCCTAACTAGAAAGAGGCTAAATTAATTACTTGTGAGTATAAGAAATCAGTTTTGGAATTAGATTTAAATTCATTGGAAGTTTCCTCATTTGTTGCTTCACAAATGTCTTTATTTATGGAACAGTTTTGGAAATACTGTCGCATATATGGCTGCTTGACAGATTCTTATTTCTGTTCCAATAGCAAGTGGAGACAGTCTGTAAGAAAAATAACCTGAAGTTTACATAAATGAAAATAATACAAAGCCATACTGGTCTTTTCCTTCTTAGTGGCAAGCGTGAATCACTTATATAGCCAAACAAGAATAATTAGATACAACGGAAACACATAAACATGCTCAGAAGAATCCTGAAATTTGCAGAAATACATATTATATCTGTGACTGTATCCATAGCCCATATATTGTGTACCCTAAGGCACCTCTCCAATACAAAATAGCTTATTAAGGTCTGAGCATACATTGTAGCCACAGAGAATGGATGAAAAACTATGGGCACAAGGAAGAATGGTAATGAAAGTCCTCTTCAGAGGAAATGGTTGACTTGAAGCCTGGTTAGGAGCACTTCTATTAGGGGAGGTGAACTGAAAAATTTTGTTACAGGTTCCACATGTATGAAATAAACGATTTGCCATCCCTCTGGGTTGCAGTTGATTGTTGTTCTTCTGTATTCTCTTTCTTGGTTGGTTGATGCTGGGCAGCTGGGAAAAGCAACAAAGTAACAGAAGATTAAAGCATGTCAGCTTAATCCCTGCAGCTTTCAATGAATCATAGTCACCAGTTCTTTTTCCCTTAGTCCAGCAGGGACTTTAATAGGAACACCAAGCAACTGTGCTTCCTAAATGGCCACATCAGAGGTTTTACCTTTAACCTTACCCCAGTTATCATCCTCTCAATAAATATGTGTGCTCCTTTGGCGGTATGCCACTTCATCTGGCAAATAGATGATTCTTGTCTTTCTGTTACATGTTATGTGAATATCCCGAGAATGGAATACATGGAGGCACTGATGAAGTTAAATCACAAAATCTGGGTATATTTTAATTGTTTAAAAAAGTTGGACATGCAGTTGAGATTCATGCATACTGTATTCCTCAATGCTCAATGAGGTATGAATTTGCTACTTTTATTTTAGGCCATGCTTCAAAACTTTTTTAAAAAGGTATTTGCTGTATTAACAACTAGCTTGTTTTTGTTTTCCTTTTTATATTTATATTAAAATATATGAAAAATTATCTTCAAAGTCACTGTAAAAACCTGTTGGGCTTGTCATATTTCATTTGCACATTGTTTGTTTATCTGCTAGAAAAATGCGCTACAGATTACTTTTATCATTAAAATGGGATTGTAGCTATTCTCCATAGAGACGACTAAGGATATTGGCTAGCAGTCTGTAGTAAGTGGATTTTTTTACATACATAGTAAATTTAGGCTGCAGTCCTGTGAATGTGTACCTAGGAAGCTCAGTGGGGATTTACTTCTGAGTTGGATTGTGCTTTTTTAGCAAGTGTGTTAACGCAATGTGATTATATATGTCTCTTTCATTGTTGATATTTGTAAGTGCCAGAACATTGCTCAAAAATATTGATCTGCAAATCTTGAATGGGTCTTTAAAGATAGCACATGCCTGCCTTTGGATTGGAAAAGCTGTTATATGCACCAAGCAATTATGATAAAAGAAAAGTGATGATAGGATTAAGAATAAATCTGTTCATCTTAACAGGAGACTTGCCCTATATAATACGAAAGAAAAAAGAAAAGAAAGAAAAAGAAGTGTTGCCCCAGTGGGAATGTGTGGAATGACTAAGAGCAGGTGTATAATATATAAGTACAAAGAACTTCTCCTCCCATGTGGCTCCCCTCAAGGGCCTCTTCAATCTGTTGAAGAGTTAGAATAATACAATCATAGAGTTATAGAGTTGAAAGAGACCTTGTGGGCCATCCAGTCCAACCCCCTGCTAAGAAGCAGGAAAATCGCATTCAAAGCACCCCTGACAGATGGCCATCTAGCCTCTGTTTAAAAGGCTCCAAAGAAGGAGCCCCCACCTCCCTCAGTTCTCTTATGTCATCGATTTGGGATGCCCAAACAGTGACACTGAATTGTGGAAATACCTTGGGTGCCCCACTCTGCCATCAAAAGTCACCATCTAGGAAAAATCGCTTGTTTTTTTGTTTTGTTTTGTTTTTTACAATTCCTACATTAACAAAAAACTGTTCAGTGTCTGGAATGAACTAGAAACAAAGGACTCTGTTGGTTTGCTTCTATCACTGTTTGAGCAACTTAGAATGTGTTGCTATTTTGAATGTAATTGGTTCCATATTTTGTTACAGTGCAATCCTATGTATGTTTGTTCAGAAGTAAACCCTACTAAATTCAGACAATTTCCAGATAATTTTGAATAGGCTTAGACTACAGTGAGTTTTCTGGCAGCACTCAACTAGTGTGACATTGTGGAGTGGTTAGATCTTTTAAAAAGGAATATGTATCTTTGATAGCTCATCAAAATGGTCTCAAAACGTCACTCAAAGTTTTATTTGTTGTCTTTTCCTTTATTAGGATTGAAGAAGAATTCCATGAAATATAATATTTTTAATAACAGGAGCATCGTGAAAGAATACAAATTGCCTTAAGAATGTGCACATATATGAGGCTTATGATATATTTTGGAAAAATAAATAATGGACAAAATAACACCCTCATTTAAAATGTGATAATCTAAAATGCTCACAATTGAAACAAATAAAAATACTGTGTGAGGGAAAGTCATGAACTAGGTAAAAACAAATAAGTGGGCACATTGGGAAAATTCTATGTATATGTATGATTTGCCATTGAAAAGTAACAGTTTACATTCAGTGAAACACAACAAAATCAAGACAGATTTTCACATCCCTAGTCACACTCCTCTTACATATGTATATAATATGTACACACATACTGGATTTATTATTTCTTATAAGAGGATAAAGTGATGCATAATCTCTATCTGCAAAAGCAATGCAAGGCTTAAGCTCTTGTGATATGTTTTTTGTTTGTTTCTAGCACTAATGATCTTTTAAAAAAAACCAAGTGGTCCTTCTTTGGTTCACTACCTTGTTCAGCCACTCCCCCCGCCCCACTTCTCAAAATGCCCTTGTAAAATACCCAGCAGTGCAGAGCAAACAAATGTCCACATCACCTTCACTCCCATTGAAAATAATTGGAAAGAAAGTATGCTGTATATACATAGGTGTTTTTGCCAGTTTCTTCCTCTGAAATGTTCTCTACACCACATGGTATTTGTTGACAACTTCTTATCCAAGTATTAACAGTCACTGACCCTGCTTAGCTTCATATATTAGATCAGTGTTTCTCAATCTGGAGATCAGGACCCCTGGGGGGGGGGTTGTGAGGGGTGTCAGAGGGGTCGCTAAAGACCATCAGAAAACACAGTATTTTCTGTTGGCCATTGGGGGTTCTGTGTGGGAAGTTTGACCCACTTCTATCGTTGGAGTTCAGAATGCTCTTTGCTTGTAGGTGAACTTTAAATCCCAGCAACTACAACTTCCAAATGTCAAGTCTATTTTCACATTTGGGCATATTGAGTATTCATGCCAAGTATGTTCCAGATCCATCATTGTTTGAGTCCACAGTGTTCTCTGGATGTAGATGAACTACAACTACAAAACTCAAGGTCAATGCCCACCAACCCCTTCCAGTATATTCTGTTAGTCATGGGAGTTCTGTGTGCCAAGTTTGGTTCAATTCCATCATTGATGGAATTCAGAATGCTCTTTGATGATAAATTAACTATAAATCCCAGCAACTACGACTCCCAAATGACAAAATCAGTCGCTCCCCCATCCCCACCAGTATTCAAACTTGGGTGTATCGGATATTTGTGACAAATTTCTTCCAGTGAATGAAAATACATCCTGACTATCAGATATTTACATTACAATTCATTACAGTAGCAAAATTGCAGTTATGAAATAGCAACAGAAATAATGGTTGGGGTCACCACAACATGTGGAACTATATTAAGGGGTGGCAGCATTAGGAAGGTTGAGAGCCACTGTATTAGATGAAGCCTTTAAGGTTAGGTCTATATGCAATATGCAGATCAGTAGAAGTCTTTCCAGATAGAATTTTAGAAATTGTCTGATCTAATTCTTATTAATGCGTTTCAAAAAATATTTTTTCTATAGTTTCCCTCTTGCTTGCTGTAATTTGGAAGGACAGCATAGAAATATATTTGATGACAGTGGCCGTCACGGTGATGATGGTAATGATGATGATAAAAACCTGGTTGTAGTTGTAGTGATAAAAACCTGGTTGTAGTTGGATGAACCTGGTGGAAACCAATGCAGATTTCACTCACTGAAATGTATAATGAATAATATCCGAAGCTACCTATGTGGTATTATAATTTTATCAGAACACAGAATGATGATTTGCATTTCGATCCTAAACCTAACATTTGTATAGATATAGAAAAAATGTTTTGAAAACCATTTTGTGTATTAGAGTTCATAGTGATTTATTGTAATGTTATTGGAGTTGGTGTCACACTGTGAGCAGAATTCAGAATGTCCTTTCTTAAGCACAGACATGTGTTCTGTCATCAGTTGCATTCAAGTGCCATTCTCTATCAGCATTAGTATGAAGGTATCCACTCATAGCAATGATGTGACTCTTCACCAACTATGAATTATTACTGGTATTTTCATCATTTAGATTTTAATAGAAGAGTGTTGATATGTAGTACAAAATTCCTAAATTATCCTGAAGGCACCAGATCCCATCTGATCTTTGCGATTAAGTAGGATGAGCCCTACTTCATGATTGGATGGGAAACTGCCAAGGAATATTAAATGTTGAGTATTTCAGATTACAGCAATTGTTGAATTAGACTATTCTTACCACAGGTATTATGATTGTTTGAATATATTAAAACTGCCACTGCTCCTTCCTTTTAAATCTAAACAAATTTAAATCTAAATATTGTAAATGCAGATGTTACCACAGTGATAGTGCAACCTTCAGGTTGTAATACTGAAAATGGAAAGAATTCTTGCTGTTATTATATTAAAACTGTCACTGTTCCTTCCTTTTATATTTGGAGCAGAAATTGTGTGAAAATCTTGATTTTAATCTTGATGTTTCTCACAATCCTGAAGAAATAATTTGATTCTACAGATAGTTTCTAATATGAAAAATATTGGTTGAGCATTAGATAAACAGCAATGGCTGTTTCCAGTTTAATTTAGACTCAAAACTCAAGGAGTTTTAAACCAGATATCAATAAGTCTGCTACAAGTTTAATTTTTAGAAATATTTACATGTTCAAAAATCTACCTTTGATTTTTTAGGAAGAACATTGTTTAATATAAATATTTTTTAAAAACTAATGTATAATTGTTGGCCTCACAAATATGAATATATACTAGGCCTGGGCGGTTTCGTTTCATTAATTTGTAATTCGTTAATAATTCGTTAATTTTTCCAATTACAAAACGATAACGAACCATTCTGGAGCAATCATTAAAAAAACCGAATTTTTAAACACGTTTTGTAAATGCTTCATATTTCGTTATTGTATTCGTTTCGTTATTGTTCTGAGGTCGTTTCGTTATTATTTCCGCATGTCTGGGCCAGTTTTATGGTTTAATTAGTGAAAAAAAATTATAATATCACACCAACAGTCAACAACAGAGGGAGAGGGAAGCTTCAGAAGTTTTTGGAGGCTTTTTAGCGTATTTCGCGGTCGCGTCCGCCATTAACGAATCGATTCGTTATTGTTTCGGAAATCGATTCGTTAATTTTTTACCATTTACAAAATTTCGTAAATATCGAACTTTTTAAAAGGAAAATTTTGTAATTATTTTAAATATCGAAACAAAAAAAAACCCCAAATACAAATCGATTTTAGAAACAAATTTTTGCGTTGTTACCCAGGCCTAATATATACACATGCTTTTACTTAAAAGAGATAATCTCAGTGACAGAAAAGTGATATACAAATTGCCTGCTAATGTTGAGGCCCAGTAGAATGTGAAGTAGGATGCATATGGAATGAAATAAGTTCTCCTAATACAGAATATATGAGCAGTGGAAAATATTAAGGCTACCCAGTGCAGTGCTGTTTTTTTTTTTTTTTAGTGAAAAGCATGTCATCCATCATTTTTTATTAAAACAGTGTTCTCTAAATTAATTTCAAAGAAAGCTAAATACAATGTTTCCTACCTGTTGGCAAGATTGTTTTGGATATTCAGGTGAATAATTTGTGTGCACGGTTAATATAAATAATGACTATTCTTCCGAAATCTGCTTTGTACAAGTAAAACCTATCACAGTGAAATGTTTGGAAACTTTTAGATAGGGAACTAGGTGGTGCTGTTCTTTCATCTTTGTATCTTAACTGAGTTCTTCAGCCTTATTTCTGAACATAGCTTTGTTTTCTAAGTAGGAATTTGGTTTTATGGTTCCTAAGAATAAAGAATTAGTATTTTACACCAGTGGTTCTCTTTCATCTGTCCTTTATAAGCATGAGAAAATTTAAATCTTAAGCATGAGAAAAATTTTGCATCAATTGAAAGATAATAGGAATCTATATGAACTTCCTCTCAGGATATATATTTATATTTTGGGTATTGTGTTCTTTTAAAAAATGTTAAGCACAATCATGGCTATTGTTAATAAAAATGAAAGGCATTGCATATTTCACATCTTGAAAGATACCTGAAATTAGTTGTATATGTTGCTTATAGAAATACATTTTAATATATGTATTGTGGTATTTTTACAAAGATTGTGTTTTTTAAGTATACCTGCCACAAGGAGAGGTGGGTAAGACATAATAATAATAATAATAATCATCATCATCATCATCATCATCATCATCATCACAACTAGCATCACTTGACAACCTTCCTTCTATTTGTACATGTATTAAACTAATATATTTAATATTTTAAATTATAATCTATTAGCAATATAATTGTGAATTGAAAATGAGTTGAGTTTCTGGTTTACAACCTGGGGCATAAGAAAATAATAATAATAATCATAATCATCATCATCATCATCATCATCTTTATTTATACCCCACCACCACACCATCTCCCCAAAGGGGACTCAAGGCGGCTAACATGGGACCAAGCCAAAAAATAATACAACAAAATAAGATACAAAACAACAAAAATTAAACACAACAAAATGCATAATATAAGAAACATGATGTCAGAAACAAGAACAAAAGTATACAATTCTAAATTGGTTAATGAATGGCTAACTTATTATTTGAAAATGTATTACTTTCTTGATTGTGACCCCCCCCCTCCCAATTCAATGTTTGTCTTATTTATTGGCTTTATATTAACGTTTCCTTTGGGAGACTATTGAATTGGCAAATTTCTGAAGGGCACTGTAATTAGGTGTATGCCGTTATAATAACAGTGCATATTTCTTGGAAAAGCTTAATGTTCCTTAATATATTTAGATTGCAGGCTCCTTGACGTAGATAGGGACTTTGGTTCTACTCACATTTAATTTTTTGTTGATGGATCTGTGGGCATACGTTGGATATCTTATCATAAATAATATAATAATGCATGCACAAAACTTTTAAAAATGGTGTTTATTTTGTCTTTTTAAATTATCAGTGGCTTAGCTAATGCCTATAGTGGCAAGAAAGGAATCTAGAAAAGATGTGTTCTTTATCTATTTCTTCATTTCAAAACATAAGAAAAAATAACTCCTTGTTCTGCCAAAAGACATTTTGATCAACAACTTTAAAAGACCCCTGAGTTGGTATGGAGTGGAAACTGAAGTGAACTTCATTTTTTCCTCATTTATTTATCTATTAGCAATATAACTGTGAATTGAAAATGTGTTGAATTTCTGGTTTACAACCTGGAGCATAAGAAAATAATAATCATAATAATAATCATCATCATCTTTATTTATATCCCGCCACCATCTCCCCAAAGGGGACTCGGGGCGGCTAATGAAGTGGAACCATTGGTGAGCACCCTTTGCATTTGTTTACTTAACCAATTACAGACACACTTAATAGTAACATTGCCTAGCCCACATTTGACTAGTTTGTTTGCAAGAAAGTCATGGTGTACCTTGTTGAAAGCCTTAATGAAATCAAGATACCATATATACTCGAATATAAGCCAACTTGAATATAAGTCGAGGCACCTAATCTTACCACAAAAAACTGGGAAAATGTATTGACTCAAGTATAAGCCAAGAGTGAGAAATACAGCAGATAATGGTAAGTTTCAATACCAATAAAATTACATTAATTGAGGCACCAGTAAAGTAAATATTCAAAAATATTTACATAAAACTGTAATTTAAGATAAAGCTGTCCAACTCTGATTAAACCATTATTCTAATCTTCAAAATTGTAAATGCGCTTACATATCTTTCCAATAATAATAAAGGGAGTAAAATAATAAATGTAATAAAAATAACAATAGAGTAAAATAATGGAAGTGTAATAACAGTAATAATAGAGTAAAATAATAAATGTAATAATAAAGAGTAAAATAATAAAAGAAATAAAAATAAAACTAATAACAGAGTAAAGTAGTAAATAATCTTGACTCAAGCATAATCCGAGGGGAGATTTTTCAGCCTAAAAAGGGGGCTGAAAATCTAGGCTTATACTCGAGTATATACAGTATGCTACATCCATGGCATTCAAAGCTTGTAACACTATTAAAAACAAAGATAAGACTAGTCTGGCATGACTTGTTTTTGAGAAATGTTTAGTAATTAAGGCATTCCTTTCTAAGTGATTGCAGACTGACTACTTAATGATCTGCTTCAGAATCTTTTCTGGTATTGATTGAATAGTAATTTTTTGCATCCTCTTTTTTCCCTTCTTGAAGATAGGGACAACATTTGATCCCCTCAATTCTTAACCCAGAATCTTAACCCAGTTAAAAGGTTTTTTTTTTGTCATCCATTGTGGTTATTTTATACTTCTATTATTTTCTCCTTGCTGGTGCTGTTTGCAATTGTGCCTTCAGTATCTCCCTTTTAAGAAACTTCAATTTATCTTTAACAAACTTCTCTTTTAGTATTCCTATTCATGGGACCACACTCAGTATTTCCTAAATTTCCTGAAGTCAGCTCTCCTTATATAGTTTGACCAGAAAAGAGGCTGTCTGTTTAAGAAACGTGTTGTAAAAGGGGACATTTTATTATTCTGAAAAAAATAGCATATTATCATCGAGTACAGCTGATCCACCATTTTACATACTATCTTACATCAAGAATATAACTGCCCTGAGTTCCTTGGGGAGATAGGGAATCATATACATATAGTTTTTATATAAAATAGAATTAAACTTGACCAAACTTATTGTTTTTCTTCATTATAATCTGTAACACAATTTCCCACCTGAATATAGGTTTACGTAATCTCCACTACTGTCATTGGTGTTCTCATCTTTTTATCAGTGTACATCAGTGTATGGAAAGATGTATATTCATTTATTTTGCTCCAGAAATCACAAGGATGTTATCTTCTCCCATTACACCACCCACCTATGTGAGTTGTTTATATGGATTCACATAAAAATGGCCCCATCTTTATTATATTCACGTCAATCTTACATGCACAAATTTAAGTGTTGTTCTTTTCTAATTGGAGACATACTGTCACTGTATAAGACCAAAGTCAGAGTAACATTAAGGCAGGTTTATTTCAATTATTCTATTGGAAGTAAACTTTGGTCTTCTCCTGCTCTTCAGTCCTTTCTGGTCACTATTCAGAAGTGGAAAATCAATGTTCAGAATGTCAACTTATGTTGTTGATAGATAAACAGTAAAATTTCACCAAAATTGTGTGTCGTGGTGCTTACTCATGGTCACTAGTTTATTATACCCTTACAGGCTGTATTTCATACCACAAAGGCGACCAGCCTTTCCTAGGCTTACCTTGCTCCAACAAGGCAGTCAATGCCTTTTGCATATTGCCATGAAATAAGTTAAAACTCCCCATGTAAACATGGCCCTAGAAATTCTGCTGCATACATATTGTATCCATTGCTTTCCATCTCCTGGCTCCTGGCTCCTTCCTCCTGCAGGTTCGCAGCTTGGGAGTGATCCTGGACTCATTGCTGAGCCTGGAACCTCAGGTCTCGGCGGTGGTCGGGAGCTTTTGCACAATTAAAACTTGTGTGCCAGCTGCGCCCGTACCTTGGGAAGTCTGACTTGGCCATGGTGGTCCACGCTCTGGTTACATCCCGTTTAGACTACTGCAATGCTCTCTACATGGGGTTGCCTCTGAAGACTGCCCGGAAGCTGCAATTAGTCCAATGAGTGGCAGCCAGATTACTAACAGGAGCGGGGTACAGGGAGCATACTACTCCTCTGTTGCGCCAGCTCCACTGGCTGCCAATTAGCTTCCGAGCACAATTCAAAGTGCTGGTGTTGACCTATAAATGCCTAAACAACTCCGGCCCAGTTTACCTGTCCGAACAGATTCTCCCCTATGAACCATCAAAGTTGTTAAGATCTTCTGGAGGGGCCCTGCTCTCGGTCCCACCATCTTCGCAATCGCATCTAGTGGGGACAAGGGACAGGGCCTTCTCGGTGGTGGCCCCTCTGCTCTGGAACTCTCTCCCATTGAAGATTAGAACTGGCCTTCCCTCCTGACCTTTAGAAAGTTGGTGAAAACCTGGCTTTGGAATCTGGCATTTGATGAGTGAGGCAATGGCTCTTGACCACATGGACAGATGGGGATGAATAGTGATTTTTATGCTAACGTCTTGGCTTTATATAATTATATGATAGTACTTTAATGTGTTTATATTAGTGTATTATTGATGTGATGTTTTTAACTATTGTGTATGAACCCCCTTGTTGTAAACCGGCCTGAGTCCCTCGTTGGAGGTGAGAAGACCGGTATATAAAAGTTCTAAATAAATAAATAAATACATTCTTTCCTGCTAGTAGTAGACAGTGTCCCTAGACAGTGTTCCTAAGCCAACCATGTTTCATAGTAGTTTCTCTTTATTACAAGGGATTATAACAATTTTACCCTAATGGTTCATCCTTATTATTGAAAAAGGAATGATGGTTGACTGTGGATCCAGGTGAAAAAATCCAGGTATTTTGAGAGTCCTTGTTTTTCTCACTAGACACTGCTATGCTAAGTGTGCCATTGATCAAATAGCTTTATCTGTTTGTTTGTTTGTTTGTTTGACTAACTGTTCAAAAGCAAGTTGAAATCTTGTTGATGTTTCCTGTTTTTTTTTTTTAAAAAAAACAGGTTTATTGGTTCTCCATCTAGGTTGAGTGGTGCTATATTTCTGCATTTCTAGTATTATTGATTGTGTGTCCTTTTTTGCTATACTTGGAATTTTTTTTGCTGTAATTGCTAGTAATCACTCAATAGATGAAGCACTAAACAGTGTTTTATTTTGCAGCAACCTTTGATGATTTGTGTATAAATCAGTTTCTTTCATCTATACTTCTGTGTTTTTCCCCTGCAAAGAGCAAGCTAGTTGACTTCGTTTTTCAAAAATAATTTGCTTCTAGGGCTATGATGACTTTAATATTTATATTAGCACACATATAGTAAATGAAAATCACACCCTCCCCCAAAGTGAAGATTGATGTAAACACTAATGAAGTTTTAGATGTGAACTGTAGTAAATTTGAGAAAGAGATGTAGCCATCAAGTACTCTAAAGTACCCCAGAGTTCAAATTCCCATTCAGCCATGGAAACTCATTTGGTGACCTTGAGAATCCCACATTCTCTCAGCCTCAGAAGGAGATAAAGGCAACCTTCTCCAAACAAATCTTGCCAAGAGAATCTTGTTATCAATTCTCATTAGGGTCACCATATTTTAGAAGTGGCTTGAACAGACAATAAGTGAATCCAGACATATCAAGATAGAGCAAATACAGCAAGACTTCTATTTAAGAGTACTCCAACTTTGTGAGTTTTTCAGTGTTTTGCATTAAGAGATGTCGCTTGGCCTGGGTTTCACTTTGCCATAAAAGCGGCATTTTGAATTAAGAGCTATTTATTTATTTATTTATTTCACGCACTTCTACCCCGCCCTTCTCAACCCCCGAGCTAGGATGAGTGGGACCACTAGCGCAAGAGTACAGGGCTTCAAGGGAGGAGCCTTCATGCCTTGTGCCTCTTGCTCTTGTCTGCTGTGAGAGATTGCTGTCTGCTTTGCTCTTGTTCAAGAGCAAGGGAAGGAGGGAGGCTGGAATGAGTACAGCATGAAGAAAATGATGATTCTACCTCTTCACATCATGCTTTGTGCTTCCTTGCCACAACTCTGTGCTTCATTATTGTTCCATATGCATGTGCATATGATCTTTCTTTATTAATGTTCCATATGCATGTGCATTTATACATTATTTGTTATTTATGAAGTAAATTTTCTTATTTAAAACATGTAACAAAATTGGTTGGGGGGAAGGGGTTTTGGGGGGCTGGAACAGATTAATAGCATTCCAATGCATTTCAGTGGGAAAATTCACTTTTTGAGTGTTTTGAGTTAAGAGATCAGAATTAATTAACTCTCAAGTCAAGGTATCATTGTATAGTGATGTTCATTGTTCAGTCACTTCCACTTGACTTGACTTGTAAATTAAAGAGGCTAACAAATAATGGACTATCCATTCCTTACTTGTTCTTTGTTTCTGAACTGGGTTGTTCTAATTAACTTTTTCTAAAGAAAGAAAAGTCAAATTGCCTCTTTGTTTTCCCAGACGAGAGCCAAACCAGAACTTTGCCTTATGCTGATGTCCAGAGTAACCCAGTTAGGTATATTTGTGTTTTATAAAAGCAATTATAATTCTAAAATACTAGGGAAATGACATTTCTGTCATTGTTATGGCTATATTTCCATTTCTATACTTTTCTACTGAATTTTAAGACTTCCAGGCTGCCTGGCAGAATTTGAATACATTTTGAGAAGGGACATTTTATACAACCCTCAAACCAACAAAAAGTGTTAAACTTTTATGAGCAGAATACATAATGCCCATGGTTCATACAGAAGCACTACACTGAAACATAAATACCTAAATGTTCTTAGTATATATTTTACCTTCTCTTAGACATACATCTAGCAGAGTAATCAAGTCTGAGAACCAAACCTAACAAACAATTCTGAAAACTTATCTCAATGTCAAAATTTTGCCACAGCTGCAGGAAGGAATCCAGCTGACATGATTGCTAGCTGTCATGGTTTTATATGCTTTATCTTTTCATAATAAAACAAAATGTATAAGGATATGTCTTGATAGAATTTTAAATAGTACACCATTTAAAATTATTTACTAAGTTTCAGAATAATTCATGTCCTCAGAGTAATATTTGCAACTTTTATCTTGATGTATGGTTTTTCGAAACAAGATTTATAATTAGCTTTTTTTTAAAAAATCCTAATTTTTGCAATTATCTCAGTCTATAATTATAAAAATTATTGAGATCATTTTGCCTAACAAATCGTATTTAAGACACTGTTATTCCAATTAAACATAGTGTGATACAGGCATCCATTTGGATCCAGTTTGGCTGAAAATAAAACAAAGGTAAACATAGTTAGCTTAATGTAATGGTGTACAAGGCAGGACAAAATTAGGCAAAAGGCTGTTAGAATAAGGGTAGATTTTCATTTCTTCATAGTTATTTTCCATATTATAACAGTTGTTGATAAGGACAGACTTGTTACTGATTTAGTTTTGCAAAGGAATATGAAACAGCAGCTGTTATTCCAGAATAACTCCATGACAACCTTAGGCAGTCCCCATGTTAGGAACAAGATAAATTATGTGGGTTTGTTCTTAAGTTGAATCTGTATGTAAGTAGGAACCAGTAATTTTTTAAGTGTAACTCCAGTCAAAAATACATTTCAAAGCTTTGGATAGCATCATTTTGGTTATCACCCCTGTAGAGTTTGTTTTCTCTCTGTGTCCCTGTTCAGAAGATTTCACCTTATTTTTTGTCCCTTTGATAATTGAATATTGAAAAAAACTGTTATTTATCCATGACTACGGTTGCAAATTCTATCCGATCTTTTTATTTGTGTTCATATCAGTGGGCAGGAGATGACTCCTTCTTTGAGTTGACTGATTTTTCTTGAACAACACATGTTTTAATTATATAGGTTATAATACCAAGAGCTGGAGAAAACAACCTTTGGCTCTACAGCTCTCCAAATTCTTCAAGTAGTAAGCTCTCATAAAGCAGTATTGTACTAAGCCACATGGACTGATGGCATGCCCTTGGCAACAGAACATCCCATTTCACACACAACTCCCAATCTAACTCCAACTCCTCTTTTTCATTTATGATAACAACAAACAGAGGAAATTGTAATTGGAGTTGAATTTCTGGAGTATTGACTCCACATCTCTACTAAGTAAGTTACTTTCTTTTCTTGTACTGGCTGCCATTTCAAGAAATGAAATTCCTAAACTAATGCATTATATATTTTGACTCTGGCAAATGTACAGCGATCAGTAATAGCACATTTACTGTTGTAAAATTGCAACAAAAAGCATTCCTTATCCTTGTTTAAATCACCAGGCATAAAATATATTTCTTTGATTAAAATTTATGCACAAGAAAACTTTTCAAAGAGTCTATGAAAGTAAATATGCAACAAAATTGGCATTTAATACATTTTTAAAAGGTAAATATAAGGATAAAACAATATATTTACTACACATTGTAACAATATTATGAGTTTTGATTTTGAAGTTGAAGTTAGAAAATTTCTACTCACTCCAACTCCACTCAAAATTGCTTCCAATTCCAATCTTCACAACTTCAACTCTGACTTCACAGCCCTATTACTTCGTAGTAGTCTTAAACACTTGTATGTTCTGTTTTCTGTAGAAATAATTGTACTCCATAAGGTAAACAACTATTCATGAGCTACACAAACACAGCATTCACCTTAGTCATGATGTTGACTATCCAAAAGTTGACAATCCAAAACTTCAAGTTAAAAATAAAACAATTATACCTACTACAACAACGTTCAGACCTCATGATTATCTAATAGAGCCACATGTAAAATTGATGTTGCAGAATTCATTTCAATAACAATGTCATTAAATTTTAAATTTCTGAGTATTAATTCAACCATAAAAAGATTTGTCTGCCATAATCAGCTTAGTGATACTAGCCTCATCAATGTGTTCCTTCCACATGATGCACTCTTGATGATTGAGAACCAGTCTTGAGGACCAAAAGATTTACATCTGTCTTGTCTGTCCTTTGCAGACCCCTGTCCCTTGTAGAGATTTTTGAGTAGTTGAGATACAGTGGCACTGGGCATGACTCTGGTCTCATCCTAAAGGTTTTATTTTATGACAAATGAATATAGAGAAAATGTAAATTGGGCTTCAGTTATTACATAATCTCATACTGTTTGCTTAATTGTTTCAGCATAATTCTTTTTAATATATCTGTTACATGGTATATTGTTCTGGACGCATTACATTTTGTTCTGATAATGTACAAAATATGATGGAATACAGACAGTTTATAAACAAGGCTGATAAAATAAGAAGAGATAAAAATGCTTGTTCTCAAACATTTAATTTATGTAATGTCACTATTTCACTACTTAACACATGTTTTAATTAGGTTGAACTTGCAAAATATATGTTAAGTGTATTCAGTAATGTCTTTTATATTATAAAACCATATAATTACATTTTTACAGACATGAAAAATGAATCTGTGCGGCATTATAAATAGAGAGAAATTTTCCAGCTTGTTTTTAAATGTCTTGAATAATACAAAACAGTTTTTTTCACCCCCACCAAAAGAACCAACAGTTCAGCAGTGAATTGAGGCTGCTTACTACAAAGAGACAAATATTTGAATACATATTCTATTTATTGAGAACAGCAATAAACCACAGAAAAGAATAAAGTGGTACAGATTGAGAAATCATTTACAAAGCTCATTTACTTATTATTTGAAACAGTAGGATTGAAAAATTGATCTGAATTGTAGCCCCTTGCAAGTCTATTTATACTGAATGAAGAATACAACGAGAAACTCAGCAAATATAAAATGATGTGATGAGCATCGTGATGAAAGAAAAGTAAGACAGGTGAATGTTATTTACAGGTAAATTAAAACATAAGATGCTGGTGGTTAAGTAAGATTCTTGTAACCAACTGAGATCGCAGTTGGTCACAATCTGTTTATAACAGATTTATAGACCCTGGTAACGTATGTGCAATTACATTATTTTACAAAAAGGAGAAAATATCAATTCTGAGGATGGAAGTAATATTCTAAAATATTTTTTAAAATGTTCTCTCTCCCCCCTCCACACATGATTTTCAAGGGTTAAGGGACCCTAACAAGAATTATAGAGTGATGAAAGTCTTCACATTTCAGGACTTATTCTGTAAAAAGTCAGATGATGCATTTTTTCCCTTCCAAATAGAGTCATGCTCACCATGCATGGCTTTTGTCCAGTGGATATAAGTTTTAGTAGTATTACATTTGATTGCATTATTGGATTGGTAAAGTTGTTATTTTTCTATATATCAAGTTTGTCTATAGTGATAAAAAGCAAAATACAGAAATTTAAAATACGGATTCTTGCTGTTGATCAATCCAAGTAAATCCAAACAAGAAACAATGAACTTTTTTTTTAATGGTTAACAGGACTAGAGAGGATAGTTCCAAAACAGAGCTCAAAAATTGGCTGAGTTCTAGAATGCTGTGACCAGCTAGGCCAGTGTAGAATTTTGGGGTTTGAAGCCCTCAAAAGTAACTTTAATAAGTTCTTATTATATCTTTTACCAGCTGTCATTTAAGAAGAGGTTGCGGCATTTATGGTCCATATAAAATGAATTCTTCTTTAAAGTTCTAGGGGATAGGGAAAAGGCAGAACTACTTAATACATTCTTTGCCTCGGTCTTCTCACAAAAAGAAAGTCATCTTCAACCTCAGCAAGATGGAGTGGATGAGGGATTAGAGGACATCCAACCCCAAATTGGGAAACAAGTCATCCAGGAATACCTGGCCACTCTAAATGAGGTCAAGTCCCCAGGGACAGATCAACTACGTCCAAGAGTATTGAAGGAACTAGCAGAAGTCATTTAGGAACCATTGGCAACCATCTTTGAGAGTTCTTGGAGAACGGGAGAAGTTCCAGCAGATTGGAGGAGGGCCAATGTGGTCCCAATCTTCAAGAAGGGAAAAAAAGGATGACCCAAACAATTACCGTCCTGTCAGCCTCACGTCTGTGTATTTTTTCCCCTTTCTTTTTAATATGTGTGGTTGTTTTGTTCTGTTAGAATTGTAATACAATGGTATGGTTGCTGATGACACGATAAATAAATAAATAGCCTCACATCAATACCAGGCAAGATTCTGGAAAAGATTGTTAAGGAAGTGGTCTGCAAACACTTAGAAACAAATGTGGTCATCGCTAATAGTCAACATGGATTTATCAAAAACAAGTCATGCCAGACTAATCTGATATCTTTTTTCGATAGAATTACAAGCTGGGTAGATGCAGGGAATGCCGTGGATGTAGCGTACCTGGATTTCAGTAAGGCCTTCGACAAGGTCCCACACGACCTTATGGCAAGGAAACTAGTCCAATGTGGGCTAGGCAAAACTACAGTGAGGTGGATCTGTAATTGGTTAAATGGACGAACCCAGAGGGTGCTCACGAATGCTTCCTCTTCATCCTGGAAAGAAGTGACGAGTGGAGTGCCGCAGGGTTCCGTCCTGGGCCCGGTCCTGTTCAACATCTTTATTAATGACTTAGATGAAGGGTTAGTTTGCAGACGACACCAAATTGGGAGGGATAGCCAATACTCCAGAGGACAGGAGCAGGATTCAAAACTATCTTGACAGATTACAGAGATGGGCCAAAACTAACAAAATGAAGTTCAACAGTGACAAATGCAAGATACTCCACTTTGGCAGGAAAAAACCAAATGCAAAGATACAGAATGGGGGATGCCTGGCTTGAGAGCAGTACGTGTGAAAAAGATCTTGGAGTCCTCGTGGACAACAAGTTAAACATGAGCCAACAATGTGATGTGGCGGCAAAAAAAGCCAATGGGATTTTGCCCTGCATCAATAGGAGTGTAGTGTCTAGGTCCAGGGAAGTAATGCTACCCCTCTATTCTGCCTTGGTTAGACCACACCTGGAATATTGTGTCCAATTCTGGGCACCACAATTCAAGAGAGATATTGACAAGCTGGAATGTGTCCAGAGGAGAGTGACTAAAATGATAAAGGGTCTGGAGAACAAGCGCTATGAGGAGCAGCTTAAGGAGCTGGGCATGTTCAGCCTGAAGAAGAGAAGGCTGAGAGGAGATATGATAGTCATGTATAACATGAGAGGAAGCCACAGGGAGGAGAGAGCAAGCTTGTTTTCTGCTTCCTTGCAGACTAGGATGCGAAACAATGGCTTCAAACTACAAGAAAGGAGATTCCATCTGAACATGAGGAAGAACTTCCTGACTGTGAGAGCCATTCAGCAGTGGAACTGTCTGCCCCGGAGTGTGGTGGAGGCTCCTTCTTTGGAAGCTTTTAAACAGAGGCTGGATGGCCATCTGTCAGGGGTGATTTGAATGCAATATTCCTGCTTCTTGGCAGGGGGTTGGACTGGATGGCCCATGAGGTCTCTTCCAACTCTTTGATTCTATGATTCTATGATTCTATGAAATCATGCAAAGAAATGTGCTGCTAAAGGTACACCATTAAATACAGGGTGAGGCAGCATAACTTCCTTTTTTAAAATGTGCACCATTCAGTCAGTTGAAGATATAGCAGAGTGCTAGTGGCCTCGTTTGAGAGGCCGGAGTATAAACTTTTGTTCTGACACAGTACAGTCACCATCATGCATTGGAACAGTGAGGAGCGTGCTTTTGCCTACTTTTGAGGCCTACTTTTCGAGCGGATTTGGAGTGGCCTGCCTGCCTGCTCTCCAGATTTGGCCCCATGTGATTATTTTCTATGGAGTTTTTTGAAATTCCGTGTTTATGTGAACTGTCCAAGGACCCTACAGGATTTGAGGATCAACATCCAGGAAGAAATTGCCAACGTAACACCTGCTATGCTGGCAAGAGTCATGACAAACGCCAGAAATCGGTTTACTCAGTGCATGGAGTATGGAGAATGGGGGACATCACCTACCTAATTTGATCTTCAAAACTACGTAAAACAAAACTTTAGGTATGTGCCTACATTATAAAAAATAATTAAAAAATCTGATTCATACAATGGGTTTTATTAAGTTTTAAATAAAGGAAGTTATGCTGCCTCACCCTGTATTTTACTTTTTGCTGTTTTCTGTTTTTGCTGTAATCTTCCTTAATGCCTAAACTGAAGGAAAGGTAACAAGTAAACTCAAATGCTTGTTAAAGATTGATCAGGGGCTGAGAAATGTTCTCTGCATGGGGAGACTTGTTTATGTCTTTGGAAAAAGAATGATTGGATATCAAGTATATACCATGATTACACTATATAAATATAATAATAATACTTTATTTATATCATGCCCCATCTTCCAATATGGGACTTGGAGTGGCTAACAACATAAAAGGTAAATATTCAATACCAACAAGTACATACATACATACAGACATAACTTAATAAATAGTATTTAAAACTCAACCACATTTGATAATAAAAATCTTATTAAACAATACAACACAATACCACACTAAAAATGCCTATAGTGATAAAAGCCATATTCCTATTCCATTCCACATTGCTTAAAAGCCTTAAAAACCTTAGACCCTTAGTTTAACCATCTTCTTCTCCATATGCTTGGGAGCACAAAAAAGTGTTTAACTGCCTTTGCGGGAGGGTAGTGAGGGGGCTATTTTGATTTCATTTGGAAGGGTGTTCCAGGGGTGGGGAGCAACTGCAGAGAAGAACCTCTCTCTCATCCCCACCAACTGGGTTTGCGATGGAGGCGGGAGCGCAAGGAAGGCCTCCCCTGATGATCACCGTGTCCAGGCAGGTTCTTATGAAGAGAGGTGGTTGGCCAAATAGTAAGGACCCGGACCATTTAGGACTTTATTTTCTCTATAAATGATTGCATCAACAAAATGATCATCTTTCCGTGGTTTTTTTTTTTTTTGTGGCATATAAACACGTTTGGTGAAGAAAATGCATTTTGTGTTTATATTTAACTTGTATAGGAAGATGCTAAGATAACAGAACAAACACAACATTGAAATCTTGGCTAAAAACATAATTTGTTCTTTGTTCTTGCCTATGAACTATTAAAACATTGCTGCACATCTCAATTTGGGCTGCACTTTATATCAGGCACATTTTGTTGTAAGTTAATGTTATGTGAATGTCTTGCAGTTAATGTTGGACTTGCATGCTCTTCTCCAGCTACCGTTGCAGTTGCAAAGAGTTTTGAAACTTCTGCTTTAGCCCTAGATTGGCTACATTTTACTGTGGCCCTATCTACACTGCCATATAATGTAGTTTGAAACCACATTATATGGTCCATTTAGATTTCTAGAACACAGTTCAATGATTCTATACTGAACTAAAGATAGGGCTTGTGTTACCACAACCTTTGTGATTAATACCAATCCTATTTCAACGTGGTTTGACAAATTCCAGTTAGAATTTTATTAGAATTTGTCTAGTTGTTAATATTCTTAAAATACCATCTATGTAGATATTCAATCATACTAAATTGTGTCATTGTACAGATACTGTAAAAGAGTCTGATATTCGTGTTTAGTAAACAGCATGCAAATAACAATACATGTATTTGGAAACGTAAGTGTGAAAAATAACTGAATAAGTATTTTCAGTATCTTTAGTCTTATTATAATAATGAACGAATTCAGGCTTAAATCTTAATAATGTTTATGTATTGAGAAATTACTGTAATTTCTTTGGTACATTATTGCAAAGTGTTAAATGTTTTTGACAGAAAAACAGAAATACTGCTGTTTGCACATCTGGTTTTCTGGGCAAGGGCAATATCATAGATTTGTTTGCTTCAGCAGGCCAGCCAGAATCATGTTTTGGGCTTGTTTGTTTGTTTATTTTGCTTTATTTTGTTTTAGCTAGTTTGCTAGCTAGTGACTCACTAGTGAAAAAAAAATTGCTCATGTGCACAAGGGAGAGATAGTATTTAATTTCTTATGCCTTTAAAATAAAAAAAAATCACACTTTTTGCATTCTTATGCAGATCAGAATATTTATCCTTCAAAATATGCCCTTCTCCATATTTGTAGTGCTGGTCTTGCTTAGAATGACTGCATCTAAAATATGCATGTTTTGAAAAGTTGTGTACAAAATGTGTTGTATTGGAAGAAATGAGGTTTTGTATACTGTCGAAGGTTTTCATGGCTGGAATCACTGGGTTGTTGTGAGTTTTCTGGGCTCTAAGGCTATGTTCCAGAAGTGTTCTCTCCTGATGTTTTTATGAAATGAGGTTTTATTGTGCTTTTTAAAAACCGACTCATGTGGAAATTGTATTGGATAATATTTCTGTGGACTACATTTCAAACTGATATGGGCTTGAAATCAACAGAATTCCCATCTCTAATCTGGATCCCTATATATTTGTTAGGTTGTCATCCATTACTTGGACTAGATTTTGATCTCTTAGGAAGCTCTTTATGTCAAGAGTCATAAATTCATGACGACTGGAAAGTGCAATGCAGCTTCAGCTAGCTGCTATATTTGTTTACCTAAATAGCATATTCTATTATGAAATTGTTGAAATATTATATTAGATGTTATTAAATGTATACACTAATTTCTTGTCTAACATGGATTGATCAGCCTCTGTAACAAGAATAACTAGACATCCCACGTAACTAATAATTTTAGAATCATTGGGTATGGTTGTTTTGCTAGTGTGTTTTTCTATGAAAAGTTGTAAGAGAAACCTTATAAGATTTTCATTGAATTAAGGAAAAGTTCAAAAATATCACTGTGCAATTAACACGTTGGTCAGTATGTCATTGGCAACTAAAAACTACACGGGCTGATCCATCGTAACACAGGGGTAGTCCTTTCCCCAGGTTTAGTTAAGTCTGGGGAAAGTCCAAATCCTGACCCAAAATTTGAGTTTTCATCCAACATAGGGACTATCAAGACAACTGGACTAGTTCCTAACTGGAATCAGCTGCAACTGCCTTGACTATTCCATGTTTCTCAGGCTCTGGCAGCCTTGGGACACAGGAGCATCCCGGTTATCCCTCACATGCCACAGCTGTCCTCAGCACCCCCTCTAACAATCCCCTCCTCCAGCTTCCTTAGCACACGAGAGCTCTGGCAGACATCAACCAGAGAACTTAAGACCAGACAGGTTGAGTATCATGACTGGGGAAAACTGCAACATGAGGGGTGGGGCACTTCCTGAGGTGGCTGAGGGAGTCACCAGAAAGAAACAATTTTATGTTGGTGTAAAAGGTCCCATAGTTGAAAACATTGAATGGTACATGGAATGCTGAATCAGGGAAAACCAAAACAAACATTTGCTGAATGTTTTTTTAGTGCTGTTGAGATGTATGTTGAGACTCCAGATCATTATTAGCTTGGTTCATGAGATCACATTTTGCCTTAACACAAGCACATTTTGCCTTAATACATTCTATTTTATTTTTTCTTCCATGGTGTATGCTGGGGTCCTCAAACTAAGGCCCGGGGGCCGGATGCAGCCCTCCAAGGTCATTTACCCGGCCCTCGCTCAGGGTCAACCTAAGTCTGAAATGACTTGAAAGCACACAACAACAATGACAACAACCCTATCTCATGAGCCAAAAACAGGCCCACACTTCCCATTGAGATACTAATAAGTTTATATTTGTTAAAATTGTTCTTCATTTTAATTATTGTTTGTTTTTAAGTGATTTTTGCACTACAAATAAGATGTGGTATGCATAGGAATTCATTCATTTTTTTTTCAAATTATAATCTGGCCCTTCAACAGTTTGAGGAACTGTGACCCGGCCCTCTGTTTAAAAAGTTTGTGGACCCCTGGTGTATGCAATAAAAACCAATTAATCTTGGGTTGTTTCATTTGACTGGCTCACTGTGATTAGAAACTCTGAAAACTTTAAGCACTACCTACACAAATTGGAAAGAGAATTGATATGGATGATGATTGGAGATAAAGCTTTCTAAGTAATGGCAACAGTCCAATATCCTTTAAAGGACTGGCAATTCCTTTTCTATAGTCTCAGGGCCATTTGATTTGTAGGCTTTAGTTTTATTTTTTCCCATCAGCATATTTTTGCTGATTTGTACTTTAATGGTTTTTTGTTTTGTTTTTTGGTTTTGTGGTTTATAAGCCAGTCACGTCAGGGATTCTTTTTTAGTTAAAGTCAAATTAATTAAATTAAATTTCTGAATTAATAAATATTTTTAAAAAAATTAATATAAAAATAAATACTGGCTTGATTATAACCTGTATGTTAATATTTTCTAGAGTGCCATAAGCTGAATGTCAATTAGATACTGATGTTATAAAAACTTGCTTCTGAAGAAAGAAATGCCAAATACGAATAGCCAGAAGAAGCTATGAAAAGGGAGTTGGAAGACTAGGAAGGACGCCATTGTAGCAGACTTTACAGACTTTACAGCAGCTGTGCTTTTCAGGAAGCAGGGCTTTCTAGGTGCTCATGGTTCCATGTTGGGTAATAGGGTAAACTCTCTGTCCTGTTTCAGGGGTTCTGAGAATGTTTCTTTCCATTGTTTATATATGGATGTCCCTGTGTGAAGGTGGAAACTGAGTGTGTAATCACACCACATTTTCTTTTGTTCACCACCCAGGGGTGGGTAATCTTCAGTGAACCTAAAAGAGAATCCCTCCCTGTAAATGAATCACAACTGGGGAACAACATATTGAAACAAACTTTTACATATTTAAAAACTATAATTTAGGATTCGTAATTTAAAAAACCATCCGAACAGACCTGTTAGAAGAGACTGTAGTCTGGGGCCATGTGGAACAAATCCCCATCACAAGGTTATTCCTGACTAACTGCTGTAAATGTTCCCTAGAGAACCTGAGGTTATATGGGAGAAGGTGATCCTGTAGTTAATAATCAACATTTAGTAATTTGCCTAGAAATTGACTAGAAGCCAGTGGAGAGATTTCAATATAGGTGTAATATAATCACTTCTAGATGTACCAGTGATTTGTTAATAAAGTACCCAACATGTGTCGGCCTGTAAATACTCTCAAAAGTCTTCTGTCACGGGCTGTATTAAAATCATAAAAAGAACTGGTAATAAATGAATAATGCCTATGGATTTTGGAAAACGACTATGAATAAGTGTGAGATCAAGACTCACTTTATATATTGCTTCTGTGTTTTAATTGCCCATATGTGTTAACTGTTTTTATAATTCGATGGAGTATGTTTTATTGTTATGTCCATGCGGCATTGAATTTTGCTGGAGTTTGTAAGCCACCGTCCCCTGTGGGGTAAAAAAAGTGGGGTAAAAATTAAGAAAAATAAATAAATAAATAATACATAATAAAACAAACAATACTTTTTCTAGTGTATGAAGTCCTTATTGCATGTGTATACTGTCAATGACTTTTATATACCAATCTGAAATAAAAATTTCAACAGCTTAAACTTTCATCTATTTACGGGACAAAAAGAAGAAAAACATAAGCATTTCTGCTAAATACTTTTTTGTGTGTCAATAGATTGTCGAGAGAAAAAAAAGTAGGGAACTAAATAACATTCAAGAATAATTTATTGCAGTTAGACTGCAGGAAGAGAGAACTTTGCAAAACTGAAATAAACTTTATAAAAGGAGCCTCTCAGGACCTGCTATTCTGAACAAATGAATTTTAAAAACAAGGTATCTTCAACATTGCAATTTCAGTTTTTCACAGTGGTTTATTGGTTGATGCAAATCCCAGATTTCCAGGTGAGTATTTATTGCTGGCAGATTCACTGCTGCAAGAGTTTAATAAGTAGGAATTATCACTCTCAGTTCTTGTGGGGTTTTTTGGGCTATATGGCCACCTCTGAGGATGCTTGCCATAGATGCAGGCGAAACGTCAGGAGAAATGCCTCTAGAACATGGCCATATAGCCCGAAAAAACCCACAAGAACTGATTGATTTCAGCCATGAAAGCCTTCGACAATACAATTGTCTCTCTATTTTAGTTTTTTTAAAGTAATGCAACATTTCCCTCTGGCTGTGTTTGTGGTGTCCTATGTTATGCTAAGTGCTACTTCCCATGGTATTTCATTACCAGCATATCCCCATTTGAGTGCTAAATCTCACGTCTGATGCCAGTAGAGGCATCATCCCATGTCATACACCGTTTCATCTGCTCAAGTTTACCTAAATGGGTATATGTCCTGGAGTAGGTGTGTTGTGATGTGAAAGGCTGGTGGTTTGTGCTCTGTCCTGACTTTTTTTTAAGAAAGGAGAGGTGTGGCTGTAGTGGGCAGATTGAGATCCAGGAAATGAATTTGGTTTCAATATATTGGAAATAATGTAATAACTTACTTTAATCCTAGATTGTGCTAGCTACTTGGTTGTGTCCTTGGGCAGAGGGCAGGTAGGCTGTGGCATAATTTGGCTTATCATCTGCTTTTATATCTCTTCTTGACTCTTCTGCTAGATTATTTCTCATGCTTTGCAATCAACAGATGTATTCATTGTTGCAGGAGTGGGGCTCTGCACATCAGTAGTGGATGCATAAAACGAGAATCACCACCAAACTGTTTTAAAAAATTCGAAAACCCACTAGAATAGATGCTGGGAGCATGCAGGGAAATGCAAAGAGGAAGGCAAGGAGAGTGTCTTTGTGTGGTTCGAGATCTAGTCAAATAATGAAATCTAATAAGGATTCCACCATCAATAATTATTTAAGCACTCAGTCAATCACTTGGAATTTTGTCTATACATTAAATATTTTCTTTAAGAGCAAATGTATTTTATTCCATTTTTATTTAGAAGATTTATACAATGCCCCACAACTATATATCTATTCAGCATTTTTACTGCAAACAAATTGGTTAAAATGCTGGTTTTAAATGTCATGTGTTGTTGGTTTTTCTATTTTTAATATTTGCTATAGCAACAAATGAGTAGAAAAGGTGTAGATGACTATGTAGGTTCATAAGAAATTATTATATGGAAACTAACAAACAATGGCTGATACTGAAAGTGGTTCATGTTGTTCTTACAGTACATGGTTTCAGGAGACCAGATGGCCGAGGGGATTGCTAATGAGATACAAGGTTTTTACCTCTTGATCACAAATCTCAGTCTGCAGGAGACTAGCAATGATTGAAGGTAGTGGCCATCTGTTCTATGGCCTACATGAAATAAGCCAATAGTCTCTATTCTCTTCCTTACTCATCACTGAAGCTCTTGAACAATTACTCCTCGGCAATTCACCAGAGACAATAAAAGATTTTTAAAAAATCAAATAGCAACTTCATTGATGCATAATAACAAATTCTAGAGTCATGAAAATAGTAAATTCTACAATCATTTGCAACAAGAGTACCTACAGCTTACTATTGGTAACACTTTCGTGTTATATATGTTCAGTGTTCCTTTCAATTGGCCTTTACCAATTCTATTCTGTTCCAACCATCTGTGAGCACTCAGGAAATAATTTTTTGATAATTTTGATCCAACTTGGGTTTCTCATACCCCCCCCCGCCCCGTCTTTCTTTCTCAATAGCTAAAGGGGTGGTCCACGCCTTGGTCACCTCTAGAATGGATTACTGCAATGCGCTCTACGTGGGGCTGCCCTTGAAGACGGCTCGGAAACTTCAATTGGTCCAGTGGGCAGCAGCCAGGATGCTAACCGGGGCTCATTATCAAGAGAGGTCTACCCCTCTGTTTAAGGAGCTCCACTGGCTGCCATTTATTTTCCGAGCCCAATTCAAGGTGCAGGTGCTCACCTACAAAGCCCTGAACGGTTTGGGACCACCCTACCTGCGTGACCGCATCTCCATCTACGAACCCACACGCTCACTTCGATCATCTGGGGAGGCCCTGCTCGTGATCCCACCCACGTCGCAAGCGCGCTTGGTGGGGACACGGGACAGGGCCTTCTCTGTGGCGGCCCCCCGACTTTGGAATGCCCTTCCAAAAGATCTCCGACAGGCCCCCACCTTAGCAGTTTTCAGAAGGAACTTAAAAACTTGGCTGTTCCGATGTGCCTTCTCAGATTAGGAATTCCCCCATCCCAAGTCCTAGAAGCACTTTAGCACAACCGAGGTTTCTGCACACCGCACCTTTTAATCCATGTTCCTCCTGCCATTTCAGCATTTTAACCCTGTACCCCATTGCGCCGGCCGAACCAGTTTAATTGTGTCTTGGTGTAGTTATTGTTGTTATTTCGCTTAATTGTTTTGATTTGCTTGTCTATTATTGTGTTATGTTTTATTGTATTGTGTTTTGAGGCTTCGGCCTGTGTAAGCCGCATCGAGTCCTGCGGGAGATGCTAGCGGGGTACAAATAAAGTTAATAATAATAATAATAATAAAGGTAAAGGCTTTCCCCTGACATTAAGTCTAATCGTGTCTGACTCTGGGGGTTGGTGCTCATCTCCACTTCTAAACTGAAGAGCTGGCATTGTCGGTAGATACCTCCAAGGTCATGTGGCTGGCATGACTGCATGGAGCACCGTTGCCTTCCTGCCAGAGCGATACCTATTAATCTACTCACATTTGCATGTTTTCGAACTGAGAGGTTGGCAGAAGCTGGGGCTAATAGTGGGAGCTTGCACTGCTCCTCGGATATGAACCTGTGACATTTCAGCGAGCAAGTTCGGCTGCTCAGTGGTTTAACCCACTGTGCCACTGGGAGCTCCTGTTTCCCAATAGAATTACAATAGATGAAGATCAGGGGAATTCGATGTATGTTTTTATTGTTTATTCATTCAGGCACATCAGACTCTTTGTGACCTCATGGACCAGCCCATGCCAAAGCTCCCTGTTGGCCATTGCCACCCCAGCTCCTTCAAGGTCAAGTCAGTCACTTCAAGGATAACATCCATCCATCTTGTGCTTGTTCTACCCCTCTTCCTTTTTCCTCCCATTTTCCCCAGCTTCATTATCTTCTCCAAGCTTTCCTGTCTTCTCAGAATTTTCCTCCAACACTACAGTTCAAAAGCATCTATCTTCCTTCACTCAGCCTTCCTTATGGCCCAGCTCTCACATCTATAGATGTATGCATGCAATGTGTATGCAGTGCATCTTTATTTCAATATGACATGACATTTGACAAGGCTCCACATACCATTCATCCAGACAAGCTGATAAAATGTGAGCAAGGCAATATTGTTAGATTGATTTTTACCTGATTGACAGCCAAAACTCCAAGACTGCTTAGAAAAGGACCTTCTCCATCCAGAGAACAAGTGGGGTGCCTCTGGATTCTGTCCTTGGCCCTGTTTTGTTCAACGTCTTTATAAATGAATTGATCAAGTAGAGCAATTCCACTCCACATGATGTTCCTGATCCCTGAATCATTGGCGGCTTCTGCCAAATTTCCAGGAAAGAAAGAAACAAATGTAACAATTGGCCACAAATATGATCCTGGTTTCTGGTACACTGAAATAAAATAATTACTAGCCCCTTACAGTTAGCAACCTGCCCAACTGTTTACAAGACCTGAAAAGTTGGGGCCATTGCATTAAGTGATCTTGTCCCATGTCTAGAGTGCAAAGTCCTCAAACTTTATATTCTTTAGATTGCAATAGTATGCTAATGGGGAGCTTATGGTAGTTCCAATCCTCAAACAGTGTTGTTGTTGTTGTTGTTGTTATTTTAAACTAACCATTGGCTTCTGTACTTTTCCCCACTAAAATCTGAATTAAATTTATAATCTAAAATTTAATTTTGAATATAGGTAAATTGCCATTCTTAATTGCATTAAGATGCTTTAAATACTTTCAAGAATTTTACTGTATGTGTATCTATAATTGGAAACAGAGGGTGTTTCCAGACAGCACCAAAACACAAGACAAAGAAGTGGGTTTTTTAAATGCGGGACTTCAAAGAGAGTCCAAACACAGACTTGTTAGTCCCGCTGCATAGTCCCCCACCACCCTCACAGCTGTATTTTGAAGTGGATTAAGATGAAGGATGAATGGGGGACATCTGGCTGAAGTTTTTTTTTTTTTTTAGAATTCACTCCAGAGATGTGCATATGTGCATATGAGGTCCAGCGCATAATGGAGCAATTAAAATAAAAACTTCCTTTGAATATCTTGTTATCCCCAATTGTTAATTAGCTCCATTTAACGTTACAAAGTGCAAAAGACAGAATTGAAGAGAGTTGTATTTGCTTTCCACTTGTGCTTCCCTGAGACACCTGTGTCTTCATTTGACAGCAGATCAGGTGTTCCGGGCTTTTCAGAAATTCTCAACTCTGGAGAAGTCTACACAGCAGGAAGGGAAGGATAGCACGGGTTTCCCATGACTCCTGGAATACACAGGCATTGAAAGATGTGAAGAATCGGGTTTAAAGAGCACCTTTTAGATACGTATTTTCCACCTCTTAACCTGATTCCTCCTGATTCCTCTTGCACTTTGGCTAAACATCGTTTAGCAGCTCCCCCACCCCCTTTAACCCACTTCCTCTTGGGTTTTAATGCATGTGTAAATGGGATCAGAGTTACATATTCATAGAGTTTCCAAAATGTACAGTATTAATTGTTTTAGAGAGAGATGTTCAGGAGCAAAATATTAAAAGGTAAAAAAAAATATGTTTCAGTAAAAGCAAATTATTGAAAATTTGTCATACAGTCCAGATAGAAATGGATGCAGTTAAACTCATTTATGCAGCTTAATCACACCTAACTCTTGTGTTGGATTCCTTTCCTGAATCTTTTCTGTTATCTTAAAACAGAATCCAACTTATTACAATTTAAACTTGGACATGTTAACTGGATGTAAATCCCAGTAGGTCTGAGTTTCAATTAGCTTTGTGCAGGGCTAAAGCTTTAATTTAGTTCTGTGCCATGTGTTAACAACTCTGATTACATAGTGGCATGCTGGGACAAATAATCAATGGAAACTCCCATTTAAAAATAAAAACCAGTGGTTAGCCATGCAGTCTTGGCACTAATCAGAACTCACTCTTGTAAAGCTACAATTGCGCCTTCTGTGTCTTCTGGTGGGAACTCTTGCAGTATAGAAATATAGTTCATTCTATATGCATATTAAACCAAGTGGAATCAATGCAAGATCAGTTTTTGTCAGATAGAAGCATCCAATATTGCCAGCCTTCTAGAGATTGGAAATTCATTTTTCAAAAACATGTTAAAAAATCCCAAACAGCCTGTTGTCAAAATGAAAACTATTTGCATTCTTAAAGGGTGAAGGTGACACGATAGCTTCCTGCTATATAACGTTTCATTTTTATGTACAGATATTTTTAATAACATTTAAATGTATTTATTTATTTGTTTATGTCTCACTTTATCCCAGATCTCTGACATTAATGTACTCTAAAATATAATAAAAACAGAATAAATGTAAAGCATACTAACTTGTGATAGTGAGCAAGTTGAACAGAAATAATATATTAAAATATAAAATTGTAATAACTAAAAAAAGTATTACCTACTATTTAAGAACTCAGTTGTTAACAGTGAGTAAGATTTGGACAAATGTAATGGACAAGACGTCACTTGTCAGCAGAGGAGCAACAGGTGAAAAGCAGTCTAGCTTTCCCATGAATGGAATTCCACGGGTGAAAATCTAGTATTGAAAGGCTCATCCTATACTTCTACAAAATGTGCCATCAAAGTAACAAAGATAAAAAGAACATGCTCCACTGTAGATCACCACAGTTTTGAGTTGTCTCACTGCAGTATTATAGTTTTGAGTTGTCTCAAATCTGTATTATGACATCAGTGTAGATTTGGTCTCTATGACAAATTTACCTCTCTTGTTTAAATAAAGCTAATGCTTTTAACATACTTGTTATTTGACATTTTTTACTATTTTCAACCAGTCACTCAAGTGTCAACCTTACATTTTATATAAGAACATTAATTTTGTTATGTAATGTTGCTTGGCTTCTGTTGTTATTTTAAGAAGAGAGTCATGGATAGATAAAAGATGTTCCAAACAGGATGACAAGAAATAACAGTAGATTAAAATGTGTTCACCTCCACTGGCCGCAACACATATTAAACATTTGTTTTCCATACATTTTTATTTGCCCTAATAATTGTATTATTACAATATAGATTTCAAAATTTGTTTTATGGCCAGCACAATTACTACAGTATTTGTATGATATGTAGACTACCAAATCAAGCCATTTAGTGGTAGTATCACACATTGGAACAAGAAAGGTTTGTGTCATCATGAATAGATACGTGTCTTTCTGTAAGTTTAGTCTTTCTAAATGGAGGTTTAGCAATCCAGATTGGCTTCTGTTGACTTACTTTGCCTGATCCAGTAATCTCCTAAAGTAATCTGTAAAACTTGCAATGTAGGGACTACCAGAAGTACTCATTGCTCTCTTTCATCGAAAGGGAAGGGGAACATTTTTACAGGTTGACGCACCAAATCCAAAATACTTCAAAATTGTACACATGGCTAGATGAGACAGTGACACCTAGGCTTTCAAATGGTGTAGTATACACAAGCCATGTTTCATGCAAAAATTGTGGAAAAAATATTGTGTATGAAATTAACTTTAGGCTATGTGTATAACATATCTATGAAACATAAATTAATTTTGTGTTTAGACTTGAGTCCCATTGCCAAGATTATGTATATATGAGTATACAGTGATGCGAATATGTGCCTATTCTGCCTAAATTTTGGATAAAAGGGGACCTTTTTACTCCGTGTTTTTCATCCGTTTTTCATCCGTTGCATCGAATCAGCGTAGATTTATTGCCAGTGTCCTGTGTTTTAGGAGCTGTGTAGATGTGCCCTTAGTTTTCTGTTATACTTTTGAATAGTTATACTTATCTTCTCTCCCCCCCCCCCCCCCCGGCCAGGTGATATTTTAATATTTTTCTGTGCTTTACAGGTTTTATGAGCAGTTTTGAAACCTCCTCTCTTGTGCATTTATTAGTACTGTGTCAGATGTCTAAAGATTTACACTTGAATGAATTTTCAATTAATGTAGTGTACAGAATATATAAGGAAAATTGACCCTTATGTCAAATGCTAATTTACTTTGGTATGACAGGAGGGAACATTCAGTGGAAACAGGTATGGAAATTTATAAAGTTGCTTACACATAGAAACCTCTAAATAAGTGTTTTCTTCCATCATTAGCATAATAATCCTAGTACTGCTTCCTTCCTATGTAGGAGCATTATAAAATGTACATACAGCCATCTTAGTGTACCATGGGCTACAAATCCATGGACTCAGACAACATGGCTTGCTAATATTTTATTTATTTATTTATTTATTTATTTCGGTTGCTTCTACCCTGCCCCGGAGGGGACTCAGGGCGGCTTACAAAAGCAAGGCACAATTCGATGCCCGCACCACATAACAGCAATAAGACAAATAACATCAGTTAACAGAAAACAGCAATTCTAGCAATAACATCAATTAACAGAAAGCAATAATTATTGTAAGGCAAAAATAACCATAAAACCAATAAAAGCAATAAAACCAATACAAACCATTTCTCCTCATTGACGGTCAGCGTTTCACAATCTCATAGTTCAAATTCCAATTCCACAATTGTTAGTCCTTTCAATCCTATCCATCTGGTTGTCCATATCTAGTTGTCAGATTGCCCAAAGGCCTGGTCCCACAACCACATCTTTACCTTCCTCCTGAAGGAGAGGAGGGATGTTGATGCCCTAATTTCCCCGGGAGTGAGTTCCACAGGTGAGGGGCCACCACTGAGAAGGCCCTGCTCCTCATCCCCACCAGCCTCACTTGTGATAGCGGTGGGGTCGCTATTTTGTTCTCCCAAAAACCAAACTTTGGTACTGCTCTATGTCAAACAAGCCTCCTGCAATTTCACAGATTATCAGGTTCTCTCCTACATTTATTTTAGTCATTTGCTATTTTATATAAAGATCACTATGTTACTATACAATCGTGCATAATGGAACCTGAAGAATCCACAGATTTTGGTATCAAAAACAAGTGTCAAGACAACCTCCAATGGATACAGATACGATATTGGATATTGCTAGTGCTTTTCTGAGTCAGTGGATTACAGAGTCTAAAAGATTTGTAGACGTTCATGAGTTCCATAAAAAATGAAATGCTGAAACAGGGCGTGTATAACAAAAGATGCAAGGCTGGAGGCTTATTAATATTATGCTCGGGCAGGATGGATCTTCCCAGAGGATTTCCTTCCATACAAAACAAAAAGAAAAAAAATCCCACTCCTGTGCCTCCAAGATGATAGCGAGACGATGATGGATATTAGGCCTGGGTAACAACGCAAAAATTTGTTTCTAAAATCGATTTGTATTTGGGGGGTTTTTTGTTTCGATATTTAAAATAATTACAAAATTTTCCTTTTAAAAAGGTCGATATTTACGAAATTTCGTAAATGGTAAAAAATTAATGAATCGATTTCCGAAACAATAACGAATCGATTCGTTAATGGCGGACGCGACCACGAAATACGCTAAAAAACCTCCAAAACCTTCTGAAGCTTCCCTCTCCCTCTGTTGTTGACTGTTGGTGTGATATTATAATTTTTTTTCACTAATTAAACCATAAAACTGGCCCAGACATGCGGAAATAATAACGAAACGACCTCAGAACAATAACGAAACGAATACAATACCGAAATACGAAGCATTTACAAAACGTGTTTAAAAATTCGGTTTTTTTAATGATTGCTCCAGAATGGTTCGTTATCGTTTTGTAATTGGAAAAATTAACGAATTATTAACGAATTACGAATTAACGAAACGAAACCGCCCAGGCCTAATGGATATGTGTTATGGTGAAGTGAACACTGCTCATCTTTAAACTTTCCTTTGAATTAAAGTTGTCACCAACCTAAGATGTTTTAGGATTTATTTATTTTTAAAAAACTATTTGAGGTGAACTTTACTCACTCCTGCCAACCCTGCTTTTATCCCTGGCTCCCAAACAACTGTTGTTGAGAGGCTTTTCTGTAGTAACGGGGTGTTAAAAATGCTGGAACTATCCCAAAGGCTTGATGATGGAATGATGTACCGTAGAGACTTGAAAGTCAAATAGAATAAGTTTTATTTTTAAAACAGACAACTAACCACTCGAGAAAGGTACAAAAAGCGTGACTTGTTACAAAAGTACTTCAGCTTGATTGGTTGCTTGAACAGTCCTCTTCACTTTGTTTCAGACAGAGCTAACCAAACAGAACTAACTGTTGGTAACAAAACCCTCTCTCTCTTTCGGAGAATAGTGATGAGTCCGACTAGCCTATCTAGGTAGCCCCTGAGTTATTAATGAACTCTACCCTAGAGTTCTTCCTGTTAACTAACCCAGCCTGGAGAGGTAATCTCTTGTGCTAACTCTCACAAGAGATCAGACTGCTGTCTGACCTTTTTCCTTCAGCTCACAGCACTGTCTAACACAGAAACTCTCTCTCCTAGCTCTCTCCCTCAAACCCAGTTTCCAACACTCCCCCTCTAACTGAAGCTCCCTTCTTTCCCTCCTCAGACTTGGCTCCTACAACTGCTCTGGCCAATCCTAGGAGTCTCTAAACTCCTCCCCTCTTCCAACCATCCTCACTCAAGATGGCAGCCTCCCTGGCATTCCCTCCTAAAATGGAGGCCTATCTTACTGTTATCCAGGCTCCCTTTCTGGCCTACCAGGCAAGATTCACCACAGCATGCAAAACTGAAGATCCTCCGCAGTGGTGTTTTGTTTATTGACCCACTAACAAAACATTGTTCTAAGAACAAGAGAGATGTAATTTGATGCATTTCCCACAATGGAACAGTTTGTCCTTGTCTTAATATCCGAGTATACTTGGAAGGAAATTCTGTTAACTTCAACATAGGTTTCAGGTGTGTATTCTCTGTCTTCCTCTGTTGCTTCTATGGTAATCTACAGAGTTGGTTTCTTGCCCTAAATTCCTTCAAAGAGCAAGAAACCCATACTTTCTCTATGTGCAAGTTTTAACTCAATTTAAATAAAGGTTGCTTTTGAGGTGAGTGAGCAAAAAAACCCATTTTGGTCTGATTTTCTTTTTTCTACATTTCACATATTTAAAAAGCTAGCTTCATGTCTACTGCTGGCATTATCTGGATTTTTACTATGATGTGAATATCAATGATTTTGCATAGGTAGTGTTTTTCCTTGAAGTTGTTTTAGGTGTGTTCTGTATTCTTAGCTTGCAGATCACGTGAAATAGTGAAGATGTTTGTCCTGTGTCAGCAGTCTTCAAATATTCCACCCATTTCTTTGAGCGTGTTATCAAAAGGATTTAAAAACCTACATATAATGTTTTTTATCAGCTTGAAAAAAGCACTGAGGCATACGCAGGTATAAATTAAACAAAATGTATCTATCATGCTACATCTATTACTGTGTTTTAACAAAGATAGTCTAAAACCCACTGCCACTGGTTTAGTTGCTTATGTAGCATTTATATAATTGGATCACTACATGGTTTCATCTCTAGGTTTGTACTGTTTCTTCATGCTGTAGCACCTTTGCTATTTTCCAAAGATTGCAGAAGCCCCGCAAATTCTATTGTATTGTGGCAAAAATACAGTGCTAAATCCAAAAATTGGGAAGCCAGTTAAGCTCTGGTAGTATATTGAAAAAATATGTTGTTTTCTCAAACTAGAACTCTGAAAACTAAGAGAATGAAAGCAGACAAACTTATAATTTGTTTATATCTAGAGAAAAGTCATCTGCAGCTCTGTTCTCATTAAAAGCTGTGCAACTCTTTTGACTCAGTATCTAAGGAGGAAAATACCGTTTTACAACTTTACACTCCGTCTTTTTTGTTTTTTAATTAACTGTCTATATTTGTGTTTCTTAGAACTGTGCCGAATCATTTATCTTATAATTATAGCCAAAATTTAATGTTAGCAATTGTGATATTGGTGTCCAGTTTGTACCTTATGGAGAACAAATAAAACATAGATCCATAATTTTATTTCATCACAGAACATCTGGTTCATAAAAGTTTTGTGGATGGTTTAATCTCTTTTGGGTTGTCTTTGAGAAAATTACCTGACTACTAAAATTTACAGTTATGACCAAAAATGTATCATTAAAAAACCCCAAACAACTGCATTACAAAGAGTGCATGTCTCCTACCACTCCCAAAATAACAACAACAAATCCCTGACTATATCTTGATAAGCATCAGTCTCAAAGTGTTTTGTAATTCCCTTTTTATCAGCATCAGCAATAAATACCTATACTATCAGTTCTCTAAAGCTCCCTGTCTTAGGGTTCAATTTTAGACTTCCCATTACTGGCCCTACATTGAAGTGCAGCAGGAATGGGGTCCCTCATTCTGAAATGGTAGGGAAGAGACTGCCAGATTTGGACAAAATGTATGATATCTTTTTTTTCTAATAAGGAATATTATTAGTATCCTACTTTGGGTGATTTACCTAAGTTAATTTAAATGGTAACACACCCCAGAAACCTTTATGGGTATGATTTACAACTAGGGGTATTTTCAGGGGGGTCTAATGGTTCTACAGGGTCTTGCATGCGACCTAGAGTCAATATCTAATTTCCTCAAAACTCTCTGCTGTTCTTGGGGTTTTCTTACTCATAAATTGCAAAAATTGACCATAGTGAATTATCTCATATGAATTCCAGGAGAGAATATTCTCAAGATATAATATTCAATCGAGTGTTGGTACTGTAGTAATATTCCTGAAAAGCTTATACTGTCAGTTCCCACATTCAATTAGCAAATGAATAATCTCTGTGAAGCATATTTCCACTCACAGTTGCCAAAGCAGGAATTCAGACATTATTTGTAAATGTTATCATTTGTAACAACACTTACAGATTATTTTATAAATGGAAATGGCCATTTAGATGAGCTCTTTCGAAAGGCTGAACATGATGGACTTTTGTCTTGTTAAACCTTTTAAAAAACTTTTAAATGTAGATTTTATTTGCTATATAAAATAAGTAGTCTCATAAGGAGAGTGTTTGAGATGTTGAAGACATAATTGTCCTATTTCTATGATTAGCAGATGTTGTGAAGCACAGCTGGTTTTCTCTACACTGCTGATCTTCATTTCTTAAACTGCAGCTTCTATTAACCCTTTAGCTGAAATAAAGCTTGCTTTGTTGACAACCCTGTAGTACTTACTTTAAAAAAACTGGCTTATAAAAATGTGAATGGAGGACTATTTAATACACAACTTTACATTTATACTCTAATTCATACATGAGCATATTTAAATTATTGGGCATTAAAGATGAATAGAGATGATTGCTCCCACAAAACACATATTCATATGTAAAAACATGTTGTCCACATATTTTATATTCTATGATGTATTATTTAAAACCTAGAAGAGATTTTTACTGAGCTTGTAAATTAGTCCAGCAGCTGCTCTTTATTTGGTATCTAATGATTTTTAAAAATACTTTAAAATAGTGCATTGATGTGGCACACACATGTAGAAGCAGGCACTTTCCCTCTTTGTTTTTTGTTTTGAATGGAGAGCTTCCATAGTAGTTCCAGTGATTTCCAGGGAAATGTATTTGTGGTATATGTTTTTCTCATGATTAGTCTGATCCACAAAGCAACTAGCATCTGATCAGTTCCCATGTTATTTTTAAAATAATGTATATCATTTTCAGTGGCTAAAAGAAGCAAACATCATATTCTGTGAACCGAAGCAGCAAAGACATCCCATTCTTGGTCATTTGGTTGTTGTTCTGGATGGGGGAGAAGAGGCAGACCTATGTCCTCTGGCATTTACAACAGCCTGTTGTGTTGCATGTGAAGAAGTCTTTGTGAAAGATGGTACTGGGTACATTCTTAAAAGTATAATCACCAGTGTACTCGGGAGTTACACAGATGTAATTATGCAAAAAAGATTCAATCCAATAAAACGAATGTCAAGCTTCTCTTCTACATACTCAAAATCTGCTGGAAAAAAATCTCTACCAGAAGTTACAAGGAATAATCTGTTACCTGAACTTCTAATAAGAAAGTTAATCAAATGGTAATGGTATTTTCAAATGAAGTCAATGTTCCAATGCTCTTTTTAATATCCATGCAATTTTTGTAATAATATTAAACAATAAAGCAATGTAAGTTGGCCGATTCCCTGAGGTATTGTGCTATGATATTGGGTGTCCTGATTCATTCAGGAGTCCTGTTTGCTGTGCTAGAACTAGGCATGCTGAGACTTAATGAATATGAAATTTAAGTGGATAAGAAATAAGTAAATGTATGGCTCCTCCATCTTTTAGTTTAAGAACTTTTCCAGTAATTTCTGAAGTTAGGTAAGTCTGGATCCAAACAGTAACAAGCAGGTGGAGACTACGCAGAGCAGTGTGGCTTTACTGTTTCACTTTGAAATTCAGTACACAAGTAGGGAGTGATAGAACTTCCGAGGGGGCCATCCAGATAGCGGTCATACTAGATTTGGCCCGGGTCTTTCCAGTATCAAATTAATTCAGCACAAGGGTTTTCTGAAACTATTGGTTTTTCCCTGAGACCTCATCTGGGCGCCCCAGGGGAAAAAACCAGAGGGCATGCAGTTTTGGTGCTGTCTGGATGTGCCCTCAGTCATACAATGAGAACATGGAATAAGGGCTAGCCTAGTTGACTATACAAGCACAGACAGAATCTTGTCCTTATTTAAAGAACACACGAGTAACACAGTTTTCAGGCCCATTTACTTATTTCTTAGTTAAATTATAATCTAATAGCTAACCTTCTCAGGTAGCTAAAGGTAGCATTGCAATCAGCTGTGAGGGGATTAGAATAAAAAGAAAACCAAGAAAAGTTTTGTAAATATGTTACAGTGAGTAACTGGGGGCCTTTCCAGACAGGCCCTATATCCCAGGATCTGATCCCAGGTTTTCTGTTTATGCCAGATTATCTGGCAGTGCAGACTCATATAATGCAGTTTAAAGCAGAAAACCCGGGATAAGATCCTGGTATATATGGCCTGTCAGAAGGTCCCTAAGGCCCCTTCCACACAGCTGAATAAAATCCCATATTTTCTGCTTTAACTGGGATATATGGCATTGTAGACTCAGATAACCCAGTTTAAGCAGATACTGTGGGATTTTCTGCCTTTATATTCTGGTTTATTCTGGCTGTGTGAAAGGGCCCTCAGTTGCAACCACAGATATTCATAGCATAATTTAAAGGGACAAATAGGTCCCTTTAGATTCTATTCTGAATAGAAGTGAACTAAGATTATGGCTGTTAAAATAAATAGCATTGGCCACAATCAGAAAGGAAAGGTACTACATTCACTAATACATAGACTATATGTGCTGAACTTAACTCAAAATACTTAGACCTTGTAGATTCCTGGTTCAGTCACACTATGCATGATTTAGTCAAGGAATTACATAGACAATGGAGGAATTGTCTAGACAATGAAAATATGAATGTGATAACACTTAATTTTGCCATAGATACAGAAGATGAATGGGACCATTTAGAAAGTCATAAGTCTTAACTTGCTGTAGCTGTACTTGTGATGCTCTTAGTATCTATAAGATATTCTTTCACACATGCTTTTAAATCTCTTGCACCTGAGCCTCCCTGTAATGTGAGCATATGGATGGCAGTTGATTGTGTGTGTTACTTGTTGCCCAGATTATGAAAATAAGGTGATCCAGGACACAATCTATGATTCATACATTCACTACTGGGAAAGTCCCATTAATGAGTGCTGACTAGGTACAACTGGCAAGCTTCATTCTGTAGGTGAAAATCAGTCCAGTGCAGAATACATATTAGTCTTGGGCCTTCTTGTGCATGTATGAAACCCATACCGAGCCCCCATCTACAGTGACCATTTAAGGCAGTTCAAAGCTTGCTTCAGTCTGTGGTGGCCAAACAATGAATTCCCACAAAGCATGACAAAGGAATCCCTTAATGTACATCAGTGCTCTGTGCTTTGTATAATCATTCACTATCTGGGCCTCAAACTGGTTCCAGGGTTTCATGGAATCCTAGAGTTGGATGAGAATATGTGGGGCATCCAATCCAACCTCCTGTCACACAGGAAAAGCATAAAGTATCTCTGACAGATGGCCACCCTCTGTTTAAAAGCCTCCACCTTCAGGATCTGATCCCAGGTTTTTAGTTGATCCCAGATTATCTGGCAATGTGGATTCATGTAATCCAGTTTAAAGCAGAAAACCTGGGATCAGATCCTGAGATATAGGGCCTGTTTGGAAGGGCCCTCCGTGGGGTTGTTGACCCAGGCTTTTAACACACCCCAAAGGTAAAATTAGTATTGCTTGTTCTAAGTTTTTCCCAGCTCTTCTTGGAGAACACAGCAATCTCTTGAGACTTCAAGTGATTCCCTGAAACCTCGTCACCCTATGTAATATTTAATTTTTCAAAAGAGATAGGAAGCCAGCTTTATCCAAGACAAGCATAACATTCTGATCTGCTATTGGTGTTTCATGTTATGGAATTGAGAGAAGGTATACAAAAAACCACACCTGAAAAATTATTGACAGTGAAAATGTATTCAGGTTCATAGCATAATTATCTTTTTTGCTTTTATTAACATGTGATTAACCTGATTTCTGTATAAGCCAAAGATCAAAAAGGTTGCTTTTGTTGAAATTTGCTACCTTTTTCTGAGTCTGAGGAAAGTACAGTGGACAAGCATGACCACTGTGATGCATATTAAAGTTTGTTAAATAAAAGTTGATACTTTTTTGAACCACAACGTAAAGCATGGTCAGTAATTGTATACTGAGAGTTGTGGTCTAAAAATACATTTTTTTCCGAGGAAATCTTAGATTTATCTCATTTTTATGACTTGCTGTAAACATATAATGATAGCAATGTCAATCTGAGTAAAACCATCTATCACTTGTACAATGCTAAGGAATAACTTTCCTTATAAGGGAGCACTATAACATGCTACTAAGGCACACAGAGCCCCCATGACTAACAAAAACTGGAAGTCTTTGGGGAAAATTCACCTGATTTGGGCGAGTTGTAGTTCACCTACATCCTGAGAGCACTGTGAACCCAAACACCAATGGATCTGAACCAAATTTTGCATGCATAACCAATATGCCAAAATTTGATTATTGGATTGGTTTGGGGGTAAATTGACCTTAATTTCTGGGAGTTGTAGTTCACCTACGACCAGAGAAACTTTGTCCCCCTTAACTTACTAGCAGGATTTGACGGGTCTGACTTACCATGATGGGAGTTGTAGTTTACTCTGTAGCCAAACAGCACACTGAACCACAGCAAACTTCCTCGTCATAACAAACTAAATACTGATGCAGTTTTTTGGGGTTAATCTGGCATGATGCAAGTTGTAGTTCACCTACAATCTTATGCATTTTGTAAATTTTTTTAAAAAATGACTTTTTCAAATAATCCGGGCAACACTGGTTACCCAAGCTAGTTAACATAATAGACATTACCAAAATTGAGGGAAAACAATATTATTAATTCACACCTAACTTAAGGAAAACAAAGAATAAGACAAACAAGATAACAAGTATGAAATTAATTAAGATTTACAAGTTTAAAAGCCAGCAGAGCCAAAGTGACAAACCATTCCCATTCCAAGATGACTATACATGATATTTTACACCTCACCCTCTGTATATGCTTAGGTGTATAAGAAGGTTTTTAGTTGTTTTTTAAAGGAAGGTAAGGAGGAGGTCGTTTTGATATCTTTAGGGAGGCAGTTCCAGAGGTGGCGGGCAACCACAGAGAAGGCCCCCTCTCTCAATCCCACCAGCCGTACTTGAGACTGGGGTGGGACCAAGAGCAGGACCTCATCCGCTGATCGTAGTGCCCAGGCATGCTTGTATGTGGAGCTGCAGTTGGCCAAAGAATCTGTGCCCAAACCATTTAGGACTTTAATAACCAACACTTTGTATTTAGCCTAGAAGCAGACTGGCAGTGAGTGGAGCTGCCATAGCATGGGAGCAGTTCTCTCACTGTATGGAGCCCCAGTTAGTATTCTGGCTGCCAAACTATCTTCAAAGGCAGCCCCATGTAGAGCGTGTTACAGCAGTCCAAATGAGATGGACCAGATCTCAAGATACGGGCACAGCTGACACACAAGTTTTAATTGTGCAGAGGCAGTGCTGACAACCGCAGACACCTGAGCGGTAAGTCCAGTATCACCCACAAGCTGTGAAGGTGTGACTTCAGGGGGATTGTAACCCTATCCAGCACAGGCTGTAACCCTATAGCCTGATCTGCCTTCCAACTGACCAGGGCCATCTCTGTCTTGTCAGGATTTAATTTCAATTTATTACCCCTCATCCAATCCATTACTGATGACAGACACCGGTTCCGGACCAGGATGGCATCCTTGGTTTTTGGTGGAAAGGAGTAAAGGCACTGAACTTAAAATCATAGAATCAAAAAGTTGGAAGAGACCTCATGGGCCATCTAGTCCAACTCCATACCATGAAGCAGGAAAATCACATTCAAAGCACCCCCGATAGATGGCCATCCAGCTTCTGTTTAAAAGCCTCTAAAGAAGGAGCCTCCACCACACTCCAGAGCAGAGCATTCCACTGCTGAACATCTCCCACAGTTAGGAAGTTCTTCTTCATGTTCAAATCGAATCTCCTTTCCTATAGTTTGAAGCAATTGTTCCACATCCTCGTCTCCAGAGCAGCAGAAAACAAGCCTGCTCCCTCTTCCATATGACTTTCCCCCACATATTTATACATGGCCATCATGTCTCATCTCAGCCTTCTCTTCTGCAGACTAAACATGCCCAGATCTTCAAGCCACTTTTCATAGGGCTTGTTCTCCAGACCCTTGATCATTGTAGTTGCCCTTTTCTGGACACATTCCAGCTTGTCAACATCTCCCTTGAATTGTGGTACCCAGAATTGGACACAGTATTCCAGGTGTGGTCTGACCAAAGCAGAATAGAAGGGTAGCATGACTTTCCTAGATTTAGACACTATATTATTTATGCAAGCCAAAATTCCATTGGCTTTTTTATCTGCCATGTGTTATATTTGATTCATGTTTAACTTACTGTCCACAAGGACTCCAAGATCTTTTTCACACGTACTTCTATTGAACTCCAAAACTCCTGATGATCTCACTCAGTGGTTTCATGTACATATTAACCTACATGGGGGACAAGATAGAACCTTGAGGGACCTCACAGGTCATCGGCCAGGGGGTCTAACAGGAGTCCCCTAGCACCATCTTCTGTGTACAGCCCTCCAGAAAGGAATGGAGCCACTGTAAAACACTGCCTCCTAACCCCATCCCATCTGTGTTCCGTAGCCAGACCTGAAACCAGATTGAAATGGATCCAGATAATCAGTTTCATTCAAGATGCTTTGGCACTGAGACACCACCACCTTCTCTACAACCTTGTCCTACTGGATGGTAGCTGTCCAATTGAGTGGAGTCCAGTGTCGGTTTCTTTAATCGAAGTTCTTTCATTAGCTTTCTTTTACAAAAAACATTTTGGTATTGTAAATTAGGTTGGAATTTTTGGAAGTGAAAAGTGGTAATTTCTGAATGCACATGTGTGTGTTTATGTGTGTAATTAAAATGAGTTTTATATGAAAACAAAACTGTAGCATACAAACTAGGGCTGGGCAACCACGGAAAAATTTGTTTCTAAACTCGATTCGTTTTTAGGGGTTTTTTGCATTTCGTTTTTTAAAAGAATTACGAAATTTTTCTTTAAAAAAGTTCGATATTTACAAAATTTCGGAAATTACGAAACAATTTCGAAACAATAACGAATCGATTCGTTGATGGCGGACGCGATTGAGCAATACGCTAAAAAAAACCTCCAAATGGGACAGGGGGAACTTCTGAAGCTTCCCTCTCCCTCTGTTGTTGACTGTTGGTGTGATAATTTATTTTTTTATCACTGATAAAACAAACAACAATGATAAAACTTGCACCAGACATACGGAAATGATAACGAAATAATAACGAAACAATTACAAAACAATTACAAAATAAATTTTAAAAATTCGTTTCGATTTTTAGTTGCTCCTGAATGGTTCAATATTGCATCGTTATAAAAAAAATAACGAATTAATAACGAATTACGAAATTAACGAACGAAACCGCCCAGCCCTAATACAAACATATGATGGTTTTACAAACCATGCTTTGTATAGTGGCAGTGAATCTGTACCCTTCCAATATCTTCTCTCTCTTCCCTAATTATTAAGGAATATAATTCATATAGGTTCTTGTGGGTTTTTTCGGGCTATAGAGCCATGTTCTAGAGGCATTTCTCCTGACGTTTCGCCTGCATCTATGGCAAGCATCCTCAGAGGTAGTGAGGTCTGTTGGAATTAGGACAAAGGGTTTATATATCTGTGGAATGGCTGGAGTGGGGCAAGGAGCTCTTCCCTGCTGCAGTTAGGTGTGAATGTTTCAGCTGATCACCTTTACCCCTCATCATTCACACCTAACTGCAGCAGGGAAGAGCTCCTTGCCCCACCCCAGCCATTCCACAGATATATAAACCCATTGTCCTAATTCCAACAGACCTCACTACCTCTGAGGATGCCTGCCATAGATGCAGGCGAAACGTCAGGAGAAATGCCTCTAGAACATGGCTCTATAGCCCGAAAAAACCCACAAGAACCTAGTGATTCCAGCCATGAAAGCCTTCGACAATAATTGATATACTTTCTAAACTGTCTGCATGGTTGCACTCAGGTGCTTTGCTTTGTTCAAGAAGTGCTTAATCTATGTATTAGTAATTTCATAGGATAACATGAGAACTCGGTATTTAATGAGAGGTATAGTCTGATTACATCTGAATGTTAATTGCTGAGCTAAGATAAAAATATGAGTGGACAACTGATGAATAAATTTGGAAGTGTGCTTTCTTTAAACTGAAATTCAGATAAGACAAAAACCCCATATTTTAATCCGTTTTATAAACAAATTTCATAGGCTCTGGTGGTTTGTGTAGAATTCATGCAGCTAATCTCATGGTAGTTTCTCTTTGAACTGTACTTAAATGATCATTAATCACTGGGTTGATTGACTAGGTTTTATGCTAAAGAATTTTCAGAGATAATGCATGTCTTCACTGTCAACTTCCAAAGAAATTTCTTAGTATGAGTGAAGAGATCTATCTGTTCAACATCAGCTTTTTCTAATTGATTTTTATTCCAAGCTCCTCTTAATTTCCTTGAAGAATAAAATGAGTCAAATATGAGTTTTCTCTACCAGGTTGCAGCTGCAGCAGATTCCCTCATATTTTTGCCTTCAGAATGTTTTGGATTATAACTTCCATTCTTTTTGTACCATTGGACATGCTGGTTGGGTTTGATGAAAGCAGAATTCCCAAACCTTTAGAAAAGAATTTTTTTAATTGTGTCAGAAGCGAATTGATGGTACAGTTGTAATGTATTTAAAACACAACAAAGTTGAAAACTTGGCATAATACCAAATGTCTTTTGACCAATAGCTAGCCACTTGGAGGCCGCTGGTGTTGCTGTAAGAAGTTCCTCCATTGTGCATGTGGCAGGGCACAGTAGGTGGTCTGTGGTTTGCTCTTTTCCACATTCACATATTGTGGACTCCACTTTGTAGCCCCATTTCTTAAAGTTGACTCTGCATCTTGTGGTACCAGAGTACAGTCTGTTCAGTGCCTTCCAAGTTGCCCAGTATTCTATGTGCCCAGGAGGAAATCTCTCATTTGGTATCGGCCATTGATTGTGTTTCCAGGCTTTAGTCTGCTACTTTTGGACTCTCTCTTGCTGAGGTGTTCCTGTGAGTATCTCTGTAGATCTTTGGAAGATACTTAAGACATTGGTGTGCTGGCTGATATCCGAATAGAGAATGGTCGGAGATGTCACTGCCTTTGTCCTTTCATTTTTGGTTGCTACTTCCCAGTGGATGTCAGGTGGTACAATACTTGCTAAACAGTATAATTTCTCCAGTGGTGTGGGCGTAGGCATCCTGTGATAATGTGGCATGTCTCATTAAGAGCTATATCCACTGTTTTAATGTGATGAGATGTGTTCCACATTGGACATGTGTATTCAGCAGCCAAGTAGCAAAGCTCAACGGCAGATATTTTCACTGTGTCAGGTTGTGATCCCAGGTTGTGCCAGCCAGCTTTTGTATGATAATATTTTTAGTGCCCACTTTTTGCTTGATAGTCAAGCAGTACTTCTTGTAAGTCAGAGCAGGGTCCAGAGGAAAAATATGTTGGACAGTGACCAGCAATTTGTTCCCTAGCAGATGATGCTAGAATTTCATTTTCTACCATCTGTAAATCAGCATAGCGAGAAGTGTGAGTAAGGGGAAATGTGGATCAGCACCATCCTAAGGGAATTTGTTTAATGAATTTTAATTAGGATTTTTTAGTACAGTTTATATTTAATCTTGTTTTAATGTTTGTATATTTTTATATTTTAAATACTTGTGCTGATCCTTTTATGTTAAGCCACTTTTAGTCCCCTTCGAGGGAGATAAAGGGGATATAAATAAATATAATAATAATAACGACAACATTTCCCCCTTACTGATATAGGATCTGCTCAGTCTTCTCTATGTGTGGTGGCTCTCTTAGTGTGGAGATATTGTTTGTTCATATCTCATGAATTTGTAGTTTTTTTCTTTCTTTATGTAGAACAATGAATGTAGGCTAATTTCCCCACAGACTGTTTTCGATGATGTGTCTTAGAGACTTCTAGAAAAACACAGAGGAAAGAGCATTAATAAGAGTCTGCTCATTCAAGCCTTCTGTCTTCTGAGAACTTAGTCATCTAACACAGTGATGAACATAGATACTTAAAAAATGTGTTCTGTAAAGTTAACAGCAAAACTACCACTGTGAAACACTGTAATAATTCCTGTAGGAGTGCTTAATGAAAGCAACAGAACATAATGCAATAATCAAGTGAAAAGAGAGATATTGTTGTGTTGTGCTGTTAAAGGGCTGGAGCAGTTTAAAATCAAACTAACGACTTGACCTAAATCCAGTTACAATTCCCACCTAGCGCAGAGTCATAGAATCAGTGAGAATTAGTTAAGTCAACAGTTATGTAAGCCTCTTGATTCACTAAGTTTACTGAATTGTAACTAAATTGGATTTAGGCCTTTCATTCCAAGGTTGTCAAAAACATTTTAATAAATAATCTGTTTACTGAAAGCCTCCTCATAGTTCCATTTCCAACATTCAGAAAGTGGCCACCATTATTCTCAAGTTTTTGCTACTCTTGTATTGCCAAAGTTGACAAAGCCAGTAGCTTTCAAAAATAGAGGGGAGGGGTTATTAGACTTTTGCCACTGCAACTGTTTCAAGGATTTAATTGGAAATACTGAAACAGTTGTCAGTTTGCACCAGTGAAGGGGCAACAAATTAGAGTTAGCTCTTACTTTCCACTCCAAGTGCCACACAATGTAGCTGCAAAACAAAGTAACACTGAGCAGGTCAGGCCCTAGCATCGTACATAGTAAGGTGGGTAACTCAGGCAACAGGCTTTCGGTAATTTGAAATGACAGCAACTTATCAGTTACTAGATTTGTCATTCTTTATTGTTCTTGATATTTATTATTTATATATTTGCTTGACTTATAACTTATCTTTGTCCCAAAATGGAACACAACGTAACTATTTTACTGCAACAGATGGGAAGAAGTGGATGTGGGGTTTCAGCCATAACAATGTCTGGCTGTCTTTGGGCAATATGAACCTTGAGTTGAACAGAAGGGTTTGGGAAATGCCTTGTACTGGGTATGATATGGTAGAGCCACACATATTTACCCTAAGACCCTTCTTTAAGGGACTTTGCAAAGAATCTGTCAGTCGTTACTGTTAACCCAGTTTTCTCATATGTCTCACAACTGATACCATGGTGTAAGCAAGACACTTTTCATCTCTGAGTGGAAAATTAATTCTAGATGTCCTCATTTTAGAAGTTTTTTGAAATATTGTTGTTAATAAAATTATTTGTCCAGTTCCCATAAAAACTTTATTGAATTCAATAGGCATTGGATTGTACTCAAATTGTATATAAAGACTTCCCTATTAGGTGCTAACGTTGTAGATAACATCAAATCAGATTATTTTGGAATAACAATGCATCAAATCTTTACAAATGAAATTTCTTCTGTCGGGTTTCTCCCCAGACATTTAGGAAATTCTTTGTAGATTCTTTGCCAGAAATATTTATGAGTAGAATAATCCATATCAGAATCTGTTGTTTTCCTGCCTCCCCAGAAGACTGGAAAGGAATGTTATTTACATGGAATGTTGCAAGGAATTGAAATAAATATTTAATTCAAAGAAGAGGGATTCTCAGAAAATTTTAATAGGAAATTGTATGTTAATGCTTCTATGTTTTTTTATTTTATGTTATTAGTTGCACAATTTTATCTATAAATTGTAATATCAGAAAGCCCCTTTGTAAAGGATACCTGCTCTCTGGCCAGCTATTTGTAATATCCCACCAATGTTGGTTATCCCACCTCTGCCACCAAGAATGTAAAGAGAGTACACATACGCCCAGTGGACCCTATAATAGAGATCCCACCAGATATCACAAAAATGTAGAGAACTCTGGTCCCTTTATATTTATTTAAGGTTATATTCACTGCCACCAATAATATTACTACCACAGGCCACCTCCTTTATTAAAAATGTATGAAAGGCACACAGAGATATCAGTTGGTTCAAAACAAGAAAATGTTGTTTATTTTCTTAAACAGGCAAAATAAGCTTAATGGTTCCAGTAACGTGTTAGGCTCTTCTTGGTTACAGAGATGGTAATTCAAACTTGAATTTCTTTAAAACAGGTCCCACACATAAACTTTAAACAGGAATCCTATTAAAATCCTTTTTAAAAGTTCCCTTTCTACTCAGCACTCTAGACTTTAGAGTCTGATTAACTATAGTTCCTCAAAGAGGCAACTACTTTAAAAATCCACAAGCAGTTCCCTTCACTACTACATGTCCTTCCTCTCCACTCTCCACAACCCTAATTAACTTAAAATGGCTTCTGTCTTCTTGCTTCAGCTTTGGCTCTGTCCATCTTCCTCCAATTTTTAACATCCAATCAGGCTGTACCTCTGGCTTTAGAGACTGCCTAGTAGCTCTACCCCCCTCAGCTATGCTCCACCAACATGGCTGGCGCCTGGTTTCTGCTTTTGAAACCAACCTTTATGCAGCGACCCTTTCACACCAACCCGTCAGAGTAGGACAATCCATTACACCCTTCTTTGGCCTATCTCAATGTTTGCTCCAAGTAAAATACAACAACGGAGTGAATCAGATATAAAATGCCAATATATGAGTAATTTATAGTTGTTTATTTATGATATTTATGTATACTCTGCTTTATCTCTCCTGAAGGAGACTCAAAGTGGCTAAACATTAGAAGCATTAGCATACCATTTAAAATATACAAATATACAAACGTTAAAACAGAATTAAATATAAACAGTATTAAAAATTCACAGTTAAAATCCATTGAAACATATTCAGAGTTAAAAACCACAGCACCCCTTGACTTGAACTTAAATTTATTAAGTTGAATTTATTAAGTCTGATGATCTAGTTAAACAATTTGGTCTGTACTTTCTTCTGCTTTACTTGTGTTTTTTTTTCTGTTTTTCATATCTGTACAGATGGTGTGAAGGATGGTGCAATAGCAAAGAAAAGAAGTAGAAGGTCTATAGAAACATTATGCCGTATAACTTTATTTTAAAATCTTACAATAAAAGAAGGCCATTGTTCAGTGTGGGCAGCCATGCTAACTATGTTGCCATGGAAGAATTTAGGAGACAGTATAACTTAGCAATCATACCAGATCACTTGCATAAACAAGAAGGCCATAAGTAAGATGATATCAAACTTTATAGTTTTAGCCTGATTATATTCTGGAAAAGGAGGAGTTGCATACCCATCAACTGTCGCAATGGGCAGAGCCAATTCCAATTCATTCTCTTGTCATCCTACTTTTTGAGCTGCTTTAAAAATGTACAAGTATCTTACCTTCTCTACCTTCCCCCTTTGACGCCGGATTACTTTAATTGCTGCAGACTGAGTTTAAAGTGCAGAAGTAGTTTGTGTTCAATTTACTAAACAGGACAGAATTTTGCTCTTCTCTTGAGGTAAAAGAAAAAAAAACCTGCAGCCATTCCCAGTATGGGTATTTTTCTACATCTTCAATATTACTTTGTTTTTCCATATTAACCACACTGGTGTCATTTAGGATGCTTCCAGTCTTGACTTAAACCCACTTTGGAGTGGGTTAAAGAAACCTGCTCTGAAGCGGGTTTGTTTCCCCCCCCCCTTCCCCCGCACATGGCCTTTACCTGTTGGCTGTCCCCATGCCCTCACAGTAACTTCTGGGAGGGCATGGGACCACTGAACCCATTCTCTGAAGAAGAAAAAAGCCCTGAAAAGAAATGAAAATTTACTGGGTTGCCATTAGGCTTCTCTGGAGACCTCCTGGAGCATACCAATGATGCACCAGTAGTAGTAGATTAAGTACATCTATTTGCACTCTTGCCTAGCTGCTGATATCTGCCCTGTTAATCTGTGGTTCACCATCCACCATCCAACAATTTTAGCCTAATCTTAGATGCTTTAATGAGATTTTAAGGACTTAATAAAATTTCATCCATTCACAAAGTTTCATAGATGGTGGGCGCAGGGGGAGGAATAATTTGCTCCTCCCCCTGTCTCCTGGTGCATCATTGTTAGACTCCAGGAGGCCTCCAGAGTGGCCTAATAGTTGCCCAGTAAGTTTCATTTTATTTTAAGGCTTTAAGGGGCATGTGGGTGTCTTCCTCAGTTCTCTGGGCTTTTGGAAGCCTGAAGAACTGAGATTGGCTGTGGCAACTGATCCTAGGACTGCAGAAGCAGTCTCCTTGGTCAGTCCTCACTTGCCTTATACTCCATTAGACCCAGGCCTTTTAGGAAAGTAGGGTTTACCTGCTTTGTCTCAAATTACTTCGCTTTTACCTGAGGCATTGTTTGAATGTGGTGAAAGTCCAACAGGGCCCGCATTTTGGGCCCTGTCTGGAAGGGCCCTAAGTTAAACATATCCCAGTTTTTAATTTTATAGTTTCCAGATATGGAGTTGTTGAGCAGAAACAGTGCAATAACAGGAAATGACATGACGTTGCAAACTGAATTTCTTCAGAACATGCAGAAATTTGGACATAAGGCCTAAAGGGGATCATACCCTGTGATTCCAAAGCGAGATGACCAACAGCAACTCTATTCTTTTTAAGAACTGAGTGTGCCAGGGCATCTAAGTAAAGTTGTTGTCTCTTGGGTCACCATCATATAGTCCTAACAAATAAGTTATTTTGGAATATGGGATATGCTTACAGTATATTAGCCTGTACTGTGGTTAGCTGTAGCTTAGCTTTACCACTTAGCTGGTTGTATTCCCTGCTGTCCAACAATATTGAAATGGCTGACTTGGGGTTGGGGGCTCTGCTGCTTACAAGCTGAGTTTTAGCACCAAGAGACATATCCACACAGATGTAGCTGCAAGATACTTATGTGTCTCCAAACACGGGACTTTAGCTGTGATCTTCTGATAGCTCATCAGATTAACAGGAAGGAAACAGTAAAATCTCTTTCTGTTTCTGTAGGCAATTGGAATAAATTGAAGGTATACCAAGGTGCTCCAGCAGGTATATTCATTTAGTTGAGTTTGAGGTTCTGACAAGAATATCATTAAAAGACAAAAATTGACTTGGTAAAAGCTCTATTGATGAACTTTGTTGAGAGTTCACTGCTGGAACCATTTAGAACTATAAATTCTAGAGATTTGAAGAAAAAAAAACCAAGCATGTAGTGCAAACTTAATATTTTGACTTGCCTTTAACAATAAAGATTTTTAAATACTTTCTTTAACCAAAAGAGGACTATATGGCAAGTCAGGGCCAGTTTAGTTTTAACAGGGCAAAAAAAAAGGTAATGTTTTGGTTTGCACAAAGAAGTAGTAGATGATCAGTGAAAGTACAGATTGGGGACACACAGTGGTTTTGACACTGACAAAAGTAAAAAGTTGCATCCTGGAGGTAATGATTTTGCCAGTTTAATAAATGGGTACACATAAATAATTATAGGTGATGACAGATGTAATGACAAGTCAGGCAGTGATGGAAGATATTTGCATCCCAAGAAGTGAAACACCTCTGCCTGGAAAATGACAACAGGAAAATAGATGATTAGGAAGTGAGAGAAGCAGTTTTTCTAAATATGGCTAATATTAAAGACAGGCAGTCATCACCCTTACAAATAAGATGCTTCCCAGTTATTTTTAAATTGCTTAGGATGCATCCACTTCAAATGTGTGGGCTCACAGAATTTTACCTGTGGTGTCCAAACAACGCCTCAGATAAAAACAAATTAATTCAGAACAAAGCAGGAAAATCCTGTTTTGTCCCGAATTAATTTGACACTTGGAAAGACACCTGAAAAACTCATAGTGGTCTAGTTGCTTAATTTGGAAGGATCCTGTAATTAGCATGGATATGTTATATAGTTAGCATCTCATTGAATGATAGGTCTCTACTGTGTACATTATATGTCACATTTGCAGTGGTCTGATGTTTCCATTAATGCATCTTTCTTGCAAACATGCATGATGCAAATATCTAGTTTCCATGGTGACTAAAGTTATATTAGTTTGCTGTTTCTGTTTGGTAAAAGATCATAGTAGGGAATCCCCAATGGTCAAGACTTTATCCTATCCCATTAAAATCGTTTAGTCTTTAACTTATTTTTTCGTGATGTTTTTATACTGTTTAATGTTTTTTATCTATTATGTTTTATGTATACTGATTTGTCGGAAACCGCTTTGAGTCGCCAATTGGCTGAGAGGGGCGGTATACAAATACAGCAAATAAATAAATAAATTTCTGTTACATTAGAGAATCTTAAAATAAACAGGAATTAAAATTGTACAGTTCTCTCTTTTTGTATCTCTGTCAATGGCAGCACAAATAGTCATTATTAACTTTATTTGTACCCCATTTTTCTCCCCTAACAGCTCTTTTAGCCGTTAGAATAGTTGAGTTGAAAAATAATAATTATAATCTTTTTCTTTTCTTTCCTTAGGTGAGTAACTGGACACTAAAATCAGAATTGTCAATGAGATTTATGGTGTTCTGTAGTCAGAATGGTTGGTAAGTAAAGTGGCCATCTTTATTGTATGCATCCTGTTAAATAAACTAAATGGTTTTGCTCTACAATGTGGCAAGTGTAATATAGAGAAAAACAGGTTTCTTGTTTTCTGTGGGTGTCTTCACATTTTTGTTAATACCATAAGTTAGGCTCCGAACCCATGGTGGATTGTGCAACCATTGTTAATGCTGGGTGTAAAATGAAATATATACTCCAGATGAATATTGTTTGTTTAACTAACCATTTAGATAAAACAACAAGAGTTGAATCATGAGTATACAGTTTATCTACATTGAATGGAAATATTGTGGCCAAGAACTGTCCCAGTTATGTCAGACATTTCTCTATGAGAGAGCTAAAAAATAGCTCACTCATCTGATTTGTTTGCAGGACAGTTAGAAATTTCCATACCGCTTAATAGTAATCTTTTCATCCCCTGTATCAGTTTCTTAATGATGTGATTGTCTATTGTTCAAAGAAAAAAAGTGGAGGAAAAATGTTCCCCAGGCATGCAGAAATTCTTGGGCTTTTCTGAAATAATTCCACTTCTCACTTATTGACATTGCTATTGACTTTTCTGAAATCTGTTGGCATTAACAAAAAATTGCATTATCGTCAGCAATTTAGATTTAATATTTAACCCCTTAAAATACTGCCTTTCATCATATTTAAATCTGCTATCCTTGATGGTATGAGGTTTTTGCCCATTAAGGCTATTGCAGTAATATCCAACTTACTTCAGCTTTGAGTAATATAATTAAATGGCTTCAGAATCTCACAAGTAGTTAAGAAAGTCCAAAGAAAGTTTGGCTTGATCTAATGTTGAAGTGCTCATAGAGTTAATGTGGCACTTTGATTAGTAAGGCGTATGATGTCACCTCACATAACCCATTCCTGTTCCCTCTGAGAACCCTTCCAGACAGCCTCATAATCTGGGACAAATATGTGGATTTCAAAATTGCAGGACCTTAAGGAGAGTCTAGACACAGGAGAGTCTCCACACCCTCCTCTTGCCTTTATTGTTCCCCTCTTGAACTGTTTCCTTTTGGGGTCACTTGCCTGCCATGCTGGTGCCCACTGTGTAACTTCAAGCACTAATTTCATAAAAAATGAGAACAAAAGAATGCTTGCAGAGATATCGCATAGGAATTGCTTTCCAATTGTGCTTCCATTTAGCCACCTTTGTGCCCATGGCTCCATTTGTTAGCAGCCCTCATCAGCTGTTTTGGAATTTAAAAATGAGCACATGCACTGGAGGAGGCCACACCAGCATATAACAACAAAGTCATGTGCTTTTCATGACTGCAGGGATATACAGTAATACAAATATGCACATTTTTCGGCCAAAATCAGATTGATAACATGTGTTGTTCAGCCATTAATGCGATCCAGCATACATTTTCTGCAAACATCATCTAGCCACTCCTACCTTTTTATTCCAGTTTCTTCTGCATTTTAGGGCTGGGGTTACCTTCTATTTTCATAGCTACTGGGATTGGGGAGATATTTTCCCCCAGCAGCCAAATATTGTTGTGATTTATTCATGTTGTAACATGTTGTAACATGTGGTTTGTTGATTTTGACATAAAAGGCAGTTTGACACTAGGGATAAACCCTGGGAAACCTTACTTTTCAAGATTTTGAGTGTGCTATGCCCTTCCTCATGTAATCTCACCTATCTTCAATCGAAATCCAAGCACTACAGTGCTATATGTCAGCTCATTATTTTATAAATGTTAACTGATCACAATAAAATTAACATGTTGTTTTTTGATATTTGCATTTATATGTACGTGTGTGTGAGAGGGAGGGCGCGGATAGAGATGGCACAGGTTTTTCTTTTTGTAAGCTTCTTTTAAACTTGACTGAGGAGAGGCTGTTTATTGCTGTGTCACTTATCCAGGCATCCTTTACTTAGAGGCTTGCTACTTCTGAACATGGAATCTTCAATGAATTATTACAGGTTGATTCTCTTTTTTAAAAAAATAAATAAATAAATCCATAATCTGTAAAATACCAAAATCTGATTTTTGTCCCCTCCAACTGTAGCAAAGATGTTGGAAAGCTCTGGCTATTCCACCAATCATTGTCACACTCACCCTGTTTTCCAGGATGCCTGCCCTCCCTTCACATCTGCATTTTACAGGGAATTAGTGTAAGTCATTTTGCAGGAATCAGAGTCCTAACCCACTCTTACTTTTCCCATGTTAAATTGCTGGCAGTGGCGGAGTGAGAGTTCCTTAAGAAAAGCTATGTAAATTGACTCCTTTCCCCACTTCCCTTGTTCATTTTGGATATCCAAATACCAGAATTTCATAAACTGAAAATAATCATAAATCTGGAAAAGCTCTGGTCCAAAGTGTAAGGAAGATACTGGCTGCCAATGCTATAAAGCTATTAACGACCGATGTTATTGGTAGATATGACTGCCACCACCTCAGTTTTATTGGTCTGAGGACCCAAAGGTGTGAATGTGTCATAAGTAAGGTGTGTTTGCCCTTAGTTCTTCTATTGCTTCTTCTCTGGCTGACTGGATTTTAAAGAGATTTCAATTATTGACTTGACTTAGTTCTGAGGGGATTGACAGACTGAGGCGTACACCAGTTAAAAGTGAACTAGAAAAGGTTTATTGAACTTTAAACAAATATCTACTCATAGAATGAGTGGTACAGAAACTTGATTCAGTTGTAGAGACTTAGTTGGATTAAACAGTTAGTTCTACTGACAATAAAGCTTTTATTAACTGTGCGTTTCCTTAAACACCCTGTTCTAGTCTTAGAAACAGTATCACTTAGAGAACAGACTCCTATCTGTCTCACACACAGGGCAATAAGCTCTCTTATACTTTCCCTAAGTATAAGAAGACAAGACTCTCTTTTACTGGTCCTCTCAACACAGTAAAAACCTAGCCCTTGTCTCAACCTTATTCCCTATTCCTTAAGGCTCACTTTAAAGCTTTCTTTCCCTGTCAGACTCCTATTTAGCTTCCTCTCCTAAAAATCCCTTCCTTCTGTGTCTGATGTCAAGACACTTCTCTCCCTGTCAAAAGCTGACAGCCTCTTCCCCTCTCTCAACCGACTCCTCCCCTAATTGCTCTGACCAATCAGGAGTCGGCTTGACTCCTCCTCCTGCTTCTGCCTGTCTTTCAAGATGACAGCTACTGATACTCAGGCTTCGGCCTGGTCGCCTAAAAGGTAAATTTCACTACACAAAGAATTCGACAAAGGGAGACTCAGTCTGTATACCTAAATAAAAACCTAAGCTGATTAAAATCAAAATGGGAATGTCTACATTGGCCACAAGGTGAAGGACCTAGGAATCACTTTGGGGTGGCTAAACAATGCACTGCATTGATTCAGCTTAACACAGGGCAAAGGTGCTTAATGTAGCCTAGAACTGCATTAACCAAAGTTGCTCTGAATTCTCCCTTAAAATCTGGAGCAAACTGCAATGTTGGGCCCATGTAATTAGTTTGTCTGGGTCCAATACAGAACCGACAGAAAATGTTTATATGGCCATTCATGTTTCCCGGGCTCAGGCCGTCTGAGGGCACAGAATGACACTCACCACACACCCCTGTTCTCCTCATCAAAATGGCCAATTGGCACGACATCATCACCGTCGTCGTCTTCGTTGTCATCATTTTTATTTGCTGCCTGTCTCTCCTTATTGCTCTAGGTGGAATACAGCATGGTTAAAATTGACAGATAAAATACAATACTATTAAAATACACATATTGAAATACATATAAGAAGGACTAGCAGTAATAATAATGAACATGGTCAGGATCCTTGGAGAGGTGAGAGCTACCAAATGTATTTTAGAGCCTTTTCCTTCCTGGCTGATTAAACAGGCTAGAGGGGGACTGGCAGAGTGGGTGAAGGTGGTTGTCAGTGCCTCCTTGGAACAAGGCAAAATTCCAGCTTGCCTAAAGGAGGCAGTTGTGAGTCTTATATTTTAAAAAGCCACCCCAGAACTCCTCTACAATGGACAATTATTGGCCAGTGTCCAACCTTCCCATTCTGATCAAAGTTTTGGAGCATGAGATGGCCTCCCAACTCTAGGGATTTCTGTATGAAATGGATTATCTAGAAATCCCTGGAGTTGGGAGGCCATCTCATGCTGGATCTAGATCCATTTAATTCTAGTTTCAGACCTGTTCATGGAAAAGAGACAGCTTTGGTCACCTTGGTGGATGACCTCCACAGAGAGCTAGGAAGGGGGAGTGTGTCCCTGTTGGTTTTCCTGGACCTCTCAGTGACTTTCAATACCATTGACCATGGTATTCTTCTGGGTTGTCTTGCTAAGATGAGACTGAGAGGCACTGTTTTACAGTGGCTCCCGTCCTTCCTGGAAGGCCGGGCCCAGAAGGTGGTGCTGGGGAACTCCTGTTCACACCCTTGGCCGTTGTCCTGTGGGGTTCCTCAAGGTTCCATTCTGTCCCCCATATACTTGACATCTCTGGGAGGGGTCATCCAAAGAGTACGGTTCCATATTTATGTGGATGACATCCAACTCTACTACTCCTTTCCACCTAAAGCCAAGGAAGCTGTCTTGGTCCTAAACCTGTGCCTGTCATCAGTAATGGACTGGATGAGGGCAAACAAATTGAAACTCAATCTAGACAAGACAGAGGTGCTTCTGGTCAGTCGGAAGGCAGGGAATAAGGATCCAGCCTGTGCTGGATGGGGTTGCACGCCTCTTGGAGACACAGGCCCACAGTTTGGGGGTCCTCCTGGACTTGGCACTGAACCTGGAAGCCCAGGTATTTGTAGTGCTAACTGTGCCCATTCCTTGAGAAGCCAGATGTGGCCAAGGTGGTACATGCCTCAGTTACATCTCATCTGGCTTACTGTAACATGCTCTCTGTGGAGCTGCCTTTGAAGAGTGCTCAGAAACTTCAGTTGGTCCAAAGAGCTGCAGCTGGATTGCTAACTGGGATTGGCTACAGGGAGCAATCAACCCCCTGTTGCAGCAGCTACACTGGCTGCCAGTCTGTTTCTGGGTACAATTCAAAATGCTGGTTATGACCTTTAATGACCTGGATGGTTCAGGTCCAGGCTATTTGACCAACCATATCAAGCTCTGTTGGTGGGAACAAGAGAGTGGGCCTTCTCAGTGGCTGCCCCTCGATTCTGGAACTCTCTGCCCAGGGAAGCCAGAATGGCCTCTTCCTTGCTGTCCTTCTGGTAGCAGGCTAAAATCTTTATATTGAGGCAGGTTTAAAAATAAGATTTTAAAGATCTGTTCAGGTGGTGCTGTGGTTTTCAATTCAGGGGGTGCTGTGGGTGGGATTGGGGGAAATATGAGTTTTAAAAACCATTTAAAAATATCTACTGTGTTTTAATTTTGTTTTTGCCACACTGTTATTATTTAATTGCTTTTCAATTGCTTTTTAACTTTTGTATTGGACCTTTTAAAATTGCGTAGTGTGGAGTGTTACCCAACTTGAGTCCCCACGGAGAGAAAGGTGGGGTATAAATAAAGAAAATAATTATAATAATGATAATGACGACAAATATTTGGTCATGCCACTCGCTCATTACCTGGAGGGTTGTTGTCTGGAATGATTAGGCAATCAGAGAAGGGAGGAATGAAAGGATGGGATGATTCCATTTCTTCCCCCTCCCCCTCTTGTCATTCCTGTGCCCTGGCTGACAACACTCCAGGTAGTGAGTAGCTAACAAGACCCGTGTTGCCCCTGCTAACCACCACATCGAGGAGAAGAGGAGGGGATGGTCAGGACTCCTTCCTGTCTTTGCAGCAGCCAGTGGAGGTATGTGTGTGTGAGTCCGGGGGGGGGGGGGGGTTCAACCATTCTGTGTCCAAATCAGCATTTGGCACGCTGTACTGACTCCAGGATAAGTAGTCAGTGTAGAACCACACCATATCTTTTGGCAGTGACTTCCAGAATTGAAATATTTGTCATGTGAAGACCTCATTGTGTAAATCACAAGTGTCAAGAAACAAGGCCTGCAGACTGAACCTGTGCCACCATGTCATTTTAAGTGGCCTGAGAGGCTTTCAATGATAGGGCAACATAGTTACAGTTATACAATCTTACAACTATAAATGGCCCTTTGAAGGCAATCATAAGGATGATGTGGCCCTCAGTGAAAGTGAGTTTGACACCCCTGGTGTAAATGTATCCAAACAAACTGTCAACGTAGTGTTATTCAAGATACGCTTGTCTTCGAATAAATCTTCCTGAATAAATGTCCTTAGGATGTCAGTCTTAAAGATACAATTCTTGTTCTGTTAACTGTTAACTGGTAAAAGCTAAATAGATGGTACACTGACTTCCCTAAGGCATATTCTGTTCTCCTAAGATGAGTTTGTACCTAAAGTAAAAAAGGAAGCTCTTCATAGCCTGTTTTCGAGGTACCCTTAGGACATAGTAGTCTTAGATTGCTATGGGAATGCAAAATTATGTGTTCTGCCAAGAAAAGCTGCTTAGGGGTGGACTGAGTGAAGACAACTGCAGCTTTGCAGATTCTTTACTGTCAAAATCAGTTCTGTTCACTGGTCAGATCATTTCACAGAGTTGAAGTTCTGTAACTTAGAGCTGTTTAGACAAATGTTAAAAAAGGACTCCAGTACCATATTACAAAACTATGAAAATCAGGTTTAAGATTGGTCTGTTGTTTGCTTTGTTTTAATGAATTGCAGTTTGATCTAGATATAAAAAATAAGTACTGTGAACAGCACATAGCAGCTTTTCATGAAAGCAGACTCAATTCCAATAGAAAACAGTAGAGACAGGCTGTTACATAGTTCAGCACAAAAAATGAAAACAAATACTAGGCTTTATGGCCAGATGTTTGTTTGCCCTGGCTGCAGACATCCTTGGAGAGTAAACGTTGAGATAACAAGGATTTGAAACTCAGTAGACATCAGGGAAGTCTTATGCTATGAAACTTCAATGAGAACCTAAGGCTGCAATAGTCAACCTCACTTGGGAGTAGGGATGGAAAAATCTGTCACTTTTTACTACAGTGAAATTTATTATGCCTCAATCTGTTTCTATCACATTTATAAGAGAATTCATTAATATTTGTAAACTTTCCCAAAACTAAAAAATGAACAAAATAATATTTTCAAGCATTCACAGTGATCACACTTGATAAGTAGAGCTCTTCTCAGTATGAAGAGGATCATATTGTATTTTCTTGCAATGTAGGCTATACAGATGAGAAGCATGTCAGAATTTTTTAAAAGAAAAATATGGCAAGGCTCATTCAGCGCAACAAATTTTCCAGACTAGTTTTAAGAGCTAAGCCATCAAAGCTCTTTATTTGGATGAATGGATCTATCACATTCTCCCATATTTGATTTTAAATTTTAAAGCTCTTTAAATCCATTTATGAAGACATTTGAAAGTATTCCACTTCTTGTATTTTTTAAAAGGGGAAGTCTCTGCAAAGATTTTTACCATCTTCCTGTGAAAGTAACCCCCCCTGAAGACAGCAAGGTTTTTTTTTAAAGTGACATCACTACAAATGCTATCTCCACAAATTAGACAGGGGCCTCTCTAGTTGGCATTATATCATATGATTCCCAAATGTCTTGGTAGAAAGTGAGCTGTTATGGTAAAGATAGATATTGAGACCGACAAACAGAAAATACATTGACAACCTGCTAACAGTATCCCAGTTGTATTTACAAATAGGAATTGTTTCAGGATTGTTTGAAGTGACTGAGCCTTCTGTATCTACAAGACAGAAACATACTATACCAATCTGCATCCAACATGATATGTCTTCTGTAGGAATTTTCTAGGTTTCCCGGGTAATTCTATGGTATGCTTTTGCTGGAAATTTCCATAGTTTTGCCTTAGAGAATCTTGCAAATTTCTACAAAGATTAGCTCTTCCGAGGTGACTCTATGTAACATTGGGGGAGGTTGTTCATTTTAGTAGTTTGCTATTTTAATTTCTTGTTTCCATAATAAGTAAATTAATTATTTTAATGTTTTTGTTTCATTTGTATTATTCCATTACTTTTGACTTGTTTACTATAAGATGTAGGAATAAATATAATTCATTTCAGATGACTATTATTGCCATAATCACTTATTTTGAATCAGTATTGTATCTGATTGTGTCTCAAGTCATGTTACTGTTTTATGTTACTGATTTCTGGTGCATTAGGTTGGTAGTAGGCTTTCAAATTCTTGTTCCTATACCGTGTAGGGAAAAAGCTCTTTGGCAGCCAGCACTGTAATTTTCAGTTAGATAAGCTGACTTTAAAAACCTGCATTAAATTCAATGCCCTATGGTTAGTCTGTTCTTGTCACAGTATGCCTGGCTATATATATTTCAGATGTGCCATTCAAATATTATGTATTACTTTTCACTGTGTGCTGTTTATATAAGAAAAAAATGATGTTTTCTTTGTTATGCTTCAGCATGTGAAAAATGCATGAGGGTTCAGAGCTGAAGCTGAATTTGTGGTTCTAAAGGATTTTTTTGTTGTTTTTGTAGTCTGCAAAGGCCTTTATGCATTTTCATGGGTCTGTATACTCTAAGAGTCAATGTTCATATACTTGCTAATCATGCACCAATTTGGGTGTGTGGTGTGGCTGAAACATTTTCATGCGGGGCATGGGAAAAATCCACTTTGTACCTCCCCAGCCACCCATTTGAGGTAGTAGAGCCAGAGCTTTAAAGTAGTAGTCAACAAAACAGTAATGCAGGTAGGAGGGACATGCTGCTCTGCTCAATGTATGCTGCTTGTAGTGATGAAAATACACCACACTTTCATTATTTTAGAGCACTGCAAGTGTTTGTTTGAAAAAAAAACCCATCAATCTGGCATGGTCCAAGTGTGCCTATTTAGATAATCTGCTAACAAGAACTGATTTTAATAAATTTTGTTTGAGGAAAAGTAAGTAAAAAAAAACTTTCTCTAGAATCGGATGATGGATAGTTCATTCACAAAACAAATTGTAATCATAGTGATGATAATGACAACTTTTTTGGAATGCCTATTTCTTTAAAAGAAGTCTAGGTATCTTACTGATGATACATACAAATGCAAAAAAAAAGAAACATTTATCAAGAACTCTGTATAATAAAAAGCAAAACCTAGATGCTGCAGTCACCTACTGAAGAAAATGCATATATGATCTCACTGATATTTGCAGCAGTTTCTGATTTCACCCAGAATAATTGCTTTCCTTTTAAAAAATAATTGTCATTTAGTATTTTGTCATGTTCATTTTCATGGTTAAATTCAAGGTAGTAATTATTGTAAAACTGAGGGGAGGATGGGGAAGGAACTATGACTTTCCTTTTTTAAAGCTGCAGTTCATACACAGGATTGTGTCTATGTGCAAATTATTATTAACCAGTTCTAATTTAACCAATTATAAACTGTTAACAAGGTTGGTCAACTTGCTAAGTGTTGTGTTTATTGGGTTTTCAGGCCATGTGCACTACCCCTTCACCTCTTTTTATCAGCAAGAATTACTGAGTACGGAATAAATAGGTAGCCCTTCATAAATTTACAGTGCAACTCAATTTGTCTTCCCTTCCTCTCACAGCTCTGAAATATTGAGGACATTTGGTGTCCTCTCGCTCCCACCCTTTCTCCCTCTCTCCGATAATCTTCCCCTTCCAGGAAAGACTTTTATAACTCTGTTACATTTCTCCTATAGTTCTTGTTTTAACAATTAATTGTTGCTTTGTATTATTCTTTGATTGCCATGCTAACGGTTTCCCTGGTTTACTTGCATTTTCAAAATAATTATGTACATTGTACATAATTTTCCTTTTGACCTCATTCACAATTAACAATTCATATCATTGTTGCAAATTAGCTGATTCTTATTTCAATTTCCCCCTATTTGATGTATTATTATCTAATTCCACATGTCCTCCTTTTAGATTTAATAACACTGAGTTGTGAATGGAGAACACTCTAGATCGGTGTTTCTCAACCTTCCTAATGCCGTGACACCTTAATAAAGTTTCTCATGTTGTTGTGACCCCAAACCATAAAATTATTTTTGTTGCTACTTCATAACTGTAATTTTGCTACTGATATGAATTTCAGTGTAAATACCTGACATGCAGGTATTTACATTCACTGGACCAAATTTGGCACATATACCTGATATTCTCAAATACTGGTGGGGTTGGGGGGAAATTGATTTTGTTATTTGGGAGTTGTAGTTGCTGGAATTTATAGTTTACCTACAATCAAAGAGCATTCTGAACTCCATTAACGATGAAATTGAGCCAAACTTGATACACAGAACTCCCACAACCGACAGAAAATACTGTTGGTCTTTGTTGACCCCTCTGACACCCCCTCACGACCCCTCCAGGGGTCCCGACCCCCAGGTTGAGAAATGCCGCTCTAGATAATATTACCACTTCTTTGGTATTTATGACCAACCCTTTTGTTACAAAAATATAAACATTCTGAATGATGCACCATATCGATGTGAGTAATGTGTATAATCCCGTCTTCCAAAATTGTGTTGTTATTCATTCGTTCAGTCATTTCCAACTCTTCGTGACTTCATGGACCACTCCACGCCAGAGCTCCCTATCGGCCGTCACCATCCCCAGCTCTTTCAAGGTCAATCCAGTCACTTCAAGGATACCATCCCTCCATCTTGCCCTTGGTCGGCCCCTCTTCCTTTTTCCTTCCATTTTCCCCAGCATCAATGTATTCTTTAAGCTTTCCTTTCTTCTCATGATGTGGCCAAAGTACTTCATCTTGGCCTCTACTATTCTTCCCTCCAATGGGCAGTCAGGCTTTATTTCTTGAAGTATGGACTGGTTGGATCTTCTCGCTGTCCAAGGCACTCTCAGCACTTTCCTCCAGCACCACAGTTCAAAAACATCTATCTTCCTTCACTCAGCCTTCCCTATGGTCCAGCTCTCACATCCGTAGGTGACTATGGACCATTGTTTTAACTATGCGGATCTTTGTTGCCAGTGTGATGTCTCTACTCTTCACTATTTTATCAAGATTGGTTATTGCTCTCCTCCCAAGAAGTAAGCGACTCCTGATTTCCTGGCTGCAGTCTGCGTCTGCAGTAATCTTTGCACCTAGAAATACAAAGTCTGTCACTGCCTCCAGGTTTTCTCCCTCTATTTTCCAGTTGTCAATCATTCTTGTTGCCATAATCTTGTTTTTTTTGTGTGTGTTTAACTGCAACCCAACTTTTGCGCTTTCTTCTTTCACCTTGATTAGAAGGCTCCTCAGCTCCTCCTCGCTTTCGGCCATCTAAGTGGTGTCATCTGCATATCTAAGGTTGTTAATGTTTCTTCCAGCAATTTTCACCCCAGCCTTGCATTCGTCAAGCCCCGCACATCGAATGATGTGTTCTGCATACAAGTTGAATAGGTTGGGTGAGAGTATACAACCCTGCTGTATGCCTTTCCCAATCTTGAAACAGTCTGTTGTTCTATGGTCAGTTCTGACTGTTGCTGCTTGGTCCTTATACAGATTTCTCAGGAGAGAGATAAGGTGATTTGGTATGCCCATGCCACCAAGAGCTTGCCACAATTTATTATGATCCACACAGTCAAAGGTTTTGGAATAGTCAATGAAACAGAAATAGATGTTTTTCTGAAACTCTCTGCCTTTCTCCATTATCCAGCAGATATTGGCAATTTGGTCTCTCGTTCCTCTGCCTTTTCTAAACCCAGCTGGCACGTCTGGCAACTCTCTCTCCATGTATTGCTGGAGTCTTCCTTGCAGGATCTTGAGCATTACCTTACTGGCATGAGAAATAAGGGCCACTGTACAGAAATATGAGCATTCTTTAGCATTTCCCTTTTTCGATATGGGGATATAAGTTGATTTTTCCCAGTCTGATGGCCATTCTTGTGTTTTCCATATTTGCTGGCATATGGTATGCATCACCTTGACAGCATCCTCTGTCAAGATTTTAAACAGTTCTGCTGGGATCCTGTCATCTCCTGGTGTCTTGTTGTTAGCAATGCTTCTTAAGGCCCATTCAACCTCACTCCTCAGGATGCCTGGTTCTAATTCATTCACCACACCATCAAAACTATCCTCAATATTATTATCCTTCCTATAAAGATCTTCTGTATAGTCTCACCACCTTCTCTTGATCTCTTCAGCTTCTGTTAGGTCCCTGCCATCTTTGTTTCTTATCATGCCAATTTTTGCCTGAAATTTACCTTCAATGTTTCTAATTTTCTGGAAGAGGTCTCTGGTCCTTCCTATTCTGTTGTCTTCTTCCACTTCCATGCATTGCTTGTTTAAAAATAGTTCTTTATCTCTTCTGGCTAACCTCTGGAATTGTGCATTTAATTGGGCATATCTCCCCTTATGACTGTTTCCTTTTGCTTTCCTCCTTTCTTGGGCTACTTCCAGTGTCTCAGCAGACAACCATTTTGCCTTCTTGGTTTTCTTTTTCTTTGGGACATGCTTTTTTGCCGCCTCCTGAACAATGTCATGAACTTCTGTCCATAGTTCTTCGGGGACTCTATTTACTAAATCTAGTGCTTTAAATCTGTTCTTCACTTCCACTGCATATTCGCTAGTATTGTCAGTGAGATCATATCTTGCTGGTCTTTGTGTTTTCCCTGATCTTTTTAGTTTTACTCTAAATTGAGCGATAAGAAGTTCATGATCTGAACTACAGTCAGCCCCAGGTCTTGTTTTCACCAACTGGATGGATGTCCGCCACCTTTGACTGCAAAGGATGTAGTCACTCTGATTTCGGTGCTGACCATCTGGTGAAGTCCATGTATAAAGTCGTCTTTTAGGTTGTTGGAAGAAAGTTTTTTTTTATACACAGCGAGTTTTCCTGGCAAAATTCTATCAGCCTGTGTCTCACTTCATTTTGTTGTCCCAGACCATGCTTGCCTGTGATCCCAGTTGTCTTTTGACTTCCCACCTTCACATTCCAGTCTCCTGTAATGAAAATAATGTCTCTTTTTGGTGTATTATCCAAATTGTGTAACCTTCAAATATCTTAGAACTCCCATTGTTGTAATTCTCTTATCAGCAACCTTGGAAGTCTCTCTTCCCTTGTGCCTTTTTTTCTTTTTAAAATTCCTATCCAATTTTGAGTCGATTACCTAATTAAAATCTCCCAACCAGATCATTTCAATCCTTCCATATTCAGCCAAGATAGCTCTAAGTTGTTTTTTTTTTTTGTTTCACACTCGGTGCATATATTTGCACTAATAAAACCTGTTTGTATTGCAGTTTCACACTAACTGTTAATATCTTACCAGCTTGGTCTTCAAACATTTTTCCAGTTCTAGAGGGTTTTATATATGTGTGTGTGTGTATAAAACAGTACCCCATTTGTTTTCTTATAGTTAAATGCTATAAATAATTGACCTAATTTTTCTTACTTCAAGAGATGCATATCTCTGTGCAGTATGTGTGATTCCTGCAAACAAACTATATCTAGCTTCATTTTATACAAATAATGAACAACCTTTCATTTAAACCAATGGTTCATTCCATTAACATTGAAAGACACAATTTTAGAATATTGTATTTATTTATTTATTTACTGTATTTGTATACCGCCTTTCTCAGCCCTCTCCCCTCCGAACTCCCACAACCCCGCAAAATCAAATGATCCCTATACATGATTTTCCCCTCCTCATTCAGTTACAATGCTGTCCCTTTCTCCATCTTTTCTTCTTCCTCTTCTCCCTCATCACCTTTCTCTTCTTCTTTCACTACCTTGTTTCTGCCTCTCTGCCATCTTGTTCCTCTTGATGTTTCTGCTTCCTTGCTATAGGCCCCTGCCCAAGCTGGTAACTTCTCTGTTGTTGGGTCTCCTCTGTTGCAGTTTCTTCTATAAACTATTTATTGTATTTCCTCAAAAACTGTTCTTCTTTTGAGGGGTCCAGAATTAGATGCCTTTCCCCTCTGTAATAGAAAGAAGGCCCTTGTGGAAACTGTCACCTGAAGAAAATGCTCTTCCTCTTAAGCTTTCCCATCAGGGGAAAGTACGGTACTAGACTAGTTTAAAACATGATAAAATAATAAATGGCTATGTGTCTCAATATAATTCACATAAAAAATAAAACCCTGTCTCTCTCTTTTTAGCTCACAAGTTTCACATTTGGAAACTTGTAAAGTAATTTCACTTTGCTTTCTGTCCCTGTGGCAATTGAATTTAGAAAATCTTGGTTGTTGTGGAAACAAGGATTAGCGACACCCTTTTCTCATGATAATTCTTGTGAGATTAAATTTCCCTTCCTAAGTATGGACTTTTTCTCACTTTCTGTGGTCTCACCAGTTTGTAACTAAGAGTTGTATTTAAACGAGATGTTTCTAACTCAGGGACTGTACATTATATTATAATTTTATCACTTTGTTTTCAGTGCTATAACCAGAGGTTGGACAGAGGGTATAGTTTTCTTGGGTGACAGCAGCTTGGTATGTTCTATGATTTTCAGAATCCCCAGAGCACCATCTTCAGAGATTCTGCTTCTAGTTCAATACAGTAATTCCCACAGCTTGGTTGTAACCATCTCTGGTTGTCAGAGGAAGACTCAAGAAATTTTGCTCTATTAGGGATGAAGCCAGCAGTGTACCTTCACTTTGTTTTTTATATGTGTATCCATTATCCATGTATCATTTCTGAAGGGAGCTCTGGTATGGGTGTCATCAAAGTCTTTAAACCAGTCACATAGGGCCTTCCTACACAGGCCCTAAAGCCCGTGATAGGTAACGGGTTTACCTGAGGCATCAAAACAATGCCTTAGGTTTGGTCGTGTCAGGAGCAACTGCTCCTGTTGTGAGAGAATTGGCCGTCTGCAAGGACCTTGCCCAGGGGATGCCTGGATGATTTCTGATGTTTTATCATCCTTGTGGGAGGCTTCTCTCATGTCCCCGCATGAGGAGCTGGAGCTAATAGAGGGAGCTCATCCGCCTCTCCCCGGATTCGAACCTGCGACCTGTCGGTCTTCAGTCCTGCCGGCACAGTGCTTTAACCCACTGTACCACCGGGGGCTCCTAATGCCTTAGGTAAACCCAGATCAATGTAGAGTAAACAGCGTTTTCCCATTTTACTCCTCATTAATTTAACGCCTGTAAAGATTTGGACCTTCAGCTAAGGTCTGGATCTTTGCATGTTCCAGGCCTGTGACATATGACTCCCAACACTGCTTCCACAGTCCTTGGGGTCAATCTCCTGGAGCCTGAAGGAATGGGGGGTGTCCCCCTCACCTTCAGCCCCCTACTCCTCTTCCCCAAAACGTACCCAAGAGGTCTGCCGGCAGCAAAGGCCCATCCGTAGAGTCCTCATGACACTTGAAAATGATCAGGAAGTGTGTGTGTGTCTGTGGGGGGGGGGGGATCTTTTGGTTGACCCGGGATGGCATCTAACCACAGTCTGAGAGAAAGCCTGGGCTTGTCGGAGGGGGGTGAGGACTAAAACCCAGGAGGACGCAGGGTTTTTTTAAATCCACTTCCTTAGGGGTTTTACTTAAGTGTAAAAGAGCCCATAGCTTGCTTGCTTCATTCCTATCTCCATAGTTTCAGTTATTTGTCAGGTTTTCTGCAAGGAAGAGAAGTAAGAACCTCTGATCATATTTACTGTTGTTGAGCTAAATTTGGTGTGTCATTTTCTTCCTATAGATCAGATTACTGCCTAGTGAGCAAGTCAGTATTGTTCATTAACAGCCCCAGGCATCTTAAGTCCAGCATTGACATGTTGTTGTTTCTTCTCATGAAACTGAATGTCACAATTATGAGTACAGGGAAAACTTTCAGCAAAGTTCATTTTGCCTATGAATAACCACATAAAGATTCCTAGATACTTGGAAAGTTTGGAGATGATTGGAATGAATGAATTTCACCCACTAGTGAAGGGACCTTTGGCTCCATATTTCTAGTTTTACTTTTGCTTTGCTCTTTGTACTGGTTTTGGGTATTCACTATATAAAAATATTCAATGTAGGAGCTGTACAGTGAAATGCCTTGACCAAATATACTTACAGATACAGCCCATTTCTGCAAAAACTAAAATATGTGATTAAATGAAAAACAATGTAGCAATGGGTAGGAGGCAGCAGGTAAGTTAATTGGGTTTTGCTATATGTTATATGTGTGAACATTTGGTAAAATATAATTAAGAAAACTGCCTCCATTTTTATGGATGAATGAGGACCTTAGGAAGATTAAATAAATAAAAGACCTTTGACTTACTGAAAGAAAGAAACTTACAGTATGATTTAAAATATATCACATGTGCACATGTTACACATACAGAAACATTATAGAAAAAGACACAGTTTTCTCCAGTTTATTAACTAATATTCTCATGTAACACATGGACTATAAATATAAAAAAAATATGCTAGTAACTCTTGTTGGATTCTTGCCATCTTACTAACTTATTCATAGTGTGTTCTAAAAGGCAAGGAGTTACATAATTATAAATGCCCAATTACTCAGTCTATTAGCTAAGTTTATAAAACTATAACCATTAAGGTGACAATTAATTAATCATTTTGTGAGCAGAGACCCCCATTGTTCATCAGTATTTTAGTCTCTTTTAAGCTGTGCAGTCCATTTCATTAAAAAGCTGCTGAAAATTAATGTTCAATACTAAAGCATGTTGTTTTAAAATGTAGTATTATGATTTTTTAAAAGTACCCTGACGTTCATAGTATGAGGGATATTTACCCTTGATACATTGAATTTGAATTCTTTTGAACTATATCACAGATAGATTAGTCCTCTGTTAGAGAACAAGTATGAGTCAGTAAAGAACTACAAACTCAAAGAATCAAACTAGTTTTTAAGAGATATTACCTGGTCATCTTGGGGTTTTGAGGCAGCCATACCCTTTTTAAATTTGGTGACTGTATAAGTTCCTACAGATTCTTTCCTCAGCATAAAAGATTTAAACATCTGCTATACAGTTAGGTGACTAACAGTAGTGTTTTATATCTCTTATATATCTCTTTTTGGTTCTACCGTTTTACCTATTGCTTATAGCCATTTCGTAAGATCAGTATGTGAAAATCCACTTTTTGAAAAAATCCTATACCTTTTGCTTCTAGGATGTTATAATTTCAAGACTATTAAAGTATATGTACATAGCTTACAGTTTTTTGAGGGTGGCATTGGTACTTGTATTGATTTATATTCTCATAGACACTTTCATTTCATGTTCACCTAAGCATGAGTATTTAAAAGCCCTTTTGACATTTTATTTAAGCTTTTGTTTTGTTTGTGTGTATAGTGTAGAGGAATGTAAAAGCACAAGGTTCTATTAATAACTCTGGGTAATTTAATATCACCATAAACTCAAGGAAACTTAGGATAAAATTCAATATCACAGTCAATATGGATTACTCATTTTGTTAGTGTAGTATATTAGTATAGTATTATTCAATATACTTTTACTAATCCTATCTGCCTAAATTGCTACAAAGCTTATAAATAATGGAACACTCTTTGGAATATAGTGAGCAGGCATTCATGATTATAGCACACTGAGACTGGAATAAGTTGAAATTTACAAATCAGGACTTTTAACAATTCAGTAGTGTTAACATTTAATCCTTTAGAGACTGCAAACAGAATATTCAGTATTTCAAATTATATTGATTTTGGCTGCAGTTTTGCACATTGCTTACTTAAATCCCATTGATGTCAGTGGGATTTAAGTAGTCTAACTGTGCACCTGATTGTTGCATATGTTAACAAAGAGATTACTCCTCAAAGTCCTGAAGTTGTCTAACCCAAATAGAAAGATGTCATGTATTGAATTATTTCTATGGCAACATTGTATAGATGACCTTACTATGCACTGCATTAACTGCAACTCTAATATATGGTGAGTATAAAAATATTGTGTATGCAAAATATTTAATATACAACTTACAGTCTTATCTACATAGTTCATAATTAAATAATAGCATGTTAGGCCAAAGGACTTCATGTTCGTGGCTGCATTAGCCCATAATTCTTAAGAAGTATTTGTTTTATTGTGTTCTCTGTCTTTCTGTATGTGCATTCACTTTTTTAAAAAGTTACATGCTCTTTAGTTAACTGCATTTAACAATACAATGGAATTTATATCCAGATTAGATGTTCTAAATTCTAAGAGCATATCTGTTACACGTCTTTCCTTCATCTTCAGTCATGCCTTCTGTAGGTTATTACTTTCCAGAAGATTTAAAACAAATACCTTTTGAACCCCTGTAAACAACAAATGTATGGTATAAGACAACAAATGTATGGTATAAAGGGGGCATTATTTGACCTATTTATTTGTTTCTTCATTGAACTTCTGCAACCTACAGGAAAAGGAGGGTTAAATCAACCTAATGTGTCTAGTTGAGGAACAGGTGTCACTTCACTGACTACTTCTACAGATCACCTTTGGGCCAGCACATCAACTCTGATGGTGATCCAAACTATATGGGTTGCTTGGCATAGCTAGTCTTAACAGGAAGGTCCTCCCAAGAATGCACCTTCCCAAACCACAGGTGTTTACAAGATTAAGAAACCCCCATTCTGTCCCCAAGCAGTGCCCCTTCCCAGTCCTCCAAGCCTGATTTAGTGGGGCAGTACCAGGTGCCCACCCTTCACTGTGTGAGGATGGTCAAGCTGAATAAAAGCAGACAATTATGAGGAGTAGATCCAATATATGAGCTTGTCCAGTCCTCATCACATACAGGGGAAAGGCTCAATCAGTTAATACATTTCGATCTCCACCTGACCTCGTTGACATGGCCTTGGGCTTTGGGTTGGGCTTTCATCAGCAGTTTCTGCTTCGGTGTTGGAATCCTCTATGGGAAAACATTGTATTGAGCCTGCTCTGCCTCATCTAACAAAGGAGAAAAATTGATTTATTTTAAACAGAAGGAAACTGTTTGAGAATGACATGGGGAAAGGGGGAGCAGTGACAAAGGAAATGCACATGTCTGGCTTTACATTATACTCTTTTCACTTGTTCATACCAATAACATTAAAGTAAACTCTGACTTCTGAAGATTTTGACCTAGGATTTTCTTGGCAAGATTTATTCAGAGGTGGTTCCTAATGGCTTCCTCTAACATTTAGAGACTCAGAAGGGCACCTACTGTTTTCCAAGAGTCCTAGTCCTTCACAATGTCTACAACAAACTGACTCTCCACCCAAACCTAGATCTTAATAACAGTAATAAAAATGTGATTTATATCTAGCTGGCTCTCTATCCATGCCTCTTAACAATAGCAATAACTGTGTGGGTTATATGTAGTTAGTTAGAAATAAATTCCATTGTATTCAGCAGGGTTAATCATGTGTTAAGCAAGTTCCAGATTATAATCTTAGTATTTCTTTCAGGAAATGGTTAGAGTTGCTAGCCAAGTCATTTACTCATTCAGTCTACATTCCAAGTAATATATTATTATCATTACAAGAATGACTTTGTCACACAGATTTTGAATCGAAGGGAAATTTCTGTTAGGTTTCTTAAAACAGCATCTCATGATCTGGTAATATATTTGAATTGTCAGTTCGTTGTGACAAATATGTTATCTGTGTGTGCACATGCATTCAATTTTTTAAAAAATTCTGGATATATGATTTACAATCAGATCATGTACATCCTTAGATTAAAAAGACTAATTAATAAAACATAGGACATCAGATTGTAAACATTACAAAGAATTGATGATTCATTTGGCACACATATATTATTTGCAGCAAAGCTGTGCCACTGAAAATAATATTAGAATGTCATATTGATATTTTACTTGCAATCAATTAAATGTTTGATATTGGCCATGATGGCACAACTGGGCATATGTGATAAGTTTGTGTCATGTGTTTGATTCAATATTATTACTGTTTCTTTCCCATTAAAAGAAATTGGCAGTAGTCATCCTACCGTCTCACTTGAAAAGCTGTAGTTTCCTCCTGGGGTGTCTAGTTAGCAACACCTCTGTGTTGTTGTTTCTTTTAGCAAAAGGAATTCCTCCTTGTAACAGTTTGTCTAGGATCTTCCCCATGGATCATATATGTGGGTGGGGGTAGAAAAACCTCACTTTCGTAGAAATAAAAGAAAGCTCCTTGATCATCAGAATGTGGACAGGGATACTTTTTTTTAGATCAGACTCAGTTCAAAGCCTTTAAGAGGAACTATGTATTAAGCTCAGTGTGCGCGTAATGTATACCGTAAGATGTGACAAGTTTCCTAGTGGAAGTCATGACTGGTGCTGGTAAGAGATGGCAACTTGCAGCGCAGTTTCTCTTGCATGAAGGCAAGCTTTTGTTCTCCATTTATAAAGCTCCCTTTCTGCCTTTTCCCAATGGCAAACCAGATTTTATAAAAGAGTCTCTCAGAATTCACAATCCTGGCTGTTTCCATTTCATCTCTTCGTGTTTCCACTATTTTGATGCTTGCAAAATATAATTTCTGGTGTAGGTCAATATTATGGATTTCTTTATATATTGAGATCAAGCTTCATTTTTAGGGTGGGTGGAGCTGGATAGAAGGCTGAAAGAATCCGGTGTACTGTGATGTATTGCATTTAATTATTTACAAAGAAAATGAAAAGCTGGAAGATAAGGATAGTGAAGCTCCAGAATAAAAACAAAAGTGGATTCATGTTGTGAATTCATACATGGTTTGTTTAAAAAGGGTATACACTAGGGATGTGAAATCCATAAAAATGGTTCAAAAGTAATTACAAAACTGGAGAGTGATGCTGTTTCATTTTTGAAGTGTTTCTAAAGTATAGTTAGTGAAAAAAAATCATTACCATAACAAGAATAACGAAATTTCATTACTATTTCGTTATAGTAATTGTGCATATTACTATAATTGGATAAACTTGAGGGGCACCTTTCTCCCTCATTTTTACAGCTATTGGGGTGAAATTTGCTACAGTTTTTGGGAGCCTTCCGAGATTTACAAAACTAAAATGAAAAAGTATGAAGTTTCATATTTCATAAGTTTCAATTTCTTAATTTTTGGTGTGGACCATTCGTATGCATCGGATATTGCGTCGTAAGTACTGATCTGACTTATGACGCTTTCTGGTTTTTTTGCACATGCCTAGTAAACACTGTTAAAAAGACTCAATTTTAAATTTCTATTTTGTTTTCACACAACCAACCCACAAAAAACACTGATTTTTGAATAAACATTTATTAAAACTATAATATTCTCAAGAAATTGGTATTTATTTTGCTATAGGTTCTTGTGGGTTTTTTTTAAAAAAAAACTTCATTTATGCAGTTACATTTATATATTTGCCTTAGGGTTACTATATGTTGAACATGACTTAAAGCATGCAACAACATGAGCCTAAAGGGCTACAATGTTCACTAATAATAGTGATTCAATTAAATAGCTTTTTGGAGATACTGGAATAACTTTGTTGGGACTAGGAGTAACAAAAATCTGGGAAATGTTGCTCATGTTCAAGGTAATACAGTGCAAATGCAAATATGTTAACAAAATGAAGGCTGAAATTTTTTGTGTTAAAGTGGTTTGCTCTTCACTTTATCATTCTTTTTATCATTCATATTATCAACAAATAGATAAGCCACTCTGCTCCAGAGTGAAGTCAGTGAAGTGTAGAACTGCATGGCCCTGTCAAATTGATAGAGTGAAGATGTTGAATGAAATAATGGAAACGTTCTATTCAATAAGAACTGGAATACAAACATAATATTTTAACCATTTATCAGCATTGATTGCCTTGATGCTTGAGGCTTAGATCAGAATTTATGCTGAACGAAGGAGGTCAAATAATAAATGTTATCACTTAGTGCCAAAGTATTCTCTAAAATATTCACTGAAGTTCTTTTATGTTGTAGTATAGTAGAAATAATTGTCTTGGAAGCTGAATGGATGGGAGAAGGGGGGAGCACATTTGGCACCTCTGTCGGAGGAGGCAGAGGAGAAGGCAACACCAGCATAACCAGCAGCAGCAGCATTAGCCACTTGGGCAGTGCCGAACCCAAACCCAAGGCTTTGCCATCTCCTACTCCTCCTCCTTGTTGTCTTCGGCTCTCCATAGTGCCCCCGATGGCAACAGCCCAAACAGCAACCACAGCCACAGCTGGGGGAAGAAAAGGAGGAGCAGGACAGCTAGGATGAGTCAAGAAAGATCCCCAGAGGGCATTTATTTAGTTCACTCCCTTCAGCCAGATAGGAATGCACAAACTCTTGGTTGGCCATCCAGATTCCACTTAAAAACCTCCAGAGAGATTTAATCACTACAGAAGTGGACTGCTAGTGCTATTCAAATGTAGGTACTATTATAACTTTTATAATTTGCACAATTTGTTGATTGAGTTTCAGTAATTATGACTACAATGGTTTCAAATTTAGAAAAAAATGTGTTGACAATGCTGTTTGTGAACATTGCCGAAATGGACCACATGGCTGCCAATAACGGCTGCTTTTGGTTGCTTTCGGCTGCACCGTGGCAGCTGTCACACATGTGTGGAGGTTTTCTCCCTTAGCCTTGCATGAGCCAGTCTGAACAAGAAAGCAGATCACGTGTCTTTTTGTCAAGCTAATCTATATACCAGGACAAGCACCTCCATTTTCCTGTGGTGTCCTGGCTTCTCAGAGAGAGAGATCATGTTCTAGCTAGCTCTGTGTTCTATCTCAGTGCTGTCGCTGCTTAAGACCACTTGCTTTTGGACTGAATTTCAATATTTTTCTTTGGTAATTTAATTAAATTTTCTCAAAAGGAGATTTTCAAAAGAAGGTTTTATTTCTAGAAACTTTAAAAAAATCAGTTGATTATCCAATTTTTTTCAAAGCTTAGTGGGCTTCCCACTGTTGATTTACCATTTAGGAAATTGTTCTGTTGACCTGAGCTCTAATAAATGGATTTAGTCCAAAAATGCTTTGTGAAATAGAGGAAAAATGCCTCATCTTAGGAGTTTTTTCTTTTTCTTTTTGTGATCACTACTAATTACATTATACAAGCATGTGTTACATCTCTTCTACAAGAACAGTGATACACTATGAAGTAACCAGTGGGCTTGTGCATATTGTTCAAAGTAATATTAACTTTGAATACAAGTTAAAGCAAGAGGAAGTTCCAGCATCAAATTGCTGCTGGTTGTGAGACCTTCCTGAGTCCCCTTCGGGATGAGAAATGTGGGGTACAAGTATGAGAAATAATGTTTTAAAAATGATGACTTTGAAGAAAAAGCTTCTCTGAAGTTTGTGTTTCCTTGCTTTGTAGGCATGGGGTATATAGCTTCAGCCACCATTTTGATTTAAACAATATTCTTTCGTTGGGCAATTATGATACAAATGGTCCTACCATCAATTATACCATCAAGTGCAAAATGTAAATCCAGCATCTCTTTCATATGATGATAACAATATTACAGTATTGTGATGGTGAGAATGATAACACTAACACCATATTTCTATTATCTCAATATATTTGGTATACAAATAATGGATAATTGTACTCAATTTTTAACATGTACTTAGTCTATCATAGTAGACACTTATTGGAATGGAGCCTTCTGTTTCTGTCATTATCTATGTAGATCTAAAAAAGATTTGGACATGGAGAAATTTAGACTGTTCATGTGATTGGGCAGAATGGTCCAATGTACAATGTTTAGAGAAGTTACTGCTACTTTTCCTTCCCCTTCACAAGCACATTAATGAGAAAAGTAGAGTGAAGCTATCAATCAAAGCACAAATTCTCTGTTAACTGCACCTAAACTATTGGATCATTTATTTATTTATTTATTTATTTACAGTATTTATATACCACTTTTCTCATCCCTAGGGGGCCTCATAATGATATTGAAAATATTTTATTGAAAATGAATTCAGTAGAGTGTAGGTTTTAGGTTCACAAGATCCATATTGCTTTTTTTGATAACACAAGAGAGAGAGAGCATTGTGTAGCAGTTTCGATACTGTGGATAACAACTCTGGCAACCAGAGTTTGAATCCTCACTCAACTATGAAAACATACCTTGGACAAGTTACCGTCTCAGAGGAAGGAATGCTCAAATCTTCTTTAACAAATAAGAGTCCATGATAACTTTACTTTTGGGTTGCCATAAGCCACACCAGCACTCCTGAATTTGGGCTTCTCTGATATCACACTCTGGACTTTGACTGAGTCTCCTGTTTTTTGTTGAGACCTGAGTGCACTTACATTATTGAGCTGCTTTACTATTTTCACTACTAATGTATATTTTCCTACTTGTACCTTATTGCTTACATTACTAAGTATTAATCTATACTACTTCTCTTACCTTCACTACATATGAAAACCAATAAGATAACCACACAAGAACAGGAAGACATGATCTACCAATTAGTTGAGATTAAACAGTGACTTGGAAGCCAGACGTGTAGCATAGAATTGAGAAGAAAAGTGCCTCTGAACAGTTGCTCAGTCCTCTGATGAATGCAAGCAGCAACAGAACTCAATGGAATACAAGCAACTAAAGTGTAGCATAGAATCTGCCATTTTGCCACAAATTTATGGTCATCAAATATGCAACAGTATAGTATTGCATAATACTGTGGTTAGAATTGCAGGCATGTGTGTGTACAAAAAGAAACAGATAGACATGAACCTATTCCAGAAAATGATAGCAACAGACCATACTGGAAATAAAAATATAGGAAAAGTCATATTGGAGCATTCTTTTCATGTGCCTTTGGAAAATCCACCAGCAGAGCATGTGTGTAACTTCAGTCTCTCATTCTATAGCAAGTGATATGCAGAGGCATTCAGGCTTTTATACTGGAGGTGATACATAGACATCCTGACTTGTATCTAGGTCCATGGATGTATCTAATATCATTTTAAAGCTCTCCAAGTTGGCAGCCATCACTGTGCTTTGTAGCATTGAACTCCACAGTTCAGTTATGCACTGTGTGAAGAAGTACTTCCTTTTATCTGTCTTGATTCTCCCACCATTCAGTTTCAGTGGAAGACCCCAGGTTCCCATATTATAATAGAGGTGGAAAAGGTTGTCTCCACTTCTGTTGTGCATAGTTTTTCAGGCAGTATAATATCTCAACTTATTCGTCACATTATCCTAAACTAGGTTCCTGTACTATGATACATAGAACTACAGATTACACAAGCGCCCCCAAAAAACCCTTTAACAGCTAATACTAGCCAAGGTGATTCGATATACATTTATACTGAAAATAGATTATATAATAATGATGTAATCAGAGCTACAAATTCCATATTAAATTAAATTTTATGCAAGATGTTCAGATATCTCTGACAGATATTTCCAAGGTTACTTTAAAATATTTGTATCTATAAACATTTCTAATAGAAAAAATAACCCCAACTGTTAATTTTAAGATTCAGTCTTATATATGTTCTGAGTACTCTTAATTACAGAATATATACTTCTAAAATCTATATCCAGTGCTCTTTTAGGATTATTTCTGAAGCCTATACCTGCTTTATTAAAGTAAAAGAAACTATAATTCAGTGACTTGTTAAGCACTTTTTAGTCTGATTAGTTTAGATCACAAAACTGAGCTTCAGTGCACTTGTTCTATTTTGATATTTTAGTAGTCCATATTAGTTAATTTGGAGGTTCTGTGTGACATATGTGACTGCCATGGTCTTTACATAAAAATACAAACTTTCCTGACTGTAACTTTTCACATCCTGTATGAAATTGCAGCCAAGAAAGAAAGAGGATAGACATCATGGTCTGCAGTTTCCAGCAGTTTTCCTACACTTGCTCAGTCACTGCTGAAAGCGAGCCTTCAGCAGAAGCAAACACTTCCTAGCAGTTTTAGCCAGCTAATGAAGGGTTAACAATACCTCCTCCTCTGGAACAGGGAAGGTGCCACAAGTCTCAGAGATTAGTTGTGAAAAGATGATGAAACAACCACCAACTGAGACCTTAAGATAAAAAATACCTCTATGTAGTAGGTCTGGGTGGCAGACAGTGTTGTATTCTTGCTCCAGAACCTGGCTCTTCTATTTTCAAAAACTCCTTGTATTTAACTACTGTATTCTGACAAATGTATTTCTAATTTCTGGACTTCAACCTTGGCTTTGTTGTTATCCTTGTCTTGAAACCTGACTGTTGCTCTTTTGATTACTGGCATGTCTGACTCTGGATTGAGACTTTGGCTGTCCTAGTGATTCTTGTCTTGAAACCTGACACTTTTTGGGTATATTTCTGATCCTTGTCTTTCATTATTCCTGACTTGACTCTGTTGCTTCACTGGCCTGACTTTGACCACATGAACTTGATATTGGCTCACACTATCTGCTTGTGGTTTGTACTTCTGTTGTTTCAGCTTGACTTCCAAGCACTTCTGAATTTGGGCTTCTCTGATATTGGACTCTTGACTTTGATGGATTCTTCTGTTGTTTGTTGAAATCTAAACTCCTGATCATGTGGCCGAGTACACAACAGTACATCATAAAGCAGCAACACATGACTTGAGGGAAAATTGAATGATTAGAAAAAATGGTTGATAGCCTCCAGTGCCATGTGTGTGCACAAGATAACTAAAATAAAATAAAATATTTAGGCATTACTATTACAAAAGAAATAACAAAATTAAAAGTGGCCAAGTATGGGGCAATATGGAAAAAAAGTTCAGGAAAAAATAAAAGCCTGGAGGGATAAGCACTTAAGTATCCCATGGAAAATACAAGCACTGGAAATGTGCATAATTCCCAAACTACTTTATTTTTTCCAAACTTTATCAATTAAAAATAGAATATAAACAATTAAAAGAATGGGATAACATTTTGAGAGAATGGATATATGGGAAAAAGAGAAACAGAATAATGAAAAATATTCAATACACCCCAAGGAGAACTCCCGGATGGGGGTTTCCAAATCTACAATATTATTATGAGGCTTTCCAATTAAGAGCACTACTGGAAATAAGTTTAAAGGGAGAAGATAAATGGATAAAAGTAGAGAATGAAATAAATGTAGGATAGGAAAAATACGGGTTATACACCAGAGATATTAACAAAATAAAGGAAAATCTAACAGGACCAAGAAAGGTAGCATATGACTGTTGGCACAATAGCAAAAACTATGGGCATATAAAATATCAGGAAAGACTCCAATTAAGAGCATGGGACTCTCCGAAAGGTTAGCAAATAGAAGAAAAGGGATTAAGGAGGATAAAAGATATGTGGAAACAAGATGGAGAGATAATTAATTGGCCAGAGTTTTTGGAAAAGGGGGAAAGAGAAAATTGGTTAAAATTTAGAGGGATTTGGGAAAAAGTAAAAAAAGAGGGTGCACAGCCCACTGAAGAAGTAAAGGTAGATAAATTGCTAAATGCAAGAGAGAGAAAAACAAGTAAAGGAACAGTGGCAAAATATATAATTTAATGGTTGAAGATAAAGAGTTTATGATTAGAGCAATAAGTAACAAATGGAATGGAGTTAAATCATTACAGACAAAAGAAATAGAGGAAATAATGAGGAACATGAATAAAATAAAAACAGAAAAATATAATGAATTAGAAAAAAAAAGATGATATTAAGATGGTATAGAACTCCTGAACTATTGGCTTATATGTTAAAAAGAAAGAATTCAAAGTGTTGGCATTGTAATAAAGAAAAAGGTACTTATTCACACATGTGGTGGGAGTGTTCCGAAATAAAAAAAAACATTCTGGCAAATGATACAAGGAAAAATTCAGGAGATATTCCAGATAAAAATTCAAATGATTTGCTACTATGGGGAGTGTTGGATCATCCGAGTATAAAAACTAATTGCCAGGAGTTATTTAAGGTAACAATAAGAGCAGCTCATGCGGTGATTGCTAGAGGATGGAAAGACAAATTGAAATGGACGTTAAGTCATTGGAATGTATGACCAAGTGCTGTTAGATATTATGGGAATTATGACTAAGCAAGCACCAAGAATGGACAAAGAAAAGATCATTACAAATAGATGGAAGGTCTACTTCAACTGGGTGAAAAATGGAGGAGCCAATGATCACATCAAAGAAAAAATACAAAGACTCTACCAGTATCTGGATCTGCAAGATTAGGAGAAATATACTGTGGTTGAGGAGAGAGAGGGAGGGAGGGAGAGGGAGGAAGGGTGGGGATAATGTAATCTACACCAGCGTAGCATAATGTCTTTAATATTTGTTGAATTACTCAGGATTTATATGTGTGACACTTGGAATTTGGCTTATTGATTTTTGTTTATAACATAATAAAATACGTTAATAAAAAATGAAAAAAAATAACTTGACCCAATTCATTTTGATTATCTTATTGGTCTTCATGAATGTAGTGAAGGTAATGAGCAGTAATATAGAATGCTTAATTAAAAAGTTAAAGCCAGATAGAAGGACTATGTATGCATTCCTGCATGTAATTACTTCAGAATGAATTCCATTCAGCCCAGTGGAATAAAATGTGGGGTTTTTTTTGTTTTTTTGTTTTTTGTAAATGTTGCCTGACAGGGACACTGTGATTTTTTTAAATATAAGAAAACTGCATAATGCCATTTTAACAAATTGTGTTGTACACATCATTATAAAGTTTAGACTGATTTTACAGGGATATAGACAATTTTATTTTTAATAAATCATTTTTCTTGAAGGAATTAATCTTCTTGCCCTTATGTTTCTGCATTTCTTCATAATCCCCCATCTCCTTTTTAAAAAAAAAACTGCTCCACTTTTGGTGTCTGACACCTTTTAGTGCATCTACTTCTTTCTCTGCCACAATTACCCTTGTTATTGTTTCCTTCTCCCATGTCTCTTGGCCTGAAACCTACATACCTGAGTCCTCCTTTCATAGTTGTCTCAAGACATTTTGAAACTTGAAGGGGAACAGCAAATGGTGACTCCCTCCCCATTTACGTTCAAGTGCATAATGAATTATTTTGGTGCACAAGGAAAAACTATCACCGAATATCACAGTTATCTTTCTCCATTTCTAGAGGTACCAAAACAATGAAAAATAAACCATTAACACTGTGGGAATTGGGTTTTTCTAAACTTGTAATTGGAGACATTTTATATGTAATCAGGGACACAGAAATCTTGGAAATATTTTGTGTACATTTATGATATGGGGCAGAGTGCTTGCCAGCAACAAAGAAACATGAACAAGCCCTTAACACAATGAAAATAAAAATGCTGAGATGGACACTTGGCTTGACATTTCTTGACCATATGCCAAATGATTACATCTGTCAGGAATAAAAACTATCAGCAAGAAAATGCAGGAAACAGGACTACGGTGGTATGGCCATGTCATGAAAAGAGAACCAACATCAGAAGTACAAAGAGCACTGCATTTGGAGATTGTAGGACGATGACCTGAGGATGCCCAAAACAAAGCCCTGTGGAAACAACAGCAATAATGCTAACCCCTTTATTGGGAAAAGAAGATTTATGATTTGAGCAGTTGGTAAGAAACTGTGAATGGCTTCACAGAATAGTGATCTACTTAGGTCAGTATTGCATATGCTAGCAGACTGCAGTTATCCTGAGACATCAGACATTTACATTTGGAAATGGTGGGGGCTTCTGGTGAAGTGTGAATTTTAACCAGCAGTTATAATTATAGATAGGCATTTGAAAGGGTAAGTATTTAAAGTTGCATAACTGAGGGGGGATGGTAGCCAGCTCAGCTCACTTTGATCTGGGTTGCTATGGAAATAGGAGTGGAGCCAACTGCCACTTGGCTGGGCAGCCATTTTAAAACGGCCAGTCTGTATTTATTTATTATTTATTTATTACTTGCACTTATTAACCGCCACTCTCAGCCCTAGGGCGACTCGTGGCGGTGTACAACAACATAGAAAAGACAGTTTACAATAAATCAAGACAGTAAACAACATTCTACTACTACATAACATCTACTTATACTAAAAATCCGCTTCGTCATATCATGGGGTCATAATCAGTCTCATAGTCGTAGTCCATTCCGGTCGTCATTTCCAATGGTATAGCACTCAGTTGAAGGCCAGCTCGAAAAGCCATGTTTTCAGGCTCTTACGAAAGGCCATAAGGGAGGGCGCCTGTCTAACTTCAGCAGGGAGGGCGTTCCACAGCCGGGGGGCCACCACCGAGAAGGCCCGCTCTCTCGTCCCCGCCAGGCGTGCCTATGAGGCAGGCGGGACCGAGAGAAGGGCCTCCCCAGATGATCTCAAGGTCCTCGTGGGCTCGTAGGCCGAGATGCGGTCTGCAAGGTATTTTGGGCCGGAACCGTTTAGGGCTTTGTAGGATAACACCAGCACCTTAAATTGGGCCCGGTAGCAAATCGGCAGCCAGTGGAGCTGGGACAGCAGGGGCGTTGTATGCTCCCTGCGCCCTGCTCCTGTTAGCAACATGGCTGCCGCGCGCTGGACTAGCTGAAGCTTCCGGGCCGTCTTCAAGGGCAGCCCCACGTAGAGAGCGTTGCAGTAGTCGAGGCGGGATGTGACCAAAGCGTGTACCACCGTGGCCAAGTCAGACTTATTTATTTATTTATTTATTTATTTATTTCTGCTACTTATACCCCGCCCTTCTCACCCCCGAGGGGGGACTCAGGGCGGCTTACAAAGAAGGCACAATTCGATGCCCTTATACAAATACATACAGATATAAAAACAGTAATTAAATAATTAACAGATTAAAAACATCAATATATAGCACCATAGCACAACAGTAAGCAATCTCATGGTCAGTGTTTCGCGTTCCGTAGGTCCAATAGGTTGAAATAGGTTCCTACAATATTTGCCCTTCATTATGGTCCTTCTTTTTAGCTGCCGGAGTTTCCGAAAGCCTGGTCCCACATCCAAGTTTTCAGCTGTTTCCTGAATGAGAGAAGGGAGGGGGCTGTTCTAATCTCCCCGGGGAGTGAGTTCCACAGGCGGGGGGCCACCACTGAGAAAGCCCTGCCCCTCGTCCCCACCAGTCTCACTTGTGATAAAGGCGGGGTCGAGAGCAGGGCCTCCCCAGAGGATCTTAAACTCCGAGGTGGTGTGTAGAGGGAGATCCCAAGATACGGGCGCAGCTGGCGCACAAGCCTAAGCTGTGCAAATGCTCCCCTGGTCACCGCTGAAACCTGGGGATCCAGGCTCAGCGACGAGTCCAGGGTCACACCCAAGCTGCGAACCTGCGCCTTCAAGGGGAGTGCGACCCCGTCCAGCACAGGCTGTAACCCTATACCCTGCTCGGCCTTGCGACTGACCAGGAGTACCTCTGTCTTGTCTGGATTAAATTTCAGTTTGTTCGCCCTCATCCAGACCATTACAGCGGCCAGGCACCGGTTCAGGACTTCGACAGCCTCCTTAGTAGCAGGTGGAAAGGAGTGACAGAGTTGGACGTCATCTGCGTACAGGTGACACCGCACCCCGAAACTCCGGATGATCTCACCCAGCGGCTTCATGTAGATGTTAAACAGCATGGGGGACAGGATGGAGCCCTGAGGAACCCCACAGGTCAAAGGCTGTGGTGTTGAACAGGAGTCCCCCAATAACACCTTCTGGGTACGACCCTCCAGAAATGACCGGAGCCACTGCAAAGCAGTACCCCCAAGACCCATCTCTGCAAGGCGCCCCAGAAGAATACCGTGGTCGACGGTATCGAAGGCCGCTGAGAGGTCCAGGAGCACCAACAGGGACACACTCCCCCTGTCTAGCTCCCGGCGCAGATCATCCACTAAGGCGACCAAGACCGTCTCGGTACCATGTCCCGGTCTGAAACCAGACTGTGCCGAATCCAGATAATCCGTGTCTCTCAAGAATACCTGGAGTTGTGAGGCCACCACGCTTTCCATGACTTTGCCCAAGAAGGGAAGATTGGAAACAGGCCGGAAGTTGTCGAATTTGGTGGGGTCCAATGATGGTTTCTTCAACAGCGGCTTTATAATAGCCTGTTTTAGGCTCGCTGGAATCTTGCCTTCCCGAAGGGAGGCATTAACCACCACCGTTACCCACTCGGCCAATCCCCCTCTGGCCTCCTTCAGAAGCCAGGATGGGCAGGGGTCTAGGATGGACGTGGTGGGCCTCATTCCTCCAAGTATCTTGTCCACATCCTCGGGCTTCACAAACTGAAAAGAATCCAACAAAATAGGACAAGCAGGTGCTTGTGTCACATCCACGGAGACTGCATTTAATGTGGTGTCCAGCCCAGAGCAGATCAAAGCGACTTTGTCTGCAAAGAACCGAGCAAATGCTTCACAGCGCGTGGCCGAATTGTCAGGGCTCCCACCTGAGGTAGGGGGAGTTAAAAGACCTCTGACAATCCGAAACAACTCCGCCGGACGGTTTTTTGCAGACGCAATAGTAGCCGCAAAGAAAGTTTTCTTTGCGGCTTTTATTGCCGCGGCATATGCCCTTAGAAAGGACACAAACCGTGTTCGATTTGGCTCGCTTGGGTCCGAGCGCCACACGCTCTCTAGTACCCTCTTCCTTCGCTTCATCGCTGCCAGCTCCTCAGTAAACCAAGGAGCTGGTTTAGCTCGGTTACTTGAGAGGGGACGTTCCGGAGCGATCCTGTCAATTGCCCTGGTCATCTCCCCATTCCAGAGAGCGACCAAGGCCTCGACATGGTCACCTACCGAGGTGGCGGGAAAATCCCCAAGAGCCGTCAGGAATCCATTCGGATCCATAAGCCTCCTGGGGCGGACCATCTTAATGGGTCCTCCACCCTTGCGGAGGTTAGGGGGCGCAGTGAGCCTAAATCTGATCAGGAAGTGGTCGGTCCATGGCAACGGAGAGATAGACAACTCCTCCACACCGCCGCCCTGCTCCCATCCCTGGCAGAAGACCAAGTCCAATGTGTGTCCAGCGCAGTGGGTGGGGCCAGTTATTCGTTGGGACAGCCCCATGGTTGCCATGGCGGACATGAAGTCCTGAGCCGCTCCTGTGAGGGTAGCCTCGGCATGGAGGCTACCCTCACAGGAGGGTAGTCTGTGAACTGCAGGAGTGGCTGGTTCTGTAGTGGTGAGAACTAGGAAGGTAGACTGTAGTTAAACTACAGGGAAGGGCTGATTCTACTGTAGTGAGAATCAGAAAGGTTTTGGCTTTTAGCCTAGGTAGTTTAGATAAGTCAAGTTGACTTATTTATATTAGTAGTCAGTGTATGAGTAGAAGGGGTGAGAGAAAGCCAGTGAGAATCTTTATTGCAACAGAAATATCACAAAGAAGGAATAAGCTTGTATCTGAAGTAATCTACTAAGAAAAGAAACATAGTTTGAAGAAAATTAAGTTTGAAACCTGTTTAGTGGAAGGAAGAGTCCTTTCAAGAGTTGTTTTAAAGAATGTTATAAATGTAACCTCTGAAGATATGTGCCTCTAAGACTTAAGAAACATTGAAACCATCAAGCTTCTGCTACATTTCAATAAACTTGTTACAAGTTCTTCTAAAGCCTGGTCTCTGTTACAAATCTTTTCCAAGTTAAGTCACGCTACACCTTGAAGAAAGACCACGCTATTACGTTAATAAGCCCTTACAAAGTGGTGGCTCCTTTACAAAACCGTTACAAACAGGTGGTGGCCTTGTTACAAATTGGTAGCATCTTTACAAATTGGTGGCCTCTTTACAGGTCTGAATCATTTAAATTTGCTGAATTAGTACACCCTACACTTCCAGTCAATAGGTTTCTCAGGAGGAAGCCTTCATGTTACCCAGTGATATCAATCTTGATAGCAAAGATAACTAAACAGATACTATACTATTTTGTCTTCTCCTGAGCTAGAGACACACTTAATTATTTTGTTAGCAAATAAAACTTAATCAAAAAGGCAGTCTGTCCTGTAGCTGATTAGCCAACTTTTTTTTATCAAGACAGCCCAGACCCATTAAGGGGCCATTCAAAAAAGTTTTCAAATGCCGCACATGACACTGAACATCCAACAGGAAGAGTCCAGTCCATGTAGAAAACTCCATCAAAAGAAAAGCCTAGCAACTCAAAGTCTGTTGGATGTACTGCCAGCAAGAAAAGTGCAGGTTCTGCGAGTTCTGCTGCAGTTCATTTCCTGTGTATCTCACAAACCACCATGTTTGAAGGCATATACATTCCACAGCACTAGTGTCATTAAAACACACACCCATCCTTCGTTCCATTTTGGGAAAATAAGGTGGTGAATAAGTTTATATTTACCAAATTCCTTCTAAGGAACAACTCCTAGTAGGGAAAACCTCAAATTAGGAACTGGGGGAGATATTTTGAACTACCCTACATTCACATTCTGCCCTGCAGATATTCTCCCCAACACTTTCTGTACCAACTATTGGAACAATGGTTTTTGTAATAAAATGGGGCTCAGCATCCTTGAAATGGATTCCAAAAGCCAACCATGAACTCTTCCCTGCAATAATGTACAGCATCCTGACCAGAGTTATATTGCAAAAGATTCTTCAGCCTGTCAGATTTAATTGGGCTAGAATCCTTTTTCAAGTGGAGGGTCACTCCAAGATCGCCACTTACTTGGTTGTTTATCATTAGATCCTCCAGCACTTTTACCGTTTGGGCAATTCTGAAAATGTTAGCTTCTCAAAATGGAAATATACAAGGTCAATATGTGCATGCACACCTATACACTAGGGCTGGGCGGTTTCGTTTCGTTAATTCGTAATTCGTTAATAATTCGTTAATTTTTTCAATTACAAAACAATAACGAACCATTCTGGAGCAATTATTAAAAAAAACGAATTTTCAAAAACGTTTTGTAAATGCTTCGTATTTCGATATTGTATTCGTTTCGTTATTGTTTTGAGGTCGTTTCGTTATTATTTCCGCATGTCTGGGCCAGTTTTATGGTTTAATTAGTGAAAAAAAAATTATAATATCACACCAACAGTCAACAACAGAGGGAGAGGGAAGCTTCAGAAGGTTTTGGAGGTTTTTTAGCGTATTTCGCGGTCGCGTCCGCCATTAACGAATCAATTCATTATTGTTTCGGAATCGATTCGTTAATTTTTTACCATTTACGAAATTTCGTAAATATCGAACTTTTTAAAAGGAAAATTTTGTAATTATTTTAAATATCGAAACAAAAAAACCCCCCAAATACAAATCGATTTTAGAAACAAATTTTTCCGTTGTTACCCAGGCCTACTATACACATGTATGCTGAGGGCTCATTGCCATCTGCATCTTGGCACTTGTCCCAGCTTGAGTTTTCTGGGCCATATGGGCATTGTGTAACCCGGAGTTGGTTGTGTAAGTGCCATAATCCACATCCATAATAGTAATTGCATCTCATCCCACGTGAGACCAGGATTGATTGTCACTCTCATGTGAATGGCCTCATCATAAAGCAACCAGGTCAACCCTGTAATGTACAGGGTGAGGCAGCATAACTTCCTTTTTTTAAAAAAATGTGCGCCATTCAGTCGGTTGAAGATGTAGTGGAGCGTTAATGGTCTCGTTTGAGAGGTGGGAGTATAAAGTTTTGTCCTGACACAGTTCAGTCACCATCATACGTTGGAACAGTGAGGAGCGTGCTTCTGCCGTTGAGGCCTACTTTTCAATTGGATTTGGAGTGGCCGGTCCACTCTCCAGATCTGGCCCCTTGTGATTTTTTTCTATGGGGTTTTTTGAAATCCCATGTCTAAGGACCCTACAAGATTTGAAGACCAACATCCAGGAAGAAATTGCCAACATAACACGTGCTATGGTGGCAAGAGTCATGACAAATGCCAGAAATCGGTTTCATCAGTGAATGGAGAATGGGGAATGTCACCTACCTAATTTGATCTTCAAAACTACGTAAAACAAAACTTTAGGTATGCGCCTACATTATAAAATAAAAATAAAAATTTCTGATTCATACAATGGGTTTTATTAAGTTTTGAAAAAAGGAAGTTATGCTGCCTCACCCTGTATATGTGTGTATATACAGGAGAATCAAAAGGCCCACCAGGACTGTATTTTACCATCAACAACATAAATGAGAAACCATGGCAACTAGTTTTTCCAGGCCCCATCAAACATCATGCCTTCAGAAAATCTGCCAAAATAGAAAAGGAATGACATTATGGAAATATAAGATTCCCTCTCACCAAAGGGGAGTATACTGGGGATAATATCCTCTCTCCCCAAGGGGAAGTTCAATGGTGACAGAGTAGATTGCAGTGCCTTCTGCTTTGTCTGATTAGACCAAACCAAACCTCTTCATCTTGGAAAGAAGTGACAAGTGGAGTGCCGCAGGGTTCCGTCCTGGGCCCGGTCCTGTTCAACATCTTTATTAATGACTTAGATGAAGGGCTAGAAGGCATGATCATCAAGTTTGCAGACGACACCAAATTGGGAGGGATAGCCAATAGTCCAGAGGACAGGAGCAGAATTCAAAACGATCTTGACAGATTAGAGAGATGGGCCAAAACTAACAAAATGAAGTTCAACAGCGACAAATGCAAGATACTCCACTTTGGCAGAAAAAACGAAATGCAAAGATACAGAATGGGTGACGCCTGGCTCGAGAGCAGTACGTGTGAAAAAGATCTTGGAGTCCTCGTGGACAACAAGTTAAACATGAGCCAACAATGTGACGTGGCGGCAAAAAAAGCCAATGGGATTTTGGCCTGCATCAATAGGAGCATAGTGTCTAGATCTAAGGAAGTAATGCTACCCCTCTATTCTGCTTTGGTTAGACCACACCTGGAATATTGTGTCCAATTCTGGGCGCCACAATTCAAGAGAGATATTGACAAGCTGGAATGTGTCCAGAGGAGGGCGACTAAAATGATCAAGGGTCTGGAGAACAAGCCCTATGAGGAGCGGCTTAGGGAACTGGGCATGTTTAGCCTGAAGAAGAGAAGGCTGAGAGGAGATATGATAGCCATGTATAAATATGTGAGAGGAAGCCACAGGGAGGAGGGAGCAAGCTTGTTTTCTGCTTCCTTGGAGACTAGGACGCGGAACAATGGCTTCAAACTACAAGAGAGGAGATTCCATCTGAACATTAGGAAGAACTTCCTGACTGTGAGAGCCGTTCAGCAGTGGAACTCTCTGCCCCGGAGTGTGGTGGAGGCTCCTTCTTTGGAAGCTTTTAAACAGAGGCTGGATGGCCATTTGTCAGGGGTGATTTGAATGCAATATTCCTGCTTCTTGGCAGGGGGTTGGACTGGATGGCCCATGAGGTCTCTTCCAACTCTTTGATTCTATGATTCTATGAAAGAGAGCAAAACCAAATGCTCTGCAAAGCAATCTACCATCCAGGCATCATCTAACATGCTGAACTCTTTTCTATTTGTTTTGTGTGTGTGTGTGTGTGTGTGTGTGTGTGTGTGTGTGTGTCCCCGTTGGCCTCTGCAGATTTAGAGATGTGTATTGGGGAGTGTGCAGTCAGGACTTATATTATTCTTCCCCGTGTATAGTGCCATGATACCTGGTGCCTGACACAATCATCTTTCTACCATGGAACCACTGAATACTGCCTTCCCACACATAGGTCTAGGGGAGCAAAATATCTATTGTACTGTATATAAATATCTCCCAAAGAGTAAAACATAACTTTTTTTCACAAATTAAGTGAAATGCTTTGGATATATTAAGCATTTAACATAGAGTTTCTGCTCCTTTCCTAGTCATAAAAAATTAACTCAAATTTTCTTGGATAGGAACATTGTTACATGGATTAAAATCTGGCTAAAGGAGCATAAACAGAGGGTGTCTGGAGAAAAAGCAGATATTGCTGTTACAGTCACTTTTACTTAACGTCATTATTAATGATTTGGAAAGGGAAATAAACAGCATGTTAATAAAAATCGCATATGATTATAAAATATGTGATGATGTGTATTCCAACAATTACATGAAGGAAGTTAGTGGTGGACTGAATGCTAAGATATAAAATTTTATATGTTTTAGACAAAGTGTATGAGGTTGTACTTAATAATCTACATTATAGAATACAAACATCTAAATACGTTTAAATCATGGTACAACTGTAATAGATGTAGGAAAAAATTGCAGTATTATCACAAGTATTTTCCCTTTTCCTTGTATGCCTCATTCTGTCTGCTATTCACTGACATCGTGGAGTTTTTAATACACTGCAAAAGTGTATTACTTCAGCTGCAAAAAATTTTTTCCACCTTTCTCAGCTTTCTTGTGCTAAAACTTGCATATCTAGTTTATAATGCTGAACAGTTCAGAGACAGCACCACATGTAATCCAATCCCTGTGTAAAGGTCAGCAGTAACATCATGACACTTATAAGAATTCTCCCCATCTCTGAAGTCATCCAACTCCTTCCCGATAGAGGTAAAGGGATTTAGATTGCGATTCCTGGCCAAATTCACAATCTTAGTGAAATTCTCTGGTGTGGATAAAAAGAAAGTGCTGCACTAAATTAAAATCAGTCTGCTTGTTCCTATTCTTCAGTATTTTAATATCTACATGGAAGATTTTTTTTTACCTCAGTGTGTTTCCATCCCAATAGTTTCTGGATACCTCTAGTTAGAAGTGAATATTTCCTTTCTGTATCCTGTCCAGATATTTTGAATGCATTGACCTTAAGTTATCTTATATTTCTTGTTTTGTTATTTCTGAACAATATATTACAATTTGCTTTTGTTTATATTTACTGATGGTATTAGTCATATTTTATTAACTCCACTGTATGTTTAATACATTTTCTCATTATTATTTGCATTCCTTGTAAGTTTTACAGACTAAATGGCTGTACAGATTATGAAAACAACACGACCTCATTCATTTTGTATGAGATAGGTTGCATATTCTCTTAACTGTAAGAAATCCACCCAAAATCAGTTTTTAATATAATTTGTGCTAAATATAAGCCTTTGATCAGGCAGTACATATGAATAAGGAATGATTTCTCTTTCAGGAATAAGGGGATATTAAGCCTAGGGCAGAGGACTATTACGATAAAAAGTACTAAATAAAACATAAAGCAGATCAACTTATTGATTCCAATGACAGAAATATATAAAAAAGTTGGGGTGTTATGTAAACTACATAGAGAATAAACACAACTATGTGAGCTTAGTTGTACAATATTGGTGGTGCAAGACTACAACATTTGTCCTACTATAAAGAATCACTATCTGCAGAAAAATTACATTGCTCTGATAAAAAGCTATGATCTATTTTGCCATGCATGCTGTGTTTGATGCAATTTCGGTAGATAAAACTTTGTACTATACTTCTCTAGATACCTTTGAAATGGATCTAGGTAATGCATCTCTTTGAGGAAATTCTATAGCTGAAAGGACCTAACTGAAAAAATGGAATACTGGAGATAGGTTTGTCTTTGTCTTGTATAGTATTGTCCAACTGAGTGTATTTTTTTGCAGTAGTCTTACACTTTTCTCTTTTAAGCACAATAGAAATTTAATTTGTTGCAGAAGGACACGTACCCTTTAGCCAATGAGTTAGTCCCCTTCTGGACACTTCTAAAAGCCTTCAGTCATGGACATAGCAAACATCTGGGTTTTTTTTGCCTTTAATCTTGGACTGTACCAAAACATATCAGGACAAGGCCAGCTCTTTGATAGTGCTTCCTTGAATACATGAGTTATCTCGATTAATTTCATTCTTTTTTGAGGCATGGCTATAGGATGATGACAACTTTGGCTAATTTGGGTGCAACCTATGCCTAGATAGGTGGAATTGGAAGTATATGTCCCTGTTGGTTCTATTAGCTCACCCATACCATCAAACATGGCATTCTTTAGGGCTACTATTTGGAGACCTTCTTTTGAACTGTCTTTAGATTTTCCCAGGGGACAGTGTTGATTATTCTTGTTTGATATCCCATCTGTTGGCCTGTTAGGTTTCTTCATGGCTCTGTCTTGTGCTCTAATCTATTTAGTATCTACATGAAATCACTGGGAGAGCTATTCAGCAGATTTGATGTTCACTACCAGTGATATTTTTCCTTTCCATCTAAATCAAGAGAAGCTGTTGTGGTTCTAAACAGGTTTCTGGTATCAGAAATTGATTGGATGAAGACTAACAAATTAATTTAAATGTAAACAGGGCAGAGATGTTTCTGGTACGTTAAAAGGCAAATTAGGGAATATAAATTAAACCTATGTAAATCTTCAGAAAAGGCTTTTCAAGATGCCAGAAATAAGATAGGAATAATCTGCCTTTACCTCTTATTTGTGTTTGTCTGTCCTTGTTAATTGTATAATTGGCATTGAATGTTTGCCATATGTGTGTTCTGTATGCCACTCTGAGTCCCATTTGGGGTGAGAAGAGCAGGATACAAATACTGTAAATAAATAAATATAAATTTGGATGCACTCCTTGATTCATTCCAAGATTTGATGAAGGCTGAATATGTCTGGTTTGACCATGATAACATGAGACTTAATTGCATGTATCTAAATGACTTTACATGTACTTTACATGGGCCTGGCTTTGAAGTGTTTTATGAAACTCCTCTTGGTACAAAGAAGTACTGACAGATTTTTAGCTCTGGTTCATTACACTTACTATTTCATTCCATTTGCTATACCATTTCCACTGCTAACTAGCAGGTCAATTTCAGGAACAATTAAAAGTTTTCATTATGACTAATAAACCTCTATATGACTTAAATCAAGGCTATCTGAATGATACCATTATATTAGTTCTACTTCATTCAGAGGGACATTTTCATATGAACTAATTGTCTCGGTTTGCTGTTTTGAGACAGTTCAAAACATCCTGTCATTATACTTCTTCAACTGCTTTTGAAATGTCATAATTTCTCTCTGCATCTTTAACTCTCTCCCCTTCGTCTTTATCTTATGTCAGTTGTGGCAAACTGAGTTCAAAGTGTAAAAGTAATTTGTACTCAACTAACTGTGGAGAAAGAAAACAGGAGGGGTGGGAGGTCTTCCCTTCATGCTCAGGCAAAAGCAAACTGTTGTAGCATCAAATAATAATAATAATAATAATAATAATAATACTTTATTTATACCCCGCCACCATCTCCCCAAGGGACTCAGAGCGGCTTACATGAGGCCAAGCCCAACAACACATCAAAAACAACAAGCAGTAATAAAATAACATGCAATAAACAAAATAAACAATACAATTAATATAACTCACAAGTAGACAATAAACACAAGAATTTAAAAACCTATGGCTGGGCCAAATGTAATAGTTAAAACTTTAAAAATAAATGCTGGACATGAACAGAGGATGCCTCTATTTGGAGGGTTTTAAATCAAAAGTAAAGAGCAACCCAACAGGTAATTAAAGTGCTTCTTAGAGTATTTGCAGGGGATTGTTTCCTTTATTCAGGGAAGGCACACTGGAACAGCCAAGTTTTCAGGGTCCTCCTAAGGACTGCCAATGTTGGGGCTTGTCTGATATCCTTGGGGAGTGAGTTCCAGAGTCGAGGGGCAACCATGGAGAAGGCCCTCTTCCTCGTCCCCACCAATCGCACCTGCGAGGGAGATGGGAGCGAGAGCAGGGCCTCCCCAGATGAACGGAGATATCGTGTGGGTTCGTACACAGAAATGCTGTCACGCAGGTAGGCAGGTCCCAAACCATTCAGGGTTTTACAGCTTTTATGTTATCTCTTAATAAGTTTTGCCATCTTGATCATACTCTGATGTAGCTAGTCTGATGTGCCATGATTTCCGTCTTGTAAAATGTTGGAGTATATGCATTTTGAAGAGGAGATGGCAGCTGTGGCTTCTCTTGTCAGCTCATTACATTGAGAGGGTAAAGCATGTGTGACCATCCCTTGAAGAATAGAGAATTGCCCCTCTTATATTGTCAGCAGTCCTGTTTTGAGTTCTGCCTACCCATTACACTCGCATGTGGAAACTTAAGAGCTGGCAATACATTCATCTTTTACATTCATCACAGTCAGTATTACTTTTTAATGAAATCAGGCCAAACAACAATATCCGAAAACAGACAGATCCCTTGCCCTGCCCAAAGCCCCTTACGTTAAAAGAGACTGAGACCAGTTTAAAACCACTTCTTTCCATGGGATCCTATTGTTTGCAGCAAACCCCATAGGATATAAAAGACAATGTTAAAACCATTGCTTTCCATGGTATCTTCTTGTTCTGCACCAAACCCCATAGGATTCAAGAGATAGTGCTCCAGGTTAAAAGCACTGCTTTCCATGAAATCCTATTGTTCTGCATCAAACCCCACAGGAAACAAGAGACTGTGGATGGTTGGCCAATGAAACAGGACAAGAAACTTTTGATGTTTCCCATCCTACCTGTATTTCAGTTGTAAACATAGGAGTAATGTGTAATATGAGGTAGAAGCTCTGGGCACGATTGCTCAGTTTCCTCCTTTCAGGACATTTCTGACTCCTTTCAACCCTAAAACAGGTGATGAGCTCCATGTCTCTCCATTCTTGAAAAAAAATGCTGAAGTGTCCTATGTGGGAGGAATTTCTCAATGTAATGAGGTCAGACTGCTGGAGTTCCCTCATTTCAGGACGCTTCCTCATCTTTTCAGCCACTGAGGGCTATGCATGACAGCCAGAAGTAGTTTAACTCATGTGATAAGCTCAGTGCGTCTCCATTCTTGAAAAGAGACTGAAGTGTCCTATGTGGGAGGAATTTCTCAATGTGATAAGGTGGTTAGGTTATGGACTCCCTTCCATGTGCTGCAAATATCTTTCTGTTAAAGTAGACCTTGGGCAAATCACTACTGATTAAAGTATGGGATTTTAAAATTAATGTGATGGATTCTTTACTCTTCTAATTCCTATTTATTATTAGTGTGGAGTCTTAAACTGTTTTAATTTAATTTGTGTTTTCATATGAATAATTTATTGTGTTTTTTTTACTAGTTTTTAAATTATGTTGGAAGCTGCCTTTCATCTGAGCCCCAGGGGAAAGGTGGAAATATAGCAAATAAATAAATCATATATGTGTGTGTTTAAATAAATATGCTGAAAAATGGGCTGTTAGGACGTTATATCCTAAAATGAATTTTATAAGTTTTTTTGGGGGAACCCATGCTAGCTCTTAGCAATCATAGGATTACTTTCTAAGAGTGCCCAGACTGACCATTTTAATTCTATAAACTTTCCTGATACCGACATTCAGCCAGCTGGTCACTAGTTTCAAAGATCCTAATTTTTGGACCCTGTCTTCCCCTAAGGCAACCTGATTGCACTTGCTGCAGGTATAGCCTTTTTCATCATCTGGCAAGAAAACAAACCTGATATAGCTGTTGCAGGTCACTGTAAAAACTCTACCGCTACCCATGATCTCTATTTTATAGGGTCAGTAGCACAGATTTCCCAGCATCCCCCTCAAAGTCCCATAAATGCTTGTTTTCCTCTTTCTGTTTACTGAGCTCTAGATATTGAGGCAGAGGCAATTAGAGTTAGTGGGTGCATGTAATTGACTCAAAGAGAAGCCCTGGCCCCATTAAATCATGTGCCCAGGATTTACATAGTCAAAAAACATAAAACAAACCCAAATAAGCTTGTACACAAACTAATCAACATTGACTTCGTCTCCAGGACAGGCATACCTTCTTTTGTCTCCACAGGTCAGAGGTGCCTTTATGCCAATTATATGACAACAAAGTGCTATTCATTTCCCCTAATAGTCTGAGCTCGTTTATAAGATATTAAAACTAATATATTATCCCTTTATATTTAAAAGAATAACAAACCAGAAATGTTGACATCTAAATGTGCTTTGCCCAGAGCTGGCTGTATAGCACACTTAGTGAGTTTGAAGCATTTTAACCCATTCTTCAGCTACAAAGAATCTTAGAGCAGTTTCAGTTCAATGGAGTGGGAGGGGGGCAGTTGTCTGCTATCAATATTTTTTATGCTTGACCCACTTGGAAGTTTTCATCCTTTTTCCTTTACAGATTATGTTGTTTGACTTTCTATATTTTGTATAATTGGAAAGTGATGGGATGAAGCAAGATGGTGTTAGAACATGGGAAGGAATCCCACTGGAGCATTGCAGCACTGGGAGTCTGGGCCGTGCTCTTACCTACAAGAAGCATTGCCTGAACATCAAGCAAAAAGTGGGTGCTAGAAACAATATCATACAAAAGCTGACTGGCACAACCTGGCGTTCACAACCAGACACAGTGAAGACATCTACCCTTGCGCTGTGCTACTCTGCTGCTGAGTATGCATGCCCAGTGTGGAACACATCTCACCACACTAAAACAGTGGATGTGGCTCTGAATGAGACCAGCCGCATTATCACGGGGTGTCTGCGCCCTACACCTCTGGAGAAATTACACTGTCTAGCCAGTATCGCACCACCTGACATCCACCGGGAAGTGGCAGCCAATAGTGAAAGGACCAAGGCAGAGGCATCTCCAGCTCATCCCCTGTTTGGGTATCAGCCAGCACGTCAACGACTTAAATCCAGACATAGTTTTCTAATATCTACAGAGACACTATCTGGAACACCTCAGCAAGCGAGAGTCCAAAAGTGGCAGGCTCAAACCCAGAACCTCAACCAATGGCTGATACCAAATGAGAGACTACCCCCTGGGCACACAGAGGACTGGGCGACTTGGAAGGCCCTGAACAGACTGTGCTCTGGCACCACGAGATGCAGAGCCAACCTTCAGAAATGGGGCTACAAAGTGGAATCCTCGACATGCGAGTGCGGAGAGGAGCAAACCACAGACCACCTGCTGCAAGGCAACCTGAGCCCAGCCACATGCACAATGGAGGACCTTCTTGCAGCAACACCAGAAGCACTCCAAGTGGCCAGATACTGGTCAAAGGACCAGTATTTAATCAACTATCAAACTCACACATTTTGTATTTTCTCTGTTTGTTTGCTTTGTTCTGTTAGAAATGTAATATAACTGACTAGCTGCTCTGACACGAGAAATAAATAAACCTTACTCGCAGTGGGCAGGTGAAGCTTAAGATGTCGTTGGACTCTTGAAAGCCCCTGTGAAGGAGTCCAGATTTTGTTGGGGCTTGTTATCTTCACCAATGACAAGGGCAGATGGGCAAGCTATTTTAAGCCGAGCCTCACCATGGCACCCCCCTTTAGGGTTTAAGGTCTTACTCCCATAACTGTTCCTATAAGTTTTGGGGGATGCGGGCCTGCACCATAGTTAGAGGCTATCCTTATAGCTGGATAGAGAGTTATCACTCTTGAAAAACTATGAGGTTTGGGAGGGAGCATCCTCAGGAAGGCCTTCCAGTGATGGTTGCAAAGAGATGCAGCCAAACACATTTGGTTGGGTTTTGGCATTTATGGTGCTCATTTTGGGGGGGGGGGGGGGTCAGAGGCACACACAATAATAATAATAATAATAATAATAATAATAATAATCTTTATTTATACCCCATCACCATCTCCCCAAAGGGGGCTTGGAGCGGCTTTCATGAGGCCAAGCCCGGTAATACATAGGAAAGGTATTATTATTACACCCCTCACACTGCATTACAGAAGCGACCAGTATGCAATGTGAGGGGTGGAATAATAATACCTTTAAATTTTTGTAGTGCTATTATCCCTTTTTATAAAATGGTTACAAAAACATCAGTAAGCTGAATCAAGGAATGATTATCTAGAGGGCCTTTTTAGCCAGTTTATTTTTGTTTGCTTATTTTTAAGAATGACTCTTGTTATTTATGTATTTATTATTTATTTCGTATACTTCTACCCCGACCTTCTCAATCCCCGAGGGGGGACTCAGGGCGGCTTACAAAATGGCACAATTTGATGCCTACACAATAATACAATAAACGTATAAAAACAACAGTTAAACAGTTATAACAATTAAAACAACAATATATATCACAGTCAATAAGCCAGTCTCACGCACAGCGTTTGCCAACTTGTCTATTCCTATCCGTCGTCATAGTCCTTTATTTATCTGCCAGATTGCCCAAACGCCTGGTCCCACATCCATGTTTTTAATTTCCTTCTAAAGGAAAGGAGGGATGTCGTTGATCTAATTTTCCCGGGGAGTGAATTCCATAGGTGAAGGGCCACCACTGAGAAGGCCTTGCTCCTCGTCCCCAACAATCTCACTTTTGAGAGAGGTGGGGCTGAGAGCAGGGTTTCCCCAGAGGATCTTAAACTCCGAGGTGGGACGTAGAGGGAGATCCGTTAGGACAGATACGCTGGGCCGGAACCGTATAGGGTTTTGTAGGTCAAAACCAGCACTTTGAATTGTGCACGGAATTGGATTGGCAGCCAGTGGAGCTGACATAGCAGAGGGGTGGTATGTTCCCTGTATGATGCTCCGGTGAGTAGTCTGGCTGCCTCCCGCTGGACTAGTTGAAGTTTCCGAATAGTCTTCAAAGGCAACCCCATGTAGAGTGCATTGCAGTAATCTAATCGGGATGTAACAAGAGCGTGGACCACTGTGGCCAGATCCGACTTCCCAAGGTATGGGCGCAGCTGGCGCACAAGATTTAATTGTGCAAAAGCTCTCCCAGCCACCGCCGAGACTTGGGGTTCCAGGCTTAGCGATGAGTCCAGGATCACTCCCAAGCTGCGAACCTGCGTCTTCAGGGGGAGTGTAACCCCGTCTAACACAGGCTGTAACCCTATGCCCTGTTCGGCCTTACGACTGACCAGTAGGACCTCTGTCTTGTCTGGATTCAATTTCAATTTGTTAGCTCTCATCCAGTCCGACACAGCAGCCAAGCACCGGTTCAAGGTCTGGACAGCCTCCTTGGTGACAGGTGAGAAGGAGTGACAGATTTGGACGTCATCTGCATAGAGATAACATCTCATTCCGAAACTCTGAATGATCTCCCCCAGTGGCTTCATGTAGATGTTAAATAACATCGGGGACAAGATTGAACCCTGTGAGACTCCACACAACAACGGTTGTGGGGCCGAACAGGTGTCACCCAGTAACAACTTCTGGGACTGTCCCTCAAGGAAGGATCGGAGCCATTGCAAGGCAGTGCCCCCGAGCCCCATATCTATGAGGCGCCCCAGAAGGATACCGTGATCGATGGTATCGAAGGCCGCTGAGAGGTCCAGCTGAACTAACAGGGACACACTCCCCCTGTCCAGTTCCCGGCGAAGATCATCCACCAAGGCTGTCTCAGTTCCATGTCCCGGCCTAAAGCTAGACTGTGCCGGATCTAGATAATCAGTGTCTACCAGAAATCCCTGGAGTTGTGTTGCCACCACACGTTCCATGACTTTGCCCAAATAGGGGAGATGGGAAACTGGCCGATAGTTGTCTAATTGAGTGGGATCCAGTGATGGTTTCTTCAACAGTGGTTTTATGATACCTTGTTTTAAGCTCGCTGGAAACTTTCCCTCCTGTAAGGAGGCATTAACCACCACCTTCACACACTCTGCCAAACCCCCTCTGGCTTCTTTTATCAGCCAGGATGGACAGGGGTCTAGGATGCATGTGATAGGTTGCACCTCTCCAAGGATTCTGCCCACATCCTCAAGCTGAACCAATTGAAATGAATCCAACAAAACAAGCAGATGCTCTCGTTACATCCCCAGAGACCACTGTTAATATGGTGCCAAAACTCGACCGAATCCGCGCAATTTTATCCGCGAAGAATCGAGCAAATGCTTCACAGCGAGCCACCGTGTTATCAGGGGCCTTGCTTTTCGGCGGATTTAACAGACCCCTGACAACTCAGAAAAGCTCAGCTGGACGATTCTTCGCAGATGCAATATTGGCGGCAAGAAATGTTTTCTGTGCCGCTGCTACTGCCACATCATAGGACCTTAGGAAGGCATTCAGATGTGTTTGGGCTGAATCGGTGGGGCTCTGGCACCACATGCACTCTAGCCTCCCCCTCTTTCACTTCATCACTGCCAGCTCCTCAGTGAACCAGGGGTTACTCGAGAGGGGGCGTTCCAGAGCAATTGTGTCGATTGACCTGGTCATCTCCCTGTCCCAGCGAGAGACCAAAACATCAACAGAGTCGCTAGCCAAGAAGGTGGAAAGTTCCCCAAGAGCCGCCAGGAAGCCTTTTGGCTCCACAAGCCTCCTGGGGCGGACCATTCTAATGGGTCCACCACCCCTGCGGAAGTTAGGAGGTGCGGTAAGTCTAAACCTGATCAGGTGGTGATCGGTCCATGGCAATGGAGCAATGGTCAACTCCTCCACCCCGTCACCTTCACTCTATCCCTGAGAAAAAACCAAATCCAATGTGTGCCCGGCACCATGGGTGGGACCAGATACTAATTGGGATAGGCCCATGGTTGCCATGGCAGCCATGAAGTCCTGAGCTGCACCTGTAAGAGAAGTCTCGGCATGGACATTGAAATCCCCCAAGACTATAAGCCATTGGAAGCTCAATGCCAAGTCCAAGACCACTCCTGCTAGCTCAGGTAAGGAGACTGTTGTGCAGCGGGGTGGTCGGTACACCAACAGAATCCCTATCCTGTCCCGGTCACCTATTACTCTTCTCCTACAGACCTAGTGGAAAATAAACTCTAGTTTTCCATGTATAGTTTAAAAGAGCAATGACAGAATAGAGGTGAACAACTACATAACCCGGTAAACAGTGGTAAAATTGTTATCTGCAGTGAAAAGCATCTGAACTCACTTTCCACTCTGTCACAAAGTATGTAGAAAGAACCACTTAGTAGCAAACTGAGCAGTAACCACTTTGAATGAATTCAGGATTCAACCATTCAAAGTTATTTGATGAAGAATACCAAAAAAGACTGATAGGAATGAATGCTAAGCTATGTACACTGAACTAAACATCCTAACTTATAGAAACGTCGTAATATAAAGGATTGCAAAATTCAGTGATTTATTCTTCATAGGTCAGTCTCACAAGAAAATGACAACAAAGATTGAAATAATATTACAACCAAACTAGATTTTTCAAACAACTGAGCTCAAATTAACATTCCTTGAAAAGTAACTAATTAAAAACACACTGGAATTATATTTTGAACTTTTTTCCCTGCACATTAAAGATTATTTTGTTATTGTGATTTCTAGTCATGGCTTAAGATGAACCTATCATGGGGTTTCTGAGACTATGGATCACTTCACATGGTCCAAAATTCAGCAGCAGCTATGTTTGTTTTGTTGTTTTTGTTGTTATTGTTTTGGCTTCAGCCACAGAACCTGATAGCTCCCATCACACCCTGGAAAAGTAATTCTGGGGTGGCTCCATGGCTGAATTGCTGCAAACATGTTGCCACTGATACCAAATTGCTATTGGCAGATGGGTGGCTCCCTGTCTTTCCATTATGAAAGATGGGTTGAGCCAGCTCAAGAAGGTTTGAGCTGGCTCAAGTTCAAGCCTTCTTGAACTTGTGTAATGAGGCAGGGGGGAAGCCATGATGGTGCACGGCGTGGGGTGACAACCCCACATGGGTGCTGCCAGGATCCATGGCGATTCATGTGTCTCACCAAGCTCATTCAGTGGACTTCCATGGTAAGCAGGGAATCAAATTGTGGTGTCTAAAGTCAATATTTAAACCACTACAGCCCACTGGCTTAAAGAAATGTGTATAGCAAGAATCAACAAGTAAGACGTTTAAGAACTAAGGAGGACAGAAGCCATATTGATGGTATAAGGAATGCAAATAGCAGGTTTGTAAATAGAAGTAGCTCATGTATTTGGCCTCGTTATTTCAGGGTTGGTCATCTATGACTCTCAATAGAAAAGTAGGTATCTTTTTAGTAGTACTCTTGTGTTTTTACTTATTGGATTTTTTCTTCATTTTGGTAGAATTAAGAAAAGAAATTTGGGCATTAGACTGCTGTACAATCCTAACTTGAAAAATAACTGTTTAAAATAGATATAGTATATGACTTGAACATGTAATACATATAATTGATAAAAATATTCATAATATTAGCAGAAAGTATAAATACATATGCTAATATTAACCACCAGGGTACATAATGTCCACAAGGATAGCATTATAAGCAAGGAAGGAATAGGAAATTATATAATAATAATAATAATAATAATAATAATAATAATAATCACCACCACCACCACCACCATCATCATCATCATCACCACCACCACCACCATCACCACCACCACCACCACCATCACCACCACATCTTGGTTCCTCTAATGGCAAGACTTGGGCAGAAGAGGAGATAGATCTTTGGATTGATTTCTGAGATCAATCAAAAGGAAATTCTGCTGACAGAAGGACATTTCTGCCCAGAAGTAAGATTTGTATCTAATTGGAACTTGAAACAGATGGTGCAACTTTGGTTTAGGATTGCATTGTTAAGGAGATAACAAGTAATCATGAGTCACTAGGACGATATTGTGGCTGAAAACTGTAAGGAACAGACTTCATCATACGAAGTACTCTTACTCATTAAAAGATTTCAAGATGATACTGAATAATGCTATTACAATGAATTTACTAATGCTGATGAAGTGGGGGGGGGGGGGGAGATGAAAAAGCAGGCAGAGACATCTTGCGTTCCCATTATTTTTGGTACACAAGCTGCCAGTGCCTGGTTATTCATGATAAATTTTGCATCCCACTTGTTCAATGCTATTAATAAGCCTAAACATCTGCTAAGTTGTATGTAAAACTATAAAAATGCAGCCCAAGTGAAAACAGAAAGAATGAAAAGTACAAGATTTGTGTTAGGAAGGAAGACTAGAGCAATTCTATTTATATAGATTGACAGAAGATCATATTCAGGAATAAAATCATGATTTTTGGTGGCCTTCATGGCTAAGGATTGTTAGGAACAAAGGAAAGAAAACAAAGGATGAAGTCATGGTTTCTTTAAAACCATAAAAAGGGGGAAAACATGAAGAATTTAATGAGCAAAGAAACAAAGTACAATGGGCCCATGATCTCTACTGAGTTTTTATTCTAGGATACCCCCTCCTTCCTAGGATACCAAAATGTACATATGCTCAACTCACATTGTATACAATGGCATAATGATATTGTATCTCTAATCTAAAATGGCAAAATAACTTTTTCTTTTCTTTTGAGGCGCAGGATTTTTTAAAATGATGGATGGTGGAATCAATTTTTACACAGACATAAGTTGCCTCAATTATATGTGGCAGACCTTACTTACTTACTCACTTAGGTGATCCCACATAGCTTAAGGATGATGGTCCTCCAGAAGTGGTGCCTTGGTGGTGGGTCCGTAGGTGGCTGTGGAGCCCTATTCTTGATCCACATGTTCTCCCACAGTGAGGACATCGGTTTCCAGATAGAAGGCGGTCCGGTCAGTGTTGACTTTATGTGCCTGCCTCTTGGCACGATTCTCCCTTTTGTCCTCCACTGGTGTCTTTTCAAATTCTGCAGCACTGCTGATCACAGCTGACCTCCAGTTAGAGCGCATAAGGGCCTCCCAGTTCTCAGTGTCTATGCCACAATTTTTAAGGTTGGCTTTAAGCCCATCTTTAAATCTCTTTTCCTGTCCACCAACATTATGTTTCCTGTTCTTGAGTTGGGAGTATAGTAACTGCTTTGGGAGACGATGATTGGGCATTCAAACAATCTGGCCAGTCCAATGGAGTTGATGGCGGAGGAGCATTGCTTCGATGCTGGTGGTCTTGGCTTCTCCCAGCACACTGACATTTGTCCGCCTCTCTTCCCAAGAGATTTGCAGGATTTTTCAGTGGCAACACTGATGGAATCTTTCCAGGAGTTGCGTGTGATGTCTGTAGACAGTCCACGTTTTGCAGGCATATAGCAGATTTGGGAGGACAATAGCTTTATAAACAAGCACCTTGGACTCCCTTATGAATGTCCCAGTCCTCAAATACTCTCTGCTTCATTCAGAAAAATGCTGCACAGGCAGATTTCAGGCAGTGTTGTACTTCAGTGTCAATGTTGACTTTTTTGGAGAGGTGGCTACCAAGGTAGCGGAAATAACAACAACAACAACAACAACAACAACAACAACAACACTTTATTTATATTCCACCCTTCTCACCCCAAAGGGGACTCAAGGCAGATCACAAGTACACATACACGGCAAACATTCAATGCCGTTTGTATAGACAGTACACAGTACACAGACAGAACAGGAGGTTTTTGTGTCGTGCCACAGAGGGTGCTATCACTTCATCCTCTATGACGAAGAGCCGTCAGCACTTCCTCATTCCAGCATTTTCTGATCTTCTTTTTCTTTATGACATTGTAAAACACCCCCCCCCCGCCCGTTGTTTTCAGCTGTACCTATTTTTTCTAAATTCCAGCTAAAGTTGTTTTCGAACTGCTTAGGTAAACAGTGGGCAGGGCTGATGGTTGGCTGCCCACACCAACCCGGGGTTTGAACTTTCAACCTTTTGATTGATAGATCTTATAGTTGCTGATGATTTACCAGCTGTGCTAAACCTCCGGCCCTTTTCTAATGTTACACCATTAAGCTATATTTTTTGCATTGCAGACAGATTGGTTGGTGCCTGCTGGAAGAGCACTTTGGTTTTCTCCATGTTCAATGCGAGGCCGGGCTTCTTGTATGCTTCTGAAAAGGTGATAAGAGTGGTTTGTAGGTCTTCTTCTGAATGTGCATAGACAACATTGTTATCAGTGTATTGCAGTTCTATAACAGATGTGGTTGTGACCTTGGTTTTGGCTTTCAGTGTTCTGAGGTTAAATAGCTTGCCATCTGTCCGATAGATGATTTCCACTCCAGTGGGAAGCTTCCCATCAACAAGATGAAGTATCATAGTTATGAAGATGGAAAATAAGGTTTGGGCAATAACACAACCCTGTTTGACACCTGATTCCACCTTAAATGGGTCACTTTGGGAGCATGACATGACATGATGGTAACAGTCTTGGACAGCAATGGCAGCAGACCATGCCATAGGTATCCATGTTATGCAGATAACAAATGATTGATGACTATATGCATAGCATCTCATAGTAACACATTTTAGAAAGTGTACACTTGAGGAACTTTGGAGCTTATTCTGGCAATTTTGCTTTCTACTCTTACCTGTCTCTGCTTTTTGTAACTAACTATGGAGCAAAATCTCCTTTAATATTTAGTGGGTTCTTGGTATTTACTGGGGTTTGGCCGCAGGACTCCACAAGAACCAAAATCTGTGGATGATCAAGTCCCATTCTCTTCAGTGGTGTAGTAAAATGGTGTCCCTATTATAAAATGGCAACCATCAAGATTCGCTTTTATTAGTCTTTTAAAAAAATCTTTACAATTTTTTTCCAAGCTATGTACAGTGGAATCTATAGATATAGAGAACTGACTGTGGTGTAATCAAATAGAAAGAAATAATATAAATGTGACACTACTGAAAATAAGGGGAGTGGCAGGCAGATTTCTACTCTGGAAAGTGGAAGGAACTTACACAAGAAGAAGATGAAATTAAAATGCTTTTCACCAACAGAACAGAAAAATAAAGTTCAGTAGTTTTTTTTTTCACTTGGGATTAGTCTGACATGTTTGGAGATATAATAGTTCAAAGATATTTTAAAATAAAGTTATTTGGAAAGTGGCATTGTGTTGTGGTTGTTTATGTATGTTCATTAGATTTGCATAGATGTCAGCTGTCCTAACTTAGAGTGTATATTCTAATAATATTTCACATATTTCACAAAGGCAGTTATGTTATGCAGATCTTTCAACCAGCAAAGAGATGAAACCTTGCTTACTCAGAGAGATTATGGCACATTATAACTAACTGTCTGTTTCAATGGAACATGAGTAGTTATAATTTATTGCTATTTCTGTCTTCCCATTTGTATGTGTGTTTTTCTTTCTCTTTGCATTTGGAACTGTCACTTTGTGTAATAGCAACATAGAAATAATACCTTTATTCCACTCGCATAGGTAATACTCAGTATTGCTTTTGATTAGCCAAACAAATAACCAATGGCAGTTTGAAGAAACATTTATTTGGTACTGGCCGATCTAAACAGTGGTGTCTGTGCATTTCTTCTATGAAACTCCGCTTCATGTGAATTCTAGGCACAATAGGCTGATATGTAATATGTAAAAACAATTTCCTATAAAGATTATGAATTTGGTAGTTTTCCTAAATAGAACATAATTGAAATCCAAACAAGTTTTATCCTAATTATTCTAAATTCTGTTTCATTCAAAACTAAGCAGTCAGAATATGAGTACTGTGCACTTTGTCTGTCTTTGATCAATAAATAATGGAGATATGAATGTTTATGTCAGAATATTGTTTTAAGGTATTATTATTCTCATGGACCAAATTAAACAATACTCTGGTATAAATATTTCTGACAGGAGGTGGCAATGTTTTGCATTGGGAAAGGGTACATTTTAGTAATATTTAGATTAATAGTATTGAAAATACAATAATGGTCTGTGTTTCTTTGAGGAGGTGATCATGAAAGATACATTTGTGCAAATGGAAGGCAGGATGATATAGTGGACCAGGGCAAATTTACTAAGGAGCATGTCCCACAGTTTTTAGTTATGATTACAACCTTGATGAAATTTAGTATTTACCTTAATCCATCAGAATGCAGTAGCAGGAATGATGAGAGATAGTGTTAGGAGAAGTCAGGGAATAAACTTTGGAGCAGTCCCGCACTCTAGGGCAATGTGGACAGCTAGAGTGACTCTATTTCAAACTGGTCTACTGTTCATATGGCCAGCTATCACCGTTCCCTTTTCTCTGTGATCCATGGTGCAAGCAAAAGTGGACAGATTGGGCTCCACTGCCCTGTCACCATGGCAAGAGCACCAGGCCATTGCTGGGTGCCTTTGCTGACATCAACAAAGGCATCCCTGAGAACAGGGAGAAGGGGCAGCCATCATGCTACTTATTTTGCTGATATAAGCAATGGGGTCTGGCAACTGCTGAGACTTCTCTGGAGCTCTGTGTTGCCTGCATCAGATACAAGAACAGCAATCCAAGCAAAGGGTGACTATCTAGTGCGGCCAAACTGGACTGGACCCATTTTCCATTAGTTTGTACATGAGCTGAGGGTAAGTTAGAGAGAGAGGGAAAGATACTTCCTTCTATGGTAAATCTGACATACAGGGAGAGCCCTTAACTGATCTGTAGTAGAACTGATTTTTGTAAGATGCTCTGGGTGCCTTTTCTTTGTCTCTAATTCAGGGTCAGAAAAATATTTAAGTTAAACAATAGCAAATAATTCAAATCCAATGGCATAGCAAAGATAGAGAGATCCAGTGGGCACAAGGGAATTCTTCATCAATTAGGATTCCACCCCCACCCCCACCCCTAGAGTTAGATGGAGCAGTTATGTATGCTTCAAAATGCAGAACATTTGAGATTAATAAGGAATTCTACATACAGAGATCCACAGAGTGCCCCTCAGAGTTTTGAAAAAAAATGTTTTTGGGTTTTTTCCCCCTTGTTTATATCAGTTTCTTGCACTCTGCCCAGACAACTAAAATTAAGGTCTTTTTTTTTTTTACTAAGAAAGAAGGGATTTCTGACTACAACAAAGTTAAAAAAAATAAGATGGATTTACCCCAGAAATATTAGGAATCAGAGAATTTCTAAGTCCCTTGGCAAGGTTTTATCATTGTATTTTCAACATTTTCATATTTCCATGGTGACAGAAAAAGATTCTTGGTATTCTTGTGTGGAATTATCAGGGTCTAAATATCTTCCTAGATATACTTTTTTGCTCCATGGAAAAAATGCTAGTAAAGGTGTCATGATATTTAGGTATGAGTAAGGCAAGGGTTCACCCATCTTCTAAGCTAAATGTAGGCAACTATGGAATGCTGAGGGGATGCATTACATTCACCAGGAGACCTTAAAGGATCACATTTCTACAAACATAGTCTGCAAAAAACCAAATAATCCCCTGACTGCTCAAGAAGGAGCAATACTTTGATCCTTGGGTTAATTAAAATGGCCCTCTAGAACTCATGTGGCCTATGGGCTGAACTTTGCCCACCTCTTCTCTCAGCTGATGATATGTTCCTGTAACATAAGTTGGGGAAAATACTGTAGTTTCAGTATAATTTCAAAATACTTTAAAAATTATATAGATTCAATATGAAATGGTGTTGTTGTATGTTACTTACATGTCCAGAATTGATTATAACTAGTGTTGTTGTTATATTTATTTGTACCCTGATTTATTCTCTTATAAGGAAGACTCAAAGCAGCTAAAAACAAACTTACAGTATCAAATATTTTCTATACACTTCAGAAAGAGTAAAACCATGTATATGTCATTATACATGAATTGGTCCATATACATCAAAAGTGTTTGCTATTTCTTAAAACTAAAATTCCATCAAGCCTCTGAAATTTATATAGTTATATAAGTATAGTTCATATATTCTTTTCTGTTATCCATAATATATCTATGAAAACAGTCATCTGAAAAAAAAATAGTATGTGAATATATTCGACTTAAAGGTTGTTACCATATATTCCGGTGTATAAGATGACTGGGCAACTTTTCCAGTTAAAATATAGAGTTTGGGATATACTTGCTGTATAAGACTACCCCTCTTCCAACGCACACCAAAATAAAAAAAAATTAAAAATCAGATTTTATTTTAAATCCAAGTTCTATCGTACTTAGAGTGAGCCCAGGGCTGGGTCCAACGTCCTTCCCCCAACAACAACAATAGACCGCCAGAGTTGGGACTCCAATGGTCATCCAGTCTAACTCTAATTCTGCCAAACAGGAACACACATCCAAGCCCTCCCGACAGGTGGCAATCCTGCTCTACTTAATAATAATAATAATAATAATAATAATAATAATAATAGAACTCTAAAGTGGAAAGGGACCCCAATGGCCATCCAATCCAACCCCATTCCTGCCAGGCAGGAATACACAATTCAAGCACTACTGATAGGTGGCCATACAACTCTGCTTAACAACAACAACAGCAGCAGCAGAATCCTAGAGTTGGAAGAGACTTCAATTGCCATCCATTCCAACCCTACTCACTCCAGCCAAGAAGGAAGACACAATGCAAGCCCTCTCAACAGGTGGCCATCAAGCTCTGCTTGATTATGATGATGATGATGGAACCCTTGAGTTGGAAGGAACCCCAATGGCCATCCAGTCCAGCCCCCTCCTGCCAGGCAGGAAGACACAATGCAAGCCCTCCCAACAGGTGGTCATTCAGCTGTGCTTGATAACAATAATAATGATAATAATAATAATGTTAATGATAGAACCCTTTAGTTGGAAGGGACCCCAATGGCCATCTAGTCCAACCCCTCTCCTTTGTTGTTCATTCGTTCAGTCATCTCCGACTCTTCGTGACCTCATGGACCAGCCCATGCCAGAGCTCCCTGTCAGCCGTCACCACCCCCAGCTCCTTCAAGGTCAGTCCAGTCACTTCATCCATCCATCTTGCCCTTGGTTGGCCCCTCTTCCTTTTACCTTCCACTCTCTTGCCAGGCAGGAAAACTCAATCCAAGCCGTCCTAGCAAGTGTCCATCCACCCCAGGCCCTCCAGGTTTTTGCAGCTCCTCAACCCTCCACCTCTCCAGACATGGGAAGGATGCAGGGCTCGGAATGTGTGGATAGGTGGTGGGGGCAGCTGAGGGGCGTGGGGGGGGATGGTTGGGAGCAGAGCGAAGGACGGTGGGGGAGGGGGGCAGCAAGAGAGGTCACCCCGGCTGCTTTCGCCCCGCCCACGTGGATGGCCCCTCCCACCACCGCCGCTCCTCCCTGCTTTGGCTTCAGCTCTGGCTCCCACAGTGGTCGCACCAGGCCTGAGGAGATCGTTGGTGGTGGGGACAGCCCAGTGGGCCACCACCCCCAGCCGGTCTCCCTGGTAACAGGGCCTGCTACTTCTCCTCACCGTCCTCCCCCTCCTCCCTCCCTCTTCCTTCTTCTCCTCAGGCTGCACCGCTTGGGGATGCGGAGGGCAAGGGAGGAGGAAGAAGAGGCTGCTTTGACCAAAGCGGCGGCAGGGAAAGGAGGAGGAGGAAGTGGAAGGAAGGAAGGCAATCAGGCAGGCCGCTCAGCTTTGTTAGCTCCCATGTTAGCTCCCTTCAAAACAACGGCAGACTACCGAGGCACGGAGGGAGCGAGGGAAAGGGAGAGAAAGGGAGGAGAAGGGGCGGCAGTGCTAGATGAGGCAAGGCGGGGAAGGCAGGTGCCGCCTTCTTCTTCTTCTTCTTCTTCTTCTTCTTCCCCTTCTCCTCCTCCTTCCCCCATTACCAGGGAGACCAGCCAGGGATGGTGGCCCACCAAGCTGTCCCAGCCGGCAGCAGCCTGGTTTTGTCTCCGGCATTGCCAGCCTGGTCTCAAGCCCAGAAACCAAATGGACCCCGCTACTGCTGCTGCTGTGATATCATCATCAGCAGCAGGGTCCCTTTGGCCTCTGCAAGCTGCCCGCGTCCCTTGCTCTCAGCATCCCCAAGTGGCACAGTTTATACCCAGCATACAAGACGATCCCCCCTCACTTTTAAGATGATTTTTTAATGGGTTAAAAAGTCATGTTGTACCCCAGAATGTACGGTACGTAAAGTACAAAAATGAAACTAATTGAAAAGAGTTTGTAAACTCAGCTCTAATCAGAGTCTATTTGGTTACATTTTAATGTTATATATTAGTCCCAGGTAATTGTTTGTTTGAGAGCAATTAAAGCCATAACATTATGAACATAATGTGAACTGAAATTAATGGGGAGCTGTTTGAAGATCTATTGCACTTAGCCTATTCTATCATTTTTCTTCTATTGGCCTTAGTAGATGGTGTATTGATTTTTTGTGTTTATCTTGCCAAATAATAACTATTAATTATCATGACCTCTTTTCTTGATGGTGATTTAGATAATGATCAGTGAAGCATGGGGAATATTAGTTCTCTTTTTAGTAGGAGCAAAATTTCCATCACTTTTCTGGTACAATGATGCATTTAAAATATAGTGTAATTAAAATCCAAATATTTGTATGATAAAGTGCAGTCAAGTACTGCAAGCACTTAATAGCCTTCACATAAAACATAACATTGTGTAGAAAAAGTTATATTTACGCATTTACACAAAGAAAAAATATACTGTAAGAGTTAATACGGTAATTCACAATACATAATATTCTGTATCTATTTCAATTCTATTCAGTGTTTTCATTAGAATGGAAATACATGGTCAACCCTCTGCATTTGTGGATTTGACTTTTGCTGTTTTGTGTATTCATAGATTTGATTAAATGTTGTCTCCAGAAGAAATTGCACATTGAGGCATGCAAGAGGAGCTAGAAATTCTAAGGAGGTGTTATCTTAGGTTTTAAAAAAATCAGCATACTTAAATTTGTGGTGAACCAGTTCCAGAGACATCATGTGCCCCAAATCCCAGCAAATGTGGGGGACTCACTATATATTTTTAGCACTGCTGCTGTCATCCTTTTTAAAAAATGGCACAAGAATTTGGACTGTAATATTTTTGTTTGAAGTATGATTTCTGGTTATTCAAGTGATGGTATCTGTGTTACTTACATGACTGAAGTAGTATTGGTATAGACTATTTATTGCTATATTGTATACCCATCCATAGAATCATAGAATCATAGAATCAAAGAGTTGGAAGAGACCTCATGGGCCATCCAGTCCAACCCCCTGCCAAGAAGCAGGAATATTGCACTCAAATCACCCCTGACAAATAGCCATCCAGCCTCTGCTTAAAAACTTCCAAAGAAGGAGCCTCCACCACACTCCGGGGCAGAGAGTTCCACTGCTGAACGGCTCTCACAATCAGGAAGTTCTTCCTAATGTTCAGATGGAATCTCCTCTCTTGTAGTTTGAAGCCATTGTTCCGCGTCCTAGTCTCCAAGGAAGCAGAAAACAATCTTGCTCCCTCCTCCCTGTGGCTTCCTCTCACATATTTATACATGGCTATCATATCTCCTCTCAGCCTTCTCTTCTTCAGGCTAAACATGCCCAGTTCCCTAAGCCGCTCCTCATAGGGCTTGTTCTCCAGACCCTTGATCATTTTAGTCGCCCTCCTCTGGACACATTCCAGCTTGTCAATATCTCTCTTGAATTGTGGTGCCCAGAATTGGACACAATATTCCAGATGTGGTCTAACCAAAGCAGAATAGAGGGGTAGCATTACTTCCTTAGATCTAGACACTATGCTCCTATTGATGCAGGCCAAAATCCCATTGGCTTTTTTTGCCGCCACATCACATTGTTGGCTCATGTTTAACTTGTTGTCCACGAGGACTCCAAGATCTTTTTCACACGTACTGCTCTCGAGCCAGGCGTCCCCCATTCTGTATCTTTGCATTTCATTTTTTCTGCCAAAGTGGAGTATCTTACATTTGTCACTGTTGAACTTCATTTTGTTAGTTTTGGCCCATCTCTCTAATCTGTCAAGATCGTTTTGAATTCTGCTCCTGTCCTCTGGACTATCGGCTATCCCTCCCAATTTGGTGTCGTCTGCAAACTTGATGATCATGCCTTCTAGCCCTTCATCTAAGTCATTAATAAAGATGTTGAACAGGACCGGGCCCAGGACGGAACCCTGCGGCACTCCACTTGTCACTTCTTTCCAAGATGAAGAGGAAGCATTAGTGAGCACTCTCTGTGTTCGTCCACTTAACCAATTACAGATCCACCTCACCGTAGTTTTGCCTAGCCCACATTGGACTAGTTTCCTTGCCAGAAGGTCATGGGGGACCTTGTCGAAGGCCTTACTGAAATCCAGGTACGCTACATCCACGGCATTCCCCGCATCTACCCAGCTTGTAGCTCTATCGAAGAAAGAGATCAGATTAGTCTGGCATGACTTGTTTTTGATAAATCCATGTTGACTATTAGCGATGACTGCATTTGTTTCTAAGTGTTTGCAGACTGCTTCCTTAACAATCTTTTCCAGAATCTTGCCCGGTATCGACGTGAGGCTGACCGGACGGTAGTTGTTTGGGTCATCCTTTTTTCCCTTCTTGAAGATTGGGACCACATTGGCCCTCCTCCAATCTGCTGGAACTTCTCCCGTTCTCCAAGAACTCTCAAAGATGGTTGCCAATGGTTCCGAAATGACTTCCGCTAGTTCCTTCAATACTCTGGGGTGTAGTTGATCTGGCCCTGGGGACTTGAACTCATTAAGAGCGGCCTGGACAACTTCTTTCCCAATTTGGGGTTGGATGTCCTCCAATCCCTCATCCACTCCATCTTGCTGAGGTTGAAGACTCTCTTTTTGTGAGAAGACCGATGCAAAGAAGGCATTAAGTAGTTCTGCCTTTTCCCTATCCCCTGTCAGCATTGCCCCATCTTTTCCTCGAAGAGGTCCTATCGCCTCCTTGTTTTTCCTTTTTCTACTGACATAAGAATAGAAGCCCTTTTTATTGTTTTTAATGTCCCTGGCAAGTCTGAGCTCGTTTTTTGCTTTAGCCTTGCGGACCTTCTCCCTACAGGTGTTGGCTATTTGTTTGAATTCTTCTTTGGTGATTTCTCCCTTTTTCCACTTCTTGTGCATGTCTCTTTTGTGTCTTAGCACAGTTAGAAGTTCTTTGGACATCCATTCTGGCTTCTTTGCACTTGTCCTATTTTTTCTCTTTGTTGGCACGGTTTGCAATTGTGCTTATTACATCTTTTTTTCAGATACAGAAAGAAAACATTTGAAATAAGCTGTACATACAACATAGTAACACCATATTTACTCAAATGTAGAGCATCATCAAATGTAACCCGCACCCCAGTTTTCAAAAACCTAAAATATTAATTTAATATTAACAATCCTGGAGAATGTAATGTACAGCGGCAAAAAGTGCACTCTTCGTAATTTGGCCATAAAAGGTGTGCATTACAGATGGTGCCTGTTTAGATTTCCTTCTTTAGGACACCAAATCTTCCAGACACTGAAAGGAAAACCAGAAAACTATGCCTGATTGCCTTTACAGTTTATTTTGCTTCAGCTTTTTTGGGCAAATCTGTGTTGTAGAATGAATGCAGCTTGAAACCAGTTTAAATCCTCTGGCTCAATGCTATGGAATCCTGGGAGTTGTAGTTCTGCAGGCTCTTTAGCCTTCTCTTCTAAAGAAGGCTGTTGCTTCTCCAAACTAAAAATCCCAGTATTCCATACTCTGAATAATGCTATCCTCAGTATCAGACAGCATATATGCTTACAGTATAGGTGCATCCTGGGTGATTCCCAAGTCTTTGGGTGAATCTACGCTGGAATTAATGCAGTCTGATATGGCTTTCACTGATATGGCTCAATGCTGGGGACAGTGCAAAAGGCTAATACTTCACCAAATGACAACTCCCAGGATTACATAGTGCTGGGCCGTGACAATTAAAAGTGGTGTTAAACTGCATTAATTCTGCAGTATAGATGCATCCTAGAAAGGCTACACTGGGATCCTTGACTTTAGCCTCCAAATCTACCTAAATTGGCCAAAGGGAAGCACAAACAAATCTCTTGAAAAATTGCCCTGACTTATTGGACATAATTATGGGGACTAAGTACTCCAAAGGGACATTGAACAAGTTGGCTAGGGCTTCTGGAAGTTGGAGGCCCAAAGAGCTGGAGGTCTGCAGTTTGAGGATAACTGATTTAGAGTCTGCACCCAGTTCCAATGCTGCAGCTGCCTCCTGCAGAATTCTGGAACTTGCAATTTAGGAAGGGGCTTTTGCCCTTCTCAACTAGAGAAGTCCTGGAGCTCACTCAATTACAAGCCTCATAATTCTGTAACGGTTTTTAAAATGTGTGACAAAGTAAATTCAAAGTAAACTAAGCAGTTTCAGGGCTAGCTAATATTTGAAAGGGAAATCATTTGGTATAGGTTGTATTTCAGGTGAAGGAATTGAAAAAAAAAAAAACTTTGTAAGGCTGAGTTTGGCAACAGCTGCTGCCTCTCCCCCTCTCCTGGGCCAGGCTTCTATCCCACCCCTCAAGTCCTCCCTTTGGTTTTCATAGAAGTCTAACCTTTTGGCACCAAGGCATAAAGCAAGTAGCTTCTTCCTCTGTGTCTTTTCCTTCTCTTTTTCCTATGGCTATTCTGTGTTTGCAAGTCTCATGGTGCTTTTGAAGCAAGTTCTCCTAAACCTTTGACTTGTCACTTAGATTACCATAATACTCAAAAGTAATGTGCACCCTAATTTTAACAATGTGTTTAGCCAAAAAAGATGTGCTTTAGATTTGAGTAAATATGGTAGTTGCTTTTAATAATTCCCATTTGGATAGAACTTCAGACATTTATCCAAATTAATTTGCATTAGAGATAGTAATGGATGTAGCTGTTTGGGCCAATAAGATTTTGACTCAATTAAATTTTCCTCCAGTCTCCAAATTTCTAGCATTGCAAAGGTAAAGTTCCAGGTGAGCATGCAAGAAATGCAGGTTAGCCATCCAGTGAAAAGAGGCAGACAGCATTACTAAGTCACTATCTGCACAGCAAATAAGAGTAAAGGCTTTTAATGTCTCACTGTCTGCAATTCTAGGAATAATAATAATAATAATAATAATAATAATAATAATAATTTTATTTCTTACCCACCTCTCCTTATGACTTAAGGTGGGTTATAGCATAATTAAAAACATCAGCTTTGTAAAAATTCTATAAATATACATATTAAATGTATTTCTATAAAATATACATATTAAAACATATTTCTATAAGGCATGATTAGCCAAACATAACTGAAGCCATTCCATGTTAATTGTGGCCAATTTTAAATAGAGACTGGGCCTTCGTGGTGCTGTTGAACTGCAATATTCTTCACAATTGACCATGCCGGTTAGACATGTGGAGAGTTGCAGTCCAGGAGTAACTGGAGACATACTTCAATTGACTCACCCCAATTTATCTAGTGATTTCTGAAACCTGTTTCTCCAGAGGTCGCAACCAAATGAATTGGGAGCAAAAAGTGCCTTATGCTGATTTGAAGAAAGGCAACATCAAACCATATATTGTGAAGCTGGCTTCTATAAAGAACAATAGGTATTGTTAACAACATGAATGTCCTACTCAATTTAAAGCAAGTGGACAGAAACAATCAGTATACATTATTTGTACTCTGTTCTAATCTCTTTACCTGTGATGCCTGAGCAAACAGAACCATTATTGTGATAAGAGGAAAGGTGTCATTATGTATTTATACCAATTAAAGAGCAGAAACAGAGAGCAGGAATAAATGGGCAATTGCCATAATGGAAGGATAGTACATGGGATCTCTGTTATTTAGATGGGATGAACAATAAAATGGCCATATTTTCAGATTACATCAAATTATTTAGTGTGGTTCAAACAAAAGAAAGGTAGTGGAGAAAATGGTAAATGTAGATTAATGTAGCCTAGTGTAAAATAAAAAAAGATCCTAATTATATGGACACTGGCAGAATACTTTGAAGAAGATGTCAATCAAGAATCTAGTTGTTTTGCTAAAGACCAATTTCATTTTAGACATAATTTAGAAAGCATCTAAAGTAAATGCTGTAATTGCACAATGTCTTTGTATAGTGACTGCACTCAGAATAACGTACTGTTTTGGTCACTCCGTATGAGATGTTTGTAAGCAGAAAGAGATGCAAAAAAGACTAATCCAAACTGAAGGCCCTGAAACATTTATGTAGAAAGATTACAGTAGTTTCGATTCATCATTAGCTTGTGAAAAAAAGGTGAAGAGGACAAGAAGTGACAGATGTATGAAGTTATGTATGATGTAGCCAAAGTGAAAGGAAAGCATTTTTTTCTCTGTATCATAATGAGAGAACTTGTGGTCCTCCAATGAAATGTAGTGGAGGTTTTAGAACAGACAAAAGGGCATATCTCTTTATAGATAAGATAATGTGGGGTTTACTGTTAAAATATGACCACCAAAGGATGCAAAGGAGTTAGACAGATTAATAGGCATTAGACAAATTAACAGAGAAGGCTGTAAATGACTTCTAATCACAATCTCTCTCTCTCTCTCTCTCTCTCTCTCTCTCTCTCTCTCTCTCTTTGTGTGTGTGTGTGTGTGTATAAAGAGAAAGAGATGTAAGGAACTGAAATCTGTTTTGTAGACATGCCTCTGTTCCCCACCAGTGGAAGTAAAACATTGTATGAGAATGTGGGATATCCTTCCTCCTTATGATAACGTAGTTATGGATGCCCTCTGCACAGATTTGGCTTCATTCTGGCACCAACTAAAGCTTTTTCCCAAAACTTTTGGGGACCTAATGATTTCATCCTATTTCAGTAGAGTTATGTTTTCAAACTGTTCTGATGTTTTACATTTTAAAGTTTTAAGTTGTGTAATTGTTTCATGTTTTAAGAATGTTTGTAATGTTTTTACTGAAAGTTGTAGCATTAGCTTAACAACATGTTAGTTGGTCATTCATTGCACTCCTTCCATTTCTAATAATTCTGCTTCATTTCTCTCCTTCATGGTACACCAGTAACGCTGATGATGCAGCCCAAGACAGTCATTTCTATAATAGTTTCAGGCTTGGAATGGCTGATTTGTTCTCATGGTTGTGGATAATTGTTGTGAGCGTCATTCCCCAAGTGGGTGCACCTTAGAGGTTCCTAGAACAAATGTTCTGAAAGTGCCTGCCTCCTTTTACTCAATGCTGGGAGTATTATTCTGTTTGTTTCCTAACATTTACTACATATATATTTTGATTTATGAAGTGACATAGAAAAGATCAGCAATGTGGTAAGAAGAACTTGAATACAGAATCTGCTGGGGATGGGAGAAGAGGTTACAAAGCAACTGCATAAATTGGCAGAGACATAACAATCTATACAAGTCTGCTAGGGATGATATCTTTACAGTGGATCCATTTAAAGTAACAAGAGTTAAATAATGATTTGACTTCAGTTGATGCACCTTCCAGGCATGTAGCCGGGGGGGGGGGGGAGGCTTGAGGGGCTTCAGCCCCCCCCCCAAAAAAAATTCTCATGGTGGTTCGCAAAAAGGCCTTACTGGTGCATTATTTAAACTGTTATGTTTATTCATATCATGATCTGATCACCATACTCAATATATCCCATATGCATGGGGGTATTGGGGTAATGATACAAAAGGTTTGCTAGGCTAGACCCTCTTTCATTCACTCAGCCCCCCCCCCCCCCCGAAACTCAGCCCCCCCAAACCTCCCCCTGAAAATATTTTAGCCCCCCCCCCAAACGAAATCCTGGCTACGGGCCTGGCACCTTCCATATTATTGTCTAGACCCAGACACATGCATAGTTCTTAGGAGATCCATTTAACAAGAGTTAAATTCTGATCATTAGAAAAAGTTCCATATAAAAAAGGATACATTGGTATTTGCGTAGGGCAAACTTTTGCTGGAATTCATGAAATTTTGAAGAAAAGCTAAGTGTTGAACAAGTTCCATTTCAAGCTATTGTTTTCTAAAGTGAAATAAACACATTTGAGGATATTCTAATATGTATCTATAAGCATACAATTCAGTGTTACATTTCCTAATGTGGAAATAGCATGTAATTGTATATTTGAAGATTAGTACCACTCTCATTTGGTGGCACACCTCTGTAGATTTTTTTTTAAAAAATAAACCACAACACAGATTGATGTGCTAATTTAATATTTAAAAAACAAAAAAAAAACACTGTTCCATGCATTCAGTCTTAGAGAATAATTCTTTCCACCAATTTTGTTCTACCGATAACCTTGTAGGTACCAATTATTTTAATCAAAAGCATATGCCTTTTGAAAACTACTTTATCTCTTTTCTTTTTCTTTAGAAGTCAGTCTTACATACTATCACTCAGATGTAACAGCTATTGAAATCACTGAGGGCTCAACAGTTTAAACCATGTGCAGCTTTTGAAACATTAACATTCTTCCTGTTAATTTCAGTTACTATACAACAAAATGATGTGTGTGACGGTTTGCACACACACTTTCTAATTGTCTGTCAGCTCATAGCAACCCATGAGTTTCATAAGCTTTTCTTAGACAAGAAATAGTCAGAAGTGGTTTCTCATTGCCTTCCTCTGAAATATAGTCTATAAGAAGAGTTTATATTCCCTAGAGGTATTCCATCCAAGTATTAATTAGACTTGATTCTGCTTAGCTTCCAAAACAAGATGGGATCTTTTGACTTCAGAGGATTTTAGCTGATAAACCAGTGTTTACTGTTCATCAAAAAGTCAAAAGAATGTATGTCCTTACTTAAGATTTGCTATATACCAATGTCGGCATCAGACATTCTCAGGAGACAAAAAGAGGCCATTTTTAGGCTTTAGAGATGTTCTTCCTTCAAACATTTATTACTTATCTGAAGTAATATTCCTGCTTCCAAATTTTTTATGCTATCATGTCCCAGGATACCTTGAGACTCCTCCTTATTCCTGACTTAACAAAATATACAAAATTATGTTGTGCTACCTAAGATTGTATTTGGGGATTGTTTTACTGTTTTGCTCCCTTGGCATCTCTGGCTTCTGTGCCAGGTCTATGTTAGAACTTCACAGCCATCATGGCATTGTGGGTTTTGTCGTTATTGTATCTCTCTGAGCAATTTCAGGGTCCACATATTTGACTGTGTGATTTATTTATATGTTCTAGCATATGAGTTAGTTGCAATGTTATGGTTGGACCATCCCAGGTGAATAATTTTAAAAGTTACAGCCAAGGCACATTGTCATGATAGATACATTTAAGTATAGCCAACTAGATGGTCTTTGATCTTGTTCCTGGGAAAAAATGTTTACTTGAAAGCCATTCTTCACATTCAAGAGGGGGAGGGGAAAAGACACTGCTTCTTGTCTTTATAATTTCTTTAGAACAAGGGTGATTAAAGTGCAGCTTACAAGCATAATGTGACCCACATAGTAATTGATGTTACTTCCTACAGCTTCACGGAATAGCCTTTAAAAAAATTCAGGAAGTGGATAACTTCTCAATTATTTAAAATACACAAACATGTGATTAAAATGCTTCCATACCTCAAGAGGGTTTCAAGGATACATGGGGACAAACAAAAGTGGATTTTGGGGCTCCTAGATCTCTTGGTGGGTCACTGAAGAGATCCATCTTATACTTTCTCCCTGCAATTTAGACAGAGTCAGGTAAAGAGAGACTGACTGAAGAAGGGAGGATGAGCAGAACCATGAGACTCCAAGGACTGATAGTGACCCATCTGCTCTATAATGTGCAGATGTGTCAGTTCCAATTTCACAAATCACTGAGACCTAGCTTGGGAGGTGGGATCTAAGAACTGGTTTTTTTTTTGTCCCATATATAGAAGTCAAAAATTCTGACAACCATTTTATCAGGAAGAAAAGTTTTAGATGAAGTCATATTATAAAACATTTAGAGTAGTAATGCTGTACTTGTATTCTGAAGTGGTATGCTTGGCAAGGTGAAAAGTAAGACATGAGCAGAGCTCTTGATGATAAGGTGACCTGGAGGTCTCTCAAGCCCCTTCTACACTGCCATATAAAATCCAGATTATTTCCTTGAACTGGATTATATGGCAGTGTAGACTCACATAATCCAGTTCAAAGCAGATAATGTGTATGATCTGTTTTGATAATCTGGATTATATGGCAGTGTAGAAGGGGCATCATTCATAAATTGCGATAAATAAAAGTTAACTTGGTGGTAACTAAAAAGCCATTTTACGTAATTTGGCTGAATGTAATTCACCCTTGATATTCTAACTGATGTACTCTATATTACTTAGGTGATCCCTCATAGTCTGAGGATGATGGTCCTCCAAGGTTGGTGTTCTCGCGGTAGAACCGTAGGTGACTGTGGAGCCCTATTCTTGATCTGCATCTTCTCCCACAGTGAGGGCATTGGTTTCCAGGTGGAAGGCAGTCCCAGTCGGAGTTGGCTTGACACGCCTTCCTCTTGGCACATTTCTCTCTTTCGCCCTCCATTCATGCCTCTTCAAATTCTACAGCACTGCTGGTCCCAATTGACCTACAACTGGAACGCTCAAGGGCCAAGGCTTCACTTTTCTCAGTGTCTATGCCGGAGTTTTTAAGGTTGGCTTTGAGCCCATCTTTAAATCTCTTTTCCTTTCCTCCAACATTCCATTTTCTGTGCTTGAGTTCAGAATAGAGCAACTTCTTTGACAGATGGTGGTCGGGCATCCGGACAACGTGACGCGATGGCAGAGGACAATTGCGTCAATGCTGGTGATCTTTGCTTCTTTCAGCATGCTAACATTTGTCCCCTTGTCTTCCCAAGAAATTTGCAGAATTTTTCGGAGGCAGCGCTAATGGTATCATTCCAGGAGTTGCATGTGATGTCTGTAGACTGTCCACATCTCACAGGCGTATAGCAGGGTTGGGAGGACAATAGCTTTATAAACAAGCACCTTGGTATCCCTACGGATGTCCTGGTCCTCAAACACTCTCTGCTTCATTCAGAAAAAAGCTGCACTCGCAGAGCTCAGGTAGTTTTGTAGTTTGGTGTCAACGTTGACTTTTGTGGAGAGGTGGCTACCAAGGTAGCGGAAATGGTCAACATTTTCAAATGTTACACCATTAAGTTGTATTTCTGGCATTGGAGAGGGATTGGCTGGTGACTGATGGAACAGCACTTTGGTTTTCTCGATGTTTAATGACAGGCCGAGCTTCTCTTAAGCTTCTGCAAAGGTGTTTAGAGTGGCTTGTAGGTCTTCTTCTGAATGTGCACAGACAACGTTGTCATCAGCATACTAGCTAGCTAGTTTCAAACTGCATAATGGTCAGTATAGATTGGCCCACTGTGTGTCTGTTAATGTTACTAAAATATCCATTTAGACAAGTGTTCCCAATCTTTGGTCCACCGGGTGATTTGGACTTCAACTCCCACAATTCCTAACAGTTGGGAAGCTGGCTGGGATTTCTAGGAATAAAAGTCCAAAACACCTAGAGGACAAAAAGTTGGGAAATGCTGTTCTAGATGGAAGATGAGGAGAAAAAAATAGGAGATGGATAGACTTTTCAAGGGAGCTTCAAACAGAGACATTCCTTACTTTTTGGAGTCAATAAAGCTGCGTACAGTGGGACTTCTCATTGGTGTGTGTGTTTGCATTTCAGCTAAAAACTATTTCAAATACAGAATATTTTGTCCAGATACATTGGCCAGAGTCAAACTTTGTGATAAATCTTTGCATATAGGGTTCATGCTAAACAACACTTGTTGAATAGTAATGTCATTTGATTTAAATCAGTCGCACACTTCTGTGTTGATAACAAGTTTCTATCCTTTTCAGTTTTGCAAAATTTCAGCTAAATGGCAGTATTTACAGCTGAAATATTGTTAGTGTCTTTTCTATATTGTAGAAAAAAATATTTTCTGTAATGAAGAAAAGTGTAGCAAAAAAATTGAAAGTTGAATAATATGATTGATGGAAATATTGAAACTGTTGTTGGTAGATCAGAGATAGGTGATTGCAAAGGCAATGCTAACATCAGTATTTTGTTTGTGAAGACTTTGAAGACTGACTTTGCAGAACAGATTGCAAATCTCTGGCCCATTACACACCTGCTAAGATTTTGGTGTTTCATTTCTCTTGGGTGAAGAATCGGAAGCTCAAACCATGTTAATCACTGTCAGTATCTGTTGTACAAAATGCCAAAAATGCACTCAACTGAATGTTTCATAGAATAAATATGACAATATAGTTTAAAATGTTTATTAGGAGACTGATTTTTTTGTAAATTATTACACACAAAGTTTAGATATAAAATATTACCATTTTCAAATATCACATCATAGATAAGAAAGTAATAATTTAAGATGTGTAAGAATGCTTGATTTATCAGATTAAGAAAAGGGGTATTGATTTTGTAACTTAACTGAAATCTCACCATATCATGAGGACTGAAAACGGCTTTAGGGCTGTTCTTTTTAGTTTCTGTTTCTGAATGCCAAGTTAATTTACATCCTTGAATAATATGGATTTCCTACTTTCCTTTCCCAAATTTAGATAATAGAATACTCTGCAAGTCTTAAATGACAGACCTCATCATTAACCCAGTACAACTGAGGATGCTAGACTTGTGATGTCAAGAGCAAAGATTTACTGAATTCCTGTAAAATAGACCAACAGGAGAGAGAGAAAAGGGTCCTGTTGAATACAAGTTAAAAATATATGCATCCATAGAGAAAGAGAAGACCTTGTGCTGTGCGTAGGGGTGTGAGGAGAGAAGTATAATATAAAGGAATGATGAACAATAATAGGAATGTTGAAAAAAGTATGAAGAAGCAGAACAAGAACATATGTATTGCTCTAGGTTGTCCTCCTTATTTATTTAGTTTTTCCACCTGTAAAAAAACCATTGGAATTAAGAAGGTTTGCAAAGTTAGAATAATTTCAGATGAAATTCATGTCATTAAAGTTAAATCTAACTAATCCATAAACAGAATGATAAGTATTCAAAACCTTTAAAATGGCAACAACAAATAAAAATCTTTCCCCATCAATTTATCCTCTCTTAAAAGGGAGTTTCAGAGCCTGGGAGCAACTACTGAGAAAATCCTTTCATATTCTCCCATGAGAGATACTGTACACATGGTGGGATAGAGGCAAGCACCATCTCTTGGGAAAATATGAATCATATGTAAAGCATACAGCAACATGATGTGAGCCTTAAAGGTCCTCACAGATCAATAACTACAGTGTTGAAAAGGAGTCCTCCCCAACATCACTTTCTGGCTTTCACTTTATAAGAAGGATACCCTGGGTTCAGCAGAAAGACATTTCAGATAACCAGGATCTGATTCCTAAATGACTTTTTAAGGTCAAAACCAACCTTTTTAATTGTGTCCGGACATTAATCGATTGCTAGCACAGGTGTTAGAATCATAGAATCATAGAATCAAAGAGTTGGAAGAGACCTCATGGGCCATCCAGTCCAACCCCCTGCCAAGAAGCAGGAATATTGCATTCAAATCACCCCTGACAGATGGCCATCCAGTCTCTGCTTAAAAGCTTCCAAAGAAGGAGCCTCCACCACACTCCGGGGCAGAGAGTTCCACTGCTGAACGGCTCTCACAGTCAGGAAGTTCTTCCTAATGTTCAGATGGAATCTCCTCTCTTGTAGTTTGAAGCCATTGTTCCGCGTCCTAGTCTCCAAGGAAGCAGAAAACAAGCTTGCTCCCTCCTCCCTGTGGCTTCCTCTCACATATTTATACATGGCTATCATATCTCCTCTCAGCCTTCTCTTCTTCAGGCTAAACATGCCCAGTTCCCTAAGCCGCTCCTCATAGGGCTTGTTCTCCAGACCCTTGATCATTTTAGTCACCCTCCTCTGGACACATTCCAGCTTGTCAATATCTCTCTTGAATTGTGGTGCCCAGAATTGGACACAATATTCCAGATGTGGTCTAACCAAAGCAGAATAGAGGGGTAGCATTACTTCCTTAGCTCTAGACACTATGCTCCTATTGATGCAGGCCAAAATCCCATTGGCTTTTTTTGCCGCCACATCACATTGTTGGCTCATGTTTAACTTGTTGTCCACGGGGACTCCAAGATCTTTTTCACACGTACTGCTCTCGAGCCAGGCGTCCCCCATTCTGTATCTTTGCATTTCATTTTTTCTGCCAAAGTGGAGTATCTTGCATTTGTCACTGTTGAACTTCATTTTGTTAGTTTTGGCCCAGCTCTCTAATCTGTCAAGATCGTTTTGAATTCTGCTCCTGTCCTCTGGACTATTGGCTATCCCTCCCAATTTGGTGTCGTCTGCAAACTTGATGATCATGCCTTCTAGCCCTTCATCTAAGTCATTAATAAAGATGTTGAACAGGACCGGGCCCAGGACGGAACCCTGCGGCACTCCGCTCGTCACTTCTTTCCAAGATGAAGAGGAATTATGTGTTGCAACAAAGGAACTGTGTGCTCCCTATAACTTGCCTCAATCAGTCTGACTGCTGCTGTTTGAGCAAATTGAAGTTTACCAGCACTCTTCAAATATAGCCCAAAATAGAACATGTTATAGTAATCCAAATATAGAGCTTGTAACTAAGGCATATATCACCATAGCCAGATTAGATGTTTCTAGCAACTGGCACACCTGGCATACAAGCCTTCACTTTGCAAATGTACACACAATCACTGCTTTCATGCTCAGGCTTGATTTTTTTTTTCATGAAGCTGTGAATCTATGGCCCCTTCCACACAGCTGTATAAATCCACATTGAACTGGATTATATGACAGTGTAGACTCAGATAATCCAGTTCAAACCAGATATAATCCAGTTCAAAGCAGCCCAGAAGGATATGCCATTGCATGTAATGGGACCTGATGTTGGTATCCATGACAGCCCTGGAACCAAATCTCAGTGGATACCAAGTGTCCATTTCCATTAAAGGGGGAAGTGCCAAACTTAGTTTCACTGTAGTATTCCAATCAAGTGAATATAGTTTGGGCTTGTGGGTTGTCCTTTTGTAGCTCAGTGTATAAATGATCTCTGGTCACTCAGAACATCTTCATTGGCTGGCTATTTCCAAGCACAGCTACAGCAGTAAACAGTGCATGTTATCTATATTTCTACCTGCTTAGCAACAGAGTAGATCTTATATATACCCTAACAACAAGACATGCTCTAAGTTTTTCACCATCAGCATTACACAATTTTCATCTCCTTGAAAAACCAAGGGGCTGATTTGTTTCCACTCTGTAAGGATGATACTAACACCCCTCCCACACAGCTGTATAACATCCACATTGAACTATATTATATGGTAGTTTGGACTCAGATAACCCAGTTCAAAGCCAATACTGTTGATTATCTGCCTTGATATTCTGGATTATATGGCTGTGTGGAAGGGCCCTAAGGAGCAATTATGTCCAGCACCCTGGCAATTGTCCCATTTTAGAAACTGATAACATCTTTCACATAATTGCCTTTCAAGTCAGCAGGAACCTCCCTAAGAGCCTTTGAGAATCTGGATTCATGAAACTCCTGTCACTGACCATCTTCATAAGTCTTCATCCCTGCAGAGGCTTAAAGTCCCAGGGAAACTAAACCCTACCAGATAATGAAATGTCAGATAATGAAATGACAACAGAATTATATACAGTTCCTTTACTCCCGGATCACCATTATCCTGTCTAGTTCAAAAACAAAAAAGTCCACAATGTGGACAGAAATATGAATAGGCCATACAAAAAATATTAAAGAAAAGCTTTAAGAAGAAACCGGAATATTACCTTCTGGGATTTACAGATGATGATTGTAAATTGGACGAGAAAGAAGACAAATTATTTACTTACTGCACAACGGCGGCTAGGATGGTTTTTGCCAAATATTGGAAGAATGGTGAGGTCCCGAGTATTGAAGACTGGTGGAAGAAAATCAAAGAAATAAGAGACATGGACGAACTAACTTTTTTGTTGAGAAGAAATGAAGGAAGAGTTTTGAGGAGGACAGATTGGTCCCTGATATATGACTATGAGAAGAAAGCTGAAAAAACAATGGGATAAGAATAGATAATTAAGGTGAAGAAATATTTTGAAAAGATCCTGAGGTTGGAGTGGAAGTCATTTTAGACTAGTTTGAGTAGTTAGTTTGTATGTATTAGATGTTAGTTAGATATGTTGGGTTTTTTTGTTTTTTTTTTTCTGTGTGTACCTATCCTTTTCCTACTGATCTATCTTCTTGTTTTTTGTTCCCCCTCTTTCCTTGTGTGGATTGTGAAAAACTTAATAAAAATCATTTAAAAAAAAAAAAGAAATATGAATAGGCCAGATGCTATTTGGGACAAAGGTATAGTCATCATGACATTGTGCGTGTGTATGTGTGTGCATACTAGAGCTGAATATTTTAATTTCCATGCAAAGATGCTTGCTAGTTTACACAATATGAGACTAAATCAATAGGAAGATAAATAGTTGTTTGTTTTTGTAATTTTCACCTTCTAATTAAAACAAAATGTCTTTTAAAGAAACCAAAACCTTGTCTACACTCACATTTGACCAACATATTAAGTTGCACCTGCTAATATATCTGGAGCAATCCAGCTAGGTAAATTCTGTGCTCTTTGCATTATTATTATTTAAATTGACAATGCCCTGCCAAGCTTATAATCTCAGCTTTTTAGAAAATAAACTTGAAAAGTAAATGCAAAATGGTGAAGCAGCTATATAGGAAAGCTGTTCTTATGAACAAGGTGTTTGTTTAAAGAGGAAAGCATCTTGTATTTTCAGATCTACATGTTTATATGACCTTCCTTTGTTAATAAATGTTAATATTTATTGTTTTTCTTGTTGAGATTTTGTTTGATTTCCTATGGCAAACAAGACTGTGATTAGTACAGCTGTATAGTTCTCCCGGTGACTGCCTGCATTCCCTAGATAGCAGCATTAGTGTCTGCAAAAGCAGTTAATGCTGTTGTGTTTATCATTAGTGACAGAGGCAGGAAAGGACCTTTATGTAACTTTTATCTTTCACCTTGTCAACAGAAGTTGATGAGCTTTGTGATTTACATTCATGAGTGATATTCCAATATTTATATTTGTTACACATAGACAAGTACTAAGGTAAACTCATCTAAGTTGATTGAAATTAATTAAACCATTATTGTATTGTGGGAAAGGCAACCGAGCCGTTTTATTTTTTATCAGATTCTCTACATGCATTTCCTCAGTGATATTTTGCATTGGGGACTGAAGCTTCAAGCTGAATGTTTCTTACCCATGAAATCCATGCATGAAAATGAGCAGAAAGAATTCTAATTGTGTCATCAGCTGCAGCTGAGACCTGCAGTGGTATTTAGAGATACAGATGGAAACAAACATGGCTTGGGTAGATTGCCTGCTACCAGTGACTGCATTATGAGCTGCTTTAGCCACTGTGAAGGAATAAGTGTCAGCTGGATGCACTGCATAGAAATTGACTTTAACCATGGGCAGTAAGCAATAACAGATCAGCTGCTTAGTGGCCTCTTTGAGAAGGGCTCAGTGTCTGTTCTTTGCCTGTGAAGTGTCGTGGCTACTTTAGCTTATTCTTAACTTTTGAAAGCTGCTTAGCAAATTTGAGATTTCTTAACAGAATATTCATTACGACTGAATGCTATATTCAGGTAATACTTGTTTTTTTTAAAAAAAAACTACCTTTTATTTTATTTTAGGTAACAAAAGTAAACTATTTGGAAATACTTTTGTATTTATTAAATGTATCTTTTCCAAAATATACTTTCAAGTTTTGAAGTGAGTAGAAAAGGTGAAAGCAAGACCAAAAGCCAGCACAAAGTTATGCACCTTTTCAAACAGTGCTTAGTCTTAGACCTTATTTTATAACACATTCTAAAATCCTGACTTTTAATCCTGCTTTTAATACGCAAAAATTAGAAATATTTCTAATATACATGGAAGGCAGAGTCCACATCACTGAAACTGTTTTATTAACTTCAATTGATCTATAGTACAGTAATTTGAAGATTTTTTTGTATTGGTTAATATCCTTTTAAAATAAATTTAAGGCTCAGAGAAAATGTGCTTACATATCTATAGCAAGGTTGTGGTATTTGGCAAACTAATATTTTTCATATTTTTGCATATGAATTCTGAATGTACAGGGTGTTTCCTGCAGTACATTTTGCATCCCTACTCTCCTGGTCGGAATTTTATTGTGTTGTTCAAATATACCATTGGCATATATATATTATTGTTTTATCACATAAATCCTCAATCACATAAGTATATGCATTTAATATAATATAGTATATAAACAGTTTTTGGAACTCCACGAGAAACTTCTGATTCAAAAAGGGCTCCACAGCTGAAAAAGTTTGAGAACACTGCACTAAGGAATAGCTTAGTGTCGACCAACAAGAATATTAAAACATGTTAAATGCCTATTTAATTTTTTTGTGTGCCAATGTCATCACTATAATTGGAGCGTAGAAATTCTATAGATTTGGGCATCCTTTTAGAACTCAAAATGCTTTGAGTATCCTTTTCCACTTCAACCAGGACTGTCTAATAATGTAACAGATAACAAATATTAAGGTCAAATATGCCCTAGGATACATGAATCTAGTTAACAAAGATTAATAATGTAACAAATATTAGGGTCAAATAGACCCTGGGACACCTGAATCTAGTTAACAAAGATTCTTATTAAAATTGTTATCATGGTTTGTTTGACCAAAAATACTTAGGAGTTACAATTCCAGGTTCGGCTAGCACAATGTATAATCTGAATTTACGACAGTGATATGCTAATCTATACAACAAATCATAAACTAAAGGAAATTATATCTTTTCTGGCTTGGCAGGGTTGCTCAAAATAACATGCCTGTTTGAAACTATGGTGGTTGATATCAAAAATATTTTAATCTCAATTTAATCAGAGGAGGAGCTGGGATGGTGAAAAGCATCAAATTGGAACAAAACTATATTGTAAATAAGGTATGGGAATATCTAACTTTAGAACTACTGTGATATGTTTAGTCTGAAGGGCCATCTACACATGCCTCAAACACCAATGCTGATGCAGAGGGGGCGTTCTCTGGATAAGTGTCCCTGGAGTCTGCCAACCACTGAGATGACTCTTGGGCTAGTGACTCTGTAACTGGTTCTGCTACCCTTATCTTACCCTGTCAATATGACAAGTCAAGAGATTTCAGTATTTCCTGAATTAGCAATCTTTTTAAAAATGTCAACTCCTATCTTCTATATCAATCTGCATTTTCAATGTATTTTATGACAAGTGACTGCTGAGGACTGGAAATTCTTTTGGAATTTATTCAATGCAGGATAGTTCTTTTACTCAAATTGACAGGTCATGAAAAGGCATTGAAAAATCATCATCACCATACAGAATTTTTGTCTATGGAGCCTTGGTAGAAATGAAGGCCTAAAAACATGTTTGTTTGTTTTTCAGTATCAGTTTTGCACCTGCCTATGTGACTTCTCTCCCATAGTTACTATAATTAATGTGACAAGATTCCAGAGGACAATGTCCCAGATTCTGGCACCCTAGAACTAGAATGGTTGAATTCTTTTGTATTTGGGCCTACTAACCAAAAGATCATAAACATTATTTTTAAAAGCTTGATTAAACAAAACCTTTTTATTATTGTACACATTTCCTTCTCCCTTTCAGGTTTCTTTCTGAAAAATGTGCTACAAATTCTTTCATGTATAATACCAATATGCTAAGCATTTGCATATCAGTTCAGGAATGAATAAAACATAATCCACTATGCTTTCTATAATTCTAATAGGCAGTCTCAAATTTAGAACACCAATTTCAGTTCTTTGCATCTGCATGTGTTGGCCATTAGTATTTTGGATTTCTCCTTGAGCACTTTTGTCAATGTTGTCAAGGAGAGCATAAAAAAAAATGTACCGTGACTTGTGCAACCACTGTCAATAATCCAATTGCTTGATCTTGGCCTGCAGTTATTTGCCATCAAACACTTTTCTTTTGAAATGAAATTGCTTCTTTTGTGTGTTGCTTTCTGAATTCTTTTGTGAGAATCGGGTAAAGCATGTTACCTTTGGAAAGCTGCCATTGGCTTGAGGTGTTTTGGAGGAAGAACCATTGTTTTACCAGATGATCCCTTTTATTATTTATGTAGCATTTTGATTGTTTCTTGTGTGGAACTTTTTCCTATTTATATCACTGCACAGGTAATTTGAAGCATTTGATATGGAAGCAGGCTGAGGTGTTTTTTGGTTCAACATTTTCTTCCCTGGGGTTTGGGACTATCTGATCTGGGAAGAAGTATCAAATTCCTCCAAATTTCTTAATAGAAATCCCATCTTCTACCATTAATCAAAATCAAATCCAGTTCATTTCAGTTTGTAAATGCTGTAATTAAGGCAGCTATATGCTATTCACAATTTTCTTAGATTCAGGATTGATGTTGACCATTTCTGTGTTCTAAACTGTTTGGAATGTGAAGTTTGTGAAATGATGTTTGAAGGCTGTGTAGTATTTTTTAGCTGTATTACATTCTCTTACATCGTCTAATAAATAAAATATAATCGCTTTAGCAATGGCATTTTTTTCAAGTCTTTCCCTTTAACCTGCTGACTAATATGGGCAGGCAGGTTTACAATAGAAAGATAATTCTCTTTTACCTCTACAAAATTCTTCATCTTAGCTTTCCACTGTTAAAAATTGTGGCTAGTTAGTTATAAATTTTATAGTAAAGGCTCTGTTAGATAAAGGCTGAATGGCTATCTCAAAAGTGCTTTGATGACTCTTCTGGCACACATGCCATAGGTTCATAACCACTGCACTAGAACAGTTCTGTACCTCTAGCTTGGGCGTGGACAAACTTTGGCACTCGGGTTGTTTTGGACTTAACTCTACTGGCTGTCAGGAATTATGGGAGTTGAAGTCCAAAACACCTGGATGGCTGAAATTTGCCCATGCCTGCTCTAGCTTATTTAGTTGAATGCAATTGAAATAACAAAACCTTGGAGTTTGTTCTAATTTAGTTTAATTTAACATTTATACCATTTTGTAAAGGTTAAAGATTTATGTAGGGTTAGAAAGACTTTTTGTTTGATTTCTGGTTTATGGTCTTACATATTTTTATATTATCTTTGCAATAAACATCTAATATACCATATACTTTAACAGATAAAAAGACCGAACATATTACATACATTTTCCAATAGAAGATCAACATTTTTACTCAAAGCAATTTTTAAAACTGGGAATTTCTTCAGATCTTTTTCATAAACCTTTCAGAGTTTTGTCTACATCATTATTTTGCATCAATTGGAAAGTTATTTGAAAACCAAGATGATAGTGTGTCAATCTAATTAATATACTAGTGAAATGAATTCATTGATGTAAAGAGCAAAATAGAGAACAACATAGAAAATAATACATAAGAGATATAAATGATAAAGTGCATGAATTATAGATTTTTCTCTCAGCACAGAAATCAAATTAAAGATATGAGAGTATTCTAAAACTGTGATCCGGTATGAATAATCAACATTATAAATAATTACAGGAAATGCAAGTAGATTTTCATCTAATAAAAGTGGAAAGAGAAAAATTCAGATATAAAGATATGCTTTCTGACTTTTTATTACATCTGACAGATATGAAATGCAGACATTTTCAAACTTTTTAGGCTGCGGAGCCCTTTTTGAAGCAAAGGTTTCTCATACACATACACACACATACATGAGCTGTGCAAAATTGTTAGCATGAGTTGAATCAAATTCTTTAAATTTGTACTTATGACGTGATATCCAACATGTGGTCGAGACCGACATCAAATACCTAAGAATGAAAACTTACCCGATACTTTTTCCTTTGAATTTTGTAAACCTCAGAAGCCTCCCAAAGTCAGTTTCCTTTTCAGCACAACCAAGCAAAGCAAAGCCAAAAAGACTGACATTCCTCTTTAAAGTAATGGCCTCTTTCCATTAGGAGAGGGAAGCAGCAGAGAGAAAGCAGAGTGCGCTGGGAAAGAAAGCATAGAATTTTAGGAAATGTAGTTTGGGAAGGCAAGGAGCCCTATGCCAGAGAATTCAAAAGGCCCTGCCCTAAACTACATTTTCCAGAATTCTGCTCAGCATCAGAAAGCCCCAGTCAGGATAGGCGAGAGAATTGTCCCTACATAGCAGCAGCCAGCCAGAGTTCCAATAAATTGTTGAATCTGCATGGAGTTTTAGTTTGAGAACCCCTCATGAAATGCATGCATCTACAACATTCACAATGCTAGATGACAGTAAAGTCAGATGACAGAATACCATGAATGTTTTGAGATTAAACAGTCTCAAAACATATGGCCACAGCTTTTCCCACCCCCTAAAAAGAGCTTTTCTTCTTTTAGCAAAACAACAGATAAATAGAATTTGCTCAGTCAAAAAACAATGCTCTTGTATAATTATGATGATATTTATCAAAAAAATCTGTGATATTTGGTGCCTATCTGTATGGCACCAATACAGTTTCTCCTCCTTTGTGTTAGCATGTGGAACATTTATATATTTATACGTTGTGAAGGTATTTTGTGAGAAGCTTTGGAGTGTTATTTTGAAGTACTATTTTTGGGTGTGTTCTTGCAAATGTCCCATCAATATACTTGTATACATTTTGGCCCAAGTTCTCTAGTTAAGAAATCCATAAATACTAGGACTGGGCGGTTTCGTTTCGTTAATTCGTAATTCGTTAATAATTCGTTAATTTTTTCAATTACAAAACGATAACGAACCATTCTGGAGCAATTATTTAAAAAAAACGAATTTTCAAAAACGTTTTGTAAATGCTTCGTATTTCGATATTGTATTCGTTTCGTTATTGTTTTGAGGTCGTTTCGTTATTATTTCTGCATGTCTGGGCCAGTTTTATGGTTTAATTAGTGAAAAAAAATATAATATCACACCAACAGTCAACAACAGAGGGAGAGGGAAGCTTCAGAAGGTTTTGGAGGTTTTTTAGCGTATTTCGCGGTCGCGTCCGCCATTAACGAATCGATTCGTTATTGTTTCGGAAATCGATTCGTTAATTTTTTTACCATTTACGAAATTTCGTAAATATCGAACTTTTTAAAAGGAAAATTTTGTAATTATTTTAAATATCGAAACAAAAAAAAAAACCCAAATACAAATCGATTTTAGAAACAATTTTTTCCGTTGTTACCCAGGCCTAATAAATACCTTTGAACACAGGGGTTATTTTTGTGACCCAAGAAACTGTGCACATGAGAAAAAATATTTATTTATTTACAGTATTTATATACCACTTTTCTCACCCCTAGGGGGATTAGGTGAGAAAAACTCACCAGATTTGAGGTAAAATAGCTGTGTTCCCTGTCTTTATCCATTTCAAGCTCTAGAAAAATTGTCAGATTGACTAAAGTAATGCTAATTTTCTTTCAAACTTTCTAGATATTTAAGTGGCAATAGTCCTAGCCCCAGGCCCAGCTTGTAGTCACATGCGATGATAGTATGCCTTTCAACCATTTTATGATACAAAATTGTGTTTTTTTACTTGGATATTGGAGATACACACACACACACCTAACATGTCTGCATTTTAAAGATATTAGGAAACTGACATTCCTATAATGACAATGTTCAAATAAGGAGGGTGAGAGACAATAACTCTACTGAGAAAACCCAGTTTCATTGATGTAATGAGGTTTATGAAACCATAGCACAATTTAAATATCAATCTAATGGGATTTAGGCATGCTTAATTGTTGTTGGGTCATGCACTTCATACTTGATCCATTAACCCATTAAAGCAGATACATATTTTTAATGTAGTTTAGTCCTACTAAGCTATATGATAGATATCTGCACAGAAATCCTTTCAAAATCTCTGGATTGAAATTAATTAAATCCAGAATGGCTATTATAAATGCTATTCATGAAAAATGCATGGAGAAATCAGTTATATTGCAGAAAATACGTATCATCCATTGATGTTTGCTATTAGAGATGAGCATAACATATAATATCAGAATTGTTGTTTTTGCAAAGTAGGTTAGTCTTTTACTACTTTCTCTATATGCATACACAATAGATTATATGCACTGTTAATGATTTGAGGAAGAAGGAGAAATGAGATAATTTATCTAATGGTATCATGCCATGCAGGAGATCACCAGAGATTAAAAGGTTGGTAAAACAAATTAAATAAACATATGTTCTCTTCTACTTAATAGCATGAAAGAAAGAGTGTCATATAATATATCATCTGATGACTTATGAAATTAACTGTTAATATATCTATTTCTTTCTGAAAGAATCAAATTTCTATACTTTAAAAATCAGATATTTTCTCCTTTTGCAATATTCACTTGAGGTGTAATTCTTTCCCCATGAGACTCTGAGGCTTCTGTCAAAATCTAAGAAAGTATCTGCAATTATTTGGCATCTATTTTATATTTTAAATTTATACACACACAATACATATATATTGTGCAAGGGACGATTCAGTGTGCTGTGTATTTGCAAGCTGTACTAAAATACTTTTTTTCAATAAAATACTGACGCAGCTAATGTAAAAAAAATCTATCAGCATGTTATTAAATGTATGAAATGGGAAGACAGGCTGAGGCAATGAAATAAAATGTCAGAACAAATTGTGACTTAACAGTTTGAGCTTGGTAGCTCACCAGAGGTCCTCCTCAGGACCAATTCATCTTAAAATGTGCACAGGCTTTGAAGTAATACCACAGGACGCCTATGCCTGTACCAGTAGCTCTGATCAAAAACGGTAAATCTTTTTGTCACTGTGTATTGTGTGAAGCAATCAATCTCAATCCCTTAGGACATGAACTTTGTGGGGGAGAAAAATTGTTTCGCCCCCTTAGCAAAATAGTAGCAAATCAAATTCAAACGGATGTTTTGTCTGGATTGAAGAAAGGAATTCAGCATGTAGAATATAACCATTTTGAAAAGTGTACTGAATAATATAATGATTTGCTAGGAGGAATATTTTCAGCATCATTAATATTTCACAAGAGCTATATCTGGCCTAAAGATAGACTGAGAGTATACTGGAACACATACTGGATGCAATGCAATTTATCTTTTTAGAAGTTCTAGATATTCTTTATTGATTTAGTAATTTTATTCCTAGCTTATTATCTCTATGATGCTTTCCACACCCATTTCATATCATTGCTTTAATGCAATATTGACTTTAAAAGGCATCATGAAAGAATCACATTCCTCTTAGTGATTATTAATGTCACTTTATGCAGGTCATAACTCATGCAGGAGAAAGGTTTGAATGAGTTTCTCCTAATTATGCTTCATTTATCAGATTTCAGCAGAAAGCCACCTAAATATTACAAATATTGAATCATGCAAAGGTGTCAACATTTTAAAGGTAAATATAATTCAGAGTTAGCACAAGTACACATATTTAATCCTAAGAGATAATTTAATAGAACAGAAATGTGGCTAATGGGCTGAATCTATTTTTCACATCATTTTGAAATATATGTACACCTTTATCTGTCTAAATGTATGCACTAGAATGCTTTCTTGTACACATCCTCATTTTGGGTTGCTAGTGCACTTCAGATTGCTCATCTGAAGCCAGATTAACTCTATATGTTTCTTTTATTATGATCAAATTTGATTGTATCTATAGCTATCAGCAGTTCAAATCCAGGGAGCGGGGTGAGCTTCTGCCCCAGCTTCTGCCAACCTAGCAGTTCCCAGTTCCCAACCTAGTCCCAGTTTCTGCCAACCTAGCAGTTCAAAAATATTCAAATTTGAGTAGATCAATAGGTACTGCTTTGGGGGGAAGGTAATGGTGCTCCATGCAGTCATGCTGACCACATGAACTTGGAGGTGTCTACGAACAACACCGACTCTTCAATTTAGAAATTGAGATGAGCACCACCCCACAAAGTCAGACATGAGTAGACTTAATGACAAGAGGAAACCTTTACCTTTACCTTACAGCTATGGTGTATGACAAAATATGGGACTCTTTCTGTCCATAGATAGTGTCAAAGACAATAAACTCTCCAGCAGATGATACTGGTAGGTACAGCTATCTGTGCAACTTCCCTGCCAAGATGTACATGTGTATGTTCAAAAATGGAATTAGTTTTGATTATCTGGCCAAACACACAGAATGATTAGCTAGAAAGCTTCTGACCAAATTCCATAATCAATATCACTGCTGAACTCCATTATCTGCTAACATCAAGTTTATCTTAGTTTCTTGGTTAAACAGTTGAATACTGAATGTCAAGATTCTCTGTCTACAGAAGGTGGATCTGCAGTTGGAAAACAATGACACTAAAAGGAAATGTTACCTTTGGGTAGAGGGAATTGATTCAACATTTGTGATGTCTTTCTTAAGTGGATGCTCATCTGAAACATTGCCACACTTAGTTAAACCAAATATTGAGTAAATTCTCTCATGAAGCCCAGGTGTATATCCTTTGTCCCTTTGTTTTGGAGAAATTCTGATGCTTAAGCCTGAGATGCTTTAAAGAGAATTCCAAATTAGGAGGAATTCAATTAGTAGGGCTGGGTCTGCTTGAACCAAGAGCCTCAGTTACCAAGCTTTAGTTTCATTCAGCCTAACCTAGACTTTTGAGTGATGCTCAGAATCCAGGATTTGTACTAGAGAATCAAATTATTTTTCTAGGTCCTTCCAGAAAGGCCCTATATCCCAGGATCTAATCCCAGCTTTTCTCTTTATTCTCAATTATCTGGCCATGTGGACTCATGTAATCCAGTTTAAAGCAGAAAACCTAGGATCAGAACCTGGTATATAGGGTCTGCCTGGAAGGACCCTCTGTTTCTCAAAGTTTTGACGGAGGCTTAGAGGACCTTAGTTAGCGTGTCCTATTTGTCCAGACAGGAGTGTTCTCTAAGTTTTCACAAGTTCTAATAGACCACAGAGAGGTAATTTCTAACATATTTTAAATCTGTCTTCCGGAGGATATTTTCTCTGCAACTTACAGCCCTTTCTTTACAGCTGATTTTTTCCTCTTCTTTCTCTGTTATCTTAGAAACCCCTACAATTTCAAACAGAAAAAAAAAAAACATTTTCAGGGCAAAATGAATACATATGAATTTTGTGCAGAATAACTCCCACACTCTGATTTGTCTAATCCTTCCACAAATTTTCTCATCAGAGTTTCTTGATACTCCAAAACAGGTTTATTGATCATTTTGAAGGGTTTTTTTTGTATACAGGCAATCCCTGAGTTTATTTATTTATTTACAGTATTCATACCCCGCCCCTTTCTCCCTGAAGGGGACTTATGAATTATGAAGCACAGTTATAAACAGGAGTGACACAACAGAAAGTAAGAGAAATTGCTTTGAGTCCCGCCAGGAGTGAGAAAGGTGGTGTATAAATACTGTAAATAAGTAATCTACCCCTCGGAAGGGAAATTCACTCCAGAAAAAGTTATCATGGGAAAAAGGTGAAGCTTCATCACCACTCCTTGTTTCCATAACAAGCCCATACGTTATGTTTAAAAATGTACCTGTTCTGTCTCTCATACATATTCAACTTAAGAACAAACCTTCAGAACCTATCTTGTTTGTAACTTGAGGATTGCCTGTCCATCACCTTCTTCACAGTTCCTACTGTGCATTCCGCATATGTGCTATCTCTGCCACATAGCTGCCACATTTTTTCCAGTGGTGCCAGCAATTTGTGTACCTGTTCCAGCACATGGCCACAGCTCCTTCCATATGCCTATGCGTTATCTTTCCGAGCATGCTTGATGCTGCAGTTTTCATCTTTTACTTTTATCTCTTCATTCCCCAAACCTGGGGATGTATGAACATCACGAGGTCATTGGGGCCACTTTATGGCTCCATGCAATGCACTCATGATCTTTAGCCTTCTCTGCCAAAAAAGTGCTGATACTTCATCGAATTACAACTCCCATGACCCCATAGCTTTGAGTCATGGCAATTAAAGTGGTGTCAGTGCATTCATTCCACAGTGTAGACTCAGACTAAGGTCTTATCTTCATTGGTCAGTCACCATGAATAAGAAGTAATTTATTTATATTATTTATTTATTTAAATCTTTTATATTCCAATCTTCTCTACCTCCGAAGAGGGACTCAATTCTTGGACATCGACATGTTAACAGAAGTGGGGTAATGCTCTGGAGTTTACATGGAGAGCAGGGCATTAGGGATGGTGTAGGGGAAATGGGATGGAAATTACTTTTGCTGTGTTTTGTTGCCAGGAAACAAAATAGTGATATCAGCAAGGGCACCCACTGATGACCAAACACTCTCTAGAGCTCTGTGGTTGGTTGCTGCAATGACAATTGAAAGCCCAGGCAAGGATGACCATTTAACTAGGCCAAACTGGGCTTGCTCAACCTGACTAAATAGTCTGGATTCTATCCCACTGCCACTATGGGATGTAAGTGGGTGGAATAGCTGTCCCCAGGGCTGATCCAGAGTTTTGCTACTCTAGGCTTGCATCAAATTTTGTGGCTCATGTAGATGAGCCCTAAGTCATACTAGCCTGCAGCCAGCAAGACTGCATGAAAAGTTTCTGTACTTCCTCTGATTGTGTCTTTTAGCTCCTGAACCTCTGGAAAGAATTAATTTTAAAAAGTAACTTTTGAGCTCTAAAAATCTTTCCCATAGTTGAGATACTAGGCCCACAATGTCATTTCTCCCCCTTTAATCCATGTACTTGTTATTGACACTTTATCATTGACAATATCAATGTTCTCTTCTTCAGCACAACTCAAGATCAGGTCAAGAGGAAAGTTCCCAGTGTATCCTGTTCAGACTCTATCTTGAAAGGCCTAATAAGTCTTCAACCAGTACACTTTGTATGAACAACATTATGAATGTGGCCTCCTTGCAATCCATTTTACTTGAGACATGCAGCAGTGAGACAGTATTTCCATCCCTTACGTTCACTCTTCTCAACGGAGGCTGCCCTCTCCAATTCACAAAGGAACTATGTCAGTGAATCCAGTCAGGCAGGCATTGTTATGCTATTCTGCTATGTGTAGAAGTGTACTCAGTGCTCAGCTGAGACCAAATGTCAATTTTGACCTGTAAAATATTTCCCTTTTTATTTGGTCTGACTGTTCCCAAGCCTTAAAATGAACTACATTACTTGTGCTACTCCCCCCTCCCCTCCTTTTCTCTCCTTCTCCTTATTCTGTCCAAGTTAACTTTGGCTCCATATTTATTTATTTATTTATATCCCACTTTTCTCACCTCTGGGGGGACTCAAGGTGGTTTACAACATGTTAATGCCAAAAATTCAATATAAGCATGCTTATTGTTTCATAGCTACAAGAGAAACTTTATGAATTCAAAATTTGTGAATTCAAAATTGTGGAGATTAGCACCTTTCAACAATAATTTTAGGGATATGCTCGACAATGATTAAATTGAGCCTAAATTGTGCGCATCTATGGGAGTCTTTGAACATGGGCTGTAGAAAAACCACATCCAATTGCATCTGATTTTGGAAGCAAGGAAGTAGTAGGGTTCATTAGGAACTAGATGGAAGACTAACAGAGAGGTATTCTCTCAGAGCATCTGCATAAATTATATTTCTGAATATAAATGCCTGTACAGAATCTTGTGATCTTGACAGTATCATGTCTTATCCAAATAGAAGTTAATGATCATTATCATCACAGAAAAATCACAGTAGCATTTTTGAATGCAGAAGAATCAAAATTTACAATCAATATATAATTGAATTTTAAATACCAAATATTGTGGTAGTTTCATAAGTGGCAAATAGTAGATGGAAAACTACAGAAATTACTTGAAAACACAAGAAGAGGCTTGGAATGTCAAATTATCTATCTATCTATTAGGGCTGGGCAGTTTCGTTTCGTTAATTCGTTAAAAATTCGTTATTTTTTTTATAACAAAGCGATAATGAACCATTCTGGAGCAACTTAAAAACGAAATGAATTTTTAAATTCGTTTCGCAAATGCTTCGGATTCGTTATGTATTTGTTTCGTTATCGGTTTGAGGTCGTTTCGTTATTATTTCCGCATGTCTGGGGCAAGTTTTATAGTTGTTTTTTGTTTAATTAGTGAAAAAAAATTGTAATATCACACCAACAGTCAACAACAGAGGGAGAGGGAAGCTTCAGAAGTTCCCCCTGTCCCATTTGGAGGTTTTTTAGCGTATTGCGCGGTCGCGTCCGCCATTAACGAATCGATTCGTTATTGTTTCGTTAATGTTTTGTATTATTTTTACATTTACGAAATTTCGTAAATAAAGAACTTTTTAAAAGAAAAATTTCGGAATTCTTTTAAATATCGAAACGCAAAACCCCCCAAAAAACGAATCGATTTTAGAAATTTTTCCGTTGTTACCCAGGCCTACTATCTATCTATCTATCTATCTATCTATCTATCTATCTAATAAAAGTCAATGTTTGTATGTTTGTGGAAGACGTGACACAACTGGACCAAACTTGGCACACATAACCCCCATGACCCCGTTTACGTTCTGGTGCAGTTTGGGGGAGGTGGACCACGGATTATGGGATTTGTAGTACTTTCAAAAGGTTTGGTTCCCACGGACCACTGTGGCCCCCAACAAACACCGTTAAAGACCAAACTTGGCACAAAGAGCCCCCATGACCCACTCTTCATCCTACTCTTGTTTGGAGGAGGGCAGACCATGGATGATGGGACTTGAAGTACCTCCACTCACTTTCCGAGACCACTGCGACCCTCAACAATGACTTAACAAGACCAAACTTGGCACACATAACCCCCATGACATCCTTTACATCCTGGTGAGGTTTGGGGGAGGATGGACAATGGATGATGGGATTTGTAGTACTTTCCAACACTTCACATTCCACAGACCACTGCGGCCCCCAACAAAGACCAAACTTGGCACACAGAGCACCCGTGATCCATTCTACATCCTACTGCAGTTTGGAGGAGGATGGCCCATGGATGATGGGACTTGAAGTACCTCCACTCACTTCCTGAGACCACTACGACCCTCATCCAATGACTGATCAAGACCAAAGTTGGCACACAGAGCCCCCATGACCCTCTCTACATCCTGGTGCAGATTTGAGGAGGATGGACCACGGATAATGGGACTTGAAGTAACTTTGCTCATTTCCTGAGACCGCTGCAAACCTCATCCAATGACTGATCAAGACCAAACTTGGCACACAGAGCCCCCATGACCCATTCTACATCCTGGCATAGTTTCAAGTAGGGTGGACTATGGATGATGGGACTTGAAGTACCTCCACACACTTCCCAAGATGGCTGCAACCCTCATCTAATGACCGATCAAGACCAAACTTGACACACAGAGCCCCCATGAGCCACTCTACATCCCAGTGCTGTTTGGAGGATGGACAATGGATGATGGGACTTCCAGTCCCTTCACTCACTTCCCAAGACTGCTGCAACCCTCATCTAATAACCGATCAAGACCAAACTTGTCACACAGAGACCCCATAAGCCACCCTATATCCCGGTCCTGTTTGGAGGAGGACGGAAAATGGATGATGGGTCTTGCAGTACCTTCACTCACTTCCTGAGATCTTAGAGACACTCATCCAATGACTGATCAAGACCAAACTTGGCACACAGAGCCCCCATGACCCACTCTCCATCTTGGTGCAGTTTGGAGGAGGATGGACCACAGATGATGGGACTTGCAGTGCCTTCACTAACTTCCTGAGACCACTGCCAGCCATATAAATAACTGATAAAGGTCAAACTTGATACAATATTCCTTTCTCAAATAACCTGGGCAATGCCAGGTCCCCAAGCTAGTTAGGTAATAAAGCATAGTTGCTATGGCATGGAGTAATGTGCAGTTTCACAAGATTGAGAGGGTCTGAGACTAAATTATTTGAAGTTCTGGGGTTGCTTAAGAGGAGAGATACTGGCATTATATACTTTTCCAATCTCTGTACTTTGGTCAGGGCAACAAGTTCTAAAATGGAAATATTCACATGTTTTGTCAGAGATATTACACAAATGCTAAAAGCTTTTGACATTATCAGGTAGGACAGAAAATAATTATTCTTGAACTCATGTTGTCCTGAGTAGAGATTATGTATCATGACAGTAAAATGGTGTGGGACACAGTTTCTTTTAGAGTAATCCAGAGTTTTTCATGATGTACACTATCAGACTTTCCTACAATTCACAAAGCACAGGTTGATTTTTTTCTGAAATCATTTGGTCTACTCCATAAACCAATGTATGTTTGCCAGATGATTACCTATGTGGCTTCCTTTCCTGAACCAAAATTAGACATTTGATGTTTCTTGCTTCACCTATAGTAAAAGTATTTGTTGTAGAATTTTGAGCATCATTCTGCTTGCATGTGAAAGTAGTACAACGATTCTGTGGTTATTGCAATGTGTGATGTCTCCTTTCTTGGGGATTGGAATGTTTATTAGTTTCTACTCTGAGGGTCATTGTTTTGTTGCCCATATTTGTTGACAGATTTTACTTAGAAAAACTAGATAATATCTTATCTGTGTTATTATTATTATTATTATTATTATTATTATTATTACCTGCTTCGTCTCATGATTCAAGGCAGGTTACAACATATCCAAAAACACATATCGTCATAACCATTATATAAAATGCACATATTAAAATGTATTTTTACAAAATAACATATATTAAAATACACGTACCCTGTACCTTTCAAATTACCTTGAAAGAACTCTACAGGTATTGCCTTCTGCGCTCCTGATTCATGCTTTTCATATTCCATGATCTATTGCTCAGCTCCAGGCTTTCCATTAATGAATAATACAAATCTCTGAATTACAACTCTACCAGCAGCCCTACTGTCACCAGTATAGTCTCTTTCTCATAGTAACATGCAGTCCCACCATCATGGAAAAATATTGCCACTGTGGGATGTTAAATATTACTCATGCTTAACTTTCTACCATTATTATGAATCAAAAGTCTTCAGTTTAAGTAGATTGTGATTATAATTCATAAATAACATGTATATGGAATGCTACACTGATCAGGTGATATAGAATATTCTGCTGATCAGGAGTGATAAAAAGTAAATAGCTGTTTTTACAGACATGTCAATATTAGGGCTGTGCAAAAAGTTGTTTGTTCCTCATATATCAGATCTATTTCTTAAGGTTTGTATATACAACACAATATTAAGAAGCATGGGTGGCACCCATGCAAAAATCTTAAGATTCAAAGCGCTGACTTGTGACTTTTTGGAATTGTTATGTAAGTCTCATAATTGGCTCCAGGTCTCAGTTGCAGGTTCTGCTTCTCCCTCAAAAGGGCTAGGTTGGGCTCCACCAAAGTGCCCTGAGACTCTTTCCCCAAAGGTGGCAGAGGGGGGGGGGGGCAGACTGGCAGGCAGAAGGAGGGATGCCTGGCTGGATGGCTGGGCAAGGAGGAAGCCCCTCTGCACAACCCAGAGAGGGGCAGGCAGAAACCGTCACATTGAGTCTTTAATGAGGGCAGCCCCTCATTATGTGTGTAGAATGATACACTGATCAGGTGGTACAGGATATTCTGCTGATTAGGAGTGATAAAATATTTTAGCTGTTTTTACAGAGAGATGTAGATATTAGGGCTGTGCAAAAAGTCATTTGTATCGTGTATGACAAATCTATTTTGTAAGGTTTGTACACAAGGCACGGTATTAAGAAACAAGTTTTTGTAAGTTTTGTCCACACCAAAAACTTACAATTCAAAACACTGACCTTAGACTTTTTGGAAGAGTTTGGTTCCCCCAAAGGGTCTTGAGGCTTTTCCCCCAAAGGTGGCCGAGAGGGGGGCCCGGGTGGACAGGTGGGAGTGAGGGATGACTGGCAGAGTGTCACCTCCACGCATGGTTGGCCGAGAGAGAGAGACAGGCAGAAACCTTCATATTGAGGCTCTAAAGTGGGCAACCCTGTATCCTGAAGTGAGCATAATTCTAGGAAATGTTGTTTAGAGTGGGACATTTCAATTCTCTACCACAGGGTCCTTGCCTTCCCAAACTACATTTCCCAGAATTCTGCTTACTGCCTTGTGCCTCCTCTTCCTCCCTGAAAGTTTTGGTGGGGGAAAACCTCTGTACATTCTCAAAAGGAATTTTGAGATAAAAGGGGATTGTTGGCAGTTGAATCAACCCTGTGAGGTAGGCGAAGTTGAGAGGCAGTAACTCGAAAGTTTACCTAGTATGTTTCCTACTATTATCTTCCTCCTCCCCTTCTTCTTCTTTTTCTTCTTCCCCCTCCTCCTCCTCCTCCTCTTCTTCCAAAGGCTGGCTGGCTGGGCATCTGTCGGGAGTGCTTTGACTGTGCTTTTCCTGTTTGGCAAAAAGGGGTTGGACTGGATGGCCCCTGGGGTCTTCCAGTGAAATAGTACTGTTAAGTTTATGTTGGTTAAAATTCCCTAAAAAAATCAGTGAATATGCAAATCTTTTTGAAACTAGGGGGGGGGAGTGAAGTCTTGTTCATGTTGTATCCTTGAAAATAGAAATTCAAGAAGATAGCTCTTGTAGTTTTTTTAAAATATTCATAAAAACTTTTTTCAATTTCCAACGATCAGTGGATGTGTGAAATGTTCTGAAACTGGCAGGGCGGGTGTGTGTGGGTTAACAGTGGTAAATGTGTTCTACAATGGCAGCAAGTTTCACTCCGATAGCTCTAAAAATGAGGGAGAAAGGAGCCTCAGAAGCTTCCTCATTTGTGCAATTACATAATAAAAAGGTAATGAAATTTTAATTATATAGTTACTGTTATAACACGGACCCCTTACAATATTTTAGAAACACTCTAGAAATGATCCCCCCATTCCAATTTAGTAATGAGTATTAAAACACTTTTTCATTGATCGCACAGGCCGAGTAATATATTTTAATAATGCCAAAAGACAAATAAAAAGTTTTTTGCCCAAACTCTAAATTCAGAAAATCCATCATATATCGATATCCATATAGCAAATGTTAACATCCCTACATTCATTTATAATGGTGCATATATTTTTTTCATTTATTAATGCTTCATAGTCAAGCCCCACATTTTCGAGATTTTTGTGTTAAAGAATGTATGAATAAAATATCTGAAGATATTCAGGCCTAGATAGGATGCAAAATCGTTTTGCTTTTCAGCAGTGAATATTTCATTTCCCATTTATGGTGGTTTTCCTTTCATTAGCATTCAGATTCACCTTTGAACAATGATAATAACAAGGAGCATTTGGCACATTTTAAAATCAAATATGGATTTCCTAGCATTGCTTAGTCTTGACTGTTTAAGTGTATTTCAAAGTTGCATTATTCTTTCTTTGAATAGAAAGCAATGGAATTACTTACAAAACTGAATTTAAACATGCATGTAGTTGGTGTTTCATTTATCAATGAGAATTATGAAAGAGTTTATAGAGATGGGCTGTTGCCAGGTTTTCTTTGGTTTTTTTTTTTTTTTTGTGGTGTTGGATCCAGTTGCATCTTCACAAATTGAAGGGTTCATTTGACAGGCAGAGGAAGCTAGAATGCAGCACTGGAGGCGTGTGGAGTGATACTTTTTGTTGAGTTCTTCTCTGTACGTGCCTGGCACTACTTCACATACACTCGTGCTCAAAAACAGAATTGGGGGGATTCATAACCCTAAGAGTGGGTGAGAGGCGAACTGATAGAAACCTTTTTCTCCAATAGTATCTTCGAATTTTATGCTACACAACTTGGGCTAGACCTTTCCATCTTAAACCTTTTAAACATCCATTATTTCTCCTGGTAGCAGTTTCCTATTAAGTCTCCAAACTCTTCCTTAAACTTTTCTAAGTTAAAAAAGTAGTTAGGGGATTGAATGTTGAAGTGTTTTAAAGGAAGGAAAATTACCATAGTTGTAAAAGCAGTATTTATTTTAGGATTTTGTGTTTTAAACTGCAGTTACACCAAAACTCTGAACCTTATTGATATATGCATTCTGGAAAGGAAACTTCATTTAAATTCTTAAATGTGTAGCACTGGTGGAAAGGTTGTTTTTCTTCCAGGGGAGTGGGGGCTACCTCTTAACAGTCATCTACCACACAGTATCTAACTTCCTGCTGATACCATTTTCTGTTAAAGGATGTAGTAGGTAATCATCTGATTGCCTAAGTGCATCTTGTCATTATTACAAATGGATTGCTCTTTTCTAGAGTATTTTGTCCTTCAAAAGGATTAGAATGAAAGTAATTTAAACACGTTACAAAAAAGCCTCTATGTTCATATACAGTGGAGTTCACCTTGTCTAAGTGCTACTTGGGACTGATTCTTTAAAAAAAAAATCTTTTAATTTATTTATTTGGTTTCTTTTTCAGTGGGACCCAATATACAATTTTGTATTGAGAATTTGCACATGCCAAAGCATCTAGAGTACTATTTATGACTGCTGAACATTATAATGGGTAATGTTGTGGTGTTCTTTGTTGTCCATTCTTCTCCCCTCATTGAGAAAATGTGCAACGAGCAAAGGCTTCTTTTCATGAAATGTTCAAAATTTGTAGTAAAGAATCAGAGACATTGTTAGCCACTTGGAGTCTTTTGGATGTTCTCCATGTCCCACCTGTAAATGAAGTGAAGTTGGTGATGAAGTAAAGCAATAGTGCTCCCAATTACCTTTTGATTGAATTTCCTCTCAATCAGTATGGTCAGTTCTTTGACTGACTAGTCTTAAACATAAATTTGATAACTGTTTTTTCACATAAGTGTTTGGCTCTGAATTTGCTTGTTTCTCTACTTCTCTCCTTGACTTTTCATTGTCATGTTTTAAGTTGTTTTATTATGGCATAGCTTTGTTTTATTGGTATTTATGTTTTTTTTTGTGTTTGAAGGCTGCAATGTGTGTTAGTCTAGAAGAGACATAGGTAAGAACGTGAATTAAGTAATGAAGGAAGCCACCGATGTACTAGTCCTGATGGTGCATGTTTCTTTTCACAGTCCCAAGGAAGCACATGGAAGGGATTGATATTTTGCATGTAATCCAAGTGAACATTCAATAAATACTAATAGGCTTGGAAGTCCCTGCTATATCCCTCACTGGCATGTCTTTATTCCTCTGACGCTCTTAAAGGCCCATTTGCTTACTTCAGGCAAGAAAAATGAAGAAGGTGTAGTAGAAAACATGATAGAGGGTGTTCCTTAATGAAGCATTATTTCCACCAAGGAGTTGAGTGAGACTGCTAGTATCCATTAGTAACATTCCATACCAGCTCCAAAGTTGCCCAGAAAGTTAACAGCCTTTCTCTGTAACAGAGGTGGCTTTTTTCCTCATTGCTGTCCTTAAAAAATCAGAGTTGATGTGAATGCATATAATAACAAGTACTGAGACAAATCACCATGATCATTCTACCCCTCCCCTCTCTCTCTATAGTTATATGTGAAGTCCTTTGAAATATTTCCAATAAATCTTTTGATCACCTTTAACATGGAACAATTCAAGCAAATAGTCTAAACTTACACACACACACAAATAGGGATAGTAGTTGTCCTACATCACACCGGTGATTTTATTTTTATGGCTTTTTTCTTGCCAAAGGAAAAATTATGCAATATGTCAGTGGTGAAAATAGTCTACAATAAATGCAGTTTAATAAGATTATACTCCCTAGCTGACACTTCTGTACTTAACTGTATCAGCAACTAAAATTTGCCTCTAACTAATACATTTTCTATGCCTGTGTCTTTGAAATGCTAATAAACTTGCCACCTAGTGTAGCCTGACCTGCTTCTTCCATTGCCCATTTGGATTTCTGAACATTTGCATTTACTATTCCTTCTTAAGCTGCTCTGCGTCTCATTAAATTTTCAAGAGATGTGAAATAGGGCCCTGTGGGAGCAAGGTCTCTTGGATCACAGCCCAAATTCTTACCTTTAATTGTATTCCTTATTTAAGACTTGAAATGGTTTTATCTATTTCTGTCATCAAAAATGATTTGAAAAGTCTGCTTCAGGCCAACTAGCCTCTAGGTCAAAATTGATAGCCTGTAGGAGACGTGTGAGTGGGCTCTGGACACTTAAAAAAACCTCTAGAAAACTGCATGGAAGACTAACAGGTACAAATGTAACCAGTAAGTTCTGAAACTTTTTTGCTTTTGCATATTCTTACATAGAGCCTGGGAAAATTGCTTTTTGTTTATAACGCAATTTCTAGAGCCCCTGGCTAATATGACTATGGTAACTAAAGATTTCTTAACTCTCTCATTTGATTTATCAGTGTGCTCCTATGTAATCCATCACCTGTATTTTGCTTAATAACTTATTAATTTTATATTCGGCACACTTTAAAATTCCATCTATTCTGCAATTGGACATTTCACTTGATGTAGCATTTATTTGGGGTTTTTTTTTTGTATCATTCAGGAATCCATAAGATAAAATGTTCTTTGTGTTTTCCAAATATACATCGAGCAAGTATAGTCCACTTCATTGGGGCTATAGGTATATGACCTGCACCTAAAAAAACACACACATGAAAATGTAGGTGTCCTGACAGAAGATCTCTCTAGGAAACTCTAGGTTATCCAGCATGAAGATCAGTGGAAGATAGCCATAACTGGGGGGGGGGGGGGGGGGGGGGAGCTGAGACTCCTAGAAATGACATTTTAATCAAATGTGAAAAAAAGTAAATCCACAGAAGTCAAACCCACAAATGTGAATGGCCAACTGTAGTCTTTTTTTTTTCATTGAAGGTAAATATCAGTGCCCTTAGGAAATCATTCTTTGATGTTTTAGGAACTCACATTATTATAGCTTATGTTTGGTATTAGAACATTAATCCATCTTTGTGTTTTTTGTAAAAAATATTATGGAAGGAATTATATCTTGCAGACTTTGTCTGTCTGCTTTGTTCTCGCAAATTACCTTTTAAAATGCTTTCTATGTTGCTTATGAACATATTTCAAAAAGCAAAGTCTTTTAGGATGGATAAATTCCCCCTTTTGGAAATTAAAAAGGGGACTGCTTAGAGGACCCTTCTTATAAATAAATGGACAGTTATTATTGTGGCTTAATTTCTTCTTTTTATAATTATTTTGTGCAAAAAGCTGTTATTGCTATATATAGGGTAAACCTTTTTCTGTTGAGTCTTGAATTTATTTTGATGTCCCATGCTAGTAAGTGATAGATTGTTACCATTTTTACTACTAACTAACCTGATCATAGACTCCTGATCATGCACTCTCGGAAGTTTGTCCATTTATTTATAAGCAGGGTCCTCTAAGCAGTCCCCTTTTTAATTTCCAAAAGGGGGAGTGCATGATCAGGAGTCTATGATCAGGTTAGTTAGTAGTAAAAATGGTACCAATCTATCACTTACTAGCATGGGACATTAAAATAAATTCAAGACTCAATAGAAAAAGGTTTACCCTATATATAGCAATAACAGCTTTTTGCACAAAATAATTATAAAAAGAAGAAATTAAGCCACAATAATAACTTATAGCTCTGTGCTTGTTATTTATACAAATAAGATGCTGGAATTTATAACTTGAAGGATTGCTAGAAGGAAAATAAATATAAAAATAGTAGGTTATGCAGACATTTCTGGCAGATTACTCGTATAAATTCAAATGTATTTTGATTTTATTTACATAAATATTACATTCAGCTGTATTGGAAAATTATTCAAAGGTATTAAAGTGTGGCAATCACTTTATACATGAGAATACTAATGCATGTGCCCTTAAAATGGTGTGATAGACCAATGTTAAGACCCATAGCATTAGCAAATAAGCAACTAAGAGAGCGTGCATGCCAAACTATCATAAGCATATCAGTAGGGATTGACATCTTCAGAAAATAATTTGTTTTAAGTACAGTACATAATTTCTGGGCATCTAAACTTGAACCATTTTTTTCAGAGATTTTCCATCTCTTGTGGACTCCATTTTAATTTAACTGGAGTTATATATTGTCTCAGAAGTAGGAGTCAAAATAACTCCTCAGTTTATTATTCTATCTATACATTTACATGCATGTACACATGTGTATGCAGATACTAAAACCCCAATAAACTGTCACTAATGCTACGACTGTATTGTTGCATTTGTTGTTGTTGCTTAAGTAGGCCAAAGGCAGCATAAATTATATTAAAACAATATGGAAATAAACTGTTGAGACTAGTATTTCCATAATCATAAAAAAACAGGCCAGAAACCTCAAAATTGTGAGCAAATTTTCTTCAGTGTTGTGTGTGTGCTCACACATGTGAATTATACTTAAGCAACTCATATCCTGAAGACTGATGGTAAACCTCTTCCACACCTGAGCCAATACTACTCCAACTTCCCCAAATGTCTTTACTAAGGCTCAGCATCCAACCTTCTCCAGAATCCTCTGATACATAGCCTCCTTTCTCCCTGTTCCCATCTATTTGTGAATGTGTGGTTTGATTGCAAAACCAGTCACCAAGGATGACTGGGTTGAAAGGATGTCCAGGCCTTAAATAGCTTCTGACTTTGCCCCTGTCATATGCAGTGTCATGATGCACAGCAACACACTGAACAATCTCTGGTCTCTAATCCTAACCCTAACCCTCCCCCAGTTCACCATGTAGACCAGGGGTCCTCAAACGTTTTAAACAGAGGTCCAGTAACAGTCCCTCAAACTGTTGGAGGGCTTGATTATAATTTGAAAAAAAAACATGAATGAATTTCTATGCATACTGCACATATTCTATTTGTAGTGCAAAAATATATATTTTAAAACAATACAATATATATAAATAAAAATGTAATGTTTGTTCGTGATATTCACAGAACTCAAAAACCACTGGGGGAATTAACACCAAATTTGGACACGATACACCTAACAACCCAGTTTACGTCCTCCACTTAAAAAACCCCCAAAGAAACAGCAGAAACCCCAAAAATCCACACAAGGGAAGAGCGGCCGTTGCAGCATTGAGAGCCAAGTGCGTGCGCACGCATGGCCATACAAACGGAACTGGCACAGCGAGCGACAGGGAGCTTCCTCCCTCACGGCAGCATGACCCCTTCCTCTTCACCTTCCTCCTTGCCTGCTATGACGACGGCGACGGAGGAAAGGGAGAAAGGAAGAAGGGAGGAAAGAAAGAAGGAAGCATGGGAAAGAGGGGAGAGCATGCCTTGCACAGCCTGGGGGATAGAGAGAGAGAGAGGCAACCTCCTCTCTCCCCTCCTCTTGGCTCTTCCCATTGCCTTTGCAAAGGTGGGACTTCCAAGGCTTCCAGCCCCCAACAAGCTTCTGAGGCAGGAGAGAGACTGAAGGGGGACCCACATAGAGGAGGAAGAAGAAGAAGAGGAGGAGGAGGAGGCAGAAGCACAGGCAGCAGTAGCAGCGGACCCCAGGCTCAGAGCCCGTCACAGTCATTTCCGTTGCAACTTGGTGGGGATGGTGAAGCCAAGCAAAGCAGAGGAGAGCCAGGAGCTGGGCGGGGGACAGAGCCCGACCAGTGAGGGGGGTCTGCCCCTATCAGGGAGGGAGGACAGTTGGGAAGGTAGCATAGGATATCTATAGTCCCACAATTTGTTCACAAAACAAAACACACAATAGCATATCCACACTGTTTGTGTGTGTATAGGTTAAAGCTAAAGGTTTCCCCCTGACATTAAATCCAGACCACCATCTCCCAAAGCAGTTACTCTGGGACTCTGGTACTCATCTCCATTTTTTAGCTAAAGAGCCTGCGTTGTCCATAGACACCTCCAAAGTCATGTGACCACTGGCATGACTGCATGGAACGCCCTTACCTTCCTGCCAGAGTGGTACCTATTGCTCTATTCACATTTGCATGTTTTTGAACTGCTATATGAATTGAAAATCATTCTATCTATCTTTTACAACTTGGCAACATACACATGTTGGCAGAGCAACAATGAGTTCATATGGGTGTGAAAATACAGTGGAATTAATGCACATGCAAGATCATCCCCACAATAACCCCTCACGACATGCACTCCAGCAGAGCCACTTATTTCCTGCATGACTGTGTGTATTTGAGGGGAGAGTTGAATAAATATAGTAAAATTAATATCCATGTAGGTATTCTCCACAACTTCCTTTCAACATAAACATTACCATATTATCCACACCCATATGTGTATGTGTGTGTGTGTGTGCATGCACTACATTTCCCCCCAAAGAAAGAAGAGGGAAGGTTGGCCATAGCCTCGTGTGGCGGGTACAGCTAGTAATTAAAATAAAGAACAATTTTAACAAATATATACTTATTAGTATTTCAACAGAAAACGTGGGCCTGCTTTTGGCTGATGAGATAGGATTGTTGTTGTGTGCTTTGAAGTCGTTTCAGAGTTAGGTTGACCCTGAGCGAGGGCTGGGTAAATGACCTTGGAGGGCTGTATCCGGCCCCTGGGCCATAGTTTGTGGATTCCTGCTTTAACTGGTCTGAATTAACTCGTTGACAGATTACACTCCAACTACCTGGTTCCTGGATCATTTGCTGACTGGAACATATGGGTCTACATCAGGGGTTCTCAAACTAAGGCCCGGGGTGAGGGCTGGGTAAATCATCATCATCATCATCATCATCATCATCATCATTAAATTACTTATTAATCGCCCTCCAACCAAGATGCTCTAGGCAATTTACAAGCTAAAATTGTAAAGAATAAAAATACATACATACAGATATTGATAAAATTAACATAGATCAAAAGCTCTAGTAAAAAGCCAAGTCTTAAGTGCTAGGGTAAAAGGCCCTAACTCACAAATGGCTCTCATATAGGGCGGCAAGGAATTCCACAAGGCAGGGGCAGAAATAGAAAAAGCTCTGCATCTGGTCCTTTCCAAGTGCACTTCTCTAGGACCCGGTATATAAAGTAAGTCACATTGGGATGGTCATTGTGACCTCTGATGATGGGAGAATGAGAGACGGTACCTAAGATACGATGGACCCTGGCCATAAAGAATTTTGAAGGTCAGAACTAGCATCTTATATAGACCACGGTAATCAGTTGGAAGCCAATGCAAATGCCGCAACACTGGTGTTATATGGCATTTCATGGGTGTTCTTGGAGGGCCGTATCCGAACCCTGGGCCTTAGTTTGAGAACCCCTGAAGTAGACCCATATGTTCCAGTCAGCAAATGATCCAGGAACCAGGTAGTTGGAGTGTAATCTGTCAAGGAGTTAATTCAGACCAGTTAAAGCAGGAATCCTCAAACTATGGTCTGGGGGCCGGATACAGCCCTCCAAGGTCATTTACCCAGCCCTCGCTCAGGGTCAACCTAACTCTGAAAGGACTTGAAAGCACACAACAACAACAATCCAATCTCATCAGCCAAAAGCAGGGCCACACTTCCCACTGAAATACTAATACGTTTATATTTGTTAAAATTGTTTTTCATTTAATTATTGTATTGTTTTAAAGTGTTTTTTGCACTACAAATTATTTATGTGCAGTGTGCATAGGAATTCATTCATTTTTTTTTTCCAATTATAATCTGGCCTTCCAACAGTTTGAAGGACTGTGAACTGACCCTCTGTTTAAAAAGTTTGAGGGCTCCTGAGTTAAAGGATATCCACAGGGTTAAAAAGATTCAACAGATTGGTCGCCAACTGTTCAGAAGTCTCGTCAGCACATCCATGTAAAGTTTTCCCAAACACCTTAAACTGTGTAACTTGGGCACATAGAAACAAAGTCTGCACTTCACCTTTGAAAAGCTCTTGCTTTGGAACTGTATGGTGTATGCTTCCAAGAGAAGGCTGAGAGGAGATATGATAGCCATGTATAAATATGTGAGAGGAAGCCACAGGGAGGAGGGAGCAAGCTTGTTTTCTGCTTCCTTGGAGACTAGGACGCGGAACAATGGCTTCAAACTACAAGAGAGGAGATTCCATCTGAACATGAGGAAGAACTTCCTGACTGTGAGAGCCGTTCAGCAGTGGAACTCTCTGCCCCGGAGTGTGGTGGAGGCTCCTTCTTTGGAAGCTTTTAAGCAGAGGCTGGATGGCCATCTGTCAGGGGTGATTTGAATGCAATATTCCTGCTTCTTGGCAGGGGGTTGGACTGGATGGCCCATGAGGTCTCTTCCAACTCTTTGATTCTATGATTCTATGAAATTCATATCTTTTGGCAAATTTTTTCTCATTCCCTGTAAAAAGGTAGCATGATGACTGATCATGGGAAAGCCTGGAAGGCAACCCCAGTTTTCATTTTCATGACAAATTTAAGTGCCTAATGATTATATTTGCAAGAGACATTAATTCAGTGATGAGTATAAGGTATTGAAATCAAAGCTTCGCAGTTATGATTGCATTAGTGAGTTTTTATAGACTAATTAAACTATTTATGTAACCCTACCAGTAATTGTAGGAGTTTTAATACTATGCTACTGATTAGGGTTTAAAGTTCATTAGACCATATGGTGTAATTATTTTTGGTATCCTTTTATTATGTCAGTTCTTTCATCCTGCATACAGTGAGGTTATGTTCCTTTTCTTTAGAAAGCTTACATGATAGATAAAATGTCAGACATAATTAAAATGCATGATGTTGAAAAATACCAAAATTTTCTGCAAAGCCCTTGTGAAAAATTTCATCTGGAGATTCTGCTCAGATACCTAACTTCAGTTGGTAGGCTTAACTATAGAGACCCATTTACAAATGTTAATGTGTAACAGTTTATTCAATCTGTCTATCTGCTTGGGACTACAAATAGAATTCAAGCCTAAGCATTTCTAACATAGATTTGAAATTGTTGTCGTGAGTTTTTAAGCTCTTTTTTGACAGTGTTTGATGCTTTAGGGCAGTAATTTATTACTCTGTGCCGTAAACAGTCAAATGTTTATAGCCTTTTACTGCTAAGTCTTCTTATAGGCTGCTGGCCTTATGGGGCAGGAAGAAAATATGTTGTCGATATTTAAATCCATTGAATGGAACTTGATTTGTGCAATAGACCTTAGGGTACTTCTAATAAAATGCAAATTATTTTCATATGAATAGCTAGAATTGATTTTACTTTGAAAAATATGTGCTGAGTGGTGAGTGATTTAAAGTGAAATACTGTACATGTCTGCTGAATTCAATAAGATTTACTCCCAGTCAAGTGTTTATAGGATTGCAGCCATAATGACCTAATATGTTTTACACATTTTAACAATTACGTCTGAGAATTAAATAAGTAGTTTTATGATGCAAGGTTTAAATATAAGCCTGCTTCTCTATTCTCTTGTTTTGAACAGATCTAACATACAAGAGATCTGCTTTGAAACTGGAGAAAAAAATGTTATTTTAAAAGTTTGTTCCACAGGAAAGGGATTTACTTTGTCCTGTTTACAAAAAGCAAAATATGCAACACAACACACATTCATATATAATAGACCAGCTTGGGGACCTGACGGTGTCTGGGTTATTTGAAAAAGGCATTGTTTGTTTTGGGGTGTAAGGTAACATCGGTTTGGTAACTTTTTTGGTAATTTGTCAATTCCCACAAACCCCTGCAGTATGTTCACTTGGTCATGGGGCTTTGCTGTGCCAGGTTTGGTCCCGGTCCATTATTGGTGGGGGCACAGTTTCTCTGGATGCAGGCTTTAGACTGGGACATGGAACCGAGACAGCCTTGGTCACCTTAGTTGATGATCTAGACTGGGAGCTAGACAGGGGGAGTGTGTCCCTGTTGATTCTGCTGGACCTCTCAGCAGCCTTCAATACCGTTGACCACGGTATCCTTCTGGGACGTCTCACCGGAATGGGCCTGGGAGGCACTGTTCTACAGTGGCTCCAGTCCTTTCTGGAGGGTCGCACCCATATGGTGTCACTGGGGGACATCTGTTCAATCCCACAACCACTGTCTTGTGGGGTTCCTCAGGGCTCAATACTGCCTCCCATGCTGTTTAACATATACATGAAGCCACTGGGGGAGATCATCCGGAGTTTCGGGGTGCGGTGTCATCTGTATGCAGATGACATCCAACTCTGTCACTCCTTCCCACCTGCTACTAAGGAGGCTGTTCAGGTCCTGAACTGGTGCTTGGCTGCTGTGTAGGACTTGATGAGAGCTAACAAAGTGAAATTGAATCCAGACAAGACAGAGGTACTCATGGTCAGTCGTAAGGCCGAACAGGGCATAGGGTTACAGCCTGTGTTGGATGGGGTTACATTCCCCCTGAAAACGTAGGTTGGCAGCTTGGGTGTGATCCTGGATTCATCGCTAAGCCTGGAACCCCAGGTTTCAGCAGTGACCAGGAAAGCATTTGCACAGTTAAAACCTGTGTGCCAGCTGTGCCCTACATTGGGAAGTCTGACTTGGCCATGGTAGTCCACACTCTAGTTACATCCCGTATAGACTACTGCAATGCACTCTACATGGGGTTGCCTTTGAAAACGGTCCGGAAGCTTCAACCAGTCCAACAAACGGCAGTCAGGTTGCTAACAGGAGCGGCCATCAGGGAGCATACAACCCCCTTGTTGCGCCAGCTCCACTGGCTGCCGGTTTTCTACTGGGCCCAATTCAAAGTGCTGGCTTTGGCCTTTAAAGCCCTAAACAGTTCTGTCCCAACTTACCTGTCCAAACACATCTCCCCTTATGAACCATCAAGGACCCTGAGATCATCTGGGGAGGCCCTGCTCTCGATCCCACCTTTGATGCAAGTATGTCTGGCGGGGACGAGAGACAGGGCCTTCTCAGTGGTGGCCCCTTGGCTATGGAACACCCTCCCTAGGAAGATCAGATCGGCTCCCTCCTTACTAACGTTTCGGAGGCAAGTTAAAACATGGATGTTTGAGCAAGCATTCACAAATGCAGAGTAAACGACATAGGAAATTGAAAGACTTGACGATGGAATTGGACAATGCTTGATAATAAGCTGAGAGAGAAGCTTCATGCTGCTGGCCACTTTAAAACCTTGCAGCACAGACTGGTAAGAACAGCTGAGAGAGGAGCCTCCAGTGAGTGGCTGCATTGGGCTGCCTCTATATTGGACCTTTTCCATCATCATCCCCTCTGGCATCGCTGCTGCAGTGTTCAAACCAGACAGGCAGTCTTGGGGCCTCCTCCACCATCGCCCCCTTGGCTGTTGTGTTACAACACTGGCTTGTTCAACCACCATTGGAGGAGATGCTGTGGCTTAATATAGTTCAGTGTTTGAACTTTTATTAAGATGTCACTCCCTTGCCCCCCCCCCCAGACCAAATGGACTGGTCTGGGTTAAATAGACTGGAGCAGCTGGGAATCTTTCATCAGCCCATTGGGCATTTCTTAAGGCAATTGGGTGTGGGGTGGATTGGACTAATTTTAGGTGGGGGTGGGCGGTATGTGACAATGTTTTGAGGGTGCTGAGTTGTTATTTATCAGGGTTTTGGCTGTTTAAGCCACTGGACTGTAAGACCTGTAATTGTGCTTCAATGCAATGTAATTTTGATATGTTTGAAATTTTTAATATGTTTTAATCATTTGAAAGACTATTTTAATTTATATATTTGTGTTCTTACAGTTTTATAATATTGTTTTGTATTGATATTGTTGTTATCTGAATCTGGCACTGAATTGTTACCACAGTTTGTAAGCCGCCCTGAGTCCCCTTCGGGGTGAGAAGGGCGGGGTATAAGTACAGTAAATAAATAAATAAATAAATAAATAAGGAGATGCTAATGTTGTTATTATTATTGTTGTTTTATACTGTTTTAATGTTTTAACTTGTTTTATGATATTATGTGTACTGTTTTGTTGGAAACCACCTTGACTCGCCGATTAGCTGAGATAGGCGGTATACAAATACAGTAAATAAAAAATAAATAAAATTCCATGGTCCATCCTCCTCCAAATTACACCAATACATAAAGCGAGTCATGGGGGATCTGTGTGCCATTCGTGTAGTGGTCTCTGGAAGTGAGTGAAGGTACTGCAAGTCCCATGGCAAGTTTGGTCCAGATCCATCATTGGTTGGGCTCACAGTTCTCTTTGGATGTAGGTGAACTACGACTCTGATAAATCATGGTGAATTCTTCCCAAACCTCTTGTTCAGTTGCTGATCTATTCCTGTTTGCTGTGTACAATAGGAAAGGGTAGGAAAGGGTTAAGTGGACAGGGACAGGGTCATAAAAAATCAGTGGACAGGGTCATAAAAATTCCACAGCAATGGAAAGAGTAAGGAACCCTGGAATGTCCATTCTGGAGGAAAAACAGAACATCAAGGATGAAATTGTCCCCTTTACTTGGGTAATGGGCAATATGACGTTTGGGGAGGACATTGGCAGGGGTTGGGCTACATGTCCATGGTGCTTGCTATAACCTGCAATGTCTTTGGAGGGAGTGCTTTTAGTGGCTCCTCTACACTGTGGGTTAAAGCTGTTTGTGGAGGCAGGAGCCTGTCTGTGTAATTGGACATCTCCACCACATACACATTTTCACTTTTATTATGTGTATAGATCTAGCATGGTGCAGTGGTTTGAAATATGCACTAGGAGACCAACTTAGAACTTGCTCAGAACTTTAGTTCTTGGTTGTTGTTTCTTGCTAAATCTAATGAAAGGACTGATTTAAGGTCTTAAAGATAAAACAAAATAGTTAAATTAGACTTTCTGGAAATGTTTGATTTGTCACCATGAATTGCACTGACCGTTGACTACCACTGAACATGCAAAAGGCAGAAAAAATTATTATGCTTAGCAGGCCATGTTAAGTTAGCCTGAGGGTTCATTGCATCTTATGCATCGTAGAGAGCAAAAAAGACATTGATAGCATATAACTTAATTATCTGCCACTATCACTTTAGAATGGCTTTTAAACATGTCCAAAATGTCTACCATTTTTTCCAGCAAGAGTGACAGCAAATTTTTAAGTAAGGATAAAAATGGAGCAGCCTTTCTGGAATAAAACTCTTGACAGACTATGATAAATTACCTTATTATACTTGTTCGCATGACAAATGTACTTGATAAGCGTTTTTTCTTGGGAATAGTTGATATTATCTCGAAACAAAGCTAGAAAGGAAATAAGAGCTAACTACTAATCATAATAATAGAAGACCACTTGCATGCATGCAGACCCAAACCAATTGTTTATATCAATAGCAAACTTTTTGGTTTAAAATGCTTGTCCAAATTTGTTATTTCACAATATTTTTTAAAAATATTGTGACAAAAGTTAATGTATGTTATTTTAGTGTCACATGCCAAAAATACATAGGATCACATTTGCATGCTGAAATGACACCCCCTTTTAAAGCTGCAGGATCTATATTAGTAATGACTACATTTGATCTAATTAATTTCAGTGCTTAGGTTTTCACTATGAGAAAGTCTGGTTACACACTTTAGTATCAATCAATAGACCATGTATGCGGTTATAGAAAATTATTTGATGTTTATCTCTTTTTTCCATATAGCAATGCTTTCAGGAAGGACAATTGGGAGGCCATGACTAAAAAGTTATTAGTATTTATGATATTATTTATTAATGTTATTTCCATCCCACTATTCTCCCCATGGGGACTCAAAGCAGCTTACAATAACCTGATATAACCCAATACATTTTAAAACATGGCAAATACAAAAATTGAAACAATGAAAAACATTTAAATATTTGTGTCATTGATTTTTTTTAAATAGAGTTAAGAGACAATAAAATACTTGTGCAATTAAATTACATTTAAAATTAAATAACCTCCCCAACTCCCCAGCAGTGTGCCTCTCATCCTCCCCAAAATGTCTGATGGCAAAGAAATATCTTAACTTGCTTGTGAAGAGCAAGCAGGGATGGGGCCATCGTGGCCTCTCTTGGGAGGGAGTTCAAAAATCTGGGAGCAGCCACCAAATAGTAGTAGTAGTAGTAGTAGTAGTAATATAATAATAATAATAATAATAATAATAATAATAATAATAATAATAATTTTGTATCCGCCTTCATCTCCCTGAAAGGATTCGGGACAGCTTACATGGAGACATAGTTAAAATAGCACAATAAAATTCATAAAACAACTTCATAAAACAATATAAAGCAAACAACATAACACAGTATAAAAAGAATAATCATGCAAACAACCAGTAGCCTGATATAATAAACATTTGCTGGACTCAGGTGAGTGGACTGGTATAATCTGTTGCAAGGACAGGGTTGATGGAAAAGTGCAAAAGTCAGCTGAAAGAATTAGGAGTAGAAGGCAATATAAAGTAGAATATTATCTATGGGCAAGGGGTAGTAGTAAAGTGTAAGGACTAGATCTTGGGTCAAAGAAGAGGCCAAAATTATCTGGGGAACCTTCTAATCAATGACACTGTGGAACAAACACATTTTTAGATTTTTACAAAAAAGTAGACAGGGTGGGTGCCAGCCTGATCTCCCTGGGGAGAGAGTTCCAGAGCTGGGGGACCACCACCGGAAAGGTCCCTTTTTACTTAAAAAGGCCTTCCTTTTCTTACCAAACACACTTGAGCTTAAAATTCCATAGTCCTACAAAATATCAAAGTAACAAGTCCACAAAAACAGAATTTTAACTACAGAGACAGTAGGGAGCCAGGGATGGTTTTTAACACTCCAGTCTATTGGCTGGGAAGTTGACAGGGGGAGGGACAGCAGGGAATATCAAGGGGCTTCAATAAAATTTGCCATCATTGAATTTTCATCCAAGAAATCAATTATATCTTTAAATAATTGTTTTGTTATATGGTTATATAGTTTAATGTTAAAACATGTAGTGGAAATATACATGTGAAATGTTTGTTTTGTAATTGGTCTTGAAACCAGTAACATCAGTGTAAATTAATATAAAAAGACCAACCATCTTAAGTGACACTTGATCACAAGACACACCTTCATATCATTGATGACTACATCAAGGGAACAGTCATCATTTTGGCAGAAAGACTTCACTACAAAGGATATGAGTCAAACAATAACTGACAAGTATTTGTATCTATAAGAGATATACATCCGGCATCTCTTAACTCTTACAGGACAATTAGTGAAATCTTCCTTTCTTTCCCATGGCAGTAGCCTGAATAACTCTTGCAAGCCACTGGGCAGTGAGCAGCAGATTTTTTTTACTTGATCATGTCTTTCACTATTTAGCCTTTCTTTGGAATTAATATGTTTCTCATACCTGGGCAGGTAGTTCTGCAGCCTTCCAGTTGTTGTAGAAGTAGAGTGCCCAGCACACCTCATACTAAGGCAGCTGGGAACTGCACTTCAGCAGCATTTGGAAAGCTATAAAGTGGATAAAATAGCAAGATGTTCATGTTTTGGGAAAATGATAATTCATCTGTACTTACACAGAAAACATTTCTTTAAAATGCATTATATTTATGTAGCTGTTATTAATATTTTATTTGACTAGTTCTCTATGCATATAAAGTGGATGGCAAATGTAAATTGAAGCTTCCTAAGTTTACTAAAGTATACCAGAACAAGGAACACTTACGTTTTGAAAATGTTATAGGCATCTCTTGATTCTTTTAATTTATCAAGGCTGCAATTTAATATACAGTTACCTGGGGATAAAGCTTGTTGAGCTATATAATGCTCACCTCTGAATAGACACAGAGATTACCCTGTAAGACAACTAAACAGGGTTGCATAAAACACTTTCTCAAGCATTCAAATACCACCATAAAAGAACTGTGTGAACAAAGCTACAGTAATTGAGGGAGTTTGAGTCCAGTACTTAACTGTGCACAGTACTTTAGCTGTAAATTGCTTGCTCTTCAGCTTCATTTAGTTGCTTTTCTGTTTGTCAACTTCAAAGTCGACCCAAAGTCATGCTCACAGAAAGAAGATGCATGTCACACAACAGGCCTGACTAGTTCAAGTGATGTGAGCAAATCTGACATTTGTGCTGCATGGAACACTAGTTCCTTACGTTTGTTCCCGGACTTCAGGCACAGCAAAGCATGCAAGTAGTGTACGCCTTAGAACAATGCTGGCACAGATGGTGCTAGAATGGAATAAGAATGTAGTACACTTGTGAGAACAGTTCAGGCCAACAGGGAAACCAGAATTTTGAGAGATGTCAGTGGATTTTAATTGCAAAACCCTGGCTAATTGGATTTTTGTCTGGAAAAAATGTGTGAATTGTTGTTAATTAGAAATTGTAGCAATCTTATCAGTGCTAATATACAAACCAGAATGACTCATAAAAATACTGTATGTTATCGTAGGCCTAACAGTAGGCACTGCTAATCTTGGCCCATAGTTGATTTAGTATTATTGTATGGAAATGATAGGCACTGGACAATAACTACCAGAATTCTCCTTTCAGGATGACAATAGGTTATGCTGACTGGGAATTTTGGGAGTTGTAGCCAGACATTACATTTTCTGTGTAGGATTTGGCAGGGGAACTCTGTATATAGTTTAAACTGGTTAGGTATTAATGCTGATTTTATCATTGTCTAAAATAGTTTTCTTTTATTATATTTCTGGCTTTTGTTGTAGTTATATTTGTATACAATCTGAACACAAATAATCTCAATTTAGTGAGAAGCACAGCTCAGCTGCTAATATTGGAGTTGCACTAAGATAGCAACACTGTTATCTTAAATGAAACAGATTAATCTATTAATGTGTAACCCTTGTTCCTTGAAGTTGCCTGTTGACCCATGGTTTCAGTTTGCTTAGATTTTTAATCTTTTTATATTCAACAATTTCCTGTATATCTATATGTTTTGTTTTATAACATGTATTAAGTCATACTATTTCCCTGCATTTGATATAAAACATAGTCTATTTTAGGGTTTAATAGTCTATTTTAGGGTTTCATGGCATATGTTTTAGGTGGCTAATGCCAAATAATAAGTGTGCAAAGCAAATATCTCATCAGCACAAACCTCTTTTACCTACGAATCATACAGTATCTACTTCTAGAGGAGACTACCACAGATGAAGGCATAACTGTTTTAATGGAAAAGCAATAATGTATTGCTTTTCAATCTATATGGAAGAGAGATTGATATAATTGCAGGCTGAGAGAAGGAAGGGATCTAACAATAAACCTAAGGATATTGATTATAGTTAATGCAATATGGTATACCCTTCAATTGTCCCAATTTCGTAGAGACTGTTCTGTTTAACCCTTTACCATCCCAATTTTCAGTTGCCTTTAAAATGTCCTAATTTCTCTCTCCATCCCACTTTCCTGGGTTCTCCCTTCATTCTTGGCTTACTTGTCTTACTTGGCTTACTTTGAATGAGTCCTTTCCAAACCATAAAATATGCATCTTGAATTCCCTCTTTAATAGAGAGAAACATTAGAGTTAGGGTAACTTTAATTCAGAAATTATTTAAAGCCAAAAAGTCACAATATTTATTTAACAATTGGGCCTCAAATAAATCCATTTATAAAACTGATAAATTATTGTGGTGACACCATCATGTATTCCATAATTTTAACAACCCACCATTATGACCTTGCGGTTAATAATTTCTAAAAGGTAGAAAACAGAGCCTGCTGTGAAAGAGCTCCTACATCATTTCTGTGCTTTAAGAAAAACATGGAATTGCAAGTATATTGCAGCTTGAAGGTTATTGTACTATAAACTGGAAAAATGAGAAAACATTGTGTAGCTTTTAAAAATTATATTCCATAGAAAAGAAAGAAACATACAAGGTCATACTAGTGGTCCATTTAACTCACCTCATGTTGCTGAGACATTGACAAATGAGGCTTTACACAATTACTTCTCTGCTCCCATTCATCCTTGTTTATACTTACTACCTGATGTTGAATTGAATTGTGTCCATTGCCTGTGGAACATATACCAATAGCTGAATGGATTCACATTTAACTGGAAACCCTTTCAGGCTACACTAGATCTGATCCAGAGAATTGGAGGAGGCAGTAGTTTTAGAAAAAGATTTTGGAAGGGCACAAAAAAGAAAGAAGAATGTGAAATAGACCTGATTTCTCAACCCTGTCTTTTTTTACTGCGTGTTCTTGTCCTTTATCCGCTAACCTGGATTCTCTCTGAAGCCCTTTTGTCATTTCTTGCCCCCCAAGCATCACATTTATGATGGTGATGAAAACCAGGCAGGCAGTGTTGACATCAACAATCCACTTCCTTTTTCTTGAGCACTGAGATTCCAGGATATAGGAAAAATGAGAAAACTATTTAGTAATCTTTTAGTCTATTTATTATATGTAATCATGGATATACAAATATGTTTGTACCTCATAATCTGAGTGTTGCTTTAATTGTATTACATTGCTTGATATGTCATTTATTGCCATCTCATATGTAGAGGGGACAGATATTGCTAAACAGTTGTGAGCACACATATATGAGAGAGACCCATTATAAAGTAATTGGTAGTCATATATAGGCATAGCCTACCAGAATGGTCTCTCTTTGCCAGTAACTTTGGATATTAATAATTATCAGGAATAGTACGGCTTGGAGTCTGCATTGTAGTCTTCTTTGCATATGATGGAGACTGACAGAGAACTCTGATAAGTATCTTTTTTTGACTTCTTTTTCTCTCTCCCTAGCCTCCGTATCACCATCAGCTGTCCTACCAAAATAAAAGTCCTGGGAGTGCCCCAATTATCAAAACAGAGATCTAAAATTAGTGATAATATCAACAGTATGTATGTATATAGACAGAACTTGCCTGTCAGAGTGTAAAGCCGCTTGTTTGGACTGCAGGTCTCTGAATTCCCCCAGCTGAGACCATGCTGGTCTTAGGCTTCATGAGCTGCTGTTTTGCACCAAAGTTTAGCTGGTGTTTTTGGAAACACAGTGAAGATCAGGGTAGTTCGCAACAAGAAGATCATGTCTGTCAGTTGCTATAAGTACATTCCATCAAACAGTTGACTTTCTAGGAGGGCTATTGGTGTTTAGATCTATAGAAATACAAAAAACACAAATCCACTAAAAGTTGTGGTACATAAATGACAACGGTCGATATTGCCTAACTGGCTGTTGTTCATTATATACTGGGTTATGCTTATACCATTTAATTTTGTCGTTTGGTGAATATTGTAATATACAAACTGTTAGGCAATATCGACCGTTGTCATTTATGTACCACAACTTTTAGTGGATTTGTGTTTTTTGTATTGGTGGGAATCCATTGTCTTCTTGTGTAGATCTATAGAAATGCCAACATTCTAATTTATTTGCTAACATTTGAGTATTCTGTCTGGCATTACAAAGGAAATTACAAAGAATTCTGATCAACTACTTTACAGTACCACTTCTGGCTTTAAAAGGCGTTAAGAAAAAGCATTGGGGGATCTAATTCATCCTTTGATTACTTATTTTTAGTTTTAAAATTATCTGCATTAAGAAAATTGACTTCAATTGGTATATAACCTTATGAACCTAACAAAATACCTTCTTCTTTCTTTTAGGTAAGATAATAAATGATTCTTCAGTATATTCAGACACAGAGAAGGTAAACCGATTGGTTATATTATTTTTAATGATGAAATAAATGCTAAGTTTTAAAAATGTTTGTTTACACAAATGTAAATATTCACTAGAAAACCAGAAAGTGAAATTGGACATGTCTTTCAGCATTATTCTTAATAATATAATAGTAATATGAAAATATAGTTCGGTCTTTTCTATCTGCTATCAGTACTCTTTTTGATTATCTGAAACCATGGATGATAGCAACACTATACTTTATTTTCACTATAATTGGGCTGGAAGCATACCATAGAATACTAGTGATGGATCTCTAAAGGTCCACAAGCACTTCTTGGGGTCTGTGGGGGATAATATTTGGAGTGTGGGTAAGGAAACTTTAGATACTAAATTCATGGCTAAGAGTGTTGTACTGTAATATATTTAGTATTGGTTGTAATTATTATTAGTTGCATTTCATGCAGCCGTACTAGAAAAGTAGATAATTTCGTTTCTCAGAACATATGTAGAGGACATAGAGCACTGCCTGAGAGCATGTGCATGAGTCCTGAGTGTTCATAACATCTGTTCTACTTGTGCATACCAGTTTATATATTGAATATAAAAGTAGAAGTGTATTTTAATTTTAATAAAAATATTCTGATGTAATAGCTATATCACATATGTCTTTGTTGAAATCAGTTTCACATGGAAATAAGTCCTCCATCCCCATAACACAAACTATCTGTATAGACTACATTGGAAAATAAAAACAGCAGATCAGAAAGCAATATTGATGGAAGTTGTTGATAAAAACTTAGAAATAAAATGCCTGGAATATTACAGAGTATTTAGCAAGTGTATCTGACCTCTGACTGTATTTATTCAAGCAAGGCAGTTTCTTTAAGAACTTTGTCCTCTTCCACCAGTAAGTGAAAGAGGTATGACATAGCAAAAGTAGCAGTGCTGTAGAGCCTTGGGGAGGTTACAGATCAAATACCAAAAGTTGTAACTTTGGCTGGCCACTGAATTTACTAGCAAGCTGCCTATAATTTGTAATGTTAATTAAACATTGAGAATATTTTAATCTGTAATTAATATAAATGGTATGCCTTTTCTCTTTTATCTACATTATAAAATCATCATCATAGATATTGTCTCTGATGTCCTGAATTAAACATCAAAAATCCTTTATATTTAAACGCTTCTATCAGTGAAATAGCAACTTAATGAGTATGTTTAATTATACTGCATTGTTCCTTTTATGAGACTGAGTCACTTCATTTTTAAGAAATAATCATCAGAATTAAATGTTCCATATGTGTACTTATCACAAGAGCTTCCTATAACCTATTTATGCTTGATACTTGCCAAAATGACATATAAATGGAAGACGCACCAGGGAAATCAGTGTCAACCAGCAAAATCTATTGACATCTTTTCAAAAACATGTTTTAAATATTGATTTAGATTAACTCATGTTGTCCATAATAAATTGGATAACAAAGAAACATTAGTACATTCAAGAAAAGACAAGTACATCTGTTTCCTAGTATCACATTTGAAAAACAAGAATTTGTTGGATAAGGTGTGAAGTCTTAGATCAAGTGCCATTTAGACACATTCTAGCATAGACTATGTTAACTATAGTCTGTATGATATAAAAGTTTTAGCTGGGGCAGATTTGCTGCTTCTTTTCAGACTACACCAGAGGGAAACCCATTACAACTACTGAAGAATATCAAAAAGAATCACAAGAGTAGTGGAATCCATTTGAGCAAAACACACATAAAATATTCTTTTTTTCTTCGTACACAACATTATATATGTGGTCAGGTGATGGACAAAGATGGTGATGATGATGATGATGATGATGATGATGATGATGAGAATTTAGGAGACAGTTTTGTACGGTTCCGGTCCAGTGTATCTGTCCGAACGTATCTCCCGCTACGTCCCACCTCGGAGCTTGAGATCATCTGGGGAGGTCCTGCTCTCGACCCCACCACTCTCACAAGTGAGGCTGGTGGGGACGAGGAGCAGGGCCTTCTCAGTGGTGGCCCCTCACCTGTGGAACTCACTCCCCGGGGAAATCAGAGCATCACCATCCCTCCTCTCCTTCAGGAGGAGGGTGAAAACTTGGTTGTGGGACCAGGCCTTTGGGCAACCAGGCAATTAAAGACCAGCAGGACGGACAAAATGGTATTAAAAACGGAACTATGAGACAGCAAACACTGACAATGTAAGGGAGGAATTTAGGTTTGTATTGATTTTATTGATTTTATTGATTTTTACTGGAATAATGCATGAAGCTGTTAGTAATTGTGAAATTTTACTGTAAGTTGTGATGATTGTTATGATGCTGGCATCTAATTGTTGCCTTTACTGTGTAAGCCGCCCTGGGTCCCCTTCGGGGTGAGAAGGGCGGGGTACAAGAACCCCAAATAATAATAATAATAATAGAAACAGATTATCTCTTCTTTCTCAGTGACATTTTTGACCACTTTAATCTCCTAAACACAACTGCTCTTGGTAAATTTTAAAGAAATTGAAGATCTGTTTCTTGATTTTTGTTGTATTTTTTTGTATACTCTGTGGAAATAAAACAGCTCCATACTTGAACACTGGGTTGTAACAACAGCTACCTGTATTAGTGGAATCTCCTAATTAGAGCCAGTTGCAAATTTGCATTATGTCCTCTGATTTGTAGCTACCAGTGCAGTTATATGTAATATATGGATCATACCTTTGAGAAGGAATGCTATGATTAGATTATTGTCTTACATTATTTACATTTATGAGATGCAACCTGTCATTCATTGTACGCAATAATAACAAGACATTTAACATTACAAAGAATAGAAGTAGATGTGACACTTGATGAACATAACAATTGATACATGTGCTGAATGTGCTGAAAATCCAGAGACACACAATTTTGATTGTAAGCAGGAAATGTTTATTTCTGTGTCACAGTTGTAGTCATGTACATGATTATTTAATCAACGATGACACATTTTACACTGCTTGTAAATTGTCTTGATTTCCAGAAACTCATTTTGGTAATCTCTCTATTTTTGAAATATTGTAGAACATCATCATATTAGGCTAATGTTTTATTGCCTGGAAGGCGGAGAAATTGATCTATCAATTGCAATTGTTCAGCTTCAAATCCTCAGAATTGAAAACAATATTTCTTTGGGTGATACCCAAGATGTTAGTTTGACACTTCCTTCATTATCTTGTTGATCTCAAGCAAATCCCAAAACTTGAATCCACTGTTATCATGTCCCACCTGTTGGCTGTTGAATTCTGGGAGTTGTAGTTTAAAAGTGTACCTTTTCTAAGTTCTCCTTTTAATCTTCTTCAGCATTTTGACTCTCTAGAGTTGTTCTGCTATGCTGTGGTTTAGGGTTTTCTTTCTGTGCTAATTTAGTATATTCTTGTGAAACCCGTTGTTTTCAGCTTCTGCTGGATTAAACGAATTGCTGCTTTTGGTAGACTTCTATTGTGCTATATATATGTATGCTTGCTATTCAATCTTTCATTGTATATTTCTTTTTGAACTATTAACTATAGGGTGACTAATACATTTTACAAATAGAACTGCAGACTAATGTATGTATTTGGAATTGAAGTCATAATGAATGTCTTTCCCCAATAAATTACTTACTTGCCCAAATAAAGCAACCAGCTATCCTGAGTTAAGCAGAAGAAGAATGACTGTGACAGTGCAGACAATCCAGCCAGTCTGCTGGGACCACCTGTCTCTTTGCCATTCTCTTCCCAGTCCAATATTCATCAGATACTAGCCTATTTTTTGGCATAAGGAAACATATGTAACCCAAAGCCCTGCTAAGGCTTATTTAAATCTATTGGATTTATTTTCTGTTATCTGCCTTGAGAGTTTTTACTACTACTACAACAACAATGACAACAACATGATTTCATGGTATCCTGATTAATGTGTGTGTGACATCTGTTTTTTTTTTTGCAGTAATTGATTTAGAAATCAAGAAGATAACTGAGGAAAGCATCCAAACAAACAGTGCTAGACTTCAAGAAGTTTAAAGTTTTTTTTAAAGCAAGTGGCACATAAAATTATTTTTGTTGCTACTTCATAACTGTAATTTTGCTACTGTTATGAGTTGTAATGTAAATATCTGATATGCAGGATGCATTATCATTCACTGGACCAAATTTGGCACAAATACCCAATACACTCAAATTTGAATACTGGTGGGGTTGGGATTGGTGTTGTCATTTGGAAGTTGTAGTTGCTGGGATTAACCTACAATCAAAGAGCATTCTGAACTCTACCAATGAGGGAATTGAACCAAACTTGGCACACAGGTGTCCCATGACCAACAGAAAATACTGGAAGGGTTTGGTGGGCATTGACCTTGAGTTTTGGAGTTGTAGTTCACCTAAATCCAGAGAGCACTGTGGACTCAAACAATGATAGATCTGGACCAAACTTGGCACAAATACTCAATATGCCCAAATGTGAGCACTGGTGGAGTTTGAGGAAAATAGATCTTGACATTTGGGAGTTGTAGTTCCTGGGATTTATAGTTCACCTACAATCAAAGAGAATTCTGAACCCCACCAATGATAAAATTAGACCAAACTTCCCACACAGAACCTTCATGTCTTGATGCGAGCCTCCCTTCAGCCTCATATGCTCTCCCTCACCCACACATGCACACCACGCTATCATGCACCAAGCACACCTGCTCTTTGAAACAGCCCTCCTCTTGGCTGAGAGCAGAAGAGGGCTTTTGATGGGAGGATTTGCCATCTTTTTCCAAAAAGGAAGAGAAGGACAGGCGGAGAGATCTTCAGCCTTCCCTGAACGGGTTCCTAAAACCATCAGAAATATACGTCTTCTGATGGCCTGTGGTGACCCCTCTGAAACCCCGTCATAACCTCCCCAGGAGTCCTGACTCCCAGGTTGAGAAACACTGCTCAGAGCCAATGGCATCATCACCCTAATTGCAGTAGCAACTAAACTAAATGTGGCTGCTCACTTGAAGATTCTGAAATATTTATTTTCCTTGAAATAATGTTGAAAAAGTACTCAATTCCCAATGGGAATATGGTATATCAGGTAAAAAAAAAAACAAGATGGAATGCCCATAGCTAGCAGAATACTTACTAATTATATTGAGGTATGCAGTTTCCTTAAGAGAAATCATATATTCCGGCCTACATATTTATGTAAATAAAATTTGTATAGGTAGGTGTTTATCTCAAAAGAAGGCACTAGCTTTACTGCTTCCTTTATTGTTGCTCAGTGTGCAATGTCATGACCCTCCTTTACATTACAATTGCATTTCTTTGCTAGAGTTTCTTTCATATATCATTGCAGGCCTTGTTTTCATTCAGTCACAGGTTAGTAATTTTAACAACAAGGAAATCTCTTTGTATGAAAGACATATCCCCTTGTGTTTGCTCTCTTTAGAACAGGAATATCAATGCTCACCATGTCCTTTTTTAAGGAGAAACATTTGTATATATCTCCTTACCTTAGACATGCCCATTCGGGTAGATTATAGACACAATTTGAAAGGAGCAAACTAGACAAATGCAAAGATGTCTAAATAATCTGTTCTGACAATAAGAGTTTTATTTTAACAACTATGTATAGATCAACTCTGTGTGTGAATGTATCAATCATCTACACACTGCATATATATATATATATATTAGGGCTGGGCGGTTTCGTTTCGTTAATTCGTAATTCGTTAAAAATTCGTTATTTTTTTTATAACGAAGCGATAATGAACCATTCTGGAGCAACTTAAAAACGAAACGAATTTTTCAATTCGTTTAGTAAATGCTTCGGATTTCGTTATGTATTCGTTTCGTTATTGGTTTGAGGTCGTTTTGTTATTATTTCCGCATGTCTGGGGCAAGTTTTATAGTTGTTTTTTGTTTAATTAGTGAAAAAAAATATAATATCACACCAACAGTCAACAACAGAGGGAGAGGGAAGCTTCAGAAGTTTTTTTAGCATATTGCGCGATCACGGCCGCCATTAACGAATCGATTCGTTATTGTTTCATTATTGTTTTGTAATTTTTTACCATTTACGAAATTTCGTAAATATCGAACTTTTTTTAAGGAAAATTTCGGAATTCTTTTAAATATCGAAACGCAAAAAACCCCAAAAAACGAATCGATTTTAGAAACAAATTTTTCCGTTGTTACCCAGGCCATATATATATATATATATATATATATATATATATATACACACACACACACACACACACATAATACAGAACTAATATATATGGTAATGATGTCAAATCCCAGAAATGACCAGAACTGGTCTGACAGTTTTAAAGAGCCTTGCTTATTTATCCCTGTCATTACTACAAAATTTGGGCTGTTAAGTGAAGCAGACATAGAATCAAAAGAACTGCTTTCAAGATTAGAAATACAACTGCCTTGTCCTGTTGCTCAGTTTCAATCCCAACATCTTCATATTAGGCCTGGACATCAGTGGCAGTGTTCTAGCATAGACTTGTCTCCCATAGGCATCTATATCTGATACATGGACCATGGTAAAAGAGTAATGGTTTTCTTCCAAAATATAAATGTGAGTTTTTTGGGCTGTTTATTCCTTTTAGACCTATTTATTCCTTTCAAATTATTTTTGCTTATTAAATGATTCAATACCTTTTATTCTTGTTAAATATATTTCAGTAGATCGAATTCTGGGTTTAAACAAATGTTTAAATTCATTTTGCTTATATAACTCCTTAACCTACTTGTGATGTAAAATTTGGTTGGGATAGAAAATTATTTAAAAAATAAATAAATAAGCTGTGGCATTCAAACTGGTGATAGCTTCAGTGCATGTACTCTAGTTGATATTAACAGCTGCATTTATCCCAAAACAGCAAATATTCATATTCCTAGATCAAAATGTGTATCATAAATGGCCACCACAAAGCATCTTAGTACATTAAAGTGTGAAATTATGATAATCACAGTCTTTCCCATTCACTTTGGACACATACAGAGGAAGACCCCACATTAATTCATGAGTCCACAACTCAGATATACTAATATTTCCCAAAGCCACCTGATCATAAATTAAGGATAATAGCATGTATTGCCTTTTGTGACCTTTGCATCCAGCAGAAAATATGTCCAAAAATTAAGTCTAAAAGTTAGAACAGGAAATAAATTCAGTCAATTACCTGAGGTTTGAGCAGAATGTGCTCCCTAGGTGGCTGATATCAAGTACAGCTGACCTACTGGTATTGTAAAATGTTAACAAGAGATGACTGCTTTGATGAAGCATTTTGTTTCATAGTATGCCTTTTTTCATCCCACAAGTCACTGAACACAAATTCAGAACACATCAAAGCACAATAAGGTAAATTTAATGTTGACAGTTCAAAAAAACAAAACAAAAAAACCCCCCAAAATACAGCAAAACAAAACCACCACCCCCCAATGATACATGAGATCTTAGTAAATATCTTATCACAAGTTGTATGAATTTTCTTTTACAAATGGGGATTTGTGTATGAGTGAGTCAGCAATGTCTTCAGAATGTCAAACTAATAATATTTCATATGCATTTTTTCCAATCAGCAAAAAATCTGCAATGAGGTGGTGAATTCAACTTCTCTTTTTAGTCCTGAATTTCTAAGTCATGACCATCACACTTTTTAAAAGTGTGTTTTGTTGTTTTTATCATAAACATTACCTGTGATTTGTAAGTTGACACTTACATAGGTGCATTAAGTAGTTTATCTGTAGGAAGACTACAGTGTGTGTGTGTAGGTAATGAACATTTGCTACAAAGAATCACATTTATTTATTTATTAAACAAACCTAGCCATTTTCAATAGGATGCAAAAGAGAGTTTCACAAATCTTTCTCACCAGCCTTTGTTGTTTTAGGTTTGGGAATGCTATTTGCCACCTCCCCCTAAATAGTGACTCTTTGTTTTGAATAGGAAAGTTCTTCTGGTGTCCAAATCACAAAATACTGTTTTCTATTCAAAACAACCACATGCCCTTTTTTCTCTGAATAAGTCATGAACTGCAAACACCTTGTCAGCTCCGTCTTTGTATATTGGGTGGTCTTATTGTGTTATCATTTACTAAGATCTGGACCCTCTGTTTTAATTGCCTAAATGATATTTGTCACCAAAGTCAATTCACTCATGTACTTAAAATAACAAATTCCAAGAAAAATTAGCATATAAAAATTCCAGACAGGCTTTTAGTCATTCTGATGTTTTATAAATGAAATGTTATGAATAGATCTTGCATTACTTTTTGGCAAAATAATAACAAAAATATCCACTGCTCTTTTGCTAATGGATATTCTGAAAAAAATATGTTTTCACAATCTGCTTGCCAAAATGGTAATAAATCAACTAGTCATTATTTCATAATGAGAAGGTCTGTGTTTTTATTAATGTCTCATTTGTATTTTCTTTATGAGTGATGGTAACATAGGCATTTCTCCAAGTATCTGTATCACTCTTTTTCTAATAACTCAGCATATACCATTTTTAATTGTTGAAGTAATTCATTTCCAAATTTCTTATAATATGCTTCAGATTATCCATCTGGGCCTGGCACTTTTCCAGATCTAATCTTTTAATTTGCTTCAATAAATTCCGTAGTTGTCACAGGCCCATTCAAACTTTGATTTTGTTGCCAGCATAATTTATCCAATTGGAATTTACCCAAGTAATCTTCCACATCCATATTTTCTCATTGTCTCACTCATATAAACCTCTATTATATTTCTCAAAGGCTTTTAATATTTTCAAATTATCATTACAAACAGATCACCCATCCTGATCTTTGTAACAGTGTTATTTGTCCTTTCTTCAACTTATAGGAAAACCACTTTCTAACTATGAGTGGAAATTCAAAATTCTTTTGCAAAATTCTTTTGCTAAAGTGAGAAACATGATTGGAATAGTTTGATCTTTTGTCCAGTCTCTTTATCAAAATCCCATTACATTTCCCCTCCAAATTGTGTAGTTTGTCCATCAGTTTCTTTTTTGTATTCTCGTTGTTTCTCCTCCTCTTTTTAAAGGTTTTCTCATATAAGTTTTGCTTATATTCCAAATGAATCCTGTCTCTCTACCCTTATTTAAGTTCAGTTTTCTTTTTTCTTAATTGTTATTTATATTGTTGAAACATTTCCATCTTTAGAAACAAATATTCATTAAGATTCTATCTGAACTGTGTTCAGAGACATTGTAGCAGAGTTATGATTTGAAAATATTTTTCTTATCAGAAAATTAGTTTTAATTAATTTTTTATTTGTTGTTATTGTAAAGGATCAGAATACAATATTTGATATATGCAACATGAAAGTGAAAATATATACTTAAATTTATTTTCCAAACTATAGTGGAGCATAGAATCAATAGGATTTTCCTCTGTTGAATTATCATTCAGAAATTGATTCAATTGCTTTAATTTAGCTGAGACTAGGAATTGGATTGAAGCAGTAACAATTATAATGGCAATTGTTCTGGATCCTAGTAAATTATTTTAATCCTTAAAAAAGAGCACATTGGTAATAAGAACAACTACTAGTTTGTGTCAAATGAATGTGATCCTTTGTACATTTTAGAAGAAACAATATATAAACCATCCATGCATGTCCATTGCACTTAGCCCACTCACTCCCCATTCATATCCCCCTCTCAAGATCCCACTACAGTTACCAGAAGCAAGAAATTTTGGTAATTGAAGCACTGTAGGGACCTTAATTCTGGGCCTATAACACTATTTGCATTATTTGTTAAACTGGCAGAATCTATGCAAATAGTGTCTTATTTCCTCAAGAGAGATTGAGAATTTGGGTTGCTTCTCCTTAGGAATGGTTGTTCCTTGGTAATCCAAGATCCATCCAAATATTACCACTGTAACCATTCCTCTCCCATGTGCAGAACTTTATGGAGTGGCCAAGAAATTGACAGGTAATATTGTTAAATCAGGTAATCTAAGTGTAAGTTGAACAGACCCTACTTCCAGCTTTTTCAAATCAGTTTACAGTCGACCTGAACCACTATGAGTAGTCACACATAAGTATTTAGTTACAAAAAGCACCACTGTTTGGTTATTTGCAACATCCGTAATTAGTATGGTTCCATAGCTGTGAAAGACAGCTTGCTATGTCATTTGTGTATGTACAATTATAGTATAAATTTACTACTGCTTCATTAATTTTGCTCTCTATTCCTCTCCCACACACCTGCCTTTTGGCACTTCCGTTCTTCATTGATTCTAGGTAGAGGCTTGAAGGTACAAGTTCAAAGGCATATTTGAAGGGAAATCCTTAACTATTGATTACATTCAAGTTCTCTTTTCCCTGGTGTTAAATGATTCTGCTCCATGAGGGCATCGCCTTCATCTAATTAAACTACAGCTGGGTGAATATTTGTGAATACTTTGGAATCTTTACTTTGATTTTTGGCCAACCATTCCACATTTCCTAACTATGCTGCTTCTTTTAACAGTTTAAACATTAAAAATATTTTCAAAGGGGAAGTCTTGTTAATTGTTTGCATCAAAAACAACAACATATATTATGACAGATTTAAGACTAATAAATAAATAAATAAATAAATAAATATGGCATTTGGAAAGAGGAGTGGGTTGATTTGTAATGATGAAATGACAAACCAGTGTGTTCACACAATCAAGATCTCCAGAACTAAAATTATTCTTTGACTTGGTATGCACTCAGATGCAATACTTTGTGATCATGGTATCTTGGGTCATATCTTGGAGAGTTACTTTCAACTTTGTTCTGTTAAGGAACAATGGTGTTTAAAATAACCATTAAAGATTGACCTTAAGGAAAAATAAAATAAAACATAAGGTACAATCCAGGCTTAGCCATTTACTCATGAAATCAGTGAAACTTAAAGACATCCACGACTATATGTTGATGATAGCTATTTCCAAACAGATATAAATTAACATAAAATTTCCTTGATTAAGATTATCTTGTCATCAGATTTTCACCAGATTTTACTAAATTTGTTCTATTAATTCTTGCCCTTCTTCCAACATGGACTCCAACCGATTCACAGTAAAGATTTAAAATGAGTATTATGATCAAATTAAAAAAGAAAATGTAATAACCTAACCTATTAAAAACATAAATATAAAAGCAAGGTGTCCTTATTTTTTAAAAACAATCTGCAATAAGCATTTCATCATGTAAATCCTGTCTAAATATGTACAGTAAATAAATAAAACATCCAAAAGGAAAAGGGTCCAACCTAGCCTTCAAGAGAGAGAGAGTGCCATAGCTTGGGACCAGTCTTTAAAAAACTTTTTCTTATCTGTTATCACAAAATGTTTGTGTCACCTTTCCTACCATACAAGAACATTGGTTTCAATAAGAAAGAGTTGGTCAAATACTCACTAAGTTAAAAGTAGTCACTAAGTTAAGCTTTCAACACAACCAGAAAGGAGGAATGTGAGGTAAGAATAATTCTGATTAAGCAGTACTAGAAGGAATAAAATTAATATTAGCAGTCTAAAATATTTTAAAAACTTAAAATCATGTATATGTGTCCATGACCTGCTATCTCAATTGGTAAATGCTAGGCAGAAAGTAGAAACTTAGCATTAAAATAATAAAAAGAAATGGTTTGGACACTTTATTGGTTTTGCTTGAGCAGTTCTGCCAATTTATTCATGAATAAAGAATCACTCCTTATTGGACTAAATATATTGTCAAAAGCTAGGTACTTTATTCACACTGACAGAGAAAATTATTTTCTAAATTTCATAATTGTATTGCCTGTCTTGATTTGTAAAGCACCAGATAATTATTTCCAGCTTTTTAAGGTTCAGTAAGATTTAAGGCCACTAGACAGTTTTTACAAGAATCATGAAATTATTTCCAGCAGTGTTATCCTTGAAAAGAAGTATGAAACAATTGCATTTCATTAAAACTAGTCTGACACTCTTCTTTGAGCTGATGTTGTAGCTCAAAAAGGGGTAGACTACAAAATTTGTCATGCAAACAATATAATTTTTGTACTGTGTTGTGCTAAAGTAGTCTTTCTATTCAATACTTTTAATTCTTGTATCTTGTATTCTTGTATCATAGTCTCTCTAGTTTAATTAACTAAGTTGTGTTGCTTTTTGGTTTGTTGTACATATATTTCTGGATAACGTGCTTTATTACAGGTTAACCAGAAATATCTTTGCGTATTTGGGAATTATGTAAACCAATATTTTTAAGAGATTCAGGCCCAACTTACCTGCCTCCCCTTATGAAACTTCCAGGAATTTAAGATTTTAAGATCATCCAGGGAGGCCCTGCTCTCGATCCTGCCTGCCTCACAGGTATGCTGGACAGGGCCTTCTCAGTGGTGGCCTCTTGGCTGTGGAACTCCCTTCCTGGGGATATTAGATCAGCCCCCTCCCTTCTGACCTTTAGGAAAAGAGTAAAAACCTGGCTCTTTGAGAAAGCTTTTGGAACCTCATTTGTAACCAGATAAACTCAGTATTGTGAAAGAATATGGAACGTTTTAACAATGGAAAGGGACATTGATTTAAACCTGGAAGTCACTGATTTTTATAGTTTTAAATTGCTTTTATATGAATTTTATTATGTGATTTAACCTGTTTTAGATTATGCATTTATGTGTGTTCAGCATCTAACTGTTGCCAGTCTGTATGCTGCCCTGAGTCGCCTTCAGGCTGAAAAGGGCGGGATAAAAGTGTGGTAAATAAATAATAAATTAATTCTCTGTAATATGGAAGTGTCCGTTCCACAGACAAGCTATAGATATTTCTGACATAATTATATTATCATTATTGCCTTAGACAACAAAGTAGCAAGATAATCTGTCTGGAGGCATCTTAAAAAGTGATTTAGGGAACTTTTTATGTTTTCTTCAGAAAGCTGTCACAGCTCACAGTCTTACAAGAACCATTGACTCTATGAGTTATACAATTTGAGCAACTGTTAATGTGTGATATAGAGATACTTTTGGAAAATTGCCATTTGGAGATCATAACCTTTTGGAAAAGCATGATCTTTCAGAGAAGAAACAAAAACTGTTGAGTAGAATCTTCTCAAGTGGTATATAACCAGATATAATTATGCAAGGCCATTTGGCTTCAGTTGTTAGACTGATTAAACTGTTGTATCTGATCTGTTACGAAAACAGAGAATATGCCAGTGCATAAAATATCAGTGATTCAGAAGTGTTTTACACACATACACACACTCTCCCATAAAACAACTAATTTTATATCATGCACTCAAGAGTCAAAAATGAAGTCACCTTTGGCAAGAAATAACATATTTGGTTTACTCATAATTTCAAGTGTTCATCATACACAGGTACATAACTTAACAGTCCAGTTTCAGATATATTTGAAATAATTTCTGCATGCAGTCGACACAGAGCAGGCATGTGTTGGTCTGAACAGTCCCAAAGTTTAATAGAGACTGTAATCTGAACAGTCTCAGAGCTGATCATGTGATCTGCAGCCCCTCCGTCAACTTCTCAAGAAAAAACATAGAGTAAGGAAAGGAAGCTGCATTCCAGAACATACATAAAGTAAGCAACAGGATTATAAATAAGCAAATTATCAGAGAAAGCTTGAAGAAGGTTGTAATTTCAACAGATATTTTCATGCAGAAACTTCTGATTGATTTCTGTAAACAGTATTTGAGTAAGTGGTATAACTGTTGTAGCTCAGCCAGCTGATGATGTTGATGAGGGGTCTGGGGGTGCAGGGCCTCCAGCTGAGGATGTTCATGAGGGGTATGGGGGTGTAGGGCCTTCAACTGAGAATGTTGATGAGTCTGAGGGTGCAGGGCCTGTTCAGACAGAGGGGATATTGGAACAGGAAGGCAGTTCCCCAGCTGGGGGAACGGAGGATTCTCTGTGTGAAAATGAAACTGTTTTGCAGAATGACAGGCTGGAAGAAAGATTAAATAGAGAGGCGAGACTGCTTCTCCATGGGAAGAATTCCAGGTGTAAGTCAGGTGATGGGGAAAAGTGGCCAAAGGGCCGAAGGAATGCTTTCATGCATTGCTGTCCTTATTAGGGGGAAAACTGCTTTCGGTTTTTCAGATCAAGCAACTTTGCAATTAGAGTCATGTCCTGGTCAAGTTTTGCTGTAAGTCTTGGAGATTTTACCATGAACTCAAGCTAATGTGTTGTTCTTTGATTCTTGGATCACTTAAGTGGATGTTTTATTCCTCATCTTTGGATTATTCAAGCTCATGAGTTTACCCTGCTCTTTGGATTTATATTCATGTTTTAACCTTTGCATTGCAGTTTTATCTCTGGTTTTGTGAGATTCTTTTTATCTTACCAATTTGGATATTTTTACTCTTTTACTGTGTGTTCCCCCCCCCCCCCCCCAATAAACTGTTTGTTTCTACGTTGGACTTCCTGGTGAGTGCTCGAGGAAGGTGTAGCCCAGCTGAGGTGCAACAATAACCAAACTGGACCAGCCTGCTTTCTTTGGCAAATTATTGCTTTTGTCCTGGTTTCCAATAGAAAAAAATGTTTACATTTCATTTAGATGATGTCAGTGATGTTATGCTGTTCCCCACCATCCTTCTACTCTTTTTCATTCGACCATGTAAAATAATAATAAAAGGAATAACTGAAGATGTTGCAAGATAAATGAACTTTCAGGAACATGCATGCTACTAATTCTTAATATATATTCAGTCTGTTGGTCCTCAAGTAAATGTATACGTAGCATTTTTTCCATGGAGCTGGTAACAAACGAATCATAGAAAGAATCAAATAGTTTTCACTTACCAGCCATTTAGTACTAGCATTGGATCAACTGAATGGAATTTTTTAATGTTCTTTTCCCCCTGGTGACTTTTGAAGACTGGCTGGAATGTTGAAGTATTTTAATTTTGTTTCTGTACCTTACTCATTTTTGTGAATTGCTAATTTACAGTAAATGATAGTTTTATGAGAAGACAGTTGACTTGACAAGAGGATAAGTTTCTGATGGGTTTGTTCATTTTTCCATTATTATTATTATTATTATTATTATCGTATCATCATTATTATAAAGATTATTTTTTCAGATCTATTTTGAGTTTTACTTTTATATTGTGTCAATTGTTTTCTTTCCTCTTAAATTAAGTCATTCAAGCTAAAGAGAGAGATAATCAGAGATAAGGCATGTGGTGAGGAACATAAAACAATAGCAGGACAAATATGGAAAGATTCTCCAGCAGACATTCATTAAAATGCTAGTAGTGAAGCATCTATAAAATTTACTCATGATGAAATGTCTTTATTTGGCTGTCTGTTCTATGTTGAATAGGTCATAGTTTGTTAATCCTATAAAATAAAGTTTGGTTTCATGGAGAGTTGGAACATTAATTTCAAAAACAACTTATTAATGTTGATTGTTGGAAAGGAGAAAGCTAATTCATTGTTGTGAACACTGGGAAGGTTAAAATTTAATTGGTTGTATTAGCTGTATTAGCTAGAAAATTATGGTATTTACAACGATACCATGATTTCTTCCACCCATTTTGCCATTGGCTCCTACAAAATGTGTCTGTTTATAGCCACTTAATCCCAATCTATAGATTGACACTTTGTAGACAAGAATACACATGCCCATCAATGAATCAAGAAATCTTCAAAAATATTTTAGGGTCTCTAAGCATATGCTAAACATTTTTCTGCATTGCATAATAACTGTACCTTTCCATTCGCTTAAACACAAACTGTGGTTTAAAGAAATCAGTGCTGAAGCCCGTGTTTTCTGTTCAGGAGCCAGATATCCTACATTTAATCAACTGTATCAATAGTGTCTTTCATTTCTCACACCCTCCTATTTGGTACTAAAGTATCTTGATACATTTTCTGCTAGACAAAAAGCAGGCAACCTTCCCCTTAATTGATTTGTTTAGACACAGACAAGCTCTGAAATATGTGCTCTTCTTGAAGCCACTCCTAAAACAAATAATGAGGCAAAACATTTATTAATTATACAATAATAATTTCTGTTAGTTAATCCTTGTTTGGTAACTAAATTAGAACAGCACTACTTAAATTTAGCTAGTCACTTATGAGCACTGGAAGTAAGTGCTATTAAGAGATAAATTAATTTGTTAGGCTTTGTTGGAGGAGGATAATTAATTAGCCCATAACTAATTTCAGCTAGTTATTGTGAGCCCTATTCTCCTGTTATTTGCTGTCCAGTCTATTATTAGAAGAGCTTTTCTTCCTCCAGAAGCAGGCTGTGTTTGAAATTCTAACAAATGCATCACAGTCTGTTCTGAACAAAAAGTCTGTAGGTCAAGGTGAGCATATGTGGCTCATCAGATGCTCTTGGACAGAAATTCTCATAATGAGGACTACAGGACTATTCTACTTAGGTCTGGTAGAAACTGCAAGTCCAAACTTTGGGAATGCCACAGTTGTCCACCCTGTCTTTGGGTAGTAAAAAACGGCTTCGTCAGCTCAGCTGTTGCACCGGCCGAGCACATTATATGCCGAACACGTTTTCTGCACAGCACCTTATTCAGCTAAGCATACATATATGGAGATTGCTTCCACATGCAAATAGGCCCTCGTTAACTGTGGTGTTTTTCCCATAGCTTTGAACTTTAATTTATAATATAGATCAATCTAAAATCAATATGTGAAAGCTGCAATTATTTACAGCTTAATTTCTAAGTACCTCTTCCGAAGAGAGACAATTCCCTTGGGCTTTAAATGGAAAATGTACACCATTGGTCAGATATATCTATCTATAAACCTATATTATCTACAATAATATTCCCTTGGGACTTGGGCAATTTATTTGTTACATTTCTTATTTATTTCCTTTGTTAATTCAAATGTCTGCCTTATAATGGATGCTAGACAAAGTTGTTTTCAGCAGCAACAACAGCACTGCACTTTTAAAAGTCATTGTTTTAGGTAGTTCAAAAACTTCAAAATTAGGTAAGCCAGAATGGAAAATTCTATGACCATGCATCAATACATACAAATACCATTCTGAAAAGAATTTCTAACTTTCTATGGCTTGTTTACTTAGAAATAAATCTTCAGTTGAAAGAGACTTGATCCCAAGTAATTTATGACTGCTACATAAATACATAGTCCAATCCCCACATTCTTCTTTGTTCATCTACATTGGTTGCGTAGGAACCAGACAGCATGTATAATTAAGCTTGACACAACGTTTGCTTAAACTTGACTTGAGTCTTGTATATTGTGTATTCAAAGCCATCTTCAATTTTAAATGGTTTTATTGGAACTTCATTCTGCGTAATGTAGACAGTCAAATTGTTATCTTAGTATAGTTAACTGAAACACTGAATTTCCAGTTGGTTTTAGAGTCAACAACAATAAATTGTATATCTTACCCATCTCTCCCCAGGGCTCATGGAGGGGTACATAAGAGTTGAAATACAATAGATTAAAAACATAAATCCATTTAAAAATACACAATTAAGAGGAAACAATCCCAGACTGTGTTCTCATAGCCAGCACACAACAATGGCACCACTCTGAATCAGTGATCAGAAAACTTATTCTCACCTAGCTTCCTTTCCACCTCCCCAGATAGCACACAGCAGGTCAGCAGGTGAGAGTCAAATGAAACTGTGGAAGGCTACAATGTCATCAGTTCTTTTCTAGATCTTCCCATCCTCTTAAAATCACAGAGATGGCAGGTAAGAGTCAGGAGTGGATCCTCTGATCCTCCCTTCACTCTTCCTTCCAGTGTGGCATGGCACAGACAGTGGCAATTCAATATAGCATCACCAATTTTTGTGAAGCTCCCCTATTCACGATGTCAAGTAGCAGTGGGCAAAGGGAGCCAAGAGAAAATTCAGGATGCTATATCCTCTTGATTTCCTCCTTCCCTTCTATCCATCCAATGGCACAGAGGAGAGAGAGAACTGAGAAAGGCTATAAAGATCCTCTCTCTCTCTCTCCCCCCCCCCCCCCCCCCCCCGTTACCTTTCATTCTGGGGGATTTTAAAATCGATTGCTCTGCAGCTCTCTCTGCACACACCTTGCCCAATTTGTTCCAGGTAAAATTACTTGGATCTACTATGACTTAGATGCTATAGTCAATATAAGTAGATCTAATGGATGTAACTTTACCCCCATTTATTCAGTGATAATGTTTAATTAATAATTTTTAATTTGTCCAGTTTAAGGATGTAGACAGGATTCTCAGACAGCCACCTCATATGTGTTAGATATCTGCAGCCATTGTCCTTTTAAAAAAAACCTAGAGGGCTATTAGCTGAGTGAGAAGAGTTGGAGTGGTTAATACATTGCCAAACAAGACAGAGTTCTACCATGTCTAAAGGAGACTGCTATAAAACAATTACTAAAAACAATGCCTGGATCTCACCATTCTGGGTAATGTTTTCTAAGGCTCCTTCTACACAGCCCTATAATACAGATTATTAAATAAAATAATCCACGTTATCTGTTGTGAACTGGATTATCGTAGTCTACACTGTCTCATAATTCAGTTCAAAGCAGATAATCTGGATTTTATATGACAATATATAAGGGGCATAACATTCCATTTAGTTGTTTTAAGTTTCATTTGAGAGAGAAAAGCAGAGCATAATAGGTAGTAGTAGTAAAAATCCTGGATGGTGTGATAGCCTCCCACCTCCATTGGTTTCTGGATGTGACAGATTATCTAGATCCATTTCAGGCCTGGTTCTGGGGTGGAAATGGCTTTGGTCACCTTTGTGGATGCCCGATATCGGAAGCTAAACAGAGGATGTGTGTCACAGTTAGTTCTACTTATCCTCCCAGTAACTTTCAATATTGTTGACAATGATATCTTTCTGGCACAACATTTTGGGATGAGACTCAGGAGAACCATTTTATAGTGGTTTTGTTACTTTCTGTAGGGGCAAATCCAGGAGGTGGTACTGGAAAATCCCTGGCCATTTTCCTGCTGGACTCAGGGTCTCTGTCCTATCCCCAATGCTATTTAACATATTCATGAAGCCGTGAAAGAGTGTTTTTCATGTTGTTTAGAAATTATTGACTTCTGTAGGCACTTTCTCTTGCACCATCTATACTGCACATTATTTATTTATTTATTTATTTATTTATTTTTATTTATTTTATTTGACTTGTATACCGCTACTCCCAATTTGGCTCGGAGCGGTTTACAGCAGTAGATTAAAACAATACAATTAACTTTAAAATACAATAAAACAAGAACAGACATAGTCCCGAGTTATTCACCCATCGAAAGCTTGTCGGAAGAGAAAGGTTTTACAGGCTTTCCGAAAAGCAAGTAGGTCTCGGATAGTTCGGATTTCAAGTGGCAAGGCATTCCATAAATAAGGAACTACAATTGAGAAGGCTCTCTGCCTAGTAGAGGACAGATAAGTCCAGATGTTGGGGACTTCAAGCAATATAGTTAAACTACATTGTCTGAGTCTACACTGCCATATAATGCAGTTTCAAACTTCATTATATGGCAGTGTAGATGGGGCCCAAGTCTCCAATAAAGTGCAATGTCTTGTAGGACTATTTTATACCAGGATTCTACCCACTGTTTCCTGCAAATTTCCATTTCAAGAACTGAGGCTTATAAAGCTGGGATTCCAGGGGCTCACACATTGTACAAAGCCCTTTTTTTCATAAGAAGGGCCTTGTTTACAAGGAAATCATTGTTCCTAAGAAATCATTTGTTGCAGGCAGTAACTTCCAGCCTTCAAGTAATTTCTAGCCTTGTCTATAGAACTCATCCCACAAGGGACTTTGTGTGGTGTTCCACCTTTAAAGAAGACGGAGAATTTACTCATGCTCATCACACAGGATCTCCTCCCATTTCTAAGTCAACCATCTGCTTAATTTGCCATCACACAGGCTGATGTATCTTCCCATGTTAAGTAGACCAGTACACGTTTAAACAGTCCTTTCGGTGGGATCTCTCCCCCATTCTCTTTGAATCCCTCCTCTCGAATAGATCAGTGCACTTTTAAACCCTCCTTTCAATCAGTCTTTCCCTCTTTGAATCCCTCTTCCCAAGTATACCAGCACACCCTCAATTGATCTTTTCCCCCTTTTCTTTGAATCCCTCCTCTTGAGTAGGCCAGCACACTTTTAAAAAAACTTCTTTCAGTGGGACCCATCATCATCATCATCATCATCACCACCTTTATTTATACCCCACCACCATCTCTCCAAAGGGGACTCAGGGCAGCTAACATGAGGCCAAGCCTTAAAATACAATACAGCAAAATAAAATACAAAGCAATAAAAATTACATCACAATAAGATACATAAAGTAACAAAATAAAATAAACAGTTCCAAAATAACATAATGAAAGAATAGAACACAATGGGAGGGCCAAATGCACAAGGTAAAAATGATAAAACCCTGGATGAGATAGTAGTGGAAAAGTATATTTGTGAGGGAGAAGCTCATAATGGATGAACAGTAGGGTTAGGCCTTCATTAAGGAATGGGGGGGGGGGGGAGTGCATCATGAGGATGACACTGTAGATGGAACAGATGGAAATGGAATTTATGGTCATTCTCCAAAGACACATGAGACAAGCCAAGTTTTTAGATGTTTCTTAAAGGCTGCTAGGGTGGGGGCTTGCCTAATTTCACCAGCAAGTTCCAAAGTCGAGGGGTCACAGCAAAGAAGCCTTTCTCCCTTGTTCCCACAAGTCATACTTGTGATGAAGGAAGGGGCAAAAGGCCCCCACCCCTCGAGGATCAAAGTGATTATACAGGTTTATGGTAGGAGATGCAGGTAGGCGGGTCCCAAACCGTACTGTCTTTTAAACTGCTAATGGTAACAGAAGTACCATGGATGAGCACTTCATAAATGAAGTATAAAAGGAGAAACCCACCACTTCGAACTGCATTATTTGGCAGTGTAGATTCAGCCTTTGAGTCAACTGAAGTGGGATGTTCTTAAGTTATCACTAGAAAAGGTTCACTCCAGCAAAGTCATGTGAATTAGCATAAATCAACAAGACTTTCTGGAAATTCATGCTTCAGCTTCCCTTGGAAAGCTTTCCTTTCATTTACTGTTACATCTTATGGATAAACCTGGACAAACAGAGGTATTCTAGGTTGTGTAATTTACAGGAGGTCTTAACCAAAATAATTACCATTGTTCAGTTGTCTTGAATAACTGTGGCTAACCTAAAGCAGGAGTAAAATCTTATGATTTCTCTCTCGCAGAAGGAAAAGGAAACTGAGCCTAGGACTCAGACAATGTTAGAGAAAATTCTTGTCATGCATATCATGACCATGCATTTCCTGCATGGCAGGGGGTTGGACTAGATGGCCCATGTGGTCTCTTCCAACTCTATTATTCTATGATTGGGCTCCATAATTTCAAAATTGATTCACAGTGGTATTGCCTTAACATGAAAACAATAACATTTTAGGTATATCTATAAGGGAGAACACAGAATTGCATGAGATTAAAACTTTTAGAAAAAATGTTTGAATTCTTCTGAGACTAATATTTCCAATTTGAGATTCTTACCTTTTGTTTGATAATACAATACTGTATTATCTTGACAGTTTTCAAAAAATCAGATACTGAATTCCCACTCCTAATCTAGGATTTCTTCCCTTGTTAGGATGGTATGGATGTTGTAATTGTGTTGGTCACACACATTAAGGCATTCTTCATTTGCATTCTAGTTTTAGAGGTACTTTGCTGGCAGTCACCATCAATCTTGGCTCATGCTGTAGATCAACTCCCCCATCTTTTACTTGTGATGTTAATTAATTTCAGCCCTCACTCTACCATTCTTATCCATCCTGCTAAGGCAATCCATCATCTTGCTAAAGCAAGGGAAATCCAATCCATCACTGCTGGATCCTGATAGAAGGCTATAAGGGGGAATGCAAGTCATCTTCCCAGCAGTAATCAAACAGCTGTGATACATGCCACTTTAAGCTTGTATCATTATATAATGGATGGTTTTCTTATACGTGGGAGTTGCCTGAAAATTTCAAAACAGACGAACTCTGCTGCAAAGATTTTATTTTGCAAAATGTAAAGGCTGTGAACTAGTTATTGACACATACTACATCATCAGTTCCAGCTGAAAGCACAGACTAATAAGTAAAACATTGGCACTAATCCTTATTTAATCAGCCTTAAAATGATAATTTCAAGTATATGAATGTGTCTGGGGAATAGATTTCATACTCCAAGTGCTCCTAAAAATACTTATACTGTATATATTTCTTAGAGCTAGTTCAACATAGTATACAAGAAAATTAGTTTTATACTGGAAAGAGTCCAGCAGAAATTATGATGCAACGATGTAGTCACTGGGCAAACATTTCTCCCTCTTTTTCTGCTTCATCCTACATAACTTATAATACAAGAATCATAATAAATGTTTGATGCTATGGAATCATGGAAATTGCAGTTTTGCAAAGTCTTTACCCTTTTCTGCCAAAGTTTATTGGTGCCTCACCAAACCACACATCCCCAGATTCCAGAGCATTGAACCATGCCAGCTAAAGTGTTGTCAAAGTGCATTAATTTTATGGTCTAGATGCACTCTGAGATCACCCATGCAAGTATTTTGAGCATTGAGGAAGCTACTATATAACTATATAAATATATATCTCCATGTGCACTGGCCTTTCTTGTTCTGGAAATTGTCTTTCTACATCAATTTATTTTCAGAATGGTTGGGGAGATTTGAAATAGTCATATATTTAAGTCCTTGATCAAAATTAGAAGGTTTGAAACTGAATGGGTGGGGCCAGGGTCACATTCATAATCCATGTCCCTTGCATTCATTGTTCTATCTTGTTATAATGCATCATTATACAATTTCTGCTGTTTGATTAATATATTTGAATATATTCCTTAAGCAAGTAAATTTGATTCCTCTATTCAGCAAGAATTTTGTACTTTTTCTGAAATTCAATTTTAATACTTTAAACAAAAAGGGATTAAAAATCAAAGTAGATCTCTGCAATTCCGATAGGTCTTCCCTGCTGGAAGAGGTTGAGATTGCTCTTAGGAGCAATTTCAACCTTCCCGTACAGTTACCACAAGAAGTCTTTGCTAAAAAAAAAAAGAAAAAAAAAGAGGTGTTTATTCTTCTACCATCTTTATGTCCTGGGGAAATTGCTTTCCCATGCCACTCATACTTGGTTCCATAACCCAGAACAAACTCAAGGTTTCTCTATCAGCATCTGAGCCAATGCTCAGAATGTGGGCAAAACTAACAGTTAATGCTACTCCAGTTGAATGATTGATACTTAGGGCTCTTGTGAAGCATCACTGTCATGTCCCACAAGTCCAGTAGTAACAATAATAAATAATAAAGCTTTATTTATATTCCGGCCTATCTCCTTGAAGGGGCTCAGGGCGGATTCCAACAAACAAAAAAAGGCAAACATTCAGTGCCTCGGTGCAACAGTGGATACAAACATAATAGCCCAAAATAACCCCACTTATGACAACAACTTATAAAATGAAATCTAACTTATCAAAAAATATATCTAACATAAAACCTAAATATAACACATCCACATTTATTTACAGGAGCTAACAAAGAGTCACTAAGAAATGTGAGTTAATTGCGTGGCCTGTGATATTATGTGGCCAAACATGGTCTGACAAAGCCCGAATAAAACAATAGGGTTCAGACAGAGGTCTAGTGGTGGTTTCTCATCATTTAACCCTCCTCCTCTCCATATGCTAATGAGCAAAAGTGAGTCTTCGGGGGGGGGGGGTTGGAGAGAAGGGTGGGGGCCAACTTTGTTTTTTTAGGGAGGGAGTTCTGGAGGTGGGGGGGGGGGGGCAACCATGGAGAAGGCCCTCTCTCATGTTCCCACCAGCCACACTTGAGATGGGGGGTGGGACTGAGAGCAGAATAGTGGACTAGCCACAAGCACAAAATCTGAAGAGCCAGCACTCCCTCCTATGCAGTGAGGCATGCCTGGTACCTGTGAGTCAGCAGAATAGAGCTAGCCAAGTGAGATGTTCTTAAACACCTGTGTCTGATGCTCCTGAGTTTACCATCGATCAAGCTTAACACCTCTGAACCTAAAGTCTCCACACCTCTGAACCTAAAGTCTCCACGCCATTTTTGCATCTTAGATTCAGACACAACAGAGGCTGGATGGCCATTTGTCAGGGGTGATTTGAATGCAATATTCCTGCTTCTTGGCAGGGGGTTGGACTGGATGGCCCATGAGGTCTCTTCCAACTCTTTGATTCTATGATTCTATGATTCTATGAATGCAACTGCTTTCTGCCATACAGCAGAAGAGGCATTCAGCTGTTTTGCAGTCCCATGTACCATTGTGCTGGTAGTATGCTTTTCAGGAGCTTGTATAACAAAGCGGCTGTTCTTTTAATGATTTCTTGTTGGCAAGCCTGGAAGAACATAGTCTGGAAAGAGTGGGTTGGGTCAGTAGTTCTGCTTTGGCCATTTTTAGGATGAGATCTCACTAGGAGCTCTCCAGAAGTGTTTCTATTTTCATCGGTTTGTGAACTTTCTAAACCAGTCTGAACATAAAACAGAATTCGGGTAATTATGTTCTTTTTTCTGTGGATTCAGTAGAAATTATGACCTAATAGATATGCTAATGAACACACTACTGTACATGTCGAACAGCTTGCTAGGGCAGCAAAGCAAGTCTCGGGCTGATAGAGGATTAGTGAAACAGTGTAAATAGGTTGGATTTGGTAATGACAAGGACAAAATAGTTCATCCCCTAGTCTGAGTACCTGGAGGAATTGTGATAAAGGTTAAGCCCTTTCTAGTAATCCCATTCTTTAAAAAGTACTACAGATGGCCTGAACTCCTACAAATACACCAATGCCAAGACTGATTGGTCATCCTGACACTGCCTTCCAGATTTCCATACTGGAAATCTCATTAGACCATTAGTCTTTGTGTAATTAACATTGTCTATGATAATACTTTCCTTGACTAGCATAAAACAAAATTGGTTTTATTCCTGGAGGGACATTTTATTCTTATTATAGACATATGTTTAGCTTGTCTGATTATAAAATGTCAGTTTGCTGCCAGCAGAAAGACTAGCTGCCAAATCCATTATCTGTGTATATATCTGATTCCTTGGAGGACTTCAGGGTCAAAGCTTCTGTGTTACTAGTAAAGAAGACTGCTGCAAACCATTGAAGATGTGCTATATTTGTGATCATCATCCAAAATTTGAGGAAACATTTTAATAATTACTTTCTTTTTAATCACTCTTTTGAAAAGCTCTGTTTCCCAAATAGAAAACTTATGGTAGAAATGCTGGAATTAAAGGTTTAGGGACCTCTTCTCATTTGCCTAATTTCTGTGGCAGCAATGGGAGTCTGTAACTTCAGCCATGGAGCCCAATGGCTCCCAACACACCCTGGAGAACTCCTTCTGGGGCAGTTCTGTGGCTGAACTGCTGCTGCTGAAAAAAGTGGCAGTGGCAGACAATGGCAGGCTCCCTGTCTTTCCATTAGGAAAGATGAGTCAAGCTGCCACAAACAGGCTTCCCCCATGTGATGAGGTTGGGGGCGAGGGGAGCCATGAAGGAGTGGGATGCAGGGCAACAGGTCCTCACGGCCTCTGCACAAGTGTCGCCAGGACGCGGAAAGACACCATAGTTTCAGTGGCACGTCTAACAAGGTCCATGGTCTTAGAATTAGTTGCAGTTTGTTATTATTTTGAATTTGGCTGTTACAAAGTTAGTCATGCTCCAAAACATATGGAAATCAAAAGCTAAGGCTCCTATCTCACTTGTATGTCATGAAAGTAGTAAGGAAGATATGGTCTGATATATTGGGTATGTTTCTACATTGTGAGCACAGAAACTAAGCTTATGCCAATGCAACTGTGTAATGTCCTGTGACATAATGCCATTTCATGGGCTGGAGAGTGCTTCCCAAGGGAGGACTTGAAAAGCCTAGGCAACATTGAGTTGCAGTTTGTACTTCTGCAGTCAGGAGAAGAGAATGGTTGCCACCTTCCCAATTCTTCAGCTATTATATATATTTATGTTTATACATAACATCAATTAATAAAAACCCACACTTCAGTCCACACCTCTTCTCCAAATCCAACATTTAGCTGGAAGACTTTCAGTGCTGGGTTGCAACAGTTAATCTCAGCAAACAATGCAATAAAAAGCTTGAGTTCAGAAAGAATGGAATACTCCTTTAGCTGCTGCTACTGCTGCCATGTGTGCCTGTCTACAGGAAAGGAAACAGTAGCTGCTTCCAGAATCATTTACTGGGCATGTATTAAGAGCAAAATAGTGAGAAAGGGAGACAGCCGATACATCTATCTCATAAGATATGTACCACATACATCTATAAGTTTTGCCATCACATAGAAATAATAAAAAAGAGATTGGTTAAAGAAAAAGCCATCAGTTTTGTACAGAAAAAGTACAGTTTTGAAGACACCTTCAAGTGGTTTCAGGGAGGTTCAATATATTTTCCCTTTGCTTATTCAAGACTGTGTATTTTTTTTTTGAATAAAACACTTGCTGAGATACGTTGAAGTACTCTTTTTTTTTTTGTAGTGTTGGAACTCATCATATCCTTTCCATACTATATCTTCCCTTGGAACCAAATTTGGGTTAAGGAAAGCATGCCCACGAATTCATCTGCATTGTTAACTAAAGCATACCTATGTTAAATATTCTAAATGATTTATTGATAGGGTCAAACAGCATCTGGTGAGAAAGAGGGTTTGGAACTGAGACATGTATTTGTGAGACATATCTTGCAAAGTATACTTGAGTGCCTATTTGATGTCTTCATTGTTCCACTGTTTCATTGCTAGGAAGCTTTTATTCAATTGTTTTTTTTTTAAAAAAATGTGTCTTTATAATAATAGGGAGTGTCCAAGTTTTATGCAAGAATCATCAACATTTTATGAAAACTGATAATCAGGTAATTATCTAATTGCCCTCAAGTTGAATTGGACATTGTAAGGCAAGAAACTAGGGTGTGTAATCTGGAACCAAAGACAAAAGGTAGTGAGTGATGAGCAGTGGGATTACTGAAAAGGGCAAGGCTAAAATGAGTCTGTGCCATGCTGCAGTAATGAAAAGCCATAGAAATTCCACAAAGTGTCTCGGAATCTATGCTTTATCACAGAATGGATATTCACCCAAGATGAATGCTGGCCATTGTTTTAAAGGCAGAACAGATTTAGTTGTGTATTGACACACATATACTATTTGTTACTTTCTATAATGTTGATTCCTACAGTCTTGACTCACTTGCACAAGTGGCCAATATTGAAAATTACATTGAACACAAAGTATATCTGGAATAAGTGTCTGAGCTAATGTAAATGCAATGCAAGCATTTGAATCCTACCTGCTCAGTACACCTGGTACACTCAAGTAGTGGAATTTGGAACAAGTCTTGAAAAATGTTTGGCAGCTCAATTCATCTGGCAGTAGATGTACTTTTATCAACTACTGCTTCATAAGGGCTTTAAGGATGGGGAGCAACAAGAACAATTTGCACCAAGTGCTAGGTACAGAGTGATTAGTCTCAGCTCTTCAGAGCTCTTCAGCTCTTCATGAGCACACTGTTGTTCAGTGTCTCATCACTATAATCCAGCTATGGATATTACTGGGGAAAGTAGTTGAAATGTCAAGCTTATTGATCTCATGATTTATCTTGTCAGGTCCTTTTCTGCCTTTTGTGGCCTGCTTCTGGTAACTACTTGAGTAAGTTTGTCTCCCCCATTTATTTCACTTTTGTTTTCTGTCACTCATACTTACATGTAACTCTACTCTCTCCCATTTTATTTCATGCCACCAGATTTCTCCATTTACATCTGTAAGTTTAAAATGGTAATGATAAGATTGATTGCCAATGGAAGCATGAAATTCCAGATATTTAGCTTCAGGTAGCAGGTAGTGAGAGAACCAGCATAGTTTAGTCACAGTTTGAGTGCTGGTTATAACTCTAGAGACTGCACCAAGCAAATCTTGTAAAAAAAAAAAAACTCAAGTCCTATCAAGAAATCTTGTTTATGATCTGCAAAATAAATTCATTATTTATATTTATATAAGTGGGTAATTTCTTGAAGGCACACACAACAATTGTTCATCTTTTTCCAGGACTTCTTACAGAGGGAAATCCGGTATTTCATAAAAATGAAAATATGTAAACTGGCCATCAAAAGAAGGAAAAGTGACCCCTATATTTAGGTTTCTTATTATTAGGTAGATCTATACTATTCATACTTTTCCAGAAATCTCTTTGGATCTTCTCTCACTGCTGCTCCATAGGAATTACTATTCTACTGAATTAGCAGAAGCTGGCAAAGAGGAAGGCAGAAACATCAACCAAAATGGAAGTCACAGGCTCAGACATAAGATGCTTGAATAGAAGCTGATATTTCCTGCTGCATATGTCAATTCTATTTCAGACCTCTTTCCAAAAAGAAAAGTAAAAAAAGGAGAGGGGAGGAACATCTCTTTCTCCCTTGATAGGAAGATTGCAAGTTTCTCTTAGCAGACTTCATATCAAGAAAACTTTCCTACTCTTTGGGAGATGCAGTGACAGCATCAAGAATAAAAGAGGACTTAAGTGGCAGAAAATAATAAAAAGCAAATGAATTGCCCAGTAGAATGAATTAATACCAATCCATGAAATTGTGAAATGCAAAGCCATCAAGTAGATTCCTGATAGGGTTGTATTCTTGGGAACTTTGTTGCAATATTCATCCTTCATCCTATGCTCACTATCCAAAGATTTAAGACATGACTGCTCAGGGACTATGGTAGCACTCGTACATATCACCCATGCTCCTCAGTTTAAACCTTGGACATTTTCAGGTGAATGCCTAACCAGGGCTTTGGATGTGATATGACTGCATGGAGGGTAAAATGTAAACAATAAAATAGTTTGAGACCTTGCAAAATATAATGATTGATTGAAGGCATTTTCATTGAAGCAGTTATCCTCAGGTTCCCATTTTCTGACTTTGTGGAAAGTTCAACCAAAATGAGGTATCAACAATAATAATATTATAATAAAACTTTATTTATACCCCTCCACCATCTCCCCAAGGGGACTAGGGGCAGCTTACACGAGGCCAAGCCCAGCAATTACAACAATGCAAATATACAACATAAAAATGCAGCAATAAAATAATGAAAATAAAATACCAAAAAACAATAGAAAGTAAACACACAGTGCAATATAAAATCACAATAATTGAACACAGTGGTCAAGGCCAGTTGCAAATATTAAAAAGTTTAAAAACACTGGGTGAGATGAACAATGTAGTATATCTGAAAGGAGGATCAGATGGGATGAAACAATGGGATTTAATTGCACTAGATGATAAAATAAAGTGCATCTGAGGACATTTTATGCAGGGTTCGGTCCCCTCTAATCTAACCAGCAAGGCTTTTAATTCATTTATAATATTAGTCTCTTTATTTCTATTTTGTAATTGGAATTGCACCTTAATGTTCCTTTGTACACATTGAGACACCAAGTGCATACAATTTTGCATTGACTCTCACCTGTGAAAAAGTTTGGGTTTCAGTGAGTTTCTGGACTTTGCCATTGCCTTTTTTGACTGCACTCCCAGAATCAAGAAGTTGATTTTCTCATGTGGATCCAGATGTTGTAGTCCAAAAAGTAATTTTTTTTCAAGATATGAACATATATTTTAGACAATATTAAGACTCATCATGGATGAATAAGTAGAATATAATAAAATATCAGTTCCAACTCTGGATCTGATAGGAGGAATTTATACTTCATGGCTATTTTAGTATTTTAGTATTAGGAATCAGCTCATCATTTCACATCTGAAATAATGTGAAGTGACATTTAATTCCATCATGTTTTGCTAATATGTAACTCAGCTGTCACGCACCTTGAACAGCCGTCACATACAATTTAAGGTTGGATCTTGTTCTAAAAACAGTGAAAATGTGAACTCTTGATTTTATTTCATTTTGCTGGAAATGAAATGAAACAAAATAAACTGCAAAAATGTTTTTAGCTATGCAGTTTATATTTCTGAGAACGTTATTTGTCATGGCAAACCAAAAGATTCCAAGACAAAGGGCACCTTAATGGCAAAATGGCACATGTTAAGGCCAGGCATTCTCTCTTCTCTTCCTCTAAATGTGACAGGAGAGCTGAGATGTTTATGGCAAACCTACGATGCCCATTTTATTTTTAGTACAGAAGAAATTGTGCAAATAATCTAGAAGAAATGTCCACAATTTTAAATCACAATTTAACAAAGCCTGAAGAGAAAATATAGTTTAGGCAAGCCTATATGTGCCACATTCAGATAGAAAGACAAAATATGATTTGCTATGTAAAGTAGAAGCAGAGGGGGAGGTTTTATATGCACTATAGAATTAATGCAGTTTGACATCACTTTAACTGCCATGATTCAGTATTTTGTATTCCTAGGGAATTGTAATTTAGTGAGACACCAGCCTTCTTTGGCAGAGAAGGCTAAAGACCTTGTAAAATGACAACCTCCATGATTCCATAGCATTAAGCCATGAAAGTTCAAATGCTGCATTAATTCTACAGTATAAATGCACTCAGAGAAAAAAGACGGATCAGTTCTGTCCATATATGGGTAAACATGATAGTTTTCCTTGAAGTTTAGCACTGCTAATTTCTTTGACTTGAAAGCAAGGTTTGGTGGGTTAATTAATATGAATTATGTTTCTGTTAAGGTTAGTTTAAGCCATAGTGAGACCATATAGAAAGTACTGTGATGGAAGGACATGCTTATTGCACAACAACATATCTGAAAGAGAAGGAGGCAACTGTTCTGAATGGACATGTTTAGGTATAACACAGATTTCAAAGTATTTTCTTAGAAATTGCATGTTTGCTATTACAAAGAGACTGGGGTAAAAAAGGGAATCAAATGATATGAAAGTCACAACTCATCCTCTGAAAATAATTATGGACACTATTTAATATATGCAGTTTAGTGAAGATTCTAACTCTATTTTTTGACAGTTTTTACTTGGCCTTCCCCACTTTCCCATCAAATGCAAGGTATTGAAAATCTTGAATTAAACAGTTTAATTTACAGTGAAATGAAATGAATCTCTGTAGAATAAATCAAATATCTCACCCATGAAGGGTAATTATCTTTCTCTTTCTCAAGAAATAGAAATTCAAGAACAAGCTTCACACTTGTGAATCAACAGATGCTACATCTGCATATGATACAGAATAAATATTTCTATCCTTCGATAAATTTTGAAAACTTTTAGGGTATAATCAACTTTTAAGGAGAGCAAAATTCATTTCATTTTGATTGAAATAAAACTATCTTATAAGAGAATCTAAGTATACTCAATTATAATCAAGGTCCCCCACAAGGGTCTGCCTCTAGGGGCAAACCAAGAATGGACAACTTGGAAGTTCCTGAACAGACTTTAAAAGCAGAGTGGGCAGATCAAAAGACAACCTGGCAAAATGGCACTACCTAAAAGAATCATCTACCTCGTACGACTGTGGAGCAGAACTGACAACTCCACATCTGTATGTTTGTCCACAATGTTCTGCTTCATGTACAGAGAAAGAATTGTTTGAGGCTATAGACAGTACGATCGCTGTTGTCAAAAGATATTTAGCTGCTTGTACTCCTACTTTTATTAGTTTTATACTAATATATGCAATGATTTTGATAATTACATCACGACTTTTGCTTGCTCATAGATTTTAAGTCATATATGGTTTGTTTTTAAGTAAACTAAAAGTTGCATGCTTCTTTTCAGGCAATTGGCTTTTAACGGTCACAATGTACACTATTTATAATTATTATTAGCAAAATTTACCCACCTTTAAGATTCAGCACTCTCTTGCCCAGTTTGTGCCTTCTCTCTCTCTGCTTACCCACCCATAAAGATCTCTTCTTTTCTAGTTCTTACCCACCTAGTGATTTCTTATGATACTACAGCCAAGAAATAACAGAAATTAAGTATTCCATTAGAAAAGCAAAGAATTCCAAAACACACACCTTTAAATTCTTTTTAGTAGGCATACAGATTTTAAGTTATTACATTTCCCTGTCTTAGGACACATCTGCATGGGAAAAATAGGACTTGATCGTGGTGAATGAACTCCATGGTGTCAACATGTTTCACAGTGCCAATTTGCCCTAAAGTTTACTACATCCATCATAGTATAAATAGTTGGGACCTTTTTGAGTTGGAACTGGCTGTAGTTGTTCACATGGCCATCTTGTGGTCCTTGGGCTCAAATGGTGAGGACAGGGGATAACATTTACATCCTGCATTTAGTGGCTGCCATGAGGCACAAAATTGCTGGTGGTCATCACTCTCCATATCTCCTGACCACCTAAGCAATTGTAGAAGGCAGGGGGAAAGCACATGAGATGAGCGATGTCCATCAGCAATTTAATGGGCAGTAGTGACAGCTAAGCCAAGGACATGGGGAGGATTGCAAGGGTGGTGTCAAGCCAGGTTTGATGCCCCTGGGCTGTGTGGACTCTTGCCAGCTACTAGGTTAGCTTGCTGCAGTGCAGTTCAGACTCCCTCAGTGCTGATCCAAAAAATCCCATTCCAGATTACCTTCAAGGTATGTGGCCCATGTAGATGGACCCTTAGAGAGATATAGCATTCTTACAACTTTATTGCCATTGTTTATTTAAAAATAAATATGTCATCAGAAAAAAAGAACAAGGAAAACATGCAAACTGCGAATCAGTTAGTATATAAAAAAAGGTATAAAAAGTCTTCTTAGAGAAGATTCCTCTTCTAGAAGCTGACAAAGAACATAAATTAGTAGGGAACGGATGGGTCAATTAAAGAGATAGGGACGTACCTGCCTACTCCATTCAAATGTGTGTATAAACTGCACCAGATTATCTCCTGATACTCTCCGAATCATGTGGTAGCTTAGATACTCTGCAGTCAAACCATTTGATAGGTGATAACTGATACTAAGTGAACCAGGCTTAATATAACAAATGAAAGGAAATATAAATACAGAAATACAAGCGCAATAGACTAGAACAACACCCTGACAACTGTATATCAGATGTATTATTCAAAGATGGTATCATATAATTCATGTCACAATAATCCAACATGGATGTGACTAAAATGTACATGATCTTGATCAAGAAAGAATTGCAGCTAGCATGTGATGGTAAATACTCAATGTGCAAAGTTATATTAAGTAAATAAATAAATAAATAAATAACTATTTATGATGTGGCTCAAGAGCTTGTCCTCAAAATAGCAACAGATTTCCAAATCCACAAAAAGATAACTAGGTGCATAGAATTTTCTGAATTGTTCATTTAAATATTGAACATGGTCAGTTTAGAAACAGCCTGACAGCTTGTACAGTAGTCAACTATTTTAGTGCTTGAGCAGCAACAAAACACCAAAATGTCACTTTGTAAGGCATTTAATGGAAAAAAGACCTAAGCAGTCATCCAATGTAATGGCAAGCTGGCCACTGCTTTGAACAAACAGCTGCGACAACTTAAACCACTTTATCTACCTCCTCAGAACTGTTTCAGTGCCTTTGAACAATACACACTGCTATAATCTGAGCTAATGTGCAAAATAATGATCTCTAAAAATCTGAACTGAACCTCTAATATATTTGAGCTCATGTTTAATTGTGTAAATTCTTGCCTATATTGGAAGATGCTTAAGCATTTTTCAAGGGATATGTGAGAAATAAGATGTGCAAGAAATATGTAAAGTCTTGAATTCCCCCTTTATTTTTTGCCTTTAAAATATTATGCAAAGCTAGTGCTATAATTCTAGTAATTTTGTGCAGCCATTAAGGTTCATTGTTATGAAGTTAGAAATGTGTGTGAACTCTTTGTTTAACAACTTCAAGATATGTTATACGTTTTAATTTAATTTTAAACACATTATGTGCCGGAACCCAGACACCTTAAAGAGCCAGACTCAAGAGTATGTCCAAAAGTAGAGTTTATTTAAACAAAGCAAAAGGGACTCAGAGACACTTAACTCTGTGTCTCTGGTCAAAACTCAAAAGTAGCAACTAGTTCTAGTTCAAAGGGGAAGCTGAAGCAATAATCCAGATTATCCAGAGAAAAGATCTGGTTTAAAACAAAGCACTCCAAAAGTCACACAAAATAACACAGCAAGTAAAGGGTTAAAAAACAAATAGCCGCTAGGAAGAAGACGTAGTCAAATGAAATCTGAGGTTGTAGTAAGCCAAGTCCAAAGTTGCAAGGTTCCAAATCCACGTAGGTAGCGTCATAGTCAAAACCGGTCCGAAGTCAAAGAAGGGGAAATCTGCACTCACGAGAATCCAAGCCGAGTCGAAACACACACGAACTGAAGCAGCAACCTGCAGATCCAGGACCCAATACCAACATGAAATAGGCAGCGACAAACCCAAGGCACGAAACTAACACTTTGCCTTCTGCAAAGATTCCCCATTTCAGAGACTACTTTTATCTTACACCTCATGATGGGGCGGCTGACCTCTGCCCTGTCATCATCTCTTACAGCTGTCCTTGACTCCACATGTGAACTCCTATGCCCATCCCTCCAACTCCTCCATCTTCTGTCAAGATTTAGATCCCCCCAAGACTCAGAAGTATCTCCCAACTGCCAATCCACACCACCAGAACACCCCACAAATGTGTCACTAGACGTTGGCTTTGCACATACATCTTGTACCTCTTGGACAGTCCAATGTGTCATCCTCACTTTCATCACTCTCTAACCCATCATTCCCAGAGAACCCTGCAAATGACTTCTCATCTGTGGGAGCAGTCAGTATATCCTGGATCTTCTTCCTTTGTTGCTCCTCATCCGATTCTTGCTCCCGAGTAACCCTCTTAGTTCCCCTATCCACATCCACTGTATCTCCTTCCTCTCCCTCACTAATTCACCCTTTGTTATGAGAGAACCCTTCGAATGAGTCTTCATCAGTAGGTGCCATAAGTATATCCCGGATCCTTTTCCTTTGTTGTTCCTCATCTAACTCTTGCTCACAAGCACTCCTTTTTCCCCTTCTGACACCCATACTACCACTTGCAATGTTACTTACAGGCTCTACTACAACATTACGAATCTGATGGTGGAAAAAGTAAAAGTTTGAAGTGAGGACTACTTTTCAAACCCAGTCCTATTGGCATATTTTAATCCAAGATGTCAATTACAATATACAGTAAGCTTATTTGAAATTGTTTATAGACTTTGACCTTGCTGAGTATTTTCAAATTATATTCCCAGTACTGTATTTATTAATTATTATTTATTTATGGTATTTCTAGCCCACCTTTCTCAGCCCAAAGGCGACACAAGGTGGGTTACAGATTAGCAACAATTTGATGCCACACATTCATAAAAATACAATTAAAACATTCTGCATAACAATATAAAAAGCATATAAAAACCACTAAAAACATATAAACACTAGTGTCATCCTGTTAAACTCATTTTCCAGTAGCATCAGCTAGCCATTCCATATTCATTCTTCATAATTTCATATTTATCTATTACGCTGCACTTCTAAAAGCTGGCTCGAAGAGCCAAGTTTTTACCTTTTTTTGGAAAGTCAGGAGGGAGGGAGCCGATCTAATATCCCTAGGGAGAAAGTTCCACAGCTGAGGGGCCACCACTGAGGAGGCCCAGTCTCTCATCCTCAGCAGATGCTGCCTGCGAGGAAGGCAGGATCAAGAGCAGGGTCTCCCCAGACGATCTTAAGTTCCTAGATGGTTCATAAGGAGAGATACGTTCAGACAGGTAAGCTGGGCCAGAACCATTTAGGGTTTTATAGACTAAAGCCAGCACTTTGAATTGTGCTTGGTAGCAAACTGACAGCCAGTGGAGTTGACACAACAGAGGAGTTGTGTGCCTCCCGGTTACAAAGTACTTATAAAACTTTTAAGTGTCACTGTAAGCTTGTCTACACTGGCAAAAAAAATGTATCATACCTTGTAGCTTCGGTGATCTGAAAACAGTGTTCTTGACTATTCACTGATAATGCATTTCTTTTTGATAACTGGCAGTTTTAATACAACACAAAACATACAAAAATGTCTTTTACTTTACTTTGCCCATAAAATATTTGGTGATCGTTGTTGTTTAGTGTGTGGACACCCTTCTAAGGCAGCATTACATTGGAGTTGGAGGGTTAGTGGTGGACAGTACAGATTGCTGAGGTGTACAAGCCATCTTATCATATGGGAATGCAGATTGTTACAATAAGAAAAATGTTTGGCACCTTACACTTAAAGTGGAAATATGTATATTCAAATGTGTGACTAGAGAGAGGGGAAGTGGAATGACCACTGCTGTGTGGCCAAAAAGAATATGAAGAATTGAAGATGGGTTCCCATCACCTTATGTCTAAGTGGGTTTGTTAGGGAAAAATGAATGGTCACTTATGCTGTTCTCCTCATGATGTGCATGGTGAGGTCATTGAAAACCAAGTGAGATGTGAAACATTTTTAACCCCTAGCCAAATTTAAACAGTTCACATAACGAGTACACCAAAATTCCTTGGTTATTTTTTGATACACTACCAAGAATCAATTATATCAAAATCCTTAAAATCAATGACATACTTCTGATTCTTTCTTGATAAATATGTATGCTTAAACAAAAACCTAATTATACAGGTTGCAAGTCAAGTTGCAAGAAAAAAGTAAAGCTTTTCAAATCCATTCATACTGATCCTACATGTGATGCAACCATCAGCCCTGCAGCCACATGATTTTTTCCAAAGATCTTTCAGCAAAGATTTGTATATCTGACTCAGTTCACTGATATGGCCAGCAAATAGTATGATGCAGTTATTTCCATATACATATACATGTCCATTTTATTTAGAAAAAAAATGCCCTAATGGACCAGAATGTGAAAAGAATAGGAATCCTGAGCCACAGACTCATAGACTCTAATATAGTTTATCAAGGTTGTCAAGTCACTACTACAATGCACATTTGATATGAAAATTCTATCAAGCTGACAAATTCTGTAGACGTATGGACTATAAATGGGCATCAATTGCTCATATGCAGCCTCCATTAAGGTTAATAATCAGTTCCCTGTTGTTTCTAAATAACACATTCTCCATTTTTTGGTGTGATAGGAAAGAAGTTATATCACTTCAACAGGGCTAGCTGGTTCTTCTGGACAAAATTTCCCTTGCACAATTAAAAAAAAAACACAAACATTTCTCTGGGTTAGCCCAAATGAAGCAATTCTAGTTTCTCCTTCAAGGTTACAAGGAAACAATACAATGTTCAGGGTTTATTTAGAGCAGGGGCCCTCAAACTACGGCCCGGGGACCGAATATGGCCCTCAAGGTCATTTACCCGGCCCTCGCTCAGAGTCAACCTAAGTCTTAAATGACTTTAAAGCACACAACAAGAACAACAACAATCCCATCTCATCAGCCAGAAGCAGACCCACACTTCCCATTAAAATACTAATAAGTTTATATTTGTTAAAATTGTTCTTCATTTTAATTATTGTATTGTTTTTAAGTGTTTTTTGCATTACAAATAAGAGATGTACAGCGTGCATAGGAATTCATTCATTTTTTTTTCAAATTATAATCCGGCCGTCTAACAGTTTGAGGGACTGTGACTTGGCCCTCTGTTTTAAAAGTTCGAGGACCCCTGATTTAGAGTGATCCTGCTTATAATACAAGCATCAGCAATAAAGCTACAAAACTTCTGCAAAACATAATTAATTTAAACTTCGAATTTCATTGAAAATATAGTTTAAATTGATCCAGCCCTTAAGTTCTGCTCTGCAATCATTTTCAGTTAAATAATTTCCTAAGCTGTTGATCATAGGCAGAAGTTTCAGAAGAAATTAAGTTACTGCTAATTGATGACAGTTTTCAAAGCATTATTGAAGAAGACTGAAGGCTACAGATGGAGGAGACCAATGCGATCATGAAAATGAAATAAGACTAATGCCTAAGAGGGTTTCTTAAACTTGATCTTCTTTAGAAAATATGGTGATGCGTGATGGCAAAGTGTCCAGGCTGTGAACAAGAACTGTGCAACATATGATGAGAATTTAGAAAAATACATTTCAGTGTAACTGATGCAGACAAAGGTGAAATCATAACTTGATTTTATGAAAGGAATAGACATATTTCAGCTGCCATGCAAATTCTAAAGTACAATTTATCAGCTCAAGCAGCCTTTTACACTTTATGAAACTTCCAGACATGCTCCTGAAATCAAGGATCTTCAACTATGCAAACATATTTCTAATGAAGTGCAACCATATGATTAAATTCTTCACAATGTTATTGAAACACTGTACTTGTGCAAAGAAGTCAGTACACTCATGTATACAACAGCTGGAATCCTATTGTTTTCCATATGCCAATTTATCCTTGGTCTACACTACCTTATGTTCTTTGTGAAGAAAGCTCTTTTTTGGTAAAATGAGGTATTTAATACTTTCTAGGGATACACAAACTCACATACATGCACACACTAGAACACAGCTTTAAAGGACTTAGAGAAAATCCCTGGCAGCATCCTGGCAGCCTGAGGATATGGAGAGGATTCTTGGAGAGTTGAGAGCTACAACCTGTATTCTAGATCCTTTTCCCTCCTGGCTGATCAAACAGGCCAGTATGGGGCTGAAAAAGTGGGTGAAGGCTGTGGTTAATGCCTCCTTGGAATAAAACAGAATTCCAAATTGCATACATGAGGCATAGAGGAGGCAGTTGTTAAGCCTAGACTTAAAAAGCCATCATTAAACTGTTCCATAATGGATAACTATCAGTCTTTTTTGAGCAAAGTTTGAGAGTGTGTGTTTACCTCCCAGCTTCAATGATTCCTGGATGAAATGGATTGTCTAAATCCATTTCAGTCTGGTTTCAGACTTGGTTATGGAACAGAGATAGCTTTGGTTGCCTTGGTGGATGACTTATATGCAGAGAACTAGACAAAAGGAGTGTGTCCCTATTGGTTCTCCTGGACCTCTAGGCAGCTTTTTATGCCATTGACTATGGTATCCTTCTGGGCTGTCTTGCTGTGATGGGACTTGGAGTCACTGTTTTACAGTGGCTCCATTCATTCCTGTAGGGGCACACCCAAAAGGTGGTGCTGGGGGACTCCTCTTCGAAAGCCCTGACCATTGTCCTGTGGAGTTCTTCAGGATTCTGTATGTCTCCCATACTGTTTAAAATATACATGGAAATGCTGGAAGAGATCATCTAGAGTTTTGGAGTGTGGTGCCACCTATCTGCAAATACCACCCAACTTTACTACTCCCCATGAAACACATCTGCAGTTTGGCAGGTAGTCCTGGACCCAGTGTTGAACCTGGAGGCCCAAGCATCTGTGATGGCCAGGAATGCCTTTGCACATTTCTTATGCACCAACTGCATCCATTACTTGAGATGCTGGATCTGGCCATGGTGGTACATGTCTTAGTTACATCCCATTTGGATTACAGTAATGTGATCTATGTAGGGCTGCCTTTGAATAGTGTTCAGAAAGTTCAGCTGGTCGAAAGAGCTGCAGCCATGTTAGCCATGTTTGCTTTTACTGGTGACTCAGCTGGAACCACAGAGTGCCTCTGATGAGGATGATGGGACTCAGGTTCACAATCTGGTTCAAAATGTCCCTGTTATAGTGAATGAGGAACAGGGTGTGAAAGTTCAGTTTTCCACAGCAAGAAATGAGTTTGTTGATACTGAAACTAGCCAGGTGCAGGTGCAAATTGACTCAGAAAAGGAGGACAGTTCTCAGCCTGATAATGAGCAGGAAGGCAAACTGGATAACACTAATGAACAGGCTGACCTTGACAAAACAGGAATCTTAGATTGTGCTGACCGTTTGGAATTTAGAGTTTGAAGGAGTGTGAGAATAGCTAACAAGAAAGAGGTCAGAGGCCAAAGAAACGCGTTCATGTTCTGCAAAGGGTATTAAGCAGTATGTTTGGGACCAAACCTTTGTCAGAGCAACTTTACGTTAACCAAGAAGCTCGTATTTTGCTTGTCTGGATTATCTTGCAGTTCTTGTGTTTATGGTCTCAGGACTCAGTCATGTTCTTATGGGATTTTGCTTTTACTGGTGCCTGTTTAGATCATGCTTCAAAGTGTTATTTTGTATTGATCTTTTAGAACATTACTTTTGCATTTAAGAACTTTTTCTCTTTTACCTTTAATAAACTATAAAGACTTCTGGCTGTATGCAATTTGGTGTTTTCAGCATGGTGAACCTATTCTGCGGCGCGACACTAACTGTAATTGGTTACAGGGAGCGGGCAACTCCCCACCGCAGCAGCTCCATTGGCTGTTTCTGGGGACAATTCAAAGTGTTAGTTATGAGGCTTTGTGAATCAATCTTTACATGGAAAAAGGTGGATTGTAGTTATTTTCTGAATATGCTTTGTTGCCCATGAGGTCTCCTGAGGAGTCTAGTCCTTTTAAATTCTGAATGGGCATGCCCAATTGGGATTTTTGCACTGAGTTGCTTCTCACATTTGTTTTGGGGTAGAAATGAGTTATTTGAAGATTTGTTGTTGTTGTTGTCATTGTTGTTATGTTTATTGATACCCTGCTTAATACTAACATAATTAGTATTTTAAAAAATCAGATTAAATGCATAAAAACTTACAATGCAAAGGGCCAGATTCCTTCACAAGTTGCTTCTGTTTTCTGAGGAGTACACCACTAAGGGTACCTTTCCTGTCCTCCTCATTACCATTCTAACCATCTTTATCCTCTGTGTCTCATATTACAGAAGGTTTCAGGAGTGTTGTTGTTTTTCAGCATTTTATGTATCACTTGAGGAACTGAGTGAAAATATGTGGTGCCAGGTTGTTTACTTTATACTGACATTGCTGGGATGATAGTAGACTCATGCAGAAAGGTTTTTGTACTGTTATTGTAATTTTGGGTATATATATATTTGTAAAAACCCAAAATTACAATATATATATTCAAAATTACAATATATATATTCAATTTTTGTACTGTTATAATAGCTCACACATGTGCACAAAGGGCAGTTCATTTCTGAAAGTGTTCTATTGACCCAATCACTTTAATCTGGCCTTTTAGAAAATACATCAGGTAATATAGCATTCAGTCATTACCGTGAACTATCTTGTGAAGAACATAAAATAAAGAAGGTCAAAGCAGTTCCTGTCACTTTTGTTCTGAACTATATCTCAGGCAAGCAAACATATCCCCACAGCTAAGCTTTGCCACCTCTAAGGCCAACAATGAATGCATCAATGTTAGCACTTCAAAGCATGCATCAGAAACCAGAGATGGTAATAATAGGGATTTGATACTATTGATGAAAGAAGGTTGCATCTATTTTACAAAACTGGTAAAGCAAATGACCCAGTTTGAATGTTTCAGAGAATTTAAAGGATACTCTCTTGCAAAGCCAGTGAGAAATTTCTTCATTATATTTTCTGTTCTAAACAAGGTAAAATAGATTAGGAAGTGAGTTGTTGTAGGTTTTTTCGGGCTATATGGCCATGTTCTAGAGGCATTTTCTCCTAATGTTTTGTCTGCATCTATGGCAAGCAACCTCAGAGGTAGTGAGGTCTATTAGAACTAGGAAAGTGGGTTTATTTATCTGTAGAATGACCAGGGTGAGGCAAAGAACTCTCGTCTGTTGGAGCTAGGTGTGAATGTTTCAACTGACCACCTTGATTAGCATTTGATGGTCTGGCAGTGCCTGGGGCAATCTTTTGTTGAGAGGTGATTAGATGTGCCTGATTGTTTCCCCTCTGTTGTTTTGCTGTTGTAATTTTAGAGTTTTTTAATACTGGTAGCCAGATTTTGTTCATTTTCATGGTTTCCTCCTTTCTGTTGAAATTGTCCACATGCTTGTGGATTTCAATGGCTTCTCTATGTAGTCTGACATGTTGCTGTTAGAGTGGTCCAGCATTTCTGTGTTCTCAAATAATATGCTGTGTCCAGGGTTGGTTCATCAGGTGCTCTGCTGTTTGCCTACAATACAGCAGTGATAGTAACAGAAGAGCTTGGGCTCCTACAACCAATGCAGCATCCAAGAAAATCAACTGGAAAACCAAAATGGAAGGTCAGGTTGGAATTAAAAATCAAAAATCTACGATCAGATGTAAGTAACCTGAAAAATATGAAGGAGAAGAAATTGAAGAATGACAAAATCAAGCAATATCTGATCAGAAAGTAATGGCTGAACACCAGAAAAATTGAAGAAGCTTTGGAAATCGTGAAAGAACAAATTACAGCAAAAGCTAGAAAAATGGAAAGATATGATGCCAGAATCATCCAGTACAGACAAAATCAACTGTTTCAAACAGACCAAAGATGGTTCTATCAGAGTCTGAACCTAACAACAGACACAGCAATCACAAAGCCTGAGAAAACTGCAATAACTAAGTTTTGGAAAGAACTTTGGGAAAATAATAAGAACGACAACAAAAATGCTGGATGGATAAAGGAGTTTGAAGAAAAATTCTCATAGAACAAAATGGAACAGATGGAAATAACAACTGAAATGATCAGCAAACGAGTGCAAAAAGTCAAGAACTGGACATCGCCTGGTAGTGATCAACTGCATGGATTTTGGCTAAAATATCTTACTAGTCTGCATGGAAAAATGGCCCAACAATTCAATGAGATGCTACAAAAAGGAAGTATCAATGAATGGTTAACAACTGGGGGAACATATCTGGTACATAAGGATCCAGCAAAAGGAGCAGCACCAGGAAACTACAGGCCGATAACATGTCTGCCCACTATGTTTAAACTATTGACTGGCACCATAGCTGACAAAATTAAAGACTATCTTGAAGAAAATAACATCTTGCCAGATGAACATTAAGGCAACAAATGGAAAAGCAGAGGCACAAAAGACCAGTTATTAATTGATAAAATGATTCTGGAGAACTGCAAAAGCCGAAAAACCAATCTTCACATGACGTGGATTGACTATAAAAAAAGCCTTGGATTCACTCCCACACAATTGGATCATCAAGTGCCTAGACACCATCGGGATTTGTAAACACATTGGCACTTTTATTGAAAATATGATGAAGCTCTGGAAAACTGAACCGTTTGTTGGAAATGAAAACTATGGACTTGTCAACATCAGAAGAGGAATTTTCCAGGGAGATTCATTGTCCTCACTGCTTTACAAAAAAACAAACCTTGGCTATCAAATGTCTCAGAGATCTCACAAAATTTCACATCTGCTGTTGTCTGTAGATGACCTGAAGCTGTATGGGAAAACTGAAACTGAAATCCAGTCTCTGACTAACACTGTCTGAATCTTTAGCACAGATATCAACATGGAGTTTGGTTTGGACAAATGTTCGACAATGGCACTGAAGAAGGGAAAAATCATTGAAAGTGAGGGCATAAATATGCCCAATGACCAAGCAATCAAATGTCACCAGCCAGAGGCCTATAAATATCTGGGCATACTACAGCTCGACAACATCAAACATGAACATGTGAAAACTGTGGTCAGCAAAGAATACATCCAAAGGGTCAGAAAAATTCTCAAAAGCAAGCAGCTCAATGGAGGCAATACCATCAAGGCCATAAACACCTGGGCCATACCTGTCATAAGATATACTGCTGGCATCATAAATTGGACACAGGCAGAACTGGACAATTTGGACAGAAAAACAAGAAAACTCATGGCCATTCATAAGTCATTACATCCTCACAGTGATGTTGATTGGCTCTATCTGCCTAGAAAGTCTGGGGACAGAGGACTTTTACAAGTCAAAGAAGCAGTTGAAGAAGAAAAACACACCATGGCAGAATATGTCAAGAAAAGCCAAGAACCTGCTTTAATTGAAGTCAATAATCAGAAACTTCTCAAAGCACAGCAGACAAAGAGTCAGTACAAGAAAACTGCACTCCAAACCAGAGCTGACAGCTGGCACAACAAAGCCTTACATGGGCAGTTCCTTGAGAAGATTGAAGAAAAAGTTGACAAGGATACGACCTGGTTATGGCTCATGAATGGAACACTGAAGAAGGAGACAGAAGGCCTGATTCTTGCAGCCCAGGAACAAGCCATCGGAACCAATGCAATTAAGGCCAGGATTGAAAAATCAGTGGATGACCCAAAATGCAGACTGTGCAAGGAAGCTGATGAAACCATGGATCATCTCCTCAGCTGTTGCAAGAAAATCACACAGATAGACTACAAACACACAACTCTGTGGCCCAGATGATTCACTGGAACTTATGTCACAAGTACCACCTGCCAGCAGTAAAGAATTGGTGGGATCATAAACCCAGAAAGGTCGTGGAAAATGAACATGCAAAAATACTGTGGGACTTTCAAATCCAGACTGACAAAGTTTTGGAACACAGTACACCAGACATCACGATTGTGGAAAATAAAAAAGTATGGATTATTGATTTCGCCATACCGGGTGACAGTCGCATTGAGGAAAAACAACAGGAAAAGCTCAGCTACTATCAAGACCTCAAAATTGAACTGCAAAGGTTTCTGGCATAAACCAGTACAGGTGGTCCCAGTGGTCATTGGCGCACTGGGTGCTGTGCCAAAAGATATCAGCCGGCATTTGGAAACAACAAACAATAAACATTGACAAAATCAGGATCTTTCAACTGCAAAAGGCCACCTTGGATCTGCACTCATCATTCGAAAATACATCACACAGTCCTAGACACTTGGGAAGTGTTCAACTTGTGATTTTGTGATATGAAATCCAGCATATATATCACATTTGCTGTTACATTCTGTGTTTTTGTGTCAGTAAAGTAATCAATAATAATAATAATCATCATCATCATCTTTATTTATATCCTGCCACCATTTCCCCAAGGGAGTCAGGGCGGCTTACAAAGCACTCCAGGGTGCACATATAGCATACAACTGGTAAAAACAGTACAAATGTATAAATCAAGTCACATAAAATTATAACAACAACCTCCACTCCAAGGAGCCTTGGAACATGTAGAAAATTATTTATTTATTTATTTGTACCCTGTTCTTCTCACACACACACCCGAGGGGGGGCGGTCAGGGCGGCTTCACAACAAGCACTCATTCGAGTGCTAACCACAATCATAAAGCACATTTAAAAACTGTTCATTAAAATACATTACATTAAGAAACATTTGATTAAAAACATGCTGGTTTAAAATCAGTGTCTGGGATAGTCCATTGTCATACATATCACATTGAGTATTATTCCCAATTGCTACTGCTACTGTTCAAATATCTGAATGCCATAACCAGGTTTTGAGTTTCTTTCTAAAGGACAGGAGGGATGTAGCCAATCTGATGTCACTGGGGAGAGAGTTCCACAGACAAGGGGCCACCACTAACGGACAAAGTCAAGTAGCAATTATATCATGTAGCAGCAATGATGTTAAATTAATAATTGAATGGAAATAAGATTAGAAATGTAATGGCTCTGATAAGTGCTAAAGTGACGGAATAGTGGAGTTACTATGCTACTTTAGCTTGATGACTCTTCAATGTTGGCTGCCTCTTCCCTTCAATTCCTACCCATGTCCTGCAGTCTTCAGACCCCTCCAGCCCACCTCAGCCCTTCCCTCCTCTACAAGTGCAAACACAATTGCCAGGTACAGAGGGTTAGGAAGCAGCCCGGAACACAATTGTTTTTTTCAGTCTTCTTGTTGTTGTTCATTCGTTCAGTCGTCTCCGACTCTTCGTGACCTCATGGACCAGCCTACGCCAGAGCTCCCTGTCGGCCGTTACCACCCCCAGCTCCCTCAAGGTCAGTCCAGTCACTTCAAGGATGCCATCCATCCATCTTGCCCTTGGTCGGCCCCTCTTCCTTTTGCCTTCCACTTTCCCCAGCATAATTGTCTTCTCTAGGCTTTCCTGTCTCCTCATGATGTGGCCAAAGTACTTCAACTTTGTCTCTAGTATCCTTCCCTCCAGTGAGCAGGAGGGCTTTATTTCCTGGAGGATGGACTGGTTGGATCTTCTCGCAGTCCAAGGCACTCTCAGCACTTTCCTCCAGCACCACAGCTCAAAAGCATCGATCTTCCTTCGCTCAGCCTTCCCTAAGGTCCAGCTCTCACATCCGTAGGTGACTACAGGGAATACCATGGCTTTGACTAGGCGGATCTTTGTTGCCAGTCTGATGTCTCTACTCTTCACTATTTTATCGAGACTGGACATTGCTCTCCTCCGAAGAAGTAAGCGTCTTCTGATTTCCTGGCCACAGTCTGCATCTGCAGTAATCTTTGCACCTAGAAATACAAAGTCTGTCACGGCCTCCACATATTTCTCCCTCTATTTTCCAGTTGTCAATCATTCTTGTTGCCATAATCTTGGTTTTTTTGACATTTAGCTGCAACCCGGCTTTTGCGCTTTCTTCTTTCACCTTGATTAGAAGGCTCCTCAGCTCCTCCTCACTTTCAGCCATCAGAGTGGTGTCATCTGCATATCTGAGGTTGTTAATGTTTCTTCCAGCAATTTTCACCCCAGCTTTGCATTCATCAAGCCCCGCACATCGCATGATGTGTTCTGCATACAAGTTAAAAAGGTTGGGTGAGAGTATGCAGCCTTGCCGTACGCCTTTCCCAATCTTGAACCAGTCTGTTGTTTCGTGGTCAGTTCTTACTGTTGCTACTTGGTCCTTGTACAGATTCCTCAGGAGAGAGACAAGGTGGCTTGGTATGCCCATCCCACCAAGAACATGCCACAATTTATTATGATCCACACAGTCAAAGGCTTTAGAAGATGGCCAAAATGCTACTGGGGAGGAGCAGAGGATAAGTTCAACTAGCCCCAGATGTGATGACGCAGCTAGCTCAAAGCCGAAAGGAAGGCTAGCGGCTGACGGTACTGGAGGTGAACGACGAATCCGATGCTCTAAAGATCAACACACCATAGGAACCTGGAATGTAAGATATATGAGCCAGGGCAAATTGGATGTTGTTATTGGTGAGATGTCAAGACTAAAGATAGACATTCTGGGGGTCAGCAAACTGAAATGGACTGGAATGGGCCACTTCACATCAGATGACCACCAGATCTACTACTGTGGACAAGAGGAACATCAAAGAAATGGAGTAGCCTTCATAATTAATAAGAAATTAGCTAAAGCGGTGCTTGGATACAACCCAAAAAATGACAGATTGATCTCAATTCGAGTGCAAGGAAAGCCTTTCAACATCACAGTGATCCAAATATACGCCCCAACCACAGCTGCTGAAGAAGCAGAAGTAGATCAGTTCTATGAGGATCTGCAGGACCTACTGGATAATACACCAAAAAGAGACATTATTTTCATTACAGGAGACTGGAATGCCAAGGTGGGAAGTCAAATGACAACTGGGATCACAGGCAAGCATGGTCTGGGAGAACAAAATGAAGCGGGACGCAGGCTGATAGAATTTTGCCAGGAAAACTCGCTGTGTATAACAAACACTCTCTTCCAACAACCTAAAAGACGGCTTTATACATGGACTTCACCAGATGGTCAGCACCGAAATGAGATTTACTACATCCTTTGCAGCCAAAGGTGGCGGACATCCATCCAGTCGGTGAAAACAAGACCTGGGGCTGACTGTAGCTCAGATCACAAACTTCTTATTGCTCAGTTTAGAATAAAACTAAAGAGATCAGGGAAAATACACAGACCAGTTAGATATGATCTCACTAACATTCCTAGCGAATATACAGTGGAAGTGAAGAACAGATTTGAAGGACTAGATTTAGTAAACAGAGTCCCAGAAGAACTATGGACAGAAGTCCGTGACATTGTTCAGGAGGCGGCAACAAAGTACGTCCCAAAGAAAAAGAAAACCAAGAAGGTAAAATGGTTGTCTGCTGAGACACTGGAAGTAGCCCAAGAAAGGAGGGAAGCAAAAGGAAACAGGGATAAGGGGAGATATGCCCAGTTAAATGCGCAATTCCAGAGGTTAGCCAGAAGAGATAAGGAACTATTTTTAAATAAGCAATGCATGGAAGTGGAAGAAGACAACAGAATAGGAAGGACAAGAGACCTCTTCCAGAAAATTAGAAACATTGGAGGTAAATTTCAGGCAAAAATGGGTATGATAAGAAACAAAGATGGCAGGGACCTAAGAGAAACTGAAGAGATCAAGAGAAGGTGGCGAGACTATACAGAAGATCTGTATAGGAAGGATAATAATATTGAGGATAGTTTTGACGGTGTGGTGAATGAATTAGAACCAGACATCCTGAGGAGTGAGGTTGAATGGGCCTTAAGAAGCATTGCTAACAACAAGGCAGCAGGAGATGACGGGGTCCCAGCTGAACTGTTTAAAATCTTAAAAGATGATGCTGTCAAGGTGATGCATGCCATATGCCAGAAAATATGGAAAACACAAGAATGGCCATCAGACTGGAAAAAAATCAACTTATATCCCCATACCAAAAAAGGGAAATGCGAAAGACTGCTCAAACTTTCGTACAGTAGCCCTCATTTCCCATGCCAGTAAGGTAATGCTCAAGATCCTGCAAGGAAGACTCCAGCAATACATGGAGCGAGAGTTGCCAGATGTTCAAGCTGGGTTTAGAAAAGGCAGAGGAACGAGAGACCGGATTGCCAATATCCGCTGGATAATGGAGAAAGGCAGGGAGTTTCAGAAAAACATCTATTTCTGCTTCATTGACTATTCTAAAGCCTTTGACTGTGTGGATGCACCTTGAGTTGCACTCAAATTTCACCACAGTGCCAGGGGAGGTGACTGAGGCTTCTACTTGTCTAATTTTGTGGGATTCTTTAAGGCTTGTTCTTCCTGAGACCGTGGAGGTCCTTGGTGCCGTGAGGGTGACCACGTTGGCTTTAGACCCTTGCCTGTCTTGGCTAATTAAATCGGCCAGGGATGGGTTGACTGATTGGTTTGTGTTGATCATTAATGCATCACTGGAGCAGGGTGTTTTTCCATCTCGACTAAAACAGGCTGTAGTCCGACCACTCCTGAGAAAGGCTTCCCTTGACTCCACGGTGCTGAACAACTACAGACCAATCTCCAACCTCCCTTTCTTGGGCAAGGTGCTGGAGCGGGTGGTCGCCTATCAGCTCCAGGGCCTTCTAGATGACATCAATTACCTGGACCAGTCACAGTCTGGCTTCAGGCCTGGCCACGGCACCGAGACGGCTTTGGTCACCTTGGTGGATGACCTCCGCAGGGAACTGGATAGGGGAGTGTGACCCTGTTGGTTCTCTTGGACATCTCAGTTGGTATCGATACCATCAATCATGGTATCCTTCTGGAATGACTCTCTGGGATGGATCTTGAGGGCACGGTTCTGTCGTGGCTCCGGTCCTTCCTGGAGGGTTGATCCCAGATGGTGAAGCTGGGAGACGCCTGCTCGAACCCCTGGCCTTTGACTTGTGGGGTCCCGCGAGGCTCTATTCTGTCTCCCATGCTTTTTAACATCTACATGAAACCGCTGGGAGAGGTCATCTGGAGTTTTGGAGTTGGGTGCCATCTCTATGCAGTTGACACACAGCTCTACTACTCCTTTCCACCTAATTCCAAGGAAGCCCCTCGGGTGCTGGACGAGTGCCTGGCCGCTGTGTCTGTCTGGATGAGGATGAACAAACTGAAGATTAATGCCGACAAGACAGAGGTCCTTCTGTTCGATTGTAAACCAGATCGGGGTATAGGGTGGCAACCTGTGCTGGACGGGGTTACACTCCCCCTGAAGTTACAGGTCCGCAGTTTGGGTGTCCTCTTGGACTCATCACTTACACTTGAATCTCAGGCGTCAGCGGTGGCCGGGAGGGCTTTTGCACAACTGAGCCTCGTGCACCAACTGCGACCGTACCTCGTGAAGGTGGATCTGGCCAGGGTGGTCCATGCCTTAGTCACCCCCAGATTGGACTACTGTAATGCGTTCTACGTGGGGCTGCCCTTGAAAACGGCCCGGAAATTCCAACTGGTCCAACGGGCGGCGGCCAGGTTGTTAACTGGTGCTCCTTAGAGGGAGAGGTCAACCCTCCTGTTTAAGGAGCTCCATTGGCTGCCGTTCATTTTCCGGTTCCAATTCAAGGTGCAAGTGCTTACCTACAAAGCCCTAAATGGTTTGGAACCTGCCAACCTGCGTGACCTCATCTCCGTATATGAACCCACACGATTGCTCCAATCATCTGCTCACGATCCCACCTGCGTTGCAAGCGCGATTGGAGGGGATGAGGGACAGGGCCTTCTCTGTGGTGACCCACCGACTCTGGAACTCTCTCCCCAAGGACATCAGACAAGCCACAACATTGGCAGTCTTTAGGAAGAGCTTTAAGATGTGGTTGCTCCAGTTTGCCTTCCCAGAATAGGAAACTCCAAGCATCATGTCCCAAACACACTTTACTAGAGATTGAAGATTGTGTGCACACCGCACCTATCTCCAAAAACCTATCTATTTCACCTGTCATGTCCAGCATTTTTTAAATTTTTAATCATTACATTTGGCCTGCCCTTAGTTTGAAATGCATAGTGATGTTATTGTCTAATGTTTATTGCTATTGTTTTAATGCTTATTGCTTGTTTTATGAATTTTATTTATTGTTGGTTTTGTCATGCTGTTGTTTTATTGATGTGTTGGGCCTCAGCCTCTTGTAAGCCGCACCAAGTCCTTCGGGAGATGTTAACGGTGTATAAATAAAGGTTTATTCTTATTGTTATTATAGGATTAGAATGGTGTGAAACACAGTTCAATAATTTGTGTTTTCTTCATAATAATGTTTTCATCTTGAAGAACAGTGGTAATATTTGAAGACAGTAACAGTTCTATATTTGAGACACTTAAGAAATGGGGCTACAAAGTGGAGTCCACGACATGCGAGTGTGGAGAAGAGTAAACCACTGACCACCTATTACAATGCAGTCTGAGCCCCACACATGCACAATGAAGTACCTTCGTATAGCAACACCAGAGGCACTCCCAAGTAGCCAGCTACTGATCAAAGGACATTTAATACAATACCAAGTTTTCAAACTTTGTATATTTTTAATACAATACAACTGTTTGGTTCATTCCTGATATGATAAATAAAATAACATATGTTCATTCTTCATCACAAAAACTCATTGACATTGCTTTATATGCTACTTAAAACAATATATAGGACAAATACTGTTGGTAAGCTGGCAAAAATTAAATGTTTATACGCACACATTTAAAAACCCAATGCAAATTTAAGAATTAGTTTTCCTAAAGTCAAATATAAATGACATTGAAGAGGCCAGTTTTCCAACACTTTTATGTTTCCTTTGTAATTTGAATTCTTTAGTCAGCCTTTCCTTGTTTCAGTGTATAACTAGTATGCAAACACTCTAACCGAGCTCTGGAGGATGCCCTCTCCTTTTGAATTCTAGGGCATGCTGTATAAATCAGGAGTAATAAAAGCGGTAGCACGATTAATTTGCAACATCCTGCTGAGGCACACTTTACTTTCGTTGCTGTTCAAATGATATTGAATCATAATGAATGAAGAAGTGGATCCCTACCTGAGAAATACTTGTAACTTGTAAAAGTACCTATAATTGTATAATACTGCTTCCTTGGTGGAATGTATATCTTTTTTTAATGTGCAGGTGTTGGCAGCTATTTCATCAACTTTTAAATATACCAAGTAATCATCTAAAAATACATTTTCCTGCAAAAATAGCCTATAAATGTTCCCTTTTATATATGCTTGAGGTTTTTAAAAATTATTTTCTTTCTCTTTTTTTGGCTTCAAGATTATGACTCTCTTTTCCTTGGAGCTGTCTTCATTAGTTTATTACTCAGTTTATTTTTTAATTTATATCAGTTCTGCATAAATGTGTCAGGGAAGATAGCAATTGCTATTCCTTCATAATGTAAGGAAACTGTGCAAGCATATTAATTGTGTGTATTTACCATTTACCATGACTTTTATATAAAGAGAAATGGTGCTGATGTATGGTGGGTATTAACTACAAAATCAACACATTTTCCAGCAAAGTCTTGCAGCCATAAAGTCAAAAGCCAAGTCTCCATGAGAAAGAATTGGTTTACCTCTAATTTCTAAGAAGTCTAATTGTGCACTCTGCCCTATTGATTTTGTTTCACTTCTCCACCAAGTGAGAGCTACTTAGCAAACTACAGTCCTTCCCTCTCCAGATCTCTGACACCTGAACTTTATATTGTTAAGTTGTTGCTCTTTTTGTTTTTGTTAATTTGTTTCCTGCCTTTTCCTTGCTAATGAGACTCAAGGAAGTTTACAGATTAGAAACTGTGCAAAACATCAGTCAAGAAAGCTAAAAATTATAAAAGCTATTTTAATAATCAATTGATGTATAAAGTTCAAATCATTATGATTTATTAAAAACTGGACAGCATAGTGCACCATCAAATTGACATCAAAGACTGCATCTACACTGTAGTTTGTTGTTAATTCGTTCAGTCGCTTCCGACTCTTCATGACCTCATGGACCAGCCCATGCCAGAACTCCCTGTCAGCCGTCACCACCCCCAACTCCTTCAAGCCAGTCACCTCAAGGATACCATCCATCCATCCATCTTGCCCTTGGTCGGCCCCTCTTCCTCCTTCCCTCCATCTTCCCCAGCATAACCGTCTTCTCCAAGCTCTCCTGTCCTCTCATTATGTGTCCAAAATACTTCAGCTTTGCCTCTAATATCCTTCCCTCCAATGAGCAATCAGACTTTATTCCCTGAAGTATGGACTGGTTGGATCTTCTCACGGTCCAAAGGACTCTCAGAACTTTCCTCCAACACCACAGTTCAAAAGCATCTATCTTCCTTCGCTCAGCCTTCCCTATGGTCCAGCTCTCACATCAGTAGGTTACTATGGGAAATACTATTGCTTTTAATATCTTTGTTGCCAGTGTGATGTCTCTACTCTACACTATTTTATCTAGATTGGTCATTGCTGTCCTCCCAAGAAGTAAGCATCTTCTGATTTCCTGGCTGCAGTCTGTATCTGCAGTAATCTTTGCACCTAGAAATACAAAGTCTGTTACGGCCTCCACATTTTCTCCCTCTATTTGCCAGTTATCAATCAGTCTGGTTGTCATAATCTTGGTTTTTTGATGTTTAACTGCAATCCAGCTTTTGCGCTTTCTTCTTTCACCTTGATTAGAAGGCTCCTCAGCTCCTCCTTGCTTTCAGCCATCAAAGTGGTGTCATCTGCATATCTGAGGTAGTTAATGTTTCTTCCAGCAATTTTCACCCCAGCCTTGCATTCATCAAGGCTCACACATTGCATAATGTGTTCTGCATACAAGTTGAATAGGTTGGGTGAGAGTATACAGCCCTGCCGTACGCCTTTCCCAGTCTTGAACCAGTCTGTTGTTCCATGGTCAATTCTTACTGTTGCTACTTAGTCCTTATACAGATTTCTCAGGAGAGAGCCTACTGTAGTAGACTCTCTCTCCTCAATCTGTTTCCGCTGGCCAGATACCAGCACACCTTCATATTCTTTTTTTTACATTCCTCCTGAAAATGGGTGCACAGCACAGAGAGAGAGATAAAGAGAGAACTAGTTTGCAAATGAAGGCGGTAGGTATGGTAACTAGGTAGTTGTTTTCTGAGAATGAGTTTTTTTTGTTTTTTAATTATTATATTATTATCTTTTAGAAGTATTTTCTGAAGGAGAGGAGAGTAGGAAGAAAGAAGTTAAAGTGACTCAAGGCTCTTAGAGCCACCCAAATATTTCTAATGAAAACCACACCACAACAGCAAAGAGAAGGAGATGCTCTTTCTTTCTCCCAAGTCTCCAATCACGCACTCACACCCCACCCATTTGTCCTGCATGTTCCCAACACTCAGTCAGTCCCACTAAATAAAAAGAATCTAGAAAATAAAGGAAAATCAAAAAAGATTTCATAGAGAGGTCAAGCCAGCAAAGCCAAGCCAAAAATTAAAGCCGTGTGCTCCCAAATAGGCTGCCACGTGGTCCCATTACGAACGGGAAAACATGATGGCCTGGCCCATCCAGTAGACCTGAAGAAGCCAGATTGGCTGAAGTAAAATGGCTAAAACGGATCTGCGCACAAGCCCACACTGTAGAATTAATGCTATTGGACACCACTAACTGTCATTGTTCAATACAGTGAAACCATGTGAGTTGTTGTTTTAAAGGTAAGTCCAGTCATGTCTGACTCTGGGGTGTGGTGCTCATCTCCATTTCTAAGCCAAAGAGCCAGCGTTGTCCGTAGACACCTCCAAGGTCATGTGGCCGGCATGACTGCATGGAGCGCCATTACCTTCCTGCCGGAGCGGTACCTATTGATCTACTCACATTTGCATGTTTTCAAACTGCTAGGTTGGCAGAAGCTAGGGCTGACAGCGGAAGCTCACGCCGCTCCCCGGAATCAAACCTGCGACCTTTCGATCATCAAGCTCAGCAGCTCAGTGCTTTAACCCACTGCGCCACCGGGGGCTCCACTGGGGGCAACTGGGGAGTTGTTGTAGTTGTTGTTTTACAAGGTCTTTAAAATTATCCCCCAAAGAATGCTGGTCCCTCACCAAATTACCAATGCCAGGATCCCATAACATTGAGCCATGGCAGTTAAAGTGATGTCAAACTGCATTAATTCTTCAGTGTAGATACAGCCATAGTCAATATCCAAGGTCCCATCTACACTGCCATATAAAGCCATTTGAAACTTTATTATATGGCAGTGTAGATCAGCCCCCAAAGTCTCATGGAATAATAATGTTTTTACTTTCAGTCAGAAAGAGTTAAAATATCATCCTAATATCCCTAGGAAGGAAATTACAAAATCTGGAAGCAATTGAGGGTCTCTCCTTAAAATCTCAAAACTTTAACAGGCTCGTATAGGGATGCTTGTTCTTACAAATAGATTGGATCCAAAATTCAGTAGGACTCAAGAACCTGTCCTTATTTTCTCAAAATGAGAGGTGCAAACTAAGTATCATATCAAAATGATGATATTCTCAATATACTTTGTATTATATAAGCAAACATTATTTATTTAGACCAAAATTGATATTTCCCATATATAGTCATCTTTCAGACTCAATAAATACTATTTATATTGTAGCAAATGTTTTAATGCAATCATTTTTCTCAGTATGTGTTAGATGTTGCTCTGTGCTCTCTGCATGCTATAAAATGTTTGAAAGAATGCCATGCATTTGAACAAACAGTTGAACAATGATTGAGTCTTTCAGTGTTGCTGTATGCCCTTTCTTTCCATTACCATTCTCCATATGAATTAAGGTGTATTCCTAAATTATATTGCATTTGCTTAATGTAGCATTTGTGCCTTTTTAACCCTGGCATTGTCTGTTTCAAAATTATGTCTAATGGCAGGCTTATAGAACTTCTAGAAGATGCATTATTCTTTAGTCTGTTGCTGAAAATAACAGGATTGCTGTGCTTGCTTTTGCATCAATAGTGTTAGCTGTAGGCAAATGAAATATTTAATAAAAAGGTAAAATAAATTGGTCATAATTTTTTTAATGCTTGATTACCAAGGGATGAAGTCCTAAAGAATACATGGTTTCCCTTATTTCTTTACAGTAAGGTTCTGATTTGCAAGTGTGAGATATTGACTTTACATTTCTGGAGATGATTAGCTGCCAGCTCTAATTAAATTGAGAAGTAATTACCAAATCAAAACTTGATTAGCTCTTTGCTTCATTTGCTAAAATTATAGTTTATACCGTTTAAATGATGGGGGATGTCTGAACTTCGCATGTCGCCTAGTTTACTGTAGTGGGAGATTTGCTTGTTGGTTTTGATAACGAATGTTTAATCTTTACTGAATGATAAATGGTCTATCTATTTTTAACCTGATCACGGTCAAATATTCTTTAGGTTTATCTAAGTTAGACTGTTTCAGGAGGTTCTACATGAGGGTTTGGAAACTACTCGGAAGACTAGTTTAGAGCAATGCCACCAACATTGTATCAGGGAAAGATTTCTCATAGCATTGTTCTCACAGGCCCCTTCTATCCAGTTGTATAAAATCCTCATTGAACTGGATTATCTGGCAGTGTGGACTCAGATAATGCCGTTCAAAGCAGATATTGTGGATTATCCACCTTGATATTCTGGGTTATGTAGCTGTGTAGAAGGACCCATGGTCTTCTTGAACTTTGCATTTCTTTTCAGTTTTTGTTTGTGTATTTGTAAATGTTCTAACCTATGATTATTTTTGTACGCCACTTTGAGTCTACTGCTGGGGAAAAGATGGGATGTCATAACTAATAACTACATTGATAGCAATAATAGTCCATTTACAAACCTAGTTCAAAGTCCTAATTTTCAATCTTTAAGGCTCCCATTTCTTGTGTTCAAATTTTCTAACAACTTTATTGTCATTTTGTGCTTCTTCCTTCTGTTATCTTATATAAACAGTCATCTTGGGTCTTATAGTGGGAGAAAGCCATGATATAAATTAAATAAATAGGTAAACAAAACAAAAAATAGGAGCAGTGAATTAGGACAAAAGATCATGCACTTTTCAGAAGGTTTCAGTTAGCTGTTTTCTTTTTTGTTTCACCCTCTACACATTATTCAAAAAAGTGTCACGCTAGTGTAATGGACCATTACACCAACATAGGTCACCAGCAGGATTTTAGCTCTTGTTTTATAATAATGACAACGTACACAGTCTTTCAAATAGCCAAGCAAATTGAGCAATGGATCTTAAGGGAAAGGATGTCAAAGTCTTTGACAATATCTTTACAAGAAATTATGCCATTTTTGTACGTTTGCACCATATGCTTGAAGGAAAGAAGATCAGTTTTAGAAAATCAGTATTTCTAGCACTTCCAATACAATTTGTTTTGTTCACATTGCATAAATTCATCAGAGCCAAAATACCATTAATAATATTTTACAGTCATTTTATTTAGCATTTATGCAGTGTGCAATGACAGCTAGTGTTGTGTAGCAATCTGAATCCTGGACTTGAGACTCTAGGAGATCAGGGTCTAAAGCTTTCTTGACCAGAAACCTGCTGTGTAACCTTAGGCAAGTTGTACTTTCTCAGCCTCAGACTCAGTCAATGCAAGCCCTCTTAAGAAATTTTTCCAAGAAAACACCATGATAGGTTTACTTTAGGATCACCATAAGTTGGAAACAATTTGAAAGTATGCAACCATATAGTGTAATATGTATACAGTGGTAAATATATAATACAAAAATTGTTAGTGTATTATTATAAGTCATTACAGCTATAAAACAATCTAATAACTCTCTGTAAAAATGCATCATAACATGAAAGTTCATTATCATCAAAAGTTTGTAATGGTGTTAGCAATTAAATGTTTCAGATTAGTACTCTTGTCAGTTTATACCAAATTTCCAACGAAGTAACTACTTGTAGCTCAAGATTCTGATTGTCATGAGATTTAGAAAATCATGCACAGTATCACTAGGGCAAAAATATTGCAGGTTCTGTAGATATATTCATAGAATTTTGTCTAGCAACAAAACTGTAGAGTAATGTTTTAGGCATGATGTGATGTATTCCATAAACATAGCTGACATTTAATGACTTAAATATATTTTGGGTTTTTTTAACATGCCTGCACCAAAATTAAAGAATTGAAGCTTACCCAATACTTTTTCATTTGAATTTTGTAAATCTCAGAAGTGTCCCAAAGTTAGTTTCATTTTCAGCGCAAGGAAGCAAACCAAAAAGGCTGCCTTTCCTCTTTAAATGAATGGTCTCTCACCATTAGGTGGTAAAAATGGCCTCTCACTATAGTCATTTCATCTGTCAATGAACTTTCTGTCTTTTATTGCTTTTACCACAAGAATTTTATGGTAACATTTGTATACTTTGCATTTAATACTCCTATAAACAAAAGCCTTGTGTCATGGGAGTTTAATGTGGCTTACCTGAATTAGTTAAGTTCTTTATTTCATTGGGATGGGACATAACCCACAAATGTTTTAAGTTTTAGGTGCTTTCCCCTCCTGGCAACAATATATGTCATTTCTAGAAACAGTAAACTTGCAAGGTCTTGTAGCAGATCTAAATTATTAAAAGATGTTGCTGGCTACTTATGGTTTTCCCTCCTCTCTGTGAAATAGTTCCACAGTAACATAAGAGTCAAGGCAATACTTGGCCTACTAGGCTTATATTAAAAAGTATAAGGTTTTTTTTTCATTTCCGGATAAAGCAAAATGGTAACTGTTTCATCTAGATTGTGAGTTCAGATCTTTAAGAAGCTTAATAAAGTTTTGTTCAGAAGGACAGTTTGTCTTCTAGCTATTGTCCAGGGAAGGCATATAACGAAATGTTGTCTACTTGTGCTTCTCATTGCTATTCTTTAGTAGTACTGAGGCTTGTAGGTCAAACAAAAGGTCATTCAACAAGCAGTGTAGCAGGGGTAGAAAGCAACCACAGGTTAGTACTCTCTCTAGGGAGTTATATGTCAGCCTTTTATTGCACACTTTCATTAAATGTTACTGTTTGTGCTACATCGTTGTGCGTACAGAATGAAGGCTATGTATTAATCATGTACTCTGTATGTATGACTTGGGCTGAGTGTCATATACAGAATTTTCCTGAAACTGAACATAAGTGATTTCCTTAGAGAAAACTTACTATAGTGAGTATAACTGACACCTGAAACAACTATTTTTGTAATTGATTTTGAGGTTAACATTTTTAAATATTGAATTTTTTAAAATGCATTTGCAATAGCAATAATTTATATACCTAACACAACATTAGTCCTTCCCGCATCTAGGTTTTCCAAGTATTTCACAGGTAAAGTATATATAATAATAAAACAATCAAAATGACTATCATAACCTACATATGCATATTTTTCTGTGTCCCTCTTATTATACTATACTGTACTGTACTGTACTGTACTATACACTAGTAGAATAGTAGTTATATTTGTGAAAAAGATATTGCAGTAAATCAATGCGGTGAGAAGAGCAATTCTGTTGTCCATTTCTGACTACTTATGCCATTCCAGAGATGATGCACACTGTATTTGTGATCCTATATTCACAGCAAAAAAATACTCACACTTTTCATTTATAAGTTTACTCAAGATCACTGCATTATTTTTGCATTCAAGACACCAGTTTTTAAATAACTGTGGCAGTATACTACAGTGGTATCAGTGTACACACTGGACATTTAGTAAGAACTTGTAATGTTTTGTAGTCCTGGAAATGGGGGGGGGGGGGGGTGTAGCCACATTCAAGACTGTGAAATTAATTGAAATCCCATCCTTTATTATAGCTATGGAGTAGAGAAAAAACAAGTGGCAATACAGTAATACAGCATTTTTATTTTATTTTAATGTAAGGACATTTGTTAGGTAATATAATACAATTTTAAGTGCAAGACATATACCCAATCAAATGTAAGATTCCAGCTGCACTGTTGTCCTTTATCGTATCCCACCTTGTTCATGTTTACATTCTTCTTAAAATACTAAAATTCCTTTAATTTCCAAAGCAACCATAAGACAACACAGATGTATATATTTCTGTACAGTGATTATGTGTGTGTGTGTATTTCAGTGTTGCATTGCCTTGGAATCATATTCTTACCCTGTGTGTAAACATAAAGTAGACCTCTGTTAAAGAATGAATGAATGAATGAATGGTAATGTAACAATAACAATAAATTATCTCAAGTTATATTATATATTTCTTTCTGCACTATATGTTTCCTAATATGTTGCAGCATTGATAAATAGCTATTTTAAAACTGTTTTTTCCCTAAACGGTTTGATGCATTTTATGATTTTATAACTTGAAAGGCAATCTCCAGTCCAGATCAAAAAGATTCATTAGGTGCTTAGCTTTTTAGTCTTCTAAAATGCATGGACAAATATTAAACTAGGAAAGAGATGTTTAAAAGCAATATTTTCTCTCCTTATTTGAAATATCATGTCCTCATTTCATTCACAGAATATCATACAGTGAATACAAGAAGCAGGCTGCAATGCTTTGATCTTGCTTCTATCTTGTTTGATTAGTGTTTTCATACTATGGAGTGCATCAGCAGGAGGCAGGTTGCTCTCTGGGGTTTTCTAATAGGCAAAGTAGGAAGCAAAAATGATTTTAGAGACCATTTAAGATCAATCATTTTCTTCCATCGTCTAAGTTTAAAATTAGAGGCACAAATAGATAGTGATGGGCGATTGATAAAATCAGCTCTCTGCTGAAGAGATTGACCAATTGCACAATATTTCCTTTAGTTTTCTCTATATTGAGGTTTAATGTTTTGTATTTGGTCATTGCCATTTTCAGGTGACACAAATCTGAGAGGGGCAGATAACACATTGGAAGATAAACTTCCAAAGAAGCCAGAATGGATGTCCAAAGAACTTCTAACTGTGCTAAGACACAAAAGAGACATGCACAAGAAGTGGAAAAAGGGAGAAATCACCAAAGAAGAATTCAAACAAATAGCCAACACCTGTAGGGAAAAGGTCCACAAGGCTAAAGCACAAAATGAGCTCAGGCTTGCCAGGGACATTAAAAACAATAAAAAGGGCTTCTATTCTTATGTCAGTAGAAAAAGGAAAAACAAGGAGGCGATAGGACCTCTTCGCAGAGAAGATGGGGCAATGCTGACAGGGGATAGGGAAAAGGCAGAACTACTTAATGCCTTCTTTGCCTCGGTCTTCTCACAAAAAAGAGAGTCTTCAACCTCAGCAAGATGGAGTGGATGAGGGATTGGAGGACATCCAACCCCAAATTGGGAAAGAAGTCGTCCAGGAATACCTGGCCGCTCTTAATGAGTTCAAGTCCCCAGGGCCAGATCAACTACACCCCAGAGTATTGAAGGAACTAGCGGAAGTCATTTCGGAACCATTGGCAACCATCTTTGAGAGTTCTTGGAGAACGGGAGAAGTTCCAGCAGATTGGAGGAGGGCCAATGTGGTCCCAATCTTCAAGAAGGGAAAAAAGGATGACCCAAACAACTACCGTCCGGTCAGCCTCACGTCGATACCGGGCAAGATTCTGGAAAAGATTGTTAAGGAAGCGGTCTGCAAACACTTAGAAACAAATGCAGTCATCGCTAATAGTCAACATGGATTTATCAAAAACAAGTCATGCCAGACTAATCTGATCTCTTTCTTCGATAGAGCTACAAGCTGGGTAGATGCGGGGAATGCCGTGGATGTAGCATACCTGGATTTCAGTAAGGCCTTCGTCAAGGTCCCCCATGACCTTCTGGCAAGGAAACTAGTCCAATGTGGGCTAGGCAAAACTACGGTGAGGTGGATCTGTAATTGGTTAAGTGGACGAACACAGAGAGTGCTCACTAATGCTTCCTCTTCATCTTGGAAAGAAGTAACAAGTGGAGTGCCGCAGGGTTCCGTCCTGGGCCCGGTCCTGTTCAACATCTGTATTAATGACTTAGATGAAGGGCTAGAAGGCATGATCATCAAGTTTGCAGACGACACCAAATTGGGAGGAATAGCCAATAGTCCAAAGGACAGGAACAGAATTCAAAACGATCTTGACAGATTAGAGAGATGGGCCAAAACTAACAAAATGAAGTTCAACAGTGACAAATGTAAGATACTCCAATTTGGCAGAAAAAATGAAATGCAAAGATACAGAATGGGGGACGCCTGGCTCGAGAGCAGTATGTGTGAAAAAGATCTTGGAGTCCTCATGGACAACAAGTTAAACATGAGCCAACAATGTGATGTGGCGGCAAAAAAAGCCAATGGGATTTTGGCCTGCATCAATAGGGGCATAGTGTCTAGATCTAAGGAAGTAATGCTACCCCTCTATTCTGCTTTGGTTAGACCACATCTGGAATATTGTGTCCAATTCTGGGCACCACAATTCAAGAGAGATATTGACAAGCTGGAATGTGTCCAGAGGAGGGCGACTAAAATGATCAAGGGTCTGGAGAACAAGCCCTATGAGGAGCGGCTTAGGGAACTGGGCATGTTTAGCCTGAAGAAGAGAAGGCTGAGAGGAGATATGATAGCCATGTATAAATATGTGAGAGGAAGCCACAGGGAGGAGGGAGCAAGCTTGTTTTCTGCTTCCTTGGAGACTAGGACGCGGAACAATGGCTTCAAACTACAAGAGAGGAGATTCCATCTGAACATGAGGAAGAACTTCCTGACTGTGAGAGCCGTTCAGCAGTGGAACTCTCTGCCCCGGAGTGTGGTGGAGGCTCCTTCTTTGGAAGCTTTTAAGCAGAGGCTGGATGGCCATCTGTCAGGGGTGATTTGAATGCAATATTCCTGCTTCTTGGCAGGGGGTTGGACTGGATGGCCCATGAGGTCTCTTCCAACTCTTTGATTCTATGATTCTATGATAGAAACATAATTCAGAAGGACCTAAACTGAAAAAATGGTGTGGAAATTAATGAAATGAACTCCAATAGATATGATCTAGTATAATGTTACAAAAATATTTATGGCATTAGGGAAAAACTTGATGTAATTGGTTTTCATTCACTGGATCTTCAGCATTTTCTTAGTATGGTTTTAAAAGCCAAAAGGAGGATCCACTTGCACTCTGGATCCTTGCCCTTCCTGGCTAGTGAAGCTGGCCAGAGAGGGGTGGTTGGAGTGGTTTGTGGCAATAATAAATGCTTCTTTGGGCCAAGGTAAATTCCCGACCTGCCTTAAGCAGGCTGTGGTAAAACCTCTGTTAAAAAAGACCACCCTTGACCCGACTGTATGTAACAACTACAGACCAATCTCCAACCTCCCTTTCTTGGGCAAGGTTCTGGAGCGGGTGGTTGCCTCGCAGCTTCAGAGATTCCTCGATGACGCTGATTATCTGGATCACTCGCAGTCTGACTTTAGGCCTGGGCACAGTACTGAGACAGCTTTGGTCGCCTTGGAGGATGACCTCCACAGGGAACTGGACAGGGGGAGTGTGACCCTGCTGGTTCTCTTGGACATCTCAGCGGCTTTCGATACCATCGACCATGGTATCCTACTGGGAAGACTCGCTGGGATGGGACTCGGGGGGCATGGTTCTACTGTGGCTCCAGTCCTTCCTGGAGGGTCGTTCCCAGTTGGTGAAGCTGGGGAACTCCTGCTCGGACCCCTGGCCATTGACCTGTGGGGTCCCGCAAGGTTCTATTCTGTCTCCTGTGCTATTTAACATCTACTTGAAACCGCTGGGAGTGGTCATCCGGAGTTTTGGAGTACGGTGCCACCTCTACGTAGATGACACCCAACTCCACTACTCTTTTCCACCAGATTCCAAGGAAGCCCCAAGGATACTGGACCAGTGCCCGGCTTCTGTGGTGACCTGTATGAGGAAGAACAAGCTGAGGATCAATCCTGACAAGACAGAGGTTCTCCAGGTCAGTCGCTCGGCTGATCGGGGTATTGGGTGGTAACCTGTGCTGGATGGGGTTGCACTCTCCCTGAAATCACAGGTCTGCAGTTGGGGGTCCTCCTGGACTCAGTGCGGACACTCGATGCACAGGTGTCGGCAGTGGCCGAGAGGGCCTTCGCACAACTAAAAATCGTGCACCAACTGCAACCTTACCTCATGAAGTCTGACTTGACCATGGTGGTCCATGCCTTAGTTACCTCTAGACTGGACTACTGTAATGTTCTCTACGTGTGGCTACTCTTGAAGATGGCCCAGAAACTACAACTTGTCCAATGTTCGGCAGCCAGATTAATAACTGGGGCAACCTACAGGGAGCGGTCAACCCCCCTGTTAAGGAGTTCCACTGGCTGCCATTTATTTTCCGGTCCCAATTCAAGGTGCAGGTTATCACCTACAAAGCCCTAAACGGTTTGGGACCCACCTACCTTTGCGACCATATCTCCCGCCATGAACCATCTCGAACCCTCCAATCCTCCGGGGGGGGGGGGGTCCTTCTCTCGCCAATGCCAGTCTCCCAAGCTTGTCTAGTGAGTACAAGGGGGAGAGCCTTTTCTGCTGTGGCTCCCCGACTCTGGAACTCACTGCCTGGAGAAATTAGGAAAGCCCCTTCCCTTGAGGTCTTCAAAAAGAATCTTAAAACCTGGCTCTTCCGCTGTACCTTTGATGAGTAGGTAGGTATATAATCCCACATGATTGCTCTGACTCAAAGTTCTGCTTTTTTGGGCCAAGGTAAATTCCCGACCTGCCTTAGGCTTGCTTCCACAACTCCCGATGGAATGAGCCCTCCTCCATAAATTACCTGCTTCCCTCTTTTATCTCGTCCCACTTTTTAAATTAAATTTAATCCGTTTGTCTTCTTGATTACTACATGTTGCCCGCCCATTATACTGCCTGTGCTTATTTTTTATTTTTCATATTGTTATGTATTCATGTGTTTTATTTAATTATGATGTTATTGTTTATTGTTCGCATTTTTGGTTTGTGTTTTTGGTTTTCTTTATTGTAATTGTCATTTGGGCTTGGCCTCATGTAAGCCGCTCCGAGTCCCCATTGGGGAGATGGTTGTGGGGTAACAAATAAAGATGATGATGATGATGATGATGATGATTATTATTATTATTATTGTTATTGTTATTGTTATTATTAAGCCAAGATAATTCCTTATGACATTGCAGATTGTTCACAGGTAGATGATTTGTTTCACTATGTTTACATCTACTAAAATACTGATACTGTAATTTTCTTATTTATTGGATTTATTTCTTGCCTTTTTTCCAAAAATGAAAGGAGTTTACAGTAAGAGTTTGGATAATCAGACTCTTTTGTATTTAGTTTGTATCCCACTTATGGTGCCCAAGGGGCCAGCAACCATCATGCCACTTTATGATGTTAATAATTTTGTGAAGTTGCGAATCCTTGTCCAAGGTTATGTATAGGCTATCATGAATGAGTTGAGCCTGAATCCTTCAAGCCCCAGATCACTCCAAACACTATACTGCACCAACTTCCATTGTGTAAAACTGATTCTGTGACAAAATATAGTCTCATCTCATGATGATGAAGCCTCTACTTCAGCTCTTTCCAGTGGAAGATATAAACATAAATTTAGGGGGAAACAGATTTTCCTAAAAGATAGCATGAAAACTGGTAATATATCGTAGTTTACATTGTATGATTTTGGATGCTGTTATGTTTAACGTGCAATGTAATATGGTCGTCGTGTCGTGTCAGGAGCAAACGCTCCTGTTGTGAGAGAATTGGCCGTCTGCAAGGACGTTGCCCAGGTGATGCCCGGATGATTTCTGATGTTTTGTGGGAGGCTTCTCTCTTGTCCCCGCATGAGGAGCTGGAGCTGATAGAGGGAGCTCATCTGCCTCTCCCAGGATTCGAACCTGCGACCTGTCGGTCTTCAGTCCTGCCAGCACAGGGCTTTAACCCACTGCGCCATCGGGGTAGTTGACATGAAATAGTACTCTTCATCTTTTTTACAATTTTTATTTATAAACATAGTCAATTTTGAAAGAATTAAGGTAGAAAAACACATTTCATCACCTAATAGAAAAACATTACAAAGTTTTATCTATCCCTGTTACAGATCATTCCAGTTCCACAAACAAAACTCATTTTTCAATGAATTTGTGTAGCTGGGAACGTTTCCAAGTCAGATTGTCAAAGGTTAAAATTAAAGTAAGTACAATACTCCAGGAAACATCATATCATTTGGAAAATAAGATTAGTTTACTGCAGTGAACTAACATTGCCAAAAAATATGTGTCACGATAAAGAGAGAGAGAGGCAAGAGAGGAGACAGAAAGATTATCAAGTGCTAGGATCTTAACTTCAAGTTACAAGGGGCTGCTCCCATTCTTTATGCTAAATGTGTGTAAATTTTTAGATTTTAGATTTTTTTGTTTGTTGGATTAATTATAAAAGTCCTAAATGAGTGAAAATAAAGATTGGTTCACTTTTATGTTCTTACCAAGTCACTGATTTGTAAAAGGAGCACTTCTCATTGTTCCATATGTCCTTTAGTTCATCTGCTTGAGTACTAGCAATAGACCATTGTGTATTGCAACACCTGCCATCTGGAGATTTCTTACATGATATCAGACATCATCTACATCAGTTTTGGACACCATAGAAAATTCCCCTTGAGAAGCAAAACAAGTAGCTATAATTTCACTTTTGGTCTATAAAACTAGTTTTTTGAAGTGTCATTTTTATATGCTCATGTTGTTTTTGTGATCATCATTTTGATAGTTCAGTTGGAAATCTGTGTGTGAGAGAGAGGTAGAGAAATTATAAATGAATAAAATAATAGATTGAGGAGCAATTCTTAGCAAGCAAGATATCTCCAGTCAGAAACAAAAATATTGTACAATAAATTAAGGGCATTGGTATGAAAATCTAAACATGTATTCATGTGCTTTTCATGAACTAGAATGGGAAAGGAAAGATTCCCATAAGTAAGAAAGGTCCTTTCAGAGATAATATGTGCACTGATAGGTTTTAGGGAACGTAAGTAGTGCATAATTTCCATGTGTTTGTCTGCTTCTATCCAGCATTCCATTCCCTTATGTCTTTGCCTTATAGGGATTATGATTTGTTACTCCCTGTTACTCTAGTTGCAATGGGATCTGTGCCTAGTGAGATCAAACTATTCTAGGAAGGGCAGTTTTGCCCATATGAAGAAGTCGAATTAAATATGTTGTCTCGGAGCATGATGGGATCTTTTTTCTGGAGGTTTTAAATAAGATGGATTGCCATCTGTCGGGATACCTTTGATTGGGTGTTCCTACATGGCAGGAGACTGGATTAGATGGTTCTTGTGGTCTCGTCCAATATTATGATTCTTTGAAAGGACAAATATGCATGGTTATCATCAGCTTTTTTTCACTTTCTGATGAAGAAATCTTTCAGCAGCAGTGGAAGTAGAACAGGGATAAATGCTTCTCTTCCAATATTATCCACAAATAATAATCTAGACTTTTAACTAGGGAAGCTGTGTTAGTTGCTTTATTTATATAATGGCTTTTCTTTATACATTACACTCAAAGACATGTGTGCAAAAGATCTTAATTTATTTGGTTATATAACTTCTGTTATATAAGCTCTGTTTTGTTAGTCTAACTTGTTTCTTGAAAAATATATTGAGAAACATCCAGATTGGGAAAAATTGGCAACTTCTTATCTCACTGTTTATTCTTTCTTTTTCTTATTATTAATAATTTATTATCACATGCACAGTAAAATAGAATATGATTGTGTGCCCTTTCATTTCCTGAGAGCTTAAAAAGGAGGGCAATGCATTTTCCATTGCCATATAAATATTTCAATAAGGGACATCCTAATGTCTCCCATGAGGGATTTTTACAGTCAAAATCTATCTGTTCAGAAATCTTGCCAATTCTAGCAGCACTGTGGGTCACTTCTGTAAGGAACAACACAACAAAACCCTCCCAAAATAATCTCAGCTTCATATTGCTCAAACTACGTGTAACCTTCATTTAAAGTCTGTTTGGAAAAATACACATAAAATGTTTTAAAATGTATTTTTTTAAAAAAAAATGTAAGAGATTCTTGTATTGTTGGCTCTATGCTTAACTCTTAAGTGTTTTTGCAAATTATAATGGTGCACAGATTTAAATTGCACCATATTAGTAAGCAAATTCTCTACCAGAACTTACCCCAGTTAAGTCACAAACATAAACTTGGTTGCTTGCATTTGCTTGACTTGGTGAATAAAAGCAATGTGTGGAACTGTACAAGGTTGGTCTTTCGGCTAGAATTCTTCTTTCTGGCTCATCAACAGGCTCTGGGTACAGCTACATTGGCATTCTAATGCATGGAACCGGCTTGGGAAAAATTGAGTTCACTGTGTGGATGATTTTCCCCACATCTGGGAGATATAAGTCTCAGCACCCTAGAGACATGTGGTGAGGGAGAAAAAACAGAAAATGTGTGACTAAATATCTGATTAATACCTTTCTTCTGCTCCATGTCTATAGCAATTATCTATAAGTCTTCAGTAGATCTCATTCAACCTCTATAGGACTGTTGTTCTCATACACTGCAGTGCAGTGTCATTAAATTTATACAGTTCCAAATATATTTCCAAGCTGACTGTACTTTACTAAAGCTACAAAATAAATGTAGATCGTTTTAATAATTCAACTTCAGTATCTTGTATTTATTTATCAAATATGGGACATCAATAGTTTTATCAGTGATAGAAAACAATAACATAATCACAAAAAAAAGTTTGAAGAGATATCTCAAGAGCTAAAACAGTCAGGTTTCAAACCATACCAAAAACTTGAATTGCTCTAGATCGGGGTTCTCAAACTAAAGCCCGTGGGCCAGACGAGGCCCTCCACCCTAAACTTTAGACTTAGGGTTGACTTGAAGGCACACAAAGTTGACTTCAAGGCACACAACAATCCTAATCAATTTGACTATCTCATCAGCCAAAAGCAGGTCCACAATTCCCTTTGAAATATTGATAAGTTTAGGTTGGTTAAAATTGTTTTTCATTTTAAATATTGTATTGTTATTTTGTGGTTTTTTGGACTGCAGATAAGATATGTGCAGTGTACATAGTGTCTGTCTCCCTGCCCCCAAAAGCCTGAGGGACCATGAACCAGCCCTCTGCTTAAAAAGTTTGAGGATCCCTGCTCTAGATCCATAACTTGAAAATATGGCCTCTCCCATGAATTAATTATAATTCCATGATCCAATTGTGAATTCATTGCTATTCTAGCTGCTTAAAAATCTATTCACGTGTTTCTCAAAAGACTAATAATCAATGCCTTAAAAATACAAATGCGATTAAGGGCTAGTCTGTGGTAGAAATACACTGTCATTCTGTCTGCACCATCATTATGAGGCACAGCACAAGTCAACATGTCAGTATTGTGATATTCTTTGTTTAGTACTTAGTGAAGCCTTAATTGTGAAAAAGTCAAAAGGTTACACTTATACCAAAAAAAGAAGTCAAGTCAGCCCTATTTGTCATATTCATGGTGAAATATTTTCCCCTAAATTATTGTAGGAAATAATTCTTTACATTTTTTTCTTTTCTTTTTTACTAGTTATTGCTTTCAACCTTTCTTTTTTTAAGGATGGGATGTTTGACATTTCTGAAGGAAAACTGGGTGGATTTCAATAATTTTCTGGGCTGTAATGGTATTTATAATACAGTACAGTGGGACAGCAGCAATGAAGAAAAGGAGAAAGAAAAGGTGAAGGTAAATAGAAGAATGGAGAAAGACTTATACAGCTCCATGGCATATGTTTCTTTAAATGCTGTGGTTTGAATATGAGTGTGTATCCTTGAAGACAAGGTACAATTTGGTAAATATCCTATGCGTGTTGGTTTGTTCTAGTGGGATCCTGGCCATTGCTTCTATGTTGTTTTTCTGTTCTTTTGTTCAATAGAATCTACAAAAATATTACCATCCATAACTGGGGGCAGCCATAATGAAAACTAGGAATAACTGAAACAAATTGCTTTTAGAGCAACCTTCCAAGCTCCTTTCACTATATGACTAACAATGCTGGCCTTAATAGAGTATCTTTAGGTGGAACTAAAGTGTAATCTGCCTATAACCTTTAGCTATTAAATCCTATAGCTATTATCTCATTGTTGCTGATCTTCAGACAGATGATGAAGTGGTTTGGATTAATTAAATGAAAACACAAGTGCATGAAATTCATTAAAGGCAAGTTAATGAAGTGGCCAAATGGATTTCAGAACTTGAGTAATGTGTGTCACTACTGATGGAACTTAATATAAAGTAATGATCTGATTTACCTGGGGTGTACATTTCTTTTGGCTATTAGGCAATAGCAACTCACCCATAAGATTTGTGTTGTGAAGAGGAATGAGTCCATTATCTGAAACTACAGACAAAATGTTACCATACTTTCTTGGAATGTGTGCATCTAAATACTGGCAGCTAGACCACATACAGAAAATATGGCCTTTTGGAATTAGATAAATCGGAGAATTTCTGTTTGTTTACCTATTTTGATTTTTATTGTCCCTTGCATCAAAATGGAGCAGAATTCCCTTTATTATGAATGACATATATCCTGCTGATTTCAATGGGTTGACTCTATGTATAAATAAGCTTACATCTAATTCACAAGCTAGGAGATATGGGTGTGTGTTTTCTCCAAGTCAGGTGAAAAATACAGTAATCTCTGATCAAATTGATTTAAGACTGCATTGTGAAATCCTCTCCATTCATAGTAAACATAACCAGATTTTCCATTGATTTTCTAACTTCTTTATCTAATGCACAGTGTTTTTAAACAGGTTAAAATATAGCAAATACCTTTGTCAATCTATTTTATTAATCATAGGTTTTGTAGAAATGTAATAACCTCAGATATAAAATATTGATTCTGTTGTACCTGTTTTATAAATTCCTTTGTGATTGCAACATATCCCTCACAAATGAACTCTTCTACATTGCTAGTACATGGAAATGAAAACACAATTATGCGTCTGGTATTCATGGTATAAGGAACAATTTCTACTTTTGAACCCTGAAGGTCAGCAACTATGCTATGTAATATTTGTTACAAAATCTGAAAAAGAATGATCAGCATAGCAAAATAGTGTTATCCCAGGTGGAGGTGAAAGCAACTCATAAAGTATTACTTATCGTACACATTGATAAGTGACATTTTCCACAAGAACTATGTTTCCTACTTAACAGGAAATGGACTGACTCTGAAACCATAAGAAAATATTAAACCTTGAGCTGTCTTTATTAAATATAAAACCAAAACAAAAAGCAAATAAAATGCAGTGGGTGGCTTGAATACAAAGAGGACTTGCACTGAAAGAAGCATCAAGAACTAGCTTCACTGTGCAGATTCTTGCTGCTGTGTTTTGAAATATCCATGTTATTCCATTGCAGCAAACCAACAGGGAAGATCAAAACAACAAAGTAGATACAGCACTAAAGATATCTTCATTTCTAAAGACTTTATATGAGTGGCCCATGTTCTTATCCTATTTTTCTCTTATCTTATTTTCTCTTTTTTTTCTTTTTTTCTTTCTTTCTCTAATTCTTAGCACACGCACATGCACATTGAAAGAAATGGTATGCCCCTAAATACTTGGCATAAGTAGAAAAGCAAAAAATATACATTGTGCTATGTACCCAGCATTAAATAATTTGAAAATATTTTAAATACTATTTGAAGTACTGGTTTCAAATGATATCTAGTAGGCCTGGGTAACAACGGAAAAATTTGTTTCTAAAATCGATTTGTATTTGGGGGGTTTTTTTGTTTCGATATTTAAAATAATTACAAAATTTTCCTTTTTAAAAGTTCGATATTTACGAAATTTCGTAAATGGTAAAAAATTAATGAATCGATTTCCGAAACAATAACGAATCGATTCGTTAATGGCGGACGCGACCGCGAAATACGCTAAAAAACCTCCAAAACCTTCTGAAGCTTCCCTCTCCCTCTGTTGTTGACTGTTGGTGTGATATTATAATTTTTTTTCACTAATTAAACCATAAAACTGGCCCAGACATGCGGAAATAATAACGAAACGACCTCAAAACAATAACGAAACGAATACAATATCGAAATACAAAGCGTTTACAAAACGTTTTTGAAAATTCGTTTTTTTAATAATTGCTCCAGAATAGTTCGTTATCGTTTTGTAATTGAAAAAATTAACGAATTATTAACGAATTACGAATTAACGAAACGAAACCGCCCAGCCCTAATATCTAGTTGACCACCATGGAATAACAAGACCAGATAATTGGGGTGAAAGAGACTACTTTCTTTTGCTTAGGGCCTGTTTATGTTTTGAATGAGGAGAGGAGCAAGCAGAAAGAGCAACTTAGTTTATTCAGGAAAAAACTAAAGACCTGGGTTTGGGACCAAGCCTTTGGACACGCTGGCAGTTAAATTAAGGATCTGATGACAGACAAGGACAACGGAATGGAATGGATATATGGACTCTGAACCCGAGCATGAGATTGTTTTAATATTTATTATGCGCTGATGTTTTAATTCTAATTGTTGAACTGTTTTTTGTATTTGTATTACTGTCAATTGTTCGGCATCTAATTGTGCCTCCTCTGTAAGCTGCCCTGAGTCCCCCCCGGGGTGAGAAGGGAGGGGTATAAGTAAATGAAATAAATAATAAATAAATAAATAAATAGTCGAAGGCTTTCATGGCTGGAATCACTAAGTTCTTGTGGGTTTTTCGGGCTATATGGCCATGTTCTAGAGGCATTTCTCCTGACGTTTCGTGTGCATCTATAGCAAGCATCCTCAGAGGTGAAGTCTGTTTGGTAATTGGGAAAAGGGTTTTATATATCTGTGGAATGACCAGGGTGAGACAAAGGACTTTTGTCAGTTGGGCTAGGTGTGAATATTTCAACTGACCACCTTGATTAGCATACAATGGGCTGACTGTGCCTGGAGCAAACTCTTCTTGAAAGGTAATTAGATGTCCCTGCCTGTTTCCTCTCTGCTGTTTTTGCTGTTGCAAATTTTAGAATTTTTTAAATACTGGTAGCCAGATCTTGTTCATTTTCATGGTTTCCTCCTTTCTGTTGAAATTGTCCACATGTTTGTGTATTTCAATGGCTTCTCTGTGTAGTCTGACATGGTGGTTGTGAGAGTGGTCCAGCATTTTTGTGTTCTCAAATAAAATGCTGTGTCCAGGCTGGTTCATCAGGTGCTCTGCTATGGCTGATTTCTCTGGCTGAAGTAGTCTGCAGTGCCTTTCATGTTCCTTGATTCTTGTTTGGGCGCTGCGTTTGGTGGTCCCTATGTAGACTTGTCCACAGCTGCATGGTACACGGTAGACTCCTGCAGAGGTGAGAGGATCACTCTTGTCCTTTGCTGAATGTAGCATTTGCTGGATTTTCTTAGTAGGTCTGTAGATTGTTTGTATGTTGTGTTTCCTCATCAGCTTCCCTATGTGGTCAGTGGTTCCCTTGATGTATGGCAGGAACACTTTTCCACTGGGTGGATCTTCATCTTTACTCTCATGGCTTGTTCTTGGTCTTGCAGCTCTTCTGATGTCTGAGGTGGAATATCCATTGGCCTGTAGAGCCCAGTTGAGGTGGTTCCGTTCATCTTGAAGGAGGTGGGGTTCGCAGATTCTTTTTGCACGGTCTGCCAAGGCTTTAATGGTGCTTCTTTTTTGACTTGGGTGATGGTTGGAGTTTTATCTGTGTGTGTGGGTTTTCTGTAAACCGTGTGACCCAGTTGTTGATCTGGCTTACGGATGACTAGGACATCTAGAAAAGGCAGTCATCCGTAAACCAGATCAACAAAAATCAGACTACACAGAGAAGCCATTGAAATACACAAACATGTGGACAATTTCAACAGAAAGGAGGAAACCATGAAAATGAACAAGATCTGGCTACCAGTATTAAAAAATTATAAAATTTGCAACAGCAAAAACAGCAGAGAGGAAATAGGCAGGGACATCTAATTACCTTTCAAGAAGAGTTTGCTCCAGGCACAGTCAGCCCATTGTATGCTAATCAAGGTGGTCAGTTGAAATATTCACACCTAGCCCAACTGACAAAAGTCCTTTGTCTCATCCTGGTCATTCCACAGATATATAAAACCCTTTTCCCAGTTACCAAACAGACCTCACCTCTGAGTATGCTTGCCATAGATGCAGGCGAAACGTCAGGAGAAATGCCTCTAGAACATGGCCATATAGCCTGAAAAAACCCACAAGAACTTAGCAACTTAGTTTACGACCAACCGAAGCAGTCACTTCATGACTTCTTCATCAACATTCCTCTGAATGAATTTCCTCAGCCCTGAGGGAAACACAATAACTAGCTTATTCCCCATTTGATCATCTACTGGAAGGCGGACCTAAGGACCGTTACCTACTAGTCACAGGGCTTAAGGTAGGACAAGGGCAAAAAGCCAGTTCCAAGGTTTGTGTTCTCCACCACCCACCCTAAAGACACAGGATCTAAAGAGGCAGTTCCAGAACATCTCCAAGGTGCTCACTAAAATTTTTATATGCTCACCCCAAGATCTGCCATGGGCAAGTGTTTGCTTGATACTTTTTCCAACCAGGCTGCCCCAAAAGGGCCCCACTCTTTGTTTGACTATCAGCATATTATCCTTCTCAAATAAATTCATGCTATTCATACTGTAGAGCTCTAGGCACTAAAATACTGTATTGGGCTGTGGAAAGAAGTGGTCCACCCCCTGTTTGAAGCAGTCCAAACCTAAAATGACTGGGTTCCAAATATAATATCTGCAGACTCATGTGCTGCAAACCAAATGGACAAATAGTGGACTTGGACCAGTCCCCACACTTTAAGGTAACTCTGCATTAGACGTAATTGGCTAAAGGCCAGATTGTGATGGATACCAAACATTACCTCCCCTCCCCCATTCCCATCTGATAAGTTTTAAATGTACAGTCAGCAATGCAACGTGTTCTCCAGTAGCAGCTAAATCCTTCAGCTCAGATGCCGTAACAAGTACACCTCAAATAGACAACCCAACCAACTCACCAACATGCAAGAAATGAGAAAGGGCAAGAAAGAAGCTGCCAGGAATAGCCTCATAATCAGGGAATTAAATGACTGACCAAGAACATCCCAACATTTTAATGACATTAGGTGACAATAGTTTGTGCCTGTCAAGCACTTTTCCAACACCAGCCTCCATGATAATTCCCTAGACGTAAACTGATCAAACAAAAGAACAGATTTCCAATAACGGATAATTGCACTGAAAAACTTGCCCTTCTAAATTTTCATAGGTCTTCTGACATTGGATACGGACAGGCTGCTGTATACAGAGCCAGTGTTCCATTTGTTGACAGGCGAGTGCTCTGGGAAGCCCATTGTCCAACCCAGCCACATGGAGTACTGTGAAAATATATTATGACAAAGACATTTTAAAGGCCATGACAAAACACATAACATGTAGAGGCCTGAAGTACAGTCCATAAAATTAGCATCTAATGCAACCATGTTATCATAACATAAATTGATTGGGGCACGATTTCATGTACCAATTCCATTCTACTGTATCATGCAAGAACTGTTTTATCCTTGCACTGACTTCCAGCCACGTTTTCAATCATCATTGCCACATAGTCAAAAGAGGAAGCATAGAGGGGCAGAAGGAGCTTGAAAACACTCTAATTCTGCTCCTAAATACATGGCATCACAGCACATTGCTCCTAGTGCCACCAATCATGACCTGTCCTCCAAAAGAGGTCAGCCTCACTTTTAGTGCCTCGTGGGTCTGGATCTGTATTTTTCAAAAATATTACAAGCATCTGGTATTTCTTTTGCATGTGGAGCTCATGGTTCACTTCTGCTTATCTTCAATATGGTAAATGAAGATTTTAGTAAATCAGTTTATAGTTTTATATCAGAAATGAGCTGAACTAAGTTTCATGAATATACATGGAGAGATAAAGGGAAGAAAAGAGGACAGTGATGTAAATTTGATGTAGTTTTGAAGCTCCACCCACCTTATACATTTCTTCTGGGGAAAACTGAAGTTTGTACCAACATTAAATGCAGTTATAGCCTTTGCTGGTTTACCATAGAACTAACAAGACCAGACACAAGATATGAGATTAAATTAGGGGAATTTTATTGATACCTATGTAACTGTTTTGATAATAAGAAAATCTAAAATGAAGGGGGAGCAATCTATTGTAAGTGCAGTTGGAGCAGTATCTCTTACACAGACTACATTCCTCAGGGTTCCTAAGAGGAATCCCTGAAACTCAAGATTGCTCCCAGGCTAGCTACAAACTGGAAGGCTGACCAGAGGGTGTAATCCCCTAAGTCACTTAGCCCCTGGTGAGGATGAAGACCCATCCCAAGGTCAGAAAAATTTTCCCCAACTCTAAGGTCACATGATAACACAGGTTCAGTTCTATATTCGTATCTGTAGAGATATGTTTATTATAAAGTGTTATTTATAATGTGTTTGAATCTGTATTTATGTATTACATTGGTTGCCATGTCCTAGCTGTGAGAGATAGGTTGCCATGGTGACAAGGCAGCAGAGGAGGTGGGCAGAGCTTAAGGAGAAAAAGGTTTGAAAGTGTCAGTTAATTGGCAGTCAGGAGGAAGAGACCCTGAGAAGAGGAGAGCCAGTTAAGGGCTCTGGGGAAGTAGCAGAGTCGGGAAAGGACTCTGGGAAAGTAGTTTAGTCAGGAGGATGAGACCCTGAGAAGAGGGCAGAGTCAGTTAGGGCTCTGTGGTGTGAAGTAATGTAGATTCAGTTAGTTCTTAGTATTTGTGAATATTTCTTCAGCAAGGGAGCTGAAGGGAAACCTTGTTAGATTGCTTGAGTAAAAAGAATCTAACAGAGGAGGTTTAGGATCGCCAGTAGTGGAAGACTGGGGATCAGTGGTTTGATCCGGTATAGGACAAACAGTGTGAATATTCACAATAGGGAACACTGAAATAATAAAGCACTTCACTGAAGAAGGAGTTTATAAGATTGTAACATCAGAAGCCTGAATGTATCTCAACCAAGCCATATTGTAACCATCAAGCATGTGCCAAGTTCAACATCTCAATATTGCAACAATTACGCTTTGTTAATAATAAACTTGTTCTCTTTGTTATTTTAAACCTGCCTCCTCCATTGATTTTATGTTCGGTGCATTCCACTCTACCAAAGTTACCTCACAACGCAAATAGGGATAAACAGAGACTTTAAGACCAGCGTCTCTAAACATATTGGTGGCAGTTTAATTTAATAGCAGTCTAGGAACTTCTTTACATTTTTTTGGTAATCCCATTTGGTGGGATTAACACCACGTCTTTACTTTTTATTGGTGGCATTCAGTGGGATAAAGACTTCTTTACAGTATCCTTCACTCAAACTATGCCAAAATGTGCTCACTGACTCATGTCTCCCCCTAACACCAGCCAGGAAGTTCTATTTATGGCACTACCCAAAACCAAGTCCTCCATGACAGTGTAGGATAGGTGGGAGGAGAAAAACTTCCTATCTGGCCCCAAAGCGACAAGAAGTCTTACACTGTGAAATTATGTGGGAGGATGATCTCCAAAGAAGAGAAGGGGGGGTAGAGCAGCCTTAAGTAGGGCATCAAACCTGTGCCCCTTCTCACCACAGTCTTGGCTGCCTTGGTAGATGATCTTTGCCGGGAACTGGACAGGGGGAGTGTGTCCCTGTTAGTTCTGCTGGACGTCTCAGCGGCCTTCGATACCATCGATCACGGTATCCTTCTGGGACGCCTCATAGATATGGGACTTGGTGGTAGTGCTTTGCAGTGGCTCCAGTCCTTTCTTGAGGGACGGTCCCAGAAGGTGTTACTGGGTGACACCTGTTCGGCCCCACAGCCATTGTCGTGTGGAGTCCCACAGGGTTCAATTCTGTCCCAAATGTTGTTTAACATCTACATGAAGCCACTGGGGGAGATAATCCGCAGTTTTGGAATGAGATGTTATCTCTACGCAGATGATGCCCAAATCTGTCACTCCTTCTCACCTGTCACCAAGGAGGCTGTCCAGACCTTGAATTGGTGCTTGGCTGCTGTGTCGGACTGGATGAGAGCTAACAAATTGAAATTGAATCCAGACAAAACAGAGGTCCTACTGGTCAGTCGTAAGACCGAACAGGGCATAGGGTTACAGCCTCTGTTAGACGGCTTTACACTCCCCCTGAAGACGCAGGTTCGCAGCTTGGGAGTGATCCTGGACTCATAGCTGAGCCTGGAACCCCAGGTCTCGGCGGTGGCTGGGAGAGCTTTTGCATAACTAAAACTTGTGCACCAGCTGCACCCGTACCTTGGGAAGCCTGATCTGGCCACAGTGGTCCATGCTCTTGTTACATCCCGAATAGATTACTGCAACACACTCTATTTGGGGTTGCCCTTGAAGACTGTTCGGAAACTTCAACTGGTTCAGCAAGCGGCAGCCAGATTACTCACCGGAGCGTCATACAGGGAACACACCACCCCCTTGTTGTGTCAGCTCCACTGGCTGCCGGTTCAGTTCCGAGCACAATTCAAGGTGCTGGTCTTGACCTACAAAACCCTATACAGTTCCGGTCCAGCGTATCTGTCCAAATGCATCTCCCTCTATGTCCCACCCCGGAGTTTGAGATCATCTGGGGAGGCCCTGCTCTCGACCCCACTGCTATTACAAGTGAGGTTGGTGGGGACGAGGAGCAGGGCCTTCTCAGTGGTGGCCCCTCACCTGTGGAACTCACTCCTGGGGGAAATCAGGTCATCAACATCCCTCCTCTCCTTCAGGGGGAAATTAAAAACGTGGTTGTGGGACCAGGCCTTCGGGCAATCTGACAACTAGATAAGGACAATCAGACGACTAGGACTGACAGGACTGACAAAGTGGAATTGGAATTTGGACTATGAGATGGAGGCCGCTGAGCGTTAATTAGATGAAATTGGTTTTATTTGGTTTTATTGTTTTTATTGTTGTAATGCAGAATTTGATTGTTAATTGTTTAATTGCTGCTATATTGTTTTTACTCTATTGTTATGTTGATGCCGGCATCAAATTGTGCCTTTGTAAGCCGCCCTGAGTCCCCTCCGGGATGAGAAGGGCGGAGTAGAAGTAACTGAAATAAAATAAATAAATAAACTGTCCTGATACCAGGCGCCAGCAAATTGATCTCTCCTCCCCAGTATCACATTAATGGGGAGGAATTGCATTCTTTTTTATAGACGTAACTCTAATTATTTTACTGCTAGAGAAACATACGTTATTTAGACATTGGTGAAACATACAATTGTACTACTTTCCATATATAAAATGTATGAAAACAATGTAGCTAATTAAAATCTAAAGTTGCATCTACCAGTAGTTAAATTATTAAATTATTGTAAATGATCAATCCAATAATGAAATTATTTCAGTAGATTGAAAACCAGCTGAAAGCAATAGGACTTTTAAATTCATAACTTTGGCCAGGACTTTTAAATTCATAACTATGCCTAAAAGACTTGCTGTCAATTAAATGGATGGTACTTAGGTAATGCCATTCTTTATCTGATAGCTCTCTGTTGCAGCATATTAGAGATCAAAAAAGCATAAATATTTTCAAATAATTTTCATACATCTTTGGATTATACATATATAAAGTTCTTCACTTTACTATTACTTTCACATTCTCATTGCTAGTGTTAATAGTCTAATCTGCTGCAGATAATTTCAAGAAGATGAGAAGGAAATGTACAATTCATTTTTGCTGCTTCCTCTTGTATTAAACAATTTATCATCCTGCTTTTTATTTATAGGAAATGACCTAGTAAAACTGTGCTACAAATAGTGATAATGTTCTTGTTTCAGGCATTTAAAAAACCTGCAGCTGTAGCCAGGGCCGTAGCCAGAAAAAAATTCGGGGAGGGTTGACAATTTCAGCGGGGGGGGGGGGGGGGTAAAAATTTTGGGGAGAGTTGAAAATTTCGGGGGGGGGGAGGGGGTTTGAAACCTGCCTCCTAGTTCACGCTGAAGCAAAGAGCACAGCAGGGGGCAGAGCAGCCTTCAATAGCCTGCAGCTCCGCCCCTGTCAACCACCTCCACCAAGTCTGGCCTCCTTAATGAGAGCATTCAACACACACACACCCAACTTGGTTGCTTCACTACATCGGCTATTGCTGGAAGTAATGACAGTGTGAATAAATTGTCAATATTTGCTTGAGATAGTGCTTACAGTTCTGGAGGGACTCTTAATTTTTTGCATCTCATAGACTTAGCATGGGGATTTGGTTAACCAGTTAAAATTCATGAGTAAACCAGGTTTTTTTTTTAAAAAAAATCTGAAACATTTCAGGGGGGGGGGTTGAACCCCTAAAACCACCCCCTCGCTACAGGCCTGGCTATAGCAGTTGGGGCTTTATTCTGTGTTTCATTGAGAGGATTTTTTAAAAAATTTTGGCGTAGTAATAATCGTAGAACTTAGAACTTGTAGATCCTGATGTTTCAAGAGTATCCTGCGGGTCTTTCTTCTGTAAATGTTAATAGAATAAAACATCCTAAGCATAGCATAAATGAATGTTCTAATAGTCTTTTTTTTTTTTAAAAAAAAATAGCAATTTGATGATAGCAAATATAGTTAGATTAGAAATAATAGATACTTTTCAAATAGTTTCAATAATGATAGCATAAAGAAGCAAGGAAATAAAAACCCGACAAAAAATAAAACAAAAATACATACAGATAGCTACAATTTAGATTATAAATCTACAGTTTATTTCCAGAAATGAACACTAAGTTTCTCATTTTGCAGATCTCAAGAACCACAAGAGAAAATATTCCTTCGAAAAACATAGTAATCTAGCGGTATAAACCAGCACCTGCAACCTGTGTTAGTCTTCCTCCATGGAAGTTGTGCTCTTGGGGTGTATTTACACTGTAATGAATACAGTTTGACACCACTAACTGCATTGGCTTATTGCCATGGAATCACGAGAGTTCTAGTTTAACAATGTCTTTAGCCATCTCTGCTAAAGGGTGCTGGTGCCTCGCCAAATGACAACTATCATAATATTGAGTCATGTCAGTTAAAGTGGTTTTAAACTGCATTGATTCCACAATGTGGGTGCACCCCCAGATGGTTTTTGGAAGATACAGATTTCACTGGCAGTTCTAATTCAGCTTTGGTATTACAATTGCTTTATAGGCCTGGGTAACAAAGGAAAAATTTGTTTCTAAAATCGATTTGTATTTGGGGGTTTTTTTTGTTTCGATATTTAAAATAATTACAAAATTTTCCTTTTAAAAAGTTCGATATTTACGAAATTTTGTAAATGGTAAAAAATTAACGAATCGATTTCCGAAACAATAACGAATTGATTCGTTAATGGCGGACGCGACCGCGAAATACGCTAAAAAACCTCCAAAAACTTCTGAAGCTTCCCTCTCCCTCTGTTCTTGACTGTTGGTGTGATATTATAATTTTTTTCACTAATTAAACCATAAAACTGGCCCAGACATGCGGAAATAATAACGAAACGACCTCAGAACAATAACGAAACGAATACAATAACGAAATACGAAGCATTTACAAAATGTGTTTAAAAATTCGTTTTTTTAAATAATTGCTCCAGAATGGTTCGTTATCATTTTGTAATTGGAAAAATTAACGAATTATTAACGAATTATGAATTAACGAAACGAAACCGCCCAGGCCTATTGCTTTAGTTACCTAAAATTCACTAAGACAATTGATAGGGTTCATTCAGGTAGAATACGGAACACTGGATTAACTCCTGTGTTGTGACTATGTATCTCAAGGCAAAGAGTTTTATCACAAAGATCACCTGCAATGAGTAACAATACCCTATTGATAAGGAAATCCCCTTAAGCAGCAAGAATAATTTACTGGTATTCTCCCTGTCAATCAGGTGAAGTGAGGATGTCTTGTTCATACAGACAATTGATGTTTTAGCTATTATTATTATTTTGTTACACCTTTAGCAGTGGATTCTAAAAACTAGACACAGTGACACTGTATTTTCCCACACCTCTAATTCATAACTCAAAAGCTTTTACTTATTGCTTCCATCTTGAGAAGTAGTTCAGTTTGTTGTTTTCACCTCTAAAGAATTGTTTTCTTCTCCCATTTTGAGATGTCAGGCTTTTCAACATTTCTTTTTCTTGCTCTGCTGAAATCAACCAAGATAATATTGAAACAATTTTAGCATATTGTAAGCTATGTTCATTTTATCAATATGTTATCACCCATGTCTCCTAAAATGGGTTGCCCAATGAGAATCCTAACTTGGCTGAGACAGGATTATGCCTGCCTAGCCCCTTTTCTTAACACATTTTGTGAACACTTTAAGCATGTTGACTTTACATCACAAGCACGTAGTGTGGTGGAGGCTCCTTCTTTGGAAGCTTTTAAACAGAGGCTGGATGGCCATCTGTCAGGGGTGATTTGAATGCAGTATTCCTGCTTCTTGGCAGGGGGTTGGACTGGATGGCCCATGGGGTCTCTTCCAGCTCTTTGATTCTATGATTCTGTGATTCTATACGTGAATCTCTTCCATCCATGCTGCCTCTGCCTTCATACATGTCCCCTTTTTTGTTTGTTGGTTTTTAGATAAGAACTGTGCAACTTCAATAATTCACAGGTTCAAGGCTACAGACTCCCTGAACTCTCCAGTTTTGAGACTCTGGTGATATGCATCTTTAATTTATTTTTTTTTTAAAAAATAAATGCAGTATTAATACTTCTGGTATTGTGTGTTTATTTAGAAATTTTGAGATGCACTTTAAAGTTTTTTAGTTTATGTAATGAAGTTTATTTTTTATTTGTCGTGTCAGGACAACCAGTCAAATTATATTACATTTCTAACAGAACAAAGCAAACAGACAAAATACAGAATTTGTGAATTTGGTAGTTGATTAAATGTCCTTTGACCAGTATCTGGCCACTTGGAGTGCTTCTGGTGTTGCCGCAAGAAGGTCCTCCATTGTGCATGTGGCAGGGCTCAGGTTGCATTGCAGCAGGTGGTCAGTGGTTTGCTCCTCTCCACACTCACATGTCGAGGATTCCACTTTGTAGCCCCATGTCTGAAGGTTGGCTCTGCATCTCATGGTGCCAGAGCGCAGTCTGTTCAGGGCCTTCCAAGTCGCCCAGTCCTCTGTGTGCCCAGGGGGGAGTCTCTCATTTGGTATCAGCCATTGGTTGAGGTTCTGGGTTTGAGCCTGCCACTTTTGGACTCTTGCTTGCTGAGGTGTTCCAGTGAGTGTCTCTGTAGATCTTAGAAAACTATTTCTAGATTTAAGTCGTTGACGTGCTGGCTGATACCCAAACAGGGGATGAGCTGGAGATGTCTTTGCCTTGGTCCTTTCACTATTGGCTGCTACTTCCCAGCGCATGTCAGGTGGGGCAATACTGGCTAAGCAGTGTAATTTCTCCAGTGGTGTAGGGTGCAGACACCCCGTGATAATGTGGCATGTCTCATTAAGAGCCACATCCACTGTTTTAGTGTGGTGAGATGTGTTCCACACTGGGCATGCATACTCAGCAGCAGAGTAGCACAGCACAAGGGCAAATGTCTTCACTGTATCTGGTTGTGATCCCCAGGTTGTGCCAGTCAGCTTTCATATGATATTGTTTCTAGCACCCACTTTTTTCTTGATGTTCAGGCAGTGCTTCTTGTAGGTAAGAGCACGGTCTAGAGTGACTCCCAGGTATTTGGGTGTGCTGCAATGCTCCAGTGGGATTCCTTCCCAGGTTATCTTCAGAGCTCGGGATGCTTCTCTGTTCTTGAGATGAAAGGCACATGTCTGCGTTTGGATGGGTTGGGGATCAGCTGGTTTTCCCTGTAATAGGCAGTAAGAGCACCTAGAGCTTCGGAAAGCTTCTGTTCTACCATCTCAAAGATTCCTGCTTGAGCAGTAATGGCACGATCATCAGCATAGATGAAACTCTCTGCCCCTTCTGGCAGTGGCTGGTCATTTGTGTAGATGTTGAACATGGATGGGACAAGCATGCTCCCCTGAGGCAGGTCGTTCTTCTGTTTCCGCCATCTGCTTCTCTGGCCCGGGAACTCAACAAAAAAGCTCCTGTTTTGTAGCAGGTTTCCTATGAGGTGGGTGAGGTGGTAGTCCTTTGTGATATTATACATTTTTCTCAGGAGGAGGCAGTGGTTCACAGTATCATAGGCCGCTGACAGGTCTATGAAGACAGCTCCTGTGATCTGCTGCCTTTCAAAGCCATTTTTTATGTGCTGAGTCAGGTTCAGCACTTGTGATGTGCAGCTTTTGCCTTTTCTGAAGCCAGCTTGCTGTGGGATCAGACATGGGTCTATGTAATGAGGTAAAACATGCATGAGTAGGAATTTCTTCAAAATGTTATTTCCTTGAAAGAAAAGAAAATGTTCAATTAATAGGGGAAATGTCTTGTTGTAGGTGTAAAAAAGACCAACGTAATCTTGGGCAGGGGGGACAAACAATCCCACCGCTGCCACCATTGTAAAAAAAGATAAGCGACAATCTCGGGCAGGGGGGGTAACTAATCACACCCACTGCCCAACAGTGTAAAGGAGATTAACGACACACCGGGCAGGAGGGAATACAAATCCCACCTCTGGTCACCAGTGTGAAGATGTTAACGTTCAGCTGGACACTACTTTAACAAGGATAAAATGGCTGTATTACTATCAAGTGACGAACTGTATTAACGATGTTAATTACTGATGTAATTGGTAGATTCGCCGCCGCCACCTCAATTATATGTCTGAGGAAAACATAAGTGTGAATGTGAAATTAGGTAAAGTTTGATCAAGCCCTAGGTGCTTCTTTACTGGCTGCTTTTCTCGCTGACTGGACTGAAATTAGTTTTACTTTAGGCTAGCTTAGATCTAATGATTATAATAGACCGAGGCAGACACCAGTTTAAAGATGAAATAAGCAACAGGTGAACTTGGTGAACAAATCAACTCTTAATAAGAGTGGTACAAAAGCTTAACGCGTTCACTGAGGCTTAGCTGGTTAGACAGGCAGTCTTTTCTTAAGACTATAACTTTTTTTCCCTGTGAGTTCCTTGCTTCACACTGTTCACTACACTGACACAGTGTGTCCCTGATAACAGCCCACTGACTGCCTCACAGAGCAAAATAGGCTTTCCTACACTGACCCTACTATGTACAGTGTTTCAGGAACCTTTGCCTATCCTATGCTCTAATCTCAAGGCTCACTTCAAAAGTTTTCCTTCCCTGTCTAAATTCTTCACAGCTCCCTCTTCCTAACTATCCTTCTACACTCTTCGATATTTAAAGCCCTTCTCCTCACGCTTGTCAAAAAGACACAGCCTTTTCCCTCTAAAACCTAACTCCTCCCCTGACTGCTCTAGCCAATCAGGAGTCGGTTGACTCCTCCCTCTTGCCTCTTAGCTCTCCTGCCTATCTCTCAACATGTCAGCCACTGACTTTCCAGGCTTCGGCCTCCTGGCAAAAGGTTAGATTCATGACAGTAGGCAATGACCATTGCAGTCTTTTGATTTTTTAAAAAGAAAGAAGCAATCGCTATGATCAGGGGAGGAAGGGTCCAGGTTTTTTTCTTTGCAGCTGAGAAGGAAAGCAATCAGACAATCGGAGGAAAGGGGTTAGGTTTTTCTTAGATGGGAAGGACAGCCCACAGTGACCACCACATCCCCCCAAATGAGTGGCTAAAATGCATTTCTTAAAAACTCATAAAAAGTGCATTCAGAAGCCAACAGATTGAGAAAGATGTTGGGGGAATTGATTTGGTAAAAGTTCCTCTTTTGATGTAGCTCATTTGGACTATGCTCAATATGCCTAGATATTTTTTCTGCCAAGATTCAAAAATCTCTTGCAAATGTATATTCAGAGAACCAATGTGAAATTATGCATGTGTCTTTAAAGCATATCTAATAAAAAGGAAGAAAAGTATGCATTCATTCTTGACCAGGACAAATTCATAGCAAAAAAAAAAAGTAGAATTTGTTTGTGGAATGAGTCTAGACCCCAAAATATACTTCACTATTCCAAGTCATAGCTTATTAAATATTGCATCATATTTGACATTGTGCTTTTTTCTTTTCAACTGCTGGTATCTAATTATTTGGATCATATTCTTCTTGAAAAATCATTTCATCTCCATGATTCAACATTACTTTTTGAGAGTACTGCTTATGACTTTAAACATGAATAGTTTTCTTCTTAAGAACCTGGATTTCTTGTAAGATTTCTAGGGAAAACTCTGCTCTTAGTTTTTCTGTTATAGAAAATTAGTAAACACCTAAATTAGACTACTCTATAGTTGCAAACGCTACCTTGCTGGTGCATTTTGTTTTTTATCCTCTTTTTTGGTCACACATTGATGTAGATACGAGATCCACATTGGTTCTCAGGGAGGCCTCAGAGTGCTGCGTGATACATTTTCTCTCCTTCCAGCTCTGCATGTCCAAATCCTTCCCACAATTGGCTAAAAAATTGCTAAAGGTTTTGGGGAAACTTTCTTGGCTGTTTCATGCCAATTTTGCCCTCTTACTTGAATTTGGTCCTTGTCGAACTTTTCAAAATCAGAAGTGGCCAAATGATTCTTTCCTTGAGGAAAATGAATCTAAAATAGGTTGCCAAGGTTCAGAGACTGTTGTTGGAAATTTTCAGAAAAAAAGAAATATTGAGGTGCAGGATTTCTCAGGTGTACAAAGCTGGGAGGCTGCATATGGCCTATAGGTCGCACTTTACAGACCCCTTCACCCAAGGCTTTTATATTTGATTCAACTTACCCTGTGGATTTCTCTGTTTTATTTGTTCTCATAATGCATATGCTGATTTTTTTTGTTGATTAGTTTTATCATATTGTCATTGCATTCTTAATAAATATACATGTTTAAAAATATACAGTTGCAGTGATATCCCTCATCACAGATAATATGCACATCATTTTAGATGACATAAAAGAATGTATCGTTATATTTTCAGTGGAAATAATCTGTTTGTTTCCCTGATGTCTGTCACACTTATTGCTTATGTTGATAAATTTTCTTTTAAAAAAATGGCTTTTGGCATGAAAGAATCCTTACCCTCTGAAGTTAGATTCATTGTGTGGATGTGTAATTTGGTGAAGCACAGTGAGACGGTTTTTGCCTTGTTCAAAATAATCTTGTATGCTTTTCAATGTTTAATTAAAGGACTTATACAAAATGACTGGTAAACCTGCAGATCTTTAGTTAAGCAATTCCACCTACTGAAATCCCAATTATTTGATGACAGACTTTTCCCTTAAGCAATACTTTCATCATCTTTATTTTCCCTTTTCTGCAACTTGCCCTGTCTTTTAATTATCAGAAGGACTATTTCCTTCTTTTCAGCAATAGAAGGAAATCTAATTAGAAGGACTTGTTTACAATAGTTGGTTGTCAGCACTCACTGATGCACAAATCACTATCTTCATAGTCTGATTCCCTTTACAGAATAAACAAGAGCTGTAACTTGTTGAGGCAATATATCTACAAGGTGGTCTCTTAATTACATGAATAAATGTCTGTGTGTGCGCGCACACGCGCACGCTACTGGAAATACTAAAATAAAATTCACAGTACAATTTTTATATGTATGGTCAACTCAGAACTGGAAACTTATTTATTTCCTTCATTTCTCCCATGTAGTACCCAAGGCAATTTACAAGTAAACTAAAAAAAAAAAAAAGCTCTTACTCAGTCATCATCATCAAAAGCAATTACTAACCACTTAATAATACAATTAACTTATTACAAGCAGCACAGAATTAATAACAATGTCCATCATTTAAAATAAAAGAAAGTATATTACCTTTCACAGCAACTATTTAACTTTGTCCAAAGAAAAAGAACTTTTCCTGCCAGCAGGAGAACACTTTGGTGTAAAAGTTCCAGACTTTTGAAACAATCACCAAAAACTTGGGGAAAAATTATAATTATAATTATAAAATTATAATTCTCAATTATACAGGCCTTTGAGGAGGCATTAGTGATTTGAAGACAGCAGTATATTTAAAGATAACAACAACAACAACAACAACAACAACACTTTATTTATATTCTGCCCTTCTCACCCCGAAGGGGACTCATACACGGCAAACAATCAGTGCTGCTTGGTATAGACACACAAACAGAACAGAAGGAGGTGTCATGGAAGGTTGGGCTTTTGTCCGGGGGTGCCATCAGGACTTCCTCCTTCCTTTTGGTTGCCCAGCCATCAGGACTTCCTCCTTCCTTTCTTTCTTCATGGTGTCGTAAAACACCTCCACCGCTTTTAGCAGTACCTAATTTCTCTAATCACAGCTAAAGCTGTTTTCGAATTGCTTAGGTAAACAATGAGCTAGGCTGACAGTTGGCAGCTCATGTCAACCCGGGGTTTCGAACTTGCAACTTGCAACCTTTTGGTTGATAGATCTTATAATTGTTGATGGTTTACCAGCTGTATTAAACCTCCGGCCCTATCAGATGTGTCTGATAGAGTATTGCAAGTCATGAGAGATAGAGAGCACACTGTTTGGAGATATATAGAGTGTTTGTAGTGATGGGCAGCAGAGAAAGATTTCTCCATCATCAGAGAAATCATGCTGCGAAAGCCTCACTACTTTTGATGTGCAAGTGAGACAATTATATTTTCTTTTTTGTTCTTCTGAGTAATGTATAGGCATTAGTGTTCTTTTCCCAAACTGGCCTGTAGCATCTTCAGAGGAGACAGTTTTAATCTGGAAAACACAATGGAGGAAACATTTAAACCTCTCTAACAGTGCTTCAGGCCTGCCTGGAGAAGGCAAAATGAAAAGCAGAGGAAATAAAAGACCTTGCTATACCCTGGCAAATGACTTTGCAAAGGTGTGAGAGAATGATGAAGAACCTGCATGAATAGAAATGGATTTATTATGAGCACTGCTTTCTCAGTGGCCCAGAATTTCTCTAAAGATGTAGGAACACTGCTCATTTACAGAAAAGTAACATATAACTATTATGTCTTATTTAATATAGTAGAACTTTTCTTATTTAATATAATATAATATAAATATAAACAAAATTTTGAATTTGCTTTTGTAGCCCAGTAAGAATCACTTGTTCAAACCAGCCGCCTGCTTGATCCCTTTTTCATCCAAGCACAATACAGATAAACAATATTAATAAAATTATTAAGAAAAGAGTATCTAATATAAAAACAGTTTTAAAATAGTGTTCAACATAAGCCAACTAAGCATTCACTAAAGTACCAGCAAAACCCAGTATGCAAAAGCAATGTCCAATTTACAGCCATGAGCTAGAGTTTCAGGAGCTTAGCAAAAAGCAATGACCAACTCTGCATATGAATTCCAAAAATCACTGAAGGCAAAAGCAAGAAACTGTAATCCAAAGCTTGTTGCACTTAAATTAGAATTATATCCAAAAGCTTGAAAACTTGAACATGACCATAATCCAAAGTCTTGATGCTTGAACTTGACTATAATCTCAAAGCCTTGAAACCTGAAACAAGATTTGTAATCCAAACAGGAGGCATGGAAGTTAAACAGGAAAACAAGATCAGAACTCCTAACTCAGTGCTCCCAAGACAGGCAACTTGACACATGAAAATCCAATGTTGATCTTCCCACTGAACATTCCTCAAGAATACTCTCCCTGGCTCATGACATCACCCTTTCTCACACTTGGGTCCCCCTTGTTTATCTTTCAGCCTCTGAGAACAACAAATTTGTCTCTGTTTCATGCTATCCCATCTGGGCTGTAAATATTGGGTTATCTGTAACCCTCCTGTCTCCTCCACATTCCTTTCAGAGTCACTGCCAGGCCATTTCTCATGAGAATCACTGCCTGTTTCTCCAACAACAGATCTGCCCAAAACATTCCCGTCTTCTTGAAAAACAATTTCACTTTTTCCCACAGAAACACCAGGCTGAAACAGAAAATCTCTGTCCTCATCCTGAGAGGCTTCACAGGCCTCAACATCACTTTTCATAATGCTTCTGATAGCTAATTACTGTCCCATTCCAGCATGTTGTACAGGTTAAATATCCCTTATCAAGAATCCCAAAATTAAAATACTACAAAATCCAAAATTATCCACCTGGATGTCAGAGATTATGACTCCTTTGCTTTCTGATGTGTCATTATACACAAACTTTATTTCATACAGAAAAGTATTGTATTATATATAAAACGACCTTCAAAGTATGTCTATAAGGGGTACAGGGGAAAAAAAAGCAAATTATGTTTTTTACTTGGATCTCATCACTAAGATATCTCATTATAATATGTAAGCATTCAAAATCCAAACTACAGAAAACTTCTGGCCCCAAGCATTTCAGATAAGGAATACTTTACCTGTTTTGTCTCTGTGTTTTTTTTTTTCAACACGAAACATTGTCTATAAACTGTATTGATTTTATATGTATTTATTGAACAATGCTTCAAATCTAATATTATGATTAAAATTGTTCAATAATCTTCTATCTCAGGGCTTTAGTAATTTCTGATTCATTGTATCTATTATTAAATCCAGCTGTTTATGTTTTTGAATAAACACATTTCATGAACTATTTCTACATCCTGTTCTTTAATAACCCCACTTCTGAAATATCATGGGTTACTCCCAATGTACTTTTAGATAATTAAAGCCTCTCTTTATGTCTATCCAAGTTGTCTCTTTTATTTCCCAGAACACTAGGATGTGATTTCATTTATGTTGCTCCTGGGGTCTAAATTTGATAATCATTTTTCTACATCTGCCCTAATCAGTGTTTCCTGTTATATATATTACACATCCTTTATTCCTTGACTTATTTCATTAACATTCACATTTTCAGCCATGTGTTAGCTTCTTTTCCATGGGTTATCCCCCACTGTATTCGTTTACAGTGTGCACATTTGCTTTCAATTTGTCTTAATTTCTCTGGCAACAGTACTGTTTTCACCTTCATGACTTGGCATAGAATTATTATTTGCATAAGAAGGTGTTCATAACAAAGTTAAAGACATCCAGAAATATTAAATAGATTCTCACTAATTCAACACCTGGTGCACAAAGTCACAAAGACATTGGGTAGTTTTGATTATTCAGATCAGTACTGGAATCTGAGATTTCTCCTCTTCAATTTTCTCAGTTTTTCAACGGCACCTTTTGCCAAACCAGCTAGAGCTTTGAGGTGTTTTCCCATCAGTTTCATAGTTATTTATACAATTTTCACTTTTTGATTATCGGAACAAAATGAATGTATATTTATATTTGTTTTAGCTTCTCACTGTTTTAGCTTCTCAATTTATTGAAATCTACTTGTACCAACATCAGTTGAGGTGTTGAAAATGACTATACAGTTGATTAGTTACTATTACAATAGCATTTTATTTTCACTTGCTCCAAGGAGTTAGAATAGCATAAGATTTGTCCCATTTTATCTGAATGTTCATGATTTAATTTAATTAAGGCTGAGAGAGAGTAACTGGCTCAATGTCTCAACTATTCTGGCCAAAGGCAGTGTTGAAACTGGCCTCTCAGTTCCAAATTGGATACCTTAATTCACCAAACCGCACTGGTCCTTTTGCTCACAGTTTGGGTAATTTATGTTATGTGTAAACAAAAGTAGTTCTGGAATGTTAAATAGTATTTTAAATTATGCATATTTTAAATCAAATTGAATACCAGGCTACTCCTCAAGTGTATTATTAAATTGCTGTATAAAATTTTCATAACACTTCTTGCATCTATTGTCACAGAGGGATTCTAATTTACTGCGTGTCAAATTACTGTTCTGAGAACCAGCCCTTTTGCTTTCCCATTCACCCTTTAATTTGACTAAATATTAATTGTGCAACAGATCTTTTAGCGGTGCTTTGCTTGGAATATTCTCTATCATTTTAATAAACAAATTCATATGAATATATTGTGTCTGGTTTTTTTTTAAAAAAGGTTAAGTGCAGATGTCACACTCATGACTGATGACAGCTTTTGATCACATATCTACACAACAACACGTTAAAATAGAATGGGCTATTTGGATTAGCATCTGCAATCTCATGAATTATTTAGCTTTTGTTGCATAGGAGGGTAGCAGATGAGCTTTTGAGAAGGTTATGCAGGACTTGCATGTCTGTATTGCCCAATGCTGTTTATGTTGTATCTTCCTTGTTCCAGCTCTAAGGCTTTTGTTAACTGGAAACCATTTGCACAAATGCATTTCATTAAAAAATGCTTAGCAGTTCAGTTTATTCCACCCTTTGTTTTTTCTTGTTTCCTATAAAAGAAGCAATATGGTATATTAATATACACTCCCAATTGAAAACATGGTTATGGCAAGCATGTTGGTATAATTTAATGTATTACCCCAAGATAGAAACTGTGCATCTGGTTAAATACCAAAGAACATATGTTCACAGCTGTGTATTGCTACAAGTAGCAGTCTTTTTGGTGTCGCTCTGGCATACAAGTTTCTTCTCTAATTCTCTCCTGATCTCTCTCTCTTTCTCTCTCTCTAATGTATATGCATACGACAGAGATGAGAGAGTCAGCTCTCACAAGTCGCAGAATGCCATTTTAGAACTATATGTCTAAAATAATAAGCTAAGTTAAATCGCACCTATTAATATTTGCTTTGTGTGTTCCCTTCTAATGGGTTTTAATGTTTTTGAGTGGTTTAGTTTACTTCAAATCATTTTTATGGTTAGAAGAATAGGGAAATGCTACATCCTGTCAGAGTTGCCAAGAAACAAGTTAGAACTGTCAACACTAATTCATTCATCTGCATTTTTAAGCAAGTCTTCAGAGTTTCTCTCCACCCTTCAATGAATGAATAGCTGCTGTTGTGCTGTGTGAGAGTTGATTCAGTCCTCTACTGCATATATTCTACAGGATTTAAGGAAATAAAATGTATACAGGGATTCTGAGGTTTAAATTTCATAATGAGTGTTTAGACTACACAGCCATAAATTATTTTCTTTTGAAGAATGAAGTCAGTGTTATAATAACATGACTCCTGAAGCAGACTTCAAAATATTTTGGCAAATATTTTCCAAAACATGAAATCCTGTGACAGGCACTGAAACTCCATGTTCTTTTCATGTGCATTGAAGGACTTTTGTATTCTTGACACAGGCAACTCTGTCTACTCCATTCTTTTCCAGAATGTGCAACTTTTAAGAAAAAAGCTAAATGAGTTAGAAGGCAAGCTAAGAACTGATTGTGAATTACAAATAGGACCAGCAGATTTGGCAATGGGACCAACGTAAAGTAAACCAAGTGGCATAAAGATTGTAGGCTTCACATCTCATCACTTAAACAAGGGAATGAACAGAGAAATGGGCCAACATGGGACATGAACATGCAAAGGACAGGGAGAAGATAGGATGGAATTGTGTGTGAAGATACTTTGTCACAGAAAAAAAATAGACCATAATGTAAAGCAATTTATAAACAGCTAAAAACTGAAAGCTGTTGTAATTGTTATTTATATCAGCAAATGGTGCCCTCCTCCCCACCCCAGAAAGCCAGGTGCACCATTTCTATGGCCAAGTATATGGGTCACATATGGTTAATTTCTTCAGTTTGCTACTACAAATAAAGCAAATTAGAAACCTTATGACCTCATCAGATGGGGCTGAATTTTGTGGCTGGTTCCTCTTTCCTTTTGCCATGGAGCCCATGACTCCCATCCCATGATGCACAGCTACTTCTGGCAGCAGTTCCATGGTAAAAGGGAAAGGGAACCAGTGTATGCTCCCACAGCGGTGTATAGTGGATACTTCCTCCCATGGGATGAGCCTGGGGTTAGTCATGTGATGTGAGGCATGGGATGATGGGTTCCCCACACCCTCCACTGGGAACTGCCAGATTCACCACATTCCTGCTGCACCTATGTCTCATGACTGGTAAAAGGACTGACAAACCACCAAATGACTAAAAGATGGGGCAATGGGGAACCTGTGGGACCTCTTAAAATTTGAGAGAAGCAGCATATATTTGTTCTAGGCTATGGAGATGAAATGTTGGACCTTTTATATAATGCGTTTAGCTTTCTTTTCTGCTCCACCACACAGGTACTTGCCTTATTGATGTATGTTAATTTAAATTAGCTTACCTGCTCTTCACAATTTGTCCATTTGTCAGTTTCTGCTAGCCCCTTTCCCTCAATTTCTCTAAACAACAGAGAGCCATCCAGTGCGAATTTAGAAAGAAAAATGGCAAAACAAATGCTAAGAGAGTCGATTAGCAGGACAGTTTCTTCTCAGTGGATTGGGAGAAATTAACAGTATCCAATACTGTTGTTTTTGAATTTGTTTCTTGAGCAGCACTTTCCTCCCATGCCGAATAACAATCAATAAGTACTTTGAAATACATTTTGTAACATGGCATAGACAATCTTGGTATCCACTCCTAAACCTTTTATTAGGCCTTGAATATTTCTATTGAGCAGTTTTTCTCAGCCTGTGGAGGAGCTACAAAATGTTTTGCAGGGGCTGCTGCCCTATTTGTCCCATCTATTGTCATTTTCAAAAACTTGCCACAAATAAGTGGCCAATGACTCATAAACCTCCATCAATAAACAACACAGGTTTTGTCCATTGTGGTAAAAATGATGACATATCACATGAAGGGTATGCAGAATATATGCATACTATAGTAAGTACAATAAATGGTATTGGAGTCTGTAATAACTTCTAACCTTTGCTGGCTAGGCCGAAGCCTAAGAGTCAGTGGGCTGAGTCTCCATCTTGATAGGGAAGCTTCGAAGAGCTGACATCTTGGGAGAGGCAAGGAGAGGCAAGTAAGCAGGGAAGGAGTCTGCTGACTCCTGGTTTAAGCACCAAAGGGGAGGAGTTGGGTGTGAGTGAAAAAGCCTGTCACTTCTGACAAGCAGAGAGAAGGGATTTAACATCAGAGAGAGAAGGGTTTTAACAGCAGAGAGAGAAGTAGGATTTTAGCAGAGCAGGATTTAGACAGGGAGAAGGAAGCTTTTGAGTGAGCCAAGCAGTTGGGGAATAAGGAAGGGACAAGGGCTTTAATATTACTGTACTTGTAGGGTCAGTGAAGAAGTCTTGTCCACTTGTATTAATTAAAAGTACTAGAAAGCTTATTGCCCTGAAGAGTAGATTAGAAAAAGTCTGATTACTCTGTGAGACAGTCAGGGGGGCTGATCTCAGGGACATACTGTTTCAAAGAGTTGAACAGTGTGGAGAAGGGAACTCACATCAAGCAAAAGCTACATCTTCAGTAGAAACTATCTGTCTAATAAGCCTAAGCCTCAGTAACTGAATTACGCAGGTGTACCACTCATTTTATGAGTTGACATATTCTTAAAGTTTAATAAACCTGTTCCTAGTTTATCTTTAACTGGTGTCTGCCTCAGTCTGTCGCATTCAGTGAAAACCAAGTCAGCCTAAAAACCTCTCTACAGTCCAGTCAACAAGTAAAGGAGCTAATAAAGAAGAACCAGAAGCTTGGGCACCTATTATCTAAAACACATTCACACCTTTGTTTCCTCAAACAACACAATTGAGATGGTGGCGGCGAAAGTTTACCAGAATCATGGGTCTCTAATATCTTTAGTTGTTCCCTCACCAAAAATCTCAGTCACACAGGTGTGTTAAGGGACATCTCGGTCCTTTAATCTCTCTTTACATTGGAGGCAGTGGTGGGATAGAGAGGTTTTCCCCCCTGCCAACGGCTGAACGGTCGTTAGTCCTTTATTACAGAGTCCTACTTAGAATAGTAAATGTATTGAAATCATTGAGACAAATTAGCAATATTAATTGAAATCACAATAATTCCAACTTATCAGTTATGTATTTTTAGAGATTCCAGATTATTTTATTGAAAATGGTAATATTGTTATACAAATTGCTTTAAATTTGTCCTCAATTCCATTGACAAGGGTGCAACTTTGATTAATTGTGTGGGACATGAACTCAATGTGAAGAAGGCATTTGGGTATACCCAGAGCCCAGATGCTTTATACCTATCATTAATAAGCAATAACTCCATTTATTGCAAAAACCTGTTATAACCACTTACAGACCTATTTTATGCTTCATCTATCAAGATACATTTTTAACATGGGAAAATACTTAAGTAAGGCAAGACTTGATAGCTAATACTAGGTATGGATTATAGTTTAGTTGGGATACTTTAAATGGTAGAATAAAGTTTCTACATTGTAATAGACAAATTACCTTCTTTACATGCCATATTGTGGAACACTGATGAAAATCAATAAGTTTCATGGAAAAAAACATATTTTAATTATCATTTCCATCTAATTAGATTGCTCTGTGAACTTTGACAGTTGAATTGTGCATCCACTGTCCCAGCAATTGAAACATTTGCAAGTACTGAACATGACGTTTATATGGCACAAATGACATTAATGTTCATTTAGAGTGAATATGCATAGAATTATAATGTGACTAATGATCCTTGTAAACTGGCCTACTTCCAGTAATAGTAGACATGTATTGTTTATATGCCCATTCTTCACTTATTTTCATGTTTAATGTCTTAACAAGCCTTTACAAAGTATTATGTTCATTTTGTTTGTGCTATGATTGATTCTGCCATGTACTTCCAAGTCTTTTTAAAATATCGTATTAACTAGTTCCCAAAATCAAAATCCTTTACTCAGTTGCAGTTTAGATTGTACAAATGTTATTACAGCCAAGGAAGTAAAGCAATATCCTTGCATTCAATGCTTTCTCTGGTGTTACTGTATATAGAACTTAATAGGTAAGATACAGTAGCAGACATATGAAATAAACAGTATGAAATAGGTCCTTTGAGACCCAAGTACTGTGAGATGGAAATGAATGAATGTTAAAATTAGATAAAGATTTGATTCTTTAAAAGAAATCAAATTGCTGTTGCAAGCCTTTGACTTGTTATTTTCTTATATGGAATCAAATTTGATTGTACTTGATGGATGCATAGCAGAAATCTGTAGCCTTGTACTCTTCTAAACTGTCCTTATACCCCAGGATCTGATCCCAGATTATCTGCTTATCCCAGATTATATAGCAGTGGAGACTCATATAATCCAGTTCAAAGCAGATAACCAGGGATCAGATCCTGGGATATAAGGACAGTGTAGAAGGGGCCCTAGTGGTACAAGGTCAAACAGTAGCTGCTATTAAATAGCCGTTAAAGCTCTTCCTTGAAATAGGAACAGAAGCAGTGGTCCGTAGTAGGGTGATAAATCCACTGCAGGTTTTAGTATGGACTTTAAAGTAGATATTTAAGATTCAAAACCTATTCACACTTTCATAGTGAAAACCTGCTTAGTCCTGAATTAATTTGATAGACCCGGGTCTTCTGGAAAGACCCAGGTCCAGTGGAGTATGGACCATATAGGGACTGACATAAAAACTTATCGTGCTACCCCTATAACTCTCTGGAGCACTTTTGGGTGCGGGTCGGACAGCAACATGGGACAAAAACAGGTTACTTTAACTTGCTTTCTTCCACAATAAATTGCTGTCTGGAAGCAGCTATTACCACATGTGTAATGGTTTTCATCTGTGAAATGTTGGAGGGTATGTAGCACTAGACCAAAGTATTGCTTGTTTTAGAAAACATGGAAAACATAACATGTCTTTTTTGATGGATTTGTGTGTCTCACCCACTCTTCCACAAATTTTTACTCTTTTCAAGCTTCTAGAGGTCTTACCGGAAATTCATATTGTGCTTTATTGACATTAGGTCATATCAGAAGTCTGATTGGTTGTCTTTAACTAGGAATATGATTGACAGAGTTGGATATTATTATTTTTTTTCTTTTGTAATTTAAAAGACTTGTTCAAGTCTGTTTAAAGAATGAAATTATTTATTTCTCGCATTTCTATCTATAACAAGTGGATGCAGGTTTTGTTGTATATACCCCATTCATCTCTGAAGCTGAAAATGTGCAATGCATATGAATTTGTGTAAATAGTAGGAGTATGTTGCTTTTTAAAATAATTCAAAGGGAGAAGATAGGTTGTTCTAAAAGAAGCTAGTGACTGCCATTGATTCAATTATACTTATTCTGTAGGTATTCTACATATTATTAAAAACTATAAATTCTCTTGGCTATATGATAATGGCAAATGGTATCTGTCACCAGCTTTCATTTATTTTCAAGCAACTTTAACATCTACAAGCAATTGAACTTAAGGTGTCAGTCTTGTCAGATTGTAGGTCATGAAAATCATATCAACTATTTTAAATAGGTCATATAGTTGGAGATGGCTTTTGTCAGCCTTGAATCAATAGTGAAACTTTCTCTATATTCTCAGTCAGAGCTTCTGACTAACTTATATCTGTTCTCTTCTCCTCTTGCAATCTTTGGTCCCAGTGGCTGCTACAAAGAGCAAAACTAAAGGTGAGTTTCTTCTTTCCTTCTTGATTTACACTGCATGGCTTTGCAGTACACATCCCGCTTTGATTGCAGTTAATTATACAGAGTAGATAAATTTGCATATATTCATAGCATTTGCATGCTTTGGCTGCAGAACTCAATACATGGTATTTTTCTTTATTTTTTTTCAAATTAAGCTATATCGTTTTTACTGTACTTTGCCCCTGAAATGAATTCTGTGAATTGCAGAATGAGAAATCTCATCTTCAAATATAAAATCTTCTGTTTGTAAGACATATCTGCTAGGTTAGTATAATTAGATTGCAAAGCAGAGCCTTAGTTCATGGCATCTATCTTATTTGTATTATCATGGAATTTCAGAGCTATTCAGGTTTTTTTTTTTAAAAAAAAATACCAATCAGACAGAGCTGTACTGTTCATTGAATGCTGATTTAAAAAAACAAAAACAAATCCAAAATAAATAAATATGTTTAGCTTCTGGATAAAAATAATACAGTGCACAATAATAGAAAGAAAATGAAAGCCAATAAAGTTGGGTTTTTTTTACATTTTTTTAAACTCATGAACTTTAGCAAATTCAATAATTCCCAGGAATAATATGAAATAATCTAGAAATGTAGTGCACTTGTAGTAGTGAAATTTTTTCAATACCATGTATGTATCTGCCTAGGAGTCTAAAACAGCAGCAGGTTGATGCTATGTGCAAGAAAGAAGGGGAAGAGAAGAATGAAGATAGAAAGAAGGAGGTCTTTGGGCATGAAAGGATGATAGCATAACAGACAGACAGTGTGACTGTGTTGGCAAGAACAGGTAGAAATGCCAATGCTAGGCAGAACCAGATCCATTATTACCATTAACTTTATTTATATAATAATAATAATAATAATAATAATAATAATAACTTTATTTTTATACTCCGCATCCATCTCCCCGAAGAGACTTGGGGTCACTTACATGGGTCCAAGCCCAATCAACAGAGTTGAAAATGTAACACATTAAAATGCATAATATCAATAAAACAACATAAAAACAACATTATAATAATATATAAAACAAGAACTATGTTTAAAAAATTCTACTTAGTCACAATATATTCTGGGTACTTTGGACCAAACTGGAGGGATAAAATGGAAAGGTAGGAGAGAGAATATGACCCTAATCTTCTTGAGTAAGAGGTAGAATAAAACATAAAAACACAAAACCATAATTTTCCTGGTAAAACTGCAAAGTAATTCAAAACCGATAACTAATAGAAATAGAAAGCTAATTCTTTGACAAAGTTCGCAGACTAGAATTATTTTTTTCCATTCTCTGCATGAAAAAGCCATCTAGGCACAATCCCATTTGCTCACAGTAGCAATGATTGATGGTAAATATACTCTGTAATTTCATATCACCATCCATATGTTCTATCTATTTATCTATACAGACTCCCATTGGCTTATATTGTGCTTCTTGCATTGCTGCTGAGAGTATTATAAGTTTAACACCTTTTCATTTGGTAGATATTCTTTCTCTTCATGTGTTCCTCTAATAATCATTATTATTTCAACGTGTATCCATTCACCATTTAGCAGATTGTGTATCTGAGGGTACATGGAGTGATTTTACTCATTTTCAATTTAGATATTTTTCCTTTCAACTGTGCCTATCAATTTTTATAAAGATAGAAACTTTGCTCTTAGTGCCACCTTCCTGCTGATTTTTATAAGTAATAATAATAAAGCCATAGGCACCTCATCTTTGTTCCCAGTGGTACCCCACTGACCTCTTTTAGACTTTAAAAGCTTATTTCAACTGCTGTGCTTTTTATTCACATCACACTGTCGGTTTTACCCTACTGGGTCTCTTTCATCTCTGGGGTACTTTTTGCCCCCATGTTAGAATTAATTATTAAAATGTGTCAGATTGATATTCCAGACAGACAAAATAAGTAAAACCATGACATACTTCAGGAGTGGTTGATTGGCTCAGGACTTTTCCAATAGTAACTTTGCAGTATAAATCCAACTGAATAGAGACAGTACATTAACATTTCAACATTGTTTATTGCAATATTTGCAAGACTTAATTAGTTACGAATGTAAGTAAAGGAAATAGGATGAAGCATACCACATGTTAAGTTTATATATTAGGAAACACAAGATCATAAAGTTCTTGATAGTTCAGAAAGTAATTTTTTAAATCCTTAGGTTTTGGGCAATGGGTCAAGTTATATTGTTGTGGCCTTAATTCAAAGTTGCTTAAGTTACCTTTCCTATAATTTGGACCTTGGTTAGCTCTCCGGTATTTTCAGAAGCTATGGGCATATGTGCCATAGGCAAGCAACCTACATATTCAGCTAGGGAGTGTTTGCAACAGGGTCAGGAGTAGAAAGAATTAGGATGACTTTTGACATTTCAGCTCTGTTGGTACCACACACAGATATGCTCTTTGCTGGACAGGTGGTGTGCTATGCAGAAGCAGCAAGACTGACTGCTGATTCTCAAGTAGCACCCAGTGTTTCTCCTACCAAGGACAATAATAATAATAATAATAATAATAATAATAATAATACTTGATTTGTACCCCGCTACCATCTCCCCAAGGGACTCGGTGCGGCTTACATGAGGCCGAGCCCAGACATAACAATACAGGCAATAATCACAACAATACAAGCAATTAAAATAAAACATAAACAATAAACATATATCTCTGCCTCTCTAAGTGGAGAGGAAATGGAGATACAGGAAACAGTCCTTCTCCTATCCCTCAACATCTGCGTTATTCTAGTTTATTCTACCTGTTATATGGCAGGGTGGTCCATTACACTGTGCAATATGAATGGGTTCCTTGGTAGACAGGTTAAACACAACTAATCCACTTATAAGGATAAGATAATGAATAAGTCCAACAGATAGGTAAATTGTGAAACTTAAACTGTTCAATTCACAGTAATCACAAAATTAAGCAATATGCAATAAGTTCTGTACAAAGCAATATGAAATAAGTTCTGTACAGTCTTTTAGTGATGTCGTTGTATGTTCATAAATCAGCCTCCCACGACCGGTTTCGGCCTTAGCTTCAGGCCTTCTTCGGGTGGTCTGTAATTTTACATACATAAATACATTTTACAATTGTATGGGTTGAACATAATGTAATAGAATGCATTTAGAAATACTTACAAAGTTCAGTCTTTTACATATGTTCTCATAAGAGATACTTAAGTTTTTTGTAATGGGATCTAGGTGAAAGGAACAAATTGTGGCTATTAACATTTAAAAATTACATATATCAAAATAAATATTTTCCCAATATATTTCACCAATTTACATACATAAATACATTTTACAATTGTATAGGTTGAACATAATGTAATAGAATGCATTTAGAAATACTCACAAAGTTCAGTCTTTTACATATGTTCTCATAAGAGATACTTAAGTTTTTTGCAATGGGATCTAGGTAAAAGGAACAAATTGTGGCTATTAACATTTAAAAATTACATATATCCAAATAAATGTTTTTCCAATATATTTCACCAATTAGGTGTATACTCCCAAGATACTCTGCTTCTGAGTTTGATTCTAATTGCGAGTATGAACAGGATCTGGGGGTTTCCTCTATTTAAAGAGGAAAATGAACATCAGATGTAGAGGAGACAGAGAAGTTGATTTAAGGTTCATTTAAAGTTATAGGTGTGGAAAATGTCAACACTAGATGGCGTTGTGAGTAATGTACTTCCCAGGGATGTGTAGTATACAAGGGATAATGCAAAAAATCTCAAGGTTATATATAGCAACTGTATGAATTATGTTCATTGAGACCATATGGGTGTTCCGTCCGTAATCTGAAGATCCAATATGTTTCCCTTTGTAGGAGTTTAGTGTTAAAGTCCATGTGTTTGGATTGTGTGACTACTTCTAATATGTGGTATTTAAAAGATTCAGGGTTGTGCCGTAGATCATCAAAATGTTTATACAGTATGGAATCTCTGGAATTAGTTCTAATTTTGCTCCGGTGTTCTATAATCCTAGACTTCACTTCTCGACGAGTTTGGCCAACGTACATCAGATTGCATTCACAAATAATCCCGTAAATAACCCCCTTGGTTGTGCATGTGGCAAAATGGGAGAATTTAATTATCAATGGTGGGTGTTGGTGTGTAAAGATTTTAGTCTCCACCAATTGGTTACACACTGAGCAATGATGGCACCGATAATTGCCAATTAGATTTGATTTCATGGTCCGAACATTATGTGTTAAATCTGAATGTACCAAAAAATCCCCAATGCTCTTGGTTCTTTTATATGCTATTAGTGGGGGTCTTTCACAGCCCGGGATGTCCCTTATTAAGTTCCAGTATTTTTTAATTGTTCTGATGGCTAAATTGGACATGTTAGTGAGAGTAAGTGGCCATATTAATCTTTCTACTCTAGGTCTAGTCTTGTTCTCTAGTAATTTAGACCTGGGAATGTTGGCTACTTTTAGATAAGATGATTGTATTATATGTTCAGGATATCCCCGGTTTCTAAACTGTCGTTTCGTTACCTCAATTTCGTGAGTGAAATCCTGTTGGGTCGAGGAATTACGTTTAATCCTGAGCATCTGTGAAAACGGTAGATTATTTTTTAATGCCCAATGATGGTAACTATTGTAGTGTAACAGAGAGTTTCTATCCGTGGTTTTACGGTGGTTTCTCACCCTCAATCGGTCGTTTTCTTTTATAATCATAACATCCAGGAAAACCAAGGATGTGGCACTGATGTTCCCTGTAAATTTGATATTGTGGTGTACTGTATTGATCCAGGATAATAATGTTTCTGCCTCATGATGTGAGTTTATAATAATGAAAATGTCATCAATAAATCTGCAATATTTGATTATGCTATCCGCTACAGGGTTATATGCACGATTCAAAATTATATTGTTTTCCAAATTATCCATAAATAAATTTGCTATTGAAGGTGCAACAGGGCTGCCCATGGCCACTCCTTGTATTTGGAAATAATATTTTTGGTCGAATTTAAAGAAATTTTTTTCGAGAATGATATCAAGGAGGTCCAACAAAAAGAAAGTGGGAGGGTGACAGTTTGATCTCCTGTTCAGAGTAGACTCACATACAGTGCGTGCCTCTTCTATTGGAATGCTAGTGTACAATGAAGTTACATCTATAGACATCAGAACAGCATCTGTTGGAATCACCAAGGGTTCAATGATATTAATAAAGTGTTTAGTGTCCCTAACATAAGATGAAGTCTGTTTTACAAAGGGTTGTAAATGGTGGTCCACAAATTTTGCTAGTGGTTCTAGAATGGAGCCTGATCCTGATATGATAGGACGGCCCGGAACTGGCCTGATGTTCTTATGTATTTTTGGCAGAATATACAGTACAGGGGTTCTGGGCCATGGAGTGTGTAGATACTTATATACATCCTCTGATATATATCCAAGCGACAGTCCTTCCATTGTCACTGTTTTTATAATAGATTGGATGTGTTGTGTGGGATCCCGTTCTATATTAAGATAGTGTTCTCTTATTGATAATTGTCTGTGGATCTCATTCATATAATCAGTATGGTTCATTAACACTATGGCTCCACCCTTGTCAGCCGGCTTCCAAATGAGGTTTTTGTCATTGGCTAAACTACGAAGCGTGTTCCACTCACTGTTAGAAAAGTTTGTACTGTGTGTCCCTTTGTTTTTTGTGAATGTGTGACATAGTTCCTCACATACAGTTTTTTCAAAAACCCTAAGTCCTATATGGTCTGTGCTAGGAAAAAAGTTACTACGAGGTTTGAAGGTAGAAGTAGTGATGTTTTTTGTGGTCCCAAAATGCTGTCTTAATCTGATGGTACGGAATAGCCTAGCTAATTCTATACGCATCTTAAATGGATTATATTTGGGTTTGGGAACAAATGTTAGCCCTTTATTAATAACGTGCTTTTCCTGAGGGGTTAAAACTCTGTTGGATAAATTTACTATTAAGTTTTCCGTTTCACATTTGGAGCCTCTTGAAAAAAACGATTAGGTTTGTTTCTGATACGACCCGTACGTCTAGGTGTGTGGCTGTTGTCCCTCCTGTATGAGGCCACACTATGTCCTGAACTATCTGACATAGAGCCTGTGTCTTCTTCAGAAGTGAATTCACTAAACCTTACTTGTTTTCTAGAGTGGTAGTGTTTGGAGTATAGCCACTGGTAAATTTTGTTGTTCTTGTAATCATTTTCATCCCTTTCAAACTTTTTTAGTTTAAAGGATCTAAGTTGTTTGGAAAATTCCTCGAGTTTATTTGTGAGGGTGTCCAAATCAATTTTAAATTGCGCATCAGAGTTGAATTTCTCTAGCATGTCTTGGGACTGACTTGATATCATTCTCGAAAAAAATTTCTTTAAATTCGACCAAAAATATTATTTCCAAATACAAGGAGTGGCCATGGGCAGCCCTGTTGCACCTTCAATAGCAAATTTATTTATGGATAATTTGGAAAACAATATAATTTTGAATCGTGCATATAACCCTGTAGCGGATAGCATAATCAAATATTGCAGATTTATTGATGACATTTTCATTATTATAAACTCACATCATGAGGCAGAAACATTATTATCCTGGATCAATACAGTACACCACAATATCAAATTTACAGGGAACATCAGTGCCACATCCTTGGTTTTCCTGGATGTTATGATTATAAAAGAAAACGACCGATTGAGGGTGAGAAACCACCGTAAAACCACGGATAGAAACTCTCTGTTACACTACAATAGTTACCATCATTGGGCATTAAAAAATAATCTACCGTTTTCACAGATGCTCAGGATTAAACGTAATTCCTCGACCCAACAGGATTTCACTCACGAAATTGAGGTAACGAAACGACAGTTTAGAAACCGGGGATATCCTGAACATATAATACAATCATAGAATCATAGAATCATAGAATCAAAGAGTTGGAAGAGACCTCATGGGCCATCCAGTCCAACCCCCTGCCAAGAAGCAGGAATATTGCATTCAAATCACCCCTGACAGATGGCCATCCAGCCTCTGTTTAAAAGCTTCCAAAGAAGGAGCCTCCACCACACTCCGGGGCAGAGAGTTCCACTGCTGAACGGCTCTCACAATCATCTTATCTAAAAGTAGCCAACATTCCCAGGTCTAAATTACTAGAGAACAAGACTAGACCTAGAGTAGAAAGATTAATATGGCCACTTACTCTCACTAACATGTCCAATTTAGCCATCAGAACAATTAAAAAATACTGGAACTTAATAAGGGACATCCCGGGCTGTGAAAGACCCCCACTAATAGCATATAAAAGAACCAAGAGCATTGGGGATTTTTTGGTACATTCAGATTTAACACATAATGTTCGGACCATGAAATCAAATCTAATTGGCAATTATCGGTGCCATCATTGCTCAGTGTGTAACCAATTGGTGGAGACTAAAATCTTTACACACCAACACCCACCATTGATAATTAAATTCTCCCATTTTGCCACATGCACAACCAAGGGGGTTATTTACGGGATTATTTGTGAATGCAATCTGATGTACGTTGGCCAAACTCGTCGAGAAGTGAAGTCTAGGATTATAGAACACCGGAGCAAAATTAGAACTAATTCCAGAGATTCCATACTGTATAAACATTTTGATGATCTACGGCACAACCCTGAATCTTTTAAATACCACATATTAGAAGTAGTCACACAATCCAAACACATGGACTTTAACACTAAACTCCTACAAAGGGAAACATATTGGATCTTCAGATTACGGACGGAACACCCATATGGTCTCAATGAACATAATTCATACAGTTGCTATATATAACCTTGAGATTTTTTGCATTATCCCTTGTATACTACACATCCCTGGGAAGTACATTACTCACAACGCCATCTAGTGTTGACATTTTCCACACCTATAACTTTAAATGAACCTTAAATCAACTTCTCTGTCTCCTCTACATCTGATGTTCATTTTCCTCTTTAAATAGAGGAAACCCCCAGATCCTGTTCATACTCGCAATTAGAATCAAACTCAGAAGCAGAGTATCTTGGGAGTATACACCTAATTGGTGAAATATATTGGAAAAACATTTATTTGGATATATGTAATTTTTAAATGTTAATAGCCACAATTTGTTCCTTTTACCTAGATCCCATTGCAAAAAACTTAAGTATCTCTTATGAGAACATATGTAAAAGACTGAACTTTGTGAGTATTTCTAAATGCATTCTATTACATTATGTTCAACCTATACAATTGTAAAATGTATTTATGTATGTAAATTGGTGAAATATATTGGGAAAATATTTATTTTGATATATGTAATTTTTAAATGTTAATAGCCACAATTTGTTCCTTTCACCTAGATCCCATTACAAAAAACTTAAGTATCTCTTATGAGAACATATGTAAAAGACTGAACTTTGTAAGTATTTCTAAATGCATTCTATTACATTATGTTCAACCCATACAATTGTAAAATGTATTTATGTATGTAAAATTACAGACCACCCGAAGAAGGCCTGAAGCTAAGGCCGAAACCGGTCGTGGGAGGCTGATTTATGAACATACAACGACATCACTAAAAGACTGTACAGAACTTATTTCATATTGCTTTGTACAGAACTTATTGCATATTGCTTAATTTTGTGATTACTGTGAATTGAACAGTCTAAGTTTCACAATTTACCTATCTGTTGGACTTATTCATTATCTTATCCTTATAAGTGGATTAGTTGTGTTTAACCCATTACACTGTGCAACATGACTTTTGTTCCTGGGTTATAAATGCCATTTCTTAATTGGATATATCATAAAAACATGGAAAAAGTTTATTCCTGTAGCACATTTTGTTATAGTTTTTCAATGATAATCTCCTTGAGTCTCAACAATTCAACATAGTTTGTGGTAGCCACAAAAACTAAGGTTTCTGGAGTACAAAAACTACTTTCAAAGTAAGTACTGCACTGTTAAACAGGAATAACATTTTCAAATCAGGAACAGAAAAAAAACCAAATTTTGTTACATAGTGTAATAGAACAATAATCAGTTATAACTTGATGGTAGACCATAATTTCAGACCAGATAGCATATATTTTGTGTTACTCTGAAGAGATAGAACAGGGATGCTGCTTGCTTACTATACATCCCATTGCCAGGCAATCTTCTTTGCAGATCTGGATGATTCAAGCTTAGAAGTTATGCTGGAGAACCACAGTCCAGTGGTGTTAGGAGACGTCAGCATCTATGCCCGCAGCAGCTCTGGACATTTTGTCGGTCATGATAGCTATGGGATGCCTCTGTAATCTTTGTTTTAATACATATGGCATGTGGTCTTTGCAACTTGTTGGATGGAGGACTATCTGAATTTGCAACAACCCTACTCTCAGGTTTAGATGACTTCTTTGCAAAATTTGGTTTGTAAAGGTCTAAGGGATAGATAATAGGCCTGTCGGTTTTGTTTCGTTAATTCGTTTTTCGTTTTTTAATCGTTATTTTTTTAATATCCGACGCGATATCAAAACATATTTTTAAACCCGGAAGGGTTTAAAAATATCGAAGCAGCAGCCCCATGTATTTTACGAGCTGAAGCTCCGCTCGTTAATGGCATGGAGGCTGCTGCTGAGTGGTGCTGCAGTGCTGGAAGCCGGATGGCGCGCGGAGGCCGCGCGGAGGCCGCGGAGGCCGCCCCCCTCCTCCTCCTCCTCCTTCTCCCAGCTGTGTTGCAGGAAGTGCAGCTGGGAGGAGGAGGAGGAGGAGGAGGAGGGGGGCGCAGAAGCCGGAGGCCGCTTGGATGGCGCGCGCGCTTACAAGCGGCCTCTGCGCGCCATCCGGCTCCGGTTCCTGCGCCCCCCCTCCTCCTCCTCCTCCTCCCAGGAGGAGGAGGAGGAGGGGGGGCGCAGGAACCGGAGCCGGATGGCGCGCGGAGGCCGCTTGTAAGCGCGCGCGCCATCCAAGCGGCCTCCGCGCGCCATCCGGCTCCGGTTCCTGCGCCCCCCCTCCTCCTCCTCCTCCTCCCAGGAGGAGGAGGAGGGGGGGCGCAGGAACCGGAGCCGGATGGCGCGCGGAGGCCGCTTGTAAGCGCGCGCGCCATCCAAGCGGCCTCCGCGCGCCATCCGGCTCCGGTTCCTGCGCCCCCCCTCCTCCTCCTCCTCCTCCCAGGAGGAGGAGGAGGGGGGGCGCAGGAACCGGAGCCGGATGGCGCGCGGAGGCCGCTTGTGAGCGCGCGCGCGCCAGCTGGGAGGAGGAGGAGGAGGAGGGGGGGCGCAGGAGCCGGAGCCCATTGGATGGCGCGCGCGCGCTCACAAGCGGCCTCCGCGCGCCATCCGGCTTGTGTGACTTAGTTTTCAGGGCTGTATATGACCATGTTCCAGAAGCATTCTCTCCTGACATTTTGCCCACATCTATGGCAGGCATCCTCAGAGGTCTGTTGGAAACTAGGCAAATGGTGAGTTATATATCATCTCTAATACTATGGAATGTCCAGGGTGGGAGAAAGCCATTGGTGACCATTACTGCAACATTCACACTTAGCCTGTTTGATCAAGAAAAAATTTTTTTCTAAAATGTTTTGTAAATAATAACGAAAATTCGTAAATAACAAAACATTTTTTTGGTAAGTTTTGTAAATATTTTTAATATCGAAACAAAAAAACACCCCAATTAAGAATCGAATTTAGAAACAAATTTTTTCTTGATCAAACAGGCCTAATAGATAACCTTATGTTCCCATGGGGATTTATGGAATATGAAGAATTCCTAACTGAGATATTTTTTCTGTATGACAGAACTAGCAATTTGCTCCAAGCTTTGGTGGTGTTGTGGAATCTGAGATGGAACGGACCACCAACACAATCACTTCTGTGGGGACTTTGTTAATCAATAGCTTGAAGGGTTAAGAACTGGTGTTGTCTATAGACACCTCCAAGGTCATGTGGGCAGCATGACTGCATGGAGCACTATTACCTTCCCACAGAAACAGTACCTCTTCATCTACTCACATTTGCATGTTTCAAACTACTAGGTTGGCAGAAGCTGGGTCTGACAGCAGGAGCTCACCCCACTCCCTGGATTTGAACCACCAACCTTTCAGTTGGCAAGTTCAGCAGCTCAGTGGTTTTACTCACTGTGCCACCAGGGCCCCCCAAACATACTGTTATATTTCCACTATGCTTCCTCAACATGTCAAAAGGTTAGGATTCTCTTGGAGCCAATCTCAAGACAGATTAGCAATATAGCACCCAGATTCCTGCTGTGATACATTTCTCAGACAAATGGAACCACTTCAGATTCCCAAGAGATAAGGTGACATGTGCTTTGCAAGAGAATTAATTTCACTGGTGTGGGGCTATCTGGGGAAAAGCCCTGCAACTAATTACCATCCATTTTGTTGTCCTTAGCAGTGAGCAAGAGGGCAGGGACTGATGTTGAGTATAAATCCTATGTATGTGGCAGGGGGAAGTGGCGGAGGGACAAATTATTCCCAGGTTATTTTGGGATTTTAAGGTCAGGGCTAGCTTTTTTAATTTGAGTTAACCAATGATTAAGTAACCAATGTAATTGTTATAGGATCATTAAACTGCCCCATCCTCATAAACATTCTGCTAGATAAATTTTGTCCCAGCTGAAGAGTCCACACTATTTTTATTTTGTAATTCCTTGGGTGTCTCTAAACTGTAGAAATTTATGTACTTTTTTCTTTAATAAGAAATAAGATTTTGAAGTTTTTTCTCTTCCTTTTAAAATCTCTTTGTTCCTGCAAAGGCAATTGAACATGTTCTTTATCATTTGTCTCCTGTGTCGATATGGAGGCTGCTACTATCTTTTGAGATGGTCACAGTTCTTTATTTGAGTGAACCATATTTTTCATATTTGATGCTCTGTTGAAAGAAGAAAGAATGAATAGCAGGAGACTAAGAAGTATGGAAAATTACAAATAATGTGATTAAAGAAAAGAAGGTGCTTGTTTGCAACTTGGAAAGTACAAGCAAGCAAGATATGTAGGCTCTTCAACATAAAGGTATAAATGAAAGACATATTGTACCCAGATTACAAATGTGTGGGTGTATGAGAAGAGCTTGAAAGAAGTAATAATTAGCAGTAAGCTGCTATAGAACTTAGCTGTCACTCAAAATCTTAACAAAATGGATATTCACTTTCTTCTATCTTCCTTTTATTTATTTATTTGTTCACTCTTCCATCCACATTCTTACATTTAAAATCTTAAAACATTAAAACCTTAACTTCAAATATATTAAAATGCACAATAATAAAAGCTGAATAAGAAAATCAAAAAGTTGAATAATAAAATAAATTTTACAGTTAAATCATGCCCATAGCAAAAAATGTAAGTATGGATGATTTTAGAATACCTTAAAACAATATGTATATAACTTTAAACATACCTCAAAAGTTTTTAAAATACACGAAAGAAAAAAAAGGATGATGATGAATTTACTAAAGCACAGGAATGAAATTGCCAAGTTGCTGGTGATGACATTTAAAATCATAAAGAGCCTTCATGCATGAAATATTATTTCTCCTTATGTATGGCTATATATGGAGGGGCCTTTCCCTGTGTCCCTCCTGGGGTCTCAATGTACAGAGTGAAGGTTTGGGAAAAGATTTTTTTCAGCTGTGGCATCCCAACTGTAGAATAGTCTTATCTTTCCATGTTTGGTTGGCAACAACACTAGCTTCATGAAAGTGTGTCTGGACTCTGACTTACTCTGATGTTCTTTTAAGTCCTTTGTCCTTTTAACAATTCCGGCAGTCCTTGAGTTACAAGCATTCGACATACAAACAACTCATAGCTTAAAAAGGAGGTGAGACAACAGGAAGTAAGAGAAAATCTACTCCTAGGAAGGGAATTAGGGGTTATGGGGAAAAGATGTCTCAATTGAAGTTTTATCCCCAATCCTTGTTTCCACAGCAAGCCTTTTTAAAAAATCCGTCTGTTTAAAGAAAGTGTAAATGTAGCAATTAACAAGCTTTCGTTAGCATTTTAGTAGCCATGAAGTTTGCAAAGTCAATCAGTGAGGGTATCTATCTGCATAGAGATAGCCTGGCTTTTGTTGACTGGAGGCATCCTCTGTTTGGGAGGTGTTAACCGGCCCTTGATTGCTTATTGTCTGGAGTTCTTCTGTTTCTGAGTGGTGTTCATTATTTACTGTCTTGGTGCTGGTGTTTTTTAAAAAAAATATTGGTAACAAGATTTTTATGGTTTCCTCCTTTCTGTTGAAATTGTCCATGTTCTTGTGGATTTCAATGAATTCTCTGTGAATTCTGGCATAATTGGTTGTCAGAGTGGTCCAGAAATTCTGTGATCTCAAAAAATATTCTGCATCTAGGTTGGTTTATCAAGTGCTCTGCTATATCTGACTTCTCTGGTTGAATTAGTCTGCAGTCCCTTTTGTGTTCTTTGACTCACGTCTGTTGGTCCCTATGTAGACTTGTCCACAGCTGCATGGTATACAGTAGACTCTTGCAGTGGTTAGAGAATCTCTCTTACCCCTTGCTGTTGATAGCATTTATTGAATTTTCTTGGTGGATCTGTAGATAGTTTGTGGGTTATGTTTCTTCATCAGCTTCCCAGTGAGGTCAGTGGTTCTCTTGATGTAAGAACACTTTTCCTCTAGGGTTAGGCGTGATTGAATGGGGGATTGCCGACAAATATTAGGTGATGTAAGCTATATTTCAGAGGAAAGAACTTGTGAAAGCACCTCTGAGAATTACTGAAATGTATGTGGTCGCCATAAGTCATAAGGTGACTGGAAGCCACACATACACACAATTCCAGACTACAATAGTGACCATATCAACAAAGGTAGTTGTACCCCTCAATTCTGCTTTGATTCAGGCAGCATCTGAAATATTGTGTCCAGTTCTGAACACCAGAATTCAAGTAGGATATTGACAAGCTGGAATGTGTCGAGAAAAGAGTGCCTGGTGCTCTTGATCAAAGAAGCCAACCTGTTTGAAGAGCAACTCACAGAGCTGCGTATTTGGCTTGGAGAAGAAAGACATATGAACTGAGATTATAATAGTTATCATCTGTTATGTGAAGGAAGTGATATAGGAGACAATGCAAGATTGTTTCTGTTTTTCCAGAAACTAGAACATGATCCTGTAGATTCAAATTGCAAGGGAAGATATTCCACCTAAACATTAGGAAGATTTTTTTTTAACTTCAACAGCAGTTCTTCAGAAGTGGTGGACCTCCTTCTTTGGAGGTTTTTGAACAGAGATGAATGGTAATCTTTCAGGATTGCTTTAGCTGTGTAATCCTCCATGCCAGGGAGTTGGACTAGATGTTTACTGAGGTATCGTCTGACTTTATAATTCCATGTTAGCTGGTTTCTGTCTCTTTAAGTTTTGAGACCATGCTTCTATGCTCAAACACAGAGGGACAAAATAATCCTTGTGTATTCTTTGTAGAAGTTAATGGGAAGAAGAACCAACATGGTGTAGTGCAGTCATAGGCAATTTTTTTTTTTTGCCTTGAGGCCACATTGCGGGTCCAGCCGGGAGGGCTGAGCCAAGGGGGAGTGGGGCCGATGAGGTGAGGAGGGCCTGGGAGAGGGTGGAGCTAGGAGGGGGCAGAGCCCAGGTCATCCTCCGATTGTCCTTCCATCACAAGGATGGGGCTCCTCACCCCATTCTTATGCCAAGAGAAAGGCAGGACACACAACAACTGCACCAATTCTCCTCCCCAATCCTTGGGCTGTCCTCTTGGCATTATGCTGGGAGGAGGGCAAAACAGGGGCATCTGAGGGTGCTCCGGGGGGCTCTCAGCCACCACATGCCTTTCTAGAGCTGTCCTCCCAGCATAAGGATGGGACTACTCGCACCATTCTTATGCCAGGAGGAGGGCGAGACACACGGTGGCTGAGAGTGCTCTCAGTTGCTACATGCCTTCCTCCCCCATCTTTTTGCCATATTAACATGGTGAGATGCTGTGTCTTTCTGCCAAGAGGATGAGGAAAATGAGGAGGGCCTGAGGTAAGCACCCGGGGGTCCACATCTGACCCCCGGGCCTTAGTTTGCTTATGCCTGATGTAGCGGTTAGGCAGTGGACTATGACTTTGAAGCTCAAAGTCTTCATCCCCACTTACTATTTAGCAATCTAGAATTGTCAAACAAATAGACAAAAATTTAACAATTTCTGCATGTTTTATTTTATCAATTTACTATTTTATCTAACAGTCCTACTCAGTGTTTCGTTAGTTTTATATATATATATTCAAATGCTTGAATTGTGGCTTTTAAATTATTTACCCTCAAGTAGTCTCATTGATGTCCATGGAGTAAAATTCTACTCACACGGAACAGGGTATAATCCACAATAGTGCGAACAGAAATACAAAGATGTCTGGAGACTTTCTCAGGTTCTGCTTGTCCTAAATATTACTATTTTGGATCAGGCATGCTTCTCTAGGTAGAACAGAGATGACACATTTTTAGTCTAACTGACCAGTTCCCTTTCAGAAAGTGAAATGTTTGTTAAATGAATAGTCTCCTTTGCTTAACAAGCATTATTCTAACTTTCTCATAGGATTCTGAACTGATTTTAATGACTGTTTTAAGGTTTTTAAAAGAATTCCTTCCTCCAAGTAAAGTCTTGACACCGTATTTTAACTATAAAATTTCAAAATGGAACAGTAAAGGCATTGTCACAAATGTTAACCTTCAGGGAAAGAAATCAAAAGACACAGACATAACCTTTTTCTTTTCCTCTGGTTTTCAGAGATTCTGAATTTGAAAGAAAATGTTTTATATTAAAATAGCAACTAGCCCAAATCTTCATTATCATTTAATGTAAGTTAAGCTTTCAAACTATGCATTTATTTTCCTATTATGTGCTGTGACTTTCCTCTACCACACTATTATCTGAAATGGTTATATAATGCCATCCCCTTTTTTGCCAGGGCCTGAGAAGCCCTAACTCTAGAAATTTGTTGGATGTTGGGAATTTCACTTATTATAGTTAAATAATCTTTTCTCTAGGGATAAACATTTCAATACAGTTAATCAAAAAACAAAGTTAATATATTGCTTGTGGTCTTTTAGGAAGAACTTGAAACAAATTAGTAATATACCTAAAAAATATTAAATGGACACAAAATGCACCTTAGATTGAAGGTGGTGAACTATCATTTATTCTAATTGCATTTTAAATATTTCACATGTCACACTTTTAGACAACATTTCTCTAGTGGACCTCAATTGAAAGCCAGTTCACAGATTCATTTTTCAAACAAAAGGGAACTCAAAGACATAGTGCCTGGTGCTCTTGGTCCCTGTTTTGTAAGGAATGTACTTTGCAGTGTACTTGTGGAGATACATAATTCATTTTGCCAGTTTATTCATTTACTATATTTTAATTGCCCCTACATCCAATGAACAATTAAGGTGAAGCACACTAAACTGAATAAAAGATGTAAGCCTCAAGCCTGTATAGAGATTAATAGTAGATTCAGAGATACACATTAATTATTACAAGCTTAGTGAATAATGTTCACTTCAAAGGCATCTGAAACACAGCAAAGAGAAGGCTAATTTCTTGGGCAGGTAATTTAGGACTGGGGGTGCAAAAAGCCGTGTCTCCATTACTGATGACCCCTAGCTGGTGGGACATATTGGCAGACCCATATGAGTTAAGCCAGTCTTTAAAATATCTTCTACCCAAGTCATTTAGAGTTTAAGAGGAATGAGCCAAAATTGAATTAGGTCAGGAAACAAACAGGATAACATTGCAGCTGTTACAGAACACTGGTATTATGTGACCTGTACAAATAAAATTGTAAATCATCTCTCAACATTGTTTTGCATTCACCAAAGTGTTTTGATACCCTTCTATAGTATTTCCAATTACAAAGTACTGGATCTATCTAATTAAGCCATGGGTTACTTTGGGCTAGGTCCACCTTTCCAGGAAGGTAAATATCTGGTACACCAAACATAGTTGTAAAAGATATGCCTGGCTAATGACCACCTCAACTATCTGCACTAAATGGCTACCAGGAAGCAGTACTGCATACAAGAGCCTCCAAATGTGTATACCTGATCCTTTTGAGACAACCGCAAATGACATATTGGCAACATATGTTCACATGCATACAACACCACAGTCTGGATATACAAAAATCTTGAATTCGCTGGTGTACAGATCAAGATGATCTCCATTTTCTCCTGACTGTGCTTCAATTTGGTCAGTCACTTCCAGTCTCTTATTGTGTACAGTAGGGCTGGGTGGTTTCGTTTCGTTAATTCGTAATTCGTTAAAAATTCGTTATTTTTTTTGTTAACGAAGCAATAACGAACCATTCTGGAGCAACTTAAAAATGAAACGAATTTTTAAATTCGTTTCGTAAATGCTTCGTATTTCGTTATGTATTCGTTTCGTTATTGGTTTGAGGTCGTTTCGTTATTATTTCCGCATGTCTGGGGCAAGTTTTATAGTTGTTTTTTGTTTAATTAGTGAAAAAAAATTATAATATCACACCAACAGTCAACAACAGAGGGAGAGGGAAGCTTCAGAAGTTCCCCCTGTCCCATTTGGAGGTTTTTTAGCGTATTGCGCGGTCGCATCCGCCATTAACGAATCGATTCGTTATTGTTTCGTTATTGTTTCGTTATTGTTTTGTAATTTTTTTACCATTTACGAAATTTCGTAAATATCGAACTTTTTTTTAGAAAAATTTCAGAATACTTTTAAATATCGAAACGCAAAAAACCCCAAAAAACGAATCGATTTTAGAAGCAAATTTTTCCGTTGTTACCCAGGCCTAGTGTACAGATGTGTTTATGACTTCCACAGTCCCTTTGTCAGTTGAGATTTGGAAGTAAGGCATGGTATCACAAGAATAGCTATGGGGCTCTATTCCCAAATGGTGGGTAGTACCTCTCAACATCTTCATATGGATACTAAATAACCGAGTAGTGTGTATCCAGTAGCCAAGGGACTGAGTAGTGTGCATCCAGGAGTCAAGGGACCTCAGAGACACTCAGCCAAATGGAACTGAAGACACTTCAACAAGGCAAATATTAGCCAAGTATACCAAAAGATGCCATAATTGTTTTTGCTGGAGGTAAATGAACACTCAAGCAGAAAAGAGCAAATGCGCTCCTTACATCATCTGCAGAACTGATAATATATTTTCTTTCTGTTTCAAAACTGGAAGTGAACTTAGATCCAAAAGGATCCAGATAATCACTTTCTTCCTTCCTGTGAGGGAGATGTTTTTTCTGGTATATACAAGGCAAGTTGTGTCACTCAACTGCTACTGTTGCTGCCTCTGTAGAGATTTCTCTCTCCTGTGGCCTGCCACTTCCAAAATCCTTTCGGCAGACTCAGACCCAGGTCCTGTCTTCCCACAACTAGCTGTGTAATATTGGGTCACTGGGGTTATAAAACCAGACCAGAACTGCCCCAGCATCTTCTAAATGGAAAATCCAGAAATTTATCTATAGTCTCTTCTATACTGACCATTTCAGTGGGCTTTATCTGGTGTCCTAGATGCTCAGATTGAGTCTGCTTAGCAGCTTGATAGGGACCCCTTAAACTACCTCTGAAATGGCAAAGAGTCTCCACTGCCCAGTCATGCTGAACATGTATTGGTGCTCCTGGGAATCATCCCTAACAGCCCCCCTCCTCCTCCCTCCATGTCACAGTTCACAAATGCCATGAGACACATACCTACCTCACAGTTGGAAATCTAGTACTTTCTCCTCCCAGCCTCCTTAGTGAGGTCCAAGGCTGCCAAACTTCAAACTGCAAATCAGGTGTATGTTTGTGGCAGCTGCAACATGGGGTAGAAAGGACATTCATCCTATGTCCCTAGAATGCTTGAGCGTGTTGATTGCGGGATGACAAGACCAACCTAAGTGGTCAAAATAAATGTCCCTATGTCTGTCAACTGAGAACTCTGGTTTCATTCCTAATGGTGTTACTGTTAGATAGTTTTATTTGTAATTTATATTTCTTCTTTCCATTTGTATTATTTCCTGTTTCTCCTATTACTATTAGCATTACTACTACTACTATCATTATTATTAAAATATATTTATACCTCTCCTTTCTTCCTGTGGGCACACAAGGCAGGTAATAATCCACATGAGACAAGTTTGAAAAGTGTCATACAAAAGTTAAAAAAACAATTAAATAGTAATAGTATGGTAAAAACAGGATTAAAAAACAATAAATACACTAAAATTGCCTTTAAAACTTATATCCCCCCAATTCCACCCAACCTCCCCAAAGCCTGCCCCATAACCTTCGACAAATGCCTGTTGGCAGAAGAAGGTATTGACCTGCTTGCAGAAGGACAGCAGGAATGGAGCCATCCTGACCTCTTTGAAAGGAGTGCCACAGTTTGAGAGCAGTCCAGTAGTAATCTGTTATCTTCTGCTTCCCTTTTATGGATCCTTATGGAAATGTTGCTCAGATTTTTCTTAAGTTGCTACTGTTTTTGTTTATTTCCCTCTGGACTTTATCACTTTCTTTTTCCTACTGAGGTTGAGGAGCGTGAGGCCGCATTACCTGGCTGGGGGTGGTGACCTTCTGGGCTGTCCCCACCTCGTGAGCCTGGTGCTGTCTCTGCCATTGCTGGCTTGGTGCTGCCTCCTCCTCAAGCCTGGAGCAGCTGCTGTGAGAGGTGAAGCCAGAGCACGGGGGGGGGGGGGAGTGGAGCCAGGTTGCACCGTGCCGCACCCCCCCCCCCCCCAGCTCTGGCTTCGGCTCTCGCAGCATCCACTCCAGGCTCCAACCAAAAGGAGAGGCGGATAATAACTACTAGGGGTTGTATGGAGTGGGTCTTCTATTATCATACCAGTCTAAATTCTTTTTGCAAACAAGACCATTTTTCAACATTTGGGGCAAATGGTGTGAAACTTTTCCCCTCTGGACCTGTGGATTTACCATCCCTCAGGTCCATTTTCAAGTTCTCATTCTTGGTTGACTTTCTCTCATATTCTCACACTTATTATGGATTATTTTAATATTCATGTAGATGTTTCTAAAGATCCTGCTGCCTTCCTTTATTGTCTTCTTTGGGATTCAAGCTTTGTTTTGATTCACCTAGACATTCCCTTGGCCATTGTCTTGCTCTTGTTCTTATTAAGAATTGTTCTATCCCTTGCTTTTCAGTTACTGAATTTCCTTTGTCTGATCATCATCTTGTTTCTTTTGTACTTGCTCATAATTCACCTTCTAGGTATTCTGTTGCTAACTTTTTTCAAAATCTTAATTTGTCAATTCTAAGGCCTCTTCACAAGCATTGCCCCCTTCTATTCTTTCGGTTTCTTGGATTCAGCTGTTTATTTATTCAATTCTTGATAGTTTTGCCCCTTTGTCAAACTCAGTATTAGCTTACACCTTTGATTTGGTATCTTCATCGTTGATGACACACTTCAGTGTTTCTGCATGAAGATTAGGGAATGGGCAGGGTACATTCATTATAGTTTCATTTTTTTATAAAAGTCATTCTTTCTTCTTTCCCTTATGCTATTGTTTTGTTCAAATAGAAATAATATAGGGATGTTGTATGGCCGTGTTCTAGTTCTTTGCTAGAACACAGCCATACAGCCCAGAAACCACACAACATCCCAGTGATTCTGGCTGTGAAAGCATTTGACAATACAAAAAATAATATACTTCATTGAGTAATGCATGGTACCCAGAGAGTCTCTTTTCTACCTTTTATTCTCTTTTAAACCCTTTCTTCCACTTATCCCACTATAATTTTCTGCTGATGTTTTTGGCAACTTTCTTTAATACTGAAACTGAAATTATCTGTTCTCATCTTGATACTCCTGAATATTCTTCATTACCAACATATCAAATGTTTGTTTCTTCTATGTCTACTTCCACCCCATCTTGTTAGATGAACTATCCAAAATATTGATACTTTTCGCTATGTTTGAATTCTACTACCTACTCTCTTGATCCTGTCCCTTCTCACTTCTTAATTATTGTTGTCCCTTCCATTTCTCTTCTGTTCTCTATATTAATTTATCTTTCTCTTTCTACTGGTCTGTTTCTTTTTGAGTTGAAACCTGTTACTTTTTTTTCCAGTTCTTAGGAAGTTTTCACTTGATATATCTTCTGTTTCTTCTTACTACCCTGTTTCACTGCTATCTTTAACATTTTTGTTGTTGTTGTTTGTTTGTTAACATCTAATCTAACATCTTTTGTGAAACCCGAGGATGTGGACAAGATACTTGGAGGAATGAGGCCCACCACGTCCATCCTAGACCCCTGCCCATCCTGGCTTCTGAGGGAGGCCAGAGGGGGATTGGCTGAGTGGGTAACAGTGGTGGTGAATGCCTCCCTTCGGGAAGGCAAGATTCCAGCGAGCCTAAAACAGGCTATCATAAAGCCACTGTTGAAGAAGCCATCACTGGACCCCACTAAATTAGACAACTTTCGGCCTGTTTCCAATCTCCCCTTCTTGGGCAAAGTCATGGAAAGCGTGGTGGCCTCACAACTCCAGGTATTCTTGAGAGACACGGATTATCTGGATCCGGCACAGTCTGGTTTCAGACCGGGGCATGGTACCGAGACGGTCTTGGTCGCCTTAGTGGATGATCTGCGCCGGGAGCTAGACAGGGGGAGTGTGTCCCTGTTGGTGCTCCTGGACCTCTCAGCGGCCTTCGATACCTTCGACCACGGTATCCTTCTGGGGCGCCTTGCGGAAATGGGTCTCGGGGGCACTGCTCTGCAGTGGCTCCAGTCATTTCTGGAGGGCCGCACCCAGAAGGTGTTATTGGGGGACTCCTGTTCCGCACCACAACCTTTGACTTGTGGGGTGCCACAGGGTTCCATACTGTCCCCCATGCTGTTTAATATCTACATGAAGCCGCTGGGTGAGATCATCCGGAGTTTCGGGGTGCGGTGTCATCTGTACGCAGATGATGTCCAACTCTGTCACTCCTTCCCACCTGCTACTAAGGAGGCTGTCGAGGTCCTGAACCGGTGCCTGGCCGCTGTAACGGTCTGGATGAGGGCGAACAAACTGAAATTAAATCCAGACAAGACAGAGGTACTCCTGGTCAGTCGCAAGGCCGAACAGGGTATAGGGTTACAGCCTGTGCTGGACGGGATCGCACTCCCCTTGAAGGCGCAGGTTCGCAGCTTGGGTGTGACCCTGGATTCGTCGCTGAGCCTGGATCCCCAGGTTTCAGCGGTGACCAGGGGAGCATTTGCACAGCTTAGGCTCGTGCGCCAGCTGCGCCCGTATCTTGGGAAGTCTGACTTGGCCACGGTGGTACACGCTTTGGTCACATCCCGCCTTGACTACTGCAACGCTCTCTACGTGGGGCTGCCCTTGAAGACGGCCCGGAAGCTTCAGCTAGTCCAGCGCGCGGCAGCCATGTTGTTAACAGGAGCAGGGCGCAGGGAGCATACAACGCCCCTGCTGTCCCAGCTCCACTGGCTGCCAATTTGCTACCGGGCCCAATTTAAGGTGCTGGTGTTATCCTACAAAGCCCTAAACGGTTCCGGCCCAAAATACCTTGCAGACCGCATCTCGGCCTACGAGCCCACGAGGACCTTGAGATCATCTGGGGAGGCCCTTCTCTCGGTCCCGCCTGCCTCACAGGCACGTCTGGCAGGGACAAGAGAGCGGGCCTTCTCGGTGGTGGCCCCCGGCTGTGGAACTCCCTCCCTGCTGAAGTTAGACAGGCGCCCTCCCTTATGGCCTTTCGTAAGAGCCTGAAAACATGGCTTTTCGAGATGGCCTTCAACTGAGTGCTATGTTATTGGAAATGACGACCGGAATGGACTACGACTATGAGACTGATTATGACCCCATGATATGACGAAGCGGATTTTTAGTATAAGTAGATGTTTGTAGTAATAGAATGTTGGTTACTGTCTTGATTTATTGTAAACTGTCTTTTTCTATGTTGTTGTACACCGCCACGAGTCGCCCTAGGGCTGAGAGTGGCGGTTAATAAGTGCAAGTAATAAATAAATAAATAAATAATATAAGCGTCTGCTTTACCCCTATCCCTCACCAGGCTATCCAAAGTGGAATTAATGCCCCTTTGCAATTCACCTTGTGTACAGCTCGGTTCACTCTCTTTCTAACTGCACTGAGCTTCTTGATGTCACTGCCACTTGGCACTTGAATCTTGTTATAATATCTGACCACACAATGTGAGTGTGAGGCCATGCCTCCTTGATCTGAAAATTGGCCAAAACCTGGATAACCAAGGCTTTACCTTAAAGCAGACCCAGGTTATTTCCACCCAAGTGGATCATTAGCACAATGGGAGGAAGCCCACTTCCCGATGCAAACAATAACAGCAGCACACTTCCTGGAAAGAATATTCCCAACACAAAGCTGTTTGCTGCTGTGGTTGTTTCTGCTGTGTGGCTGATTGACTAAAGAACTACCTATTTTTAAAATTCTGGATAGTACCTTTATAACCACCAACTGCTTTCTTTCCATAAATGACCCGGGCGGGGGTCATAACCAGGCCTGTAGCGAGGGGGTGGTTTTAGGGGTTCAACCCCCCCTCGAAATGTTTCAGATTTTTTTAAAAAACTGGTTTACTCATGAATTTTAACTGGTTAACCAAATCCTCATGCTAAGTCTATGAGATGCAAAAAATTAAGAGTCCCTCCAGAACTGCAAGCACTATCTCAAGCAAATATTGACAATTTATTCACACTGTAATTACTTGCAGCAATAGCCGATGTAGCGAAGCAACCAAGTTTGGGGGGGGGGTGAATGCTCTCATTAAGGAGGCCAGACTTGGTGGAGGTGGTTGACAGGGGCGGAGCTGCAGGCTATTGAAGGCTGCTCTGCCCCCTGCTGTTCTCTTTGCTTCAGTGTGAGCTAGGAGGCAGGTTTCACCTCCCCCCCTGCGAAATTTTCACACACACACCCAAAATTTGAACCCCTCCCGAAAATGTTTTCTGGCTACGGCCCTGGTCATAACATCCATCCATAGCTGGTTATCAATGAGGTCCCAGTATAATGTCGGGTATCTGGCTGCTTCAAATCTCAACCGTTTATCATATAACGGCCAGGCATTCCCTGTAAAATTTACAAAGGCATTATAAATGATATTAATATATTGGAATCAGCCCAAGCTGGATAGGCTTTCATGAGTACTCCTGTATAAGTCATGTAGTAAGTGAACCAGTTGGCCCAATTTTTATCCACCTTTCACTTTTTATCTTTTCCTTGTGTTCCTCATCCTGCTCGTCCTTATCCTTTTCACTTTCACTAAAGTGAAAATATCTCTCTCTCTCTCTCTCTCTATATATATATATATATATTGTCTATAGTTTTTGTGCCAGGTGAGTCCCCAGAGAAACTGTGCTCATCTTGTGGGGTGCTGCCAAAGGCCAATTAGCCTTATCCCAAAATTGGTGAGCTGATTTCAGTGTCTCAGATGTTTAATTAATGCCCATTGAAGTGGTTTCCTGCCTGGCTAGTGGGGATGAAATTACTAAAGCCTGGGACACTGTGGTGATGATCTGCTGTGTGGATCCCACTTACACCCCTGGCTGACCCTAGAGCCATGTGTTAAAGTCTTTATTACCTGCTGCAGGGGTTGAAACCTCCTTTAGTTTTGGCTCCGGCTCCACCGTCATATCCACCAGCTTAACATCCTTCTGAAATATTGCAGGCACTCCAATGGTGTGATCACCAACCTCTGCCCTTCCTTCACTTTAGCCAGGGCCTTTTTTGCAGGGCTCTTGCCCTTGTGGCCACCAATGTTTCTCTTAGTGTCATACTGTTGACAAAACAAACAAACAGACAATGCACAAAATTATCACCTTTAAGTAATGCTCATATTCAGCCCTGTTCCTTCATTATTGCTAATGGCCACTGCAGGGTCACCCATCACACCCAGGGGATAGGCTGGGCCCACCATGCAGCTGATCTGACATCCAGTGGCACCCATGAAACCCCACCGTGATAGCACCAAAGTGGGGGGAAGGGAAGTGAGGCACACATGATGCCCAGCCACACTCTCCCCCCCCCCCACCGAACTACCAGGTGGCAACCAGCCAAGGCCATAGCCCCTGTGGCACTCCAGTCAACACAAGATACAGAACTGGGCCCCATTACCAGCACCACTGCTACTATTCGCAGGGACTTGGGTGTAAGGCCATGGCAGGATAGAGGGCCCAAAGCCACCATTTTACTGGCTCGGGAGGGTGAAGAATCCTGGCTACCCCCGCAGCCAAAACGCCAATGCTGCCCCAGGAGCCTGGGGCATGAAGGTGAGAATGCAATGAGGCCAGGCAAGTGGCACCCCCACCCCCAGCAACCTGAAGGTATGGTGGTGCTGAGAAACAAAACATTGAGGGGAGAAGAAAAAGAAAGAAATGTATGCCACACAAGTTTTCTGTTGGCAGAACAACAACAACAAAAAAAAGCCCTGTCATCAGTTTTTCCTTAACTCAAGGTTGTCAATATATCCATGCAGAGATTAAACAAACACATGCAAAACATGTGAACCAGTGGAATATATGTTACCTTACATTGTTTTACATTACTTCTCTCAGATACCAATGAACTGGGCAGAAAGAAAGCAAAGAACATGATTCTGTGTGTGGCAGCCAGTGTAACAGATAATTGAGCTAGACATTACATGAAATATCCATTACACATTTCAAAATAATTTAGCTAAGGTCTTATATCCATAAGATTATGAAACAATTGAGTTAAAAATTAATCTGCAATTATCTAAAGTCATTAAGACTAGTCCTATACACTTTGAAATGAGTATTATTGATACCAGTAATTTGCTTATGTGTAGATGTGAACATTGTTGTGTAATTGACTGTATTGAGTCCAGAATATACTGTATATTAACTATACTGCAGCTGAGATACAAATTTAGTTTACATTAAAGACACTCAATTAAAGATTGAATCTTACACAGAAATCTGCCCTCTATGGTGGTTTGTTGGAAAACCCAAAAATAAATCTGACAAAATTGACATCTGTATCTGTGCCAATGAAACTACAGAATCTAGGTCTACATTTATGTTATTGCTCTTATTTTAACAAAAGAATCCTGGCCTAGAGACCTCACATATTTTCAGCAAAGTCTCACATTTCTAGCCATCTTCCTTTTCTCTTGTATTTTCTTTTTTTGTTTTAAAGGCAACAATTACAATGTGTGAGGACACTGAAGAGGATTCAGAATAAAAATGTTCCCTTTCAGTTAAGGTTACAACAAAAGGCTGCACCATTAAGAACCTCAAATTATATTACTCATAGAGGAAATGGTGTCTGTTGTAATGATAACTTGAAATGTAATACCAGTGATCTATTTGATTAATTCTTCAAAAGTGCCAAAGATCAGACTGACCGATCAGAAAAAAATGCCTCAGAAGAATAAGCAAAAAAACTGCAAAAAAACTGACACATCTACTCTTTTTACTCCAGTTTCAAAACGAGTGTCATGAATTTCATTCAAAGGTAGACCTAGATTCTATAGTACTGATAGACTTTATTCAGACTTGTTGAACAAATGTGTCTTAAATTAGCTTGTTTAATTATTGACATTAATTTTTTAAAAACTGCGATTAAAGTCTTAAGACAGCTATTTCTAAATAAGTTAATTTGTACATCATTAAAAATCTTACAAAGTTGTTATTTTCAAAGGAAAGCTGTTGATTTCTATCTGCAACTACTGTTTAATTAGGGAACACAAACAGGACTTTTAGAAGCACTGTAGCTTTCCAACTAGATTTGGATCAGAATTGCAAAAAAAAAAAAAAAAAGCATAGGTACATTGGTTGTAACTAAGTTCAGTTTGCAACCATGTTCAACATCATTAGATAAGTTATTGTGTGTGTGTGTATTCATAGTACAGCAAAAATAGATAAATAAAACACACGAAGTCGTATGTTTCTATTCAAGTTGATCATATGTCCCAATACACCCATTTGTAAATGTCATGTGTACATCATATTTCAAGCACCATACAACTTCTTAATGATCAGAGGGCACATCTGTTTTAGTTTCCTGGCTTTGTGGAACTAGAAAAGGTTTGAATATTCAATGACATATTATGTCAAATGTTTGATGTGATTCTAATGACTTTAATAACTATAAAATTCAAAACAACAATGGAGGTTTGCAGTGTGTGCCATCTCTGTATCATCCTTGGAATGACAGTCAAAACCTGAGCTGAGAACTTGAAAAAAAATCTAAAAATATTATACACTGGCACTCTTTTTTTACTCCTGTGACCCTATATTGGAGCTATTATTAACAAGAGTGTTGCCACTCCATATACTGACCATTGACACCAACTAATTATGTTTTCACGCACCCTCAAATACTTGGTAGAGATTTATCAATGAAATTACCTTGTCTCTTTGGGTAATTTCCTGTGAATTCTTCTGATGTTATTTTTTGAAATTATGACATGCTTATTGGTCAAGGGTCACACAGAATCTTATTTCCCATGGGAAACCATTGATGATATTTGGAAATAGTACCTGCTGTAAAAGTTCTGTGTATCTTCGTTTTTCAGTTAAAATCCTTTGAATCGGTATCTAAATATATGTATATGTGTATGTATAGAAAGGGGGGAGGGGAGATGTAGCGTTCTTCTGTGATCTTGCAATTCTTTAAGGAAGCTCTTGCTTAGAATAGGATAGGGATGTTTATTTCATATTAATAGCACCAGCACCAGCTAGACTATTGAGAAGAAATGAAGGGACAAAGAGAGGTTCTAGCTGAGATTTTTTTTCTTTTAGAGGGCAAGTATAACATTTTGATTTATACTGCATGAGACATAAGTTTGATTTATTTCACAAAGTTCTTTGTTTCAGATTCACACTGTAGTTGTCAGTATTCTTTCTCCAAATGTTTCCTATAATTAATTTTCCTAATATGGTTTAGACTTCATTCAAAAGTGGGGGAAACATTTCTTTATCCTTGTTATCCCCCGCCCCCCCCATGTGCTTATGATGTGCGTATTTCTTTGTCTGATATTAAGAAATAACAAATTATACCCTGTATTTGCTCAGCCAGTCCCAGAAATACCCCATGGCTTTATAACCTAGGAACAGAATATAAGGTCAGAGATAAAATGTCATGATGTTCTCTAAGGAATGGATCTTTGAAATCATACCACAGAGTTCACTAAATATTCAGTGTGGGGCTTATTTATCCATACGTTGAAAGAAGAGAGTTTATAGACTAAAATAAATACCAACTTACAGCGCATTTTCTCAGAACTCAGGAAGTCCATAGATGTGACAACAAAATTTAACATTTCATCTGAACTAGCCAACATAACCAATGGTGATAGACAATGGAGTTACAGTTCTAGATAGACCACGTTGTTCATGGGAGGTGATGGGGTGCAATATTGCAGCTGTCCTCCCTGTTTTGTTCAGTGTCTCTGCTACTTTTCTCAGGCATGACGCACAATTTAGAATACAGCTTTCTTAGTCACATAGAAGGAGCTCTTGGTGGTGCAATGAGTTAAACTCTTGTGCTGGCAGGAATTCTGACCGACAGTACAGTGGTTTGAATCCAAAGAGAGCAGGATGAGTTCCCTCTGTCAGCTCCAGCTCCCCATGTGGGGACATGAGAGAAGCCTCCCACAAAGATGGTAAAACATCAAACATCCAGGCATCCCCTGGGCAATGTCCTTGCAGACAGCCAATTCTCTCACACAAGAAATAACTTGCAGTTTCTGAAGTCACATAGAGAGTCCCCATGCATAGGTCAAGCTTTTTTCTAGAAGCTAGCCTTTCTTCTCATAGATTTTTTCCTGCAACGGAAACAGTGTTTCATGTGCAGAAATGCTGTTCTCCCTCAAAAAACAACAACAGAATCAGACCTAAGTTGCAAAGAATCTCATATGTCTACAAATTTTAGTCAAAATATATGTCTGGTTATTCTTCTCACTCTAACAAGTGATGGGGGCAATAGAAAAGTACAAGAAGGAACAGGGCTACTCTCCTTGTTTTCCTCTCACACTTCTTCCTCTTGATTTTTGCAATTTCCAAATAGAACTAAGGATAGAGTTATAGCAAATACACTAACTTCTCTTTCTCAAGTTGTCTCCCCCTAATGGTGAGAAAAACAACACAAGTCTCCCAATTCTGTCCTAAAGTCACTCTTCACAAGCAACTCTTCAGACCCAACTAAAATCATGGTCAAATCAGTGTAATACTGCTATATTATTACCTCTCCTTCACTTTCAATCCATTTGTACATCTGCTTTTGAATTCACATTTGAATATACACTGGATTGAATCCTAAACCGTTTCACATAAATAAGAGGAACATTTTGCACCAGCTAATTCCTGCTCAGTGTGCAGCCTGTTTGACCTCATTCCAAAATATGTCCAACAGCTTTAAGCCCATGGAGTGGATATTGAGTAGTTTTGGGGTTGCCAACATTTTTTCCCCATAAATGCGAATTCTCCTCTTTGCATGTAAATACAGTTTGAAAACAAACAAATGTTTGTGATAACAGTGTAGTATGATGACCCTGGTTATCTTTAATTGGCAACCCATAGTATAGCCCATTATTATATTTCCCATAGTAGGCACAAATATCTGCACTGTTGGAGGAGGAAATCAAAATTGGAGAGGGATATTTCTCATCTCCCCCCACTTTTCCATTTGCCATATTTATTTATTTTTATTTATCGTGCCACCAGCAACCATACTATGGTGTTACAATTCTAACAGAACAAAACAAACACACAGATTAAAAAGAAAAAGAAAAAAAACACACACACAGATTTTGCAAACTTGGTAGTTGGTTAAATGTCCTTTGACCAGTATCTGGCCACTTGGAGTGCCTCTGGTGTTGCCGCAAGAAGGTCCTCCATGGTGCATGTGACACATTTGCCATGATAGTGGCACAATTTTGTAGACCCTGAACGCTGTGTTGGTGTCTTTCCTTTGGCTTTCCTTTCATCATTTTCAGGCTACAACCACCATTTCTGAAATAGTATAAATAGGCCTAACATTGGGAGTAGATGTTGCAAAGCATCACTGAGCCTTACCCAAATAACCTACCACCAAGTTCAATACAGACAGTACTGAGAATAGATCAAGCCAAAAATTTTCTTAGCTAGCTCACAAGCTATTATCCCCGAAATGTGATTAAGGGATAAAAATATATATTTTTGCCACATTGGAATTAATACTCTATTTTTGTCAGTGCAAACAATAGCCCCTTCAGAGTGTTCTGGCATGGAAATCATCTGCATAATTCATCATAGAAGTACATGAGAGATTTGGCAGTCTGTATGCATTCAGGGTGCTCTGTAGGAAAAGCAAAACAGTTAAAATGTCACTTCTATTCATAATTTATAAGCTAGTAGCCAAAGTAACTAACTGTAGCAGAAGGGACTTTTAATTGAGTATGCCGTACTTTTTATCTTTGGTATTATATTTTAAATGCTTTTACTTAATGTTTTAAATTTAATTGCTTCTTTGATTCATTTTTAAAATGTGCACTGATTTAGCTTTTTTTGGTCTCACGTTGACAAAAAAGTTGGAAGATAAACAAATATTTTAAGGTCTCATAATAATTTAGCTCTGTTCAATAACATTTAGGTTTGACATAACACAGTATTTTCAGAGGACTGTGGCTTGTTCTTTTTGCTGTTTCCAGTGTTTTCGTTGATCTTCTCTTTCATTGGTATTTGTTGGTTTTGTTGTGTTTCAAAGAGTATAAAAGGTAGAATGTTTACATTCACGGCTTTGTTGGCTCTTTCCAGTACATTGCTAGACTACACTGCTGCCATATAATCCAGTTTCTGAATCCAGGTTATCTGCTTTGAACTGGATTATATGGCAGCAGTGTAGTCTAGCAATGTACTGGAAAGAGCCAACAAAGCCGTGAACTGGATTATATGGCCTTGTAGGCTCATATAATCCATATCAAAGTAGATAATCTGGATTCAGAAATTGGATTATATGGGGTTCACTGTTCACATTGTTCACACAGAATTCAAGAGCCTTACACATAGTTTAATGATTCCACTTTAAATGCCATGACAAATATCCAGTGGAAAGCTGGAATTTATAGTTTAGGGTGGGCTGTTTCAGTTTCTCAGACAGAGAAACCAAGTGCCTGACCGAACTACAAGCCCCAGGATTCCATTGAATGTTGTTACATTCTATAATTGTATAGTGTGGAAGGGTCCCACTGCAGCCATCTGATAATGGATACTTTCTGCAAATTAGACAGAAATTTTCTGAAGTATACCAGTGGGATGTTTTAACAGTGCTACAACAGCAGGCAGCAATGTCATAAAGGTAAGAATGTATTCTTTGTCTAATAGATTTCTTGAGCAATTTGTTCTTATTAGGCTGATTTGGTGTTTAAAGTTTAAGAATTGTTTAGGTTTCCAATACAAACGTTTAAAATATGAAGGTCCAGAAAATATTAAAAACAGTTTAAGAAAAGCACTTAGGGTGTAACTCTCCAAGTGTTATATCTGTACACAGTGTTCTTCAGTATCATTGGTGTGGATGTGTAGGACTGTTCCTACCATACTTCTCTCGTGCCGTTTTAAATATGTAAAGGTCTTACTTATTCTATTCTGTGTTTCTTTTTTAAAAAAAATACAAAATTATGGCAGCTTGCATCCTGAATTTTAATGACGTAGGTTGGACTTAGCCATTGCAATTCAATTTTTTAGTCATTGTAGAAGCCTGAATTTTCATCCAACCACTCAACGATCAATTTTCCTTCCCAAACCTCCATCTTGTAGATGGAGTTTCTCCACCTCATCAGTATCCATGTTTTGGATAGCAAGGGGATCTATGGGGACAGGTCCAGCTATTTCCATAGCTGAATGTGCTGCCAGTACATAATCTGCATGGCCTCTGGAGGTCTCTGCACTTACTTGTCATATTGTGTCTGTCTACAGAAAAATATGTGGGGAAGTAGAAGCTACACAGCTTACTGGGTGGGTTTGGTATGGGGCTAACATTGGAGAATTTTGGCAATGGAGACATTACTACATGATATGTTTAGATCTCCAGATGTAGGAGCTTGACCAGAAACCCTTGTGGTACCTTAGAGGTGAATATGTTTCCTTGGGAAAGCAACTTTGTGAACATCTGTTGTAATGCTGATGGAAACTACTGTGGGAGGATGTGTTTTAACCATTTCATTTTTAAAACTAACTTTCCATGCACTCAAACTAACTTTCCATGCGCTCCCTGTAGTTTGTCCCCATTATTAGTCTGGCTGCCAAATGTTGAACAAGTTGAAGTTTCTGGGCCATCTTCAAGGGTATCCCCACATAGAGCACATTGCAGTAGTCCAATCTAGAGGTAACTATAGGCATGAATCACCATGGTCAAGTCACGAGGTATGGTCGCAGTTGACGCACAAGTTTTAATTGTGCAAAGGCCCTCCCAGCCACCGCTCACACTTGAGCATCAAGCGTCAGTGCTGAATCTAGAAGGACCCCCAAACTGCAGACCTGTGACTTCAGGGGGAGTGCAACCCCGTCCAGCACAGGTTGCCACCCAATACCCTGCTCAGATGAACAACTGACCTGAAGGACCTCTGTCTTTTTTATATATAAATTTTTATTATGCTTTTAAAAAGACAAAAATCATTGTAAAAAAACACTGTTGCATAGAGGAAAAACCAGAGAAAGAAGGGGGATGGAACAGGGAAGAGAGAGGGGATGAGAGATAGCAAGGGTATGGGGAGGGTGCCGTAGTAGGTGAGGGAAGGGGGAAAGAGAGAGTATGATGTGAGAGTGATGTATACAGTTTAAAAAGGACTTCCCAAGAGTTTGAGGATCTTTTACAGGTTGAGTGCGTTGCTTCTTTTCTTTTTGTTTCTCCGATGTCTCTTCTTCTTCAGGTGTAGTTCCTTACACGTTGGACAGGTCTATCGACAGCGGGATTCTTTTTTCCGCGCAGTAGTCCTTGAGCCCTAACCAATTGGTTTTTTTACTATGATTATTTAATCTTTGGGACAAAGAGTCCATTTGTACTATTTCTAGTACTTTGATTATCCATGCGTTTAAATCTGGAATTTCTCTTTGCTTCCAGTATTTTGCAAGCAGAATTCTAGCGGCGGTACTTAATAGGAATAATATTCTCTCTTGACTTCTATTAAATTTTGAGTTTGATATGCCCAATAAATAGATTTCGGGGGATCTTTTAAATTTTGTTTTTAATATTTTTTGAGTGGCGGTGTGTATTTCTTTCCAATATTTTTTCACTTTTTTGCATTCCCACCAAACGTGAATAAAGGTTCCCTTTTCTTTGCTACATTTCCAACAACTGTTGGATATCCCTTTATTAAATTTAGCTAACTTTTCCGGAGTATAATACCAGCGGTAGAACATTTTAAACCAGTTTTCCCTTAGGTCACTGGCTGCTGTATATTTTATTTTAACGTTCCAAATTTCTTCCCATTGGTGCATTAATATGTTGTGCCCTAAATCTTTAGCCCATTGAATTTGACAGTTTTTGACCTGTTCCTCCTCTGTCGACCATTTTAAGAGCTGTTGGTATAGTATTTTAATTAGTTTCTTCTCTTTTTCTAATACTAAGTCCCATAATCCTCGTTCTCTGTTAAAACCAACTTTCCCATCCTCTTTAAATCCTTGTTGTATTTGGAGATATTGGAACCAGTTTATTATTTTATTCACTATTCTTAGCTCTTCTAATGATTTTAAGATGAATTGTTGTTCTCTAGATTGTTTCAGTATTTGTTGGTATGTCAGCCAGTTTCTTTCCTCCAGCTCTCTTTTATGCCTCGCTTCTACCGGCGATATCCACATTGGTGTTTTATTATACCATCTTAATTTATATTTTCCCATGTTTTTATGAGGGAGGCCCTAATAAAATGATTATTAAAAAAAATTCCATTTTCCTTTTGTTGCGCCAGAGATAGCTGTGCCATCCCATCCTCAGATCATGTCCCTCTAATGCCAGTAATTTATTATTCTTTAAGGTGGCCCATTCCTTTACCCCTACTAAGTTGCAAGCCTTGTAGTATAATTTTAGATTGGGGAGTCCCAATCCTCCTCTTTTCTTATCGTCTGTGAGGGTTTTATAATTTATTCTAGGTCTCCTGTTTTTCCATATAATTTTAGAGATTTCAGCATTCCATTTTTTAAAGAGATGGTCGTTCCTGAGTATTGGGAGTGTTTGAAACAGGAAGAGAAGTCGCGGTAATATCGACATTTTTATTATCGCTATCCTCCCCAAAAGGGAGAAGTTTTGATGTTTCCATTTGTTTAGGTCGCATTGTATTTTCTTCCACAGGGGTATGTAGTTATGCTTTAACAAATTTATATTGCTTTGTGTGATGTATATCCCTAGGTATTTTATTTTGTTTTCTATTTTTATTCCCGAAATTTCTTGTAAGGTTTCCTTGGATTTCTTATCCATATTTTTCACTAAAATCTTGGTTTTTTGTTTGTTTAATTTAAAGCCCGCCAATCTACCGTAACCTTCAATCTTTTACAACCAATTGTTGATGTTTTTCAGGGGGTCCTCCACAATACACACTACGTCATCTGCGTATACCCTTAATTTGTATTGGTGTTTAAGCACTTGCATACCTTTTAGTTTTTGATCTTTATTTATGTCTGTTATTAAAGTATTTATCACTAGAATGAAAAGGAGCGGGGAGAGCGGGCATCCTTGACGTGTTCCTTGCGTGATCTTAATCTGTGTTTCTGATTCACATCCATTTATTATCAGATTTGCTTTTTGTGTTCCATAAATTGCCTCCACTACATTTTAAAATTTATATCCAATGTCTATCTCCTGTAGTAATAATTTAAGAAAATTCCAATTAACCTTGTCAAATACTTTCTCCGCGTCGATAAACAGTAGTGCTACTTGTTTCTCATTATGTTTTTCATAGTATTCTATTGTATTTATCAGCATTCTCGTGTTGTCTTTGATTTGCCTTTGTGGTAAGAAACCCGTCTGCTCTTCCGCCGCCCAACCTTTTAAGAAGTTTTTTAATCTATTTGCCATAATTATTGAAAATATTTTATAATCATTGTTCAGGAATGATATCGGACGGTAATTTTTTATATCTTCTGGGTCTGTACCCTCTTTATGAATCAGAGTTATGTTTGCCCTCTCCCAGGATTTTGGTAGTGATTTATTATCTAAGATGTTGTTTATAACCTTTTGGAGCAGAGGTCCTAATTCATTCTTAAAAGTTTTGTAGAAGATCGCGGTAAAACCGTCAGGGCCAGGAGCCTTATTCTTTTTTAGATTAGAGATTGCTACGTCTATCTCTGACATATTTACCGGATTATTCAATGTGGCTCTTTCTTCTTCTGTAAGTTTTGCTAATTTTAACTTGCCCAGATAGTTAGCAATTTGTTCCTCCGGTATTTCTGTCTTCTGATATAGTTTGCTGTAAAAATCGGTAAATTGATTTGTGATCCTATCACCTTCCGTATAGATTTTATCTCCTACTTTTATCTTTGTGATAAAACTATTTTGTTTTTTTTTCTTTAATTTGTTAGCTAACCACTTTCCGATTTTATTGGCATTTTGGAAAAATTTTGCTTTTGCATATTTCATTTGCTTTTCCAGATTTTCAGTTTGCAATAGCTCTATTTGCTTTTTTAGGATCTCTATTCTTAGTTTAACTTTCCTGTCTTTCGGATTTCTTTTTAGAGTTTTTTCTTCTGTCGCTAGTTTGTCTACTATTTCTTTTAGTTCCCTATTTTTATTTTCCTACTGAGGGTCTCCTGTTGGATAAAATACCCTCTCATAACCGCCTTCATGGCGTCCCATTGTGTCTCTCTAGTTGTTTCTATGCCCTTATTTAGGTCTAAATATTCTTCAAGTAGTGTCCTATTCTTTTCTATGTCGGTTTCTCTTCTTAATAGATTGTCTTTTAGACGCCATCTGTATTTAAAGTCATTCCCCTTTATTGTTAATTCTATGGCACAGTGGTCTGACATTAGCCTGGTTATTGTCTTTATTTTGTTTATTCTTAATAGTATGGCTTTGGTGGCCCAGACCATATCTATCCTTGACCATGTTTCATGTCTCCCTGAATAGAAGGTATAGTCTTTTGCATTGTTGTTGTGGTGTCTCCAGGTATCTTTTAAATTTAATTTTTCAAGTTGCAGTATAAATTTTTTGGTAGAAGACTTGATTTATTTTTATTTTTATCTTGGGGGTCTCTTTTGTCTTTAGAGGATTTATCTAATTTGAGGTCTATGACCCTGTTGAAGTCCCCCATTAATAATAGATCATCATATTTCTGGCTATCTATCTGTTTTTTACGTTCCCTGAGGAATTTTAGCTTTGGGCCATTAGGGCAATAAATATTGCAAATTAAAATCTTTTGGTTCTTTATTTCAATACTGACACCGATAAACCTCCCCTCCATGTCTTTAAAACTCAGTGTAGGGTTTAGCCAAGGCTTTATGTAGAGTACTACTCCTTTCTTCTTTTTGTCTGCCGATGCATAAAAGTATTTTCCCAATTTTTCATTTTCTAGGTATTTTGTATGTTTGTTTATTATATGCGTTTCTTGCAACGCTATAAGGTCGTAATTATTTTGCTTTAAGTAGTTGAAAACCCATTTCTCTTATTGGGAGAATTCAATCCGCTTATGTTGTTAGAATATACTCTTACATCTCTATTCATGTGTATTATCTTGCATCTCCCACTGAGCTATGTCTTGGGGCATCATTAACTGATAGTTCTCAGGGGAGAACTCCCGCAGTCTCTTTTGTTCTCTTTCTTTTGGTCCCATCTGTATGTTGCTTCTTTCTATGTTCTCCTTTTCTTTGACTTCCATTACGTCCACTTCTTCTGGGTGGGTTTTTGGATCCTTTTCTGTCGTGACAGGATTAATCTTCAGCTTGTTCGTCCTCATCCAAATCATCACAGCAGCCAGGCACTGGTTCAGTATCCGAGGGGCTGCCTTGGATTCAGGTGGAAAAGAGTAGTGGAGTTGGGTGTCATCTGTGTAGAGGTGGCACCATACTCCAAAACTCTGGATGACCTCTCCCAGCAGTTTGGGGGATAAAGGGGTCTGAGCAGGTATTCCCCAGCTTCACCAACTAGGAATGACCCTCCAGGAAGGATTGGAGCCGCAGTAAAACCGTGCCCCCCAGTCCCATCCCCGACAGTCTGCCCAGAAGGATACCATGGTCAATGGTATCAAAAGCTGCTGAGATGTCTGTGATGAATTCCCTATCTGTTGGGCTAGGAAAAGCTCAGAAAACTAGATCCAGGAAGTTCAGCAGCCATTTTAGGAGGGTGACTGGGGCCATCCATCTTAGAAACTCAGCAGCCATTTTAGGAGCAGTGTGGAGGGAATTGTGGGGAGTTTGTAATTGGCTGGGAGAGAGTGGGCAGAGCTTAACTTGAAAAAAATGTCTTTAAGAGTGCGTTTAAAAACCTGACAGCTCAGATTCAGTTTGGAATGAAGGAGAGAGGAGAGAGGGGGTGTGTGTCGGAGGAACAAAGTTAGAGAAGCCAAAACTTGGTCAGTTAGTCAGCAGAGTTAGTTAGTGAGAAGACTTATAGCTATTAGAATAGCTGGTGGAGTGGAGAGACAGATCCAGAAGGGAAGAACTGCCTTGTAGAGTTTCAAGAACACCAGACAGAGGGAAAACCTGTTAGTTTCTTAAGAGAGTGGAGAAGAGTTATTGAAACTAAGTGCTGAACTGTTTATTGAAAGAAACTACAAGCTTTTATTCAACATTGCTAGTGCCTGTATTGTTCAAGTTCTCTCAAATAAGCAACATTGTTATTTGTTCACAACGACTGACTCAAGAGTGCCTCTGTGTGAGAAGTTTTAAAGCAGTTTACAGAAGAATAGAATTAAATGAAGGCAGTGTGTATTAAAAAAGAAATCTCTTATTGTTACCTCAGAGTACAGAGCCTGAGTACGAATTCAGCACATTCTAGCCTAAACAAACCTCAGGCCAAGCCAAAAGCTAAACATTTTTTAAAGTGTGGTGGTAGCCAGTGTTCTTTTAAAAGGTTTTCTGGCCAGAAGATCATTCCAACTTATTCAGCTTTTGAATTTAATTACTTAAGCGACATTCCATTTCAAGTGGTGGTACAGCGTTGGGATTTGTTACTTTAATAATTCCTAGCCATTACATTTATTTGTGTCAGTGTGTGGGATCGCTAATTAAAATCCCATAGCTTTTACATTTTTTGGTTTGCTGAGTTTGGAATGTATTGCCAAATAAGTCTCTAACTATTATAATGTCCAGGAGAACCAGCAGGGTCACACTCCCCCTGCCCAGTTCCCTGCGGAGGTCATCCACCAAGGTGACCAAAGCTGACTTGGTACTGTGCCCAGGCCTGAAGCCTGACTGTGAATGATCCAGAAAATTGGTGTCATTGAGGAATCCCTGGAGCTGCAAGGCAACCACCCACTCCAGAACCTTCCCCAAAAAAGGGAGGTTGGAAATGGATCTGTAGTTGTTACATACAGTCGGGTCAAGGGAGGTCTTTTTAGTAGAGGTTTTACCACCACCTGCTTAAGGCAAGATGGGAATTTCCCCTGGCCCAAAGAGGCGTTTATTCTGACAACAAACCAGTCCAACAACCTTTCTCTGGCCAGTTTAACTAACCAGGAAGGGCAAGGATCCAGAACACAAGTGATTGCTCTCACAGACCCAAGGACCCCCTCCACGTCATCTGGCAGAACAAAATGAAAAGAATCCCATAAGGTGGTACAGACAGGTGCGTCGGTTACCTCATCTGGTACTACATTTAAACTGGAGTCCAGCTCAAGACGTATCTGAGCAACTTTGTCTGCAAAATGGTGTGCAAAATCACTGCACCGAGTTGCCTAGTCGTCAGGAAGCCCCCCAACCTCTGGAGGCCAGAGGAGCTCCCCAACAACCCGGAACAACTCTGATGGTTTGTTTGCTGCAGACGCTATGCGAGCAGTCAAGAATGCTTTCTTGGCTGCTCGCAAAGCCGCAGAATAAGCCCTAATAGCGGCTATAGCCCATGCTTGGTCAGATACGTGAGATTTCCTCCAGATGCACTCTAGACCCCTCCTCGTGTGCTTCATCACCGCCAGCTCCTCGGTGAATGAAGGAGTCAGTGTGACTCTGCGCAGCAAGAGAGGCCATTCGGGAGTAATCGTGTCAATCACCCTGGCCAACTTGTTGTTATAGCGATCAATGAGGGCATCAACAGGATCGTCAGTCTCCAAGGCAGGAAGATCCCCAAGAAACCTCAGGAGTCCTGCTAGATCTATAAGTCTCTTGGGGTGGACCATCTTAATGGGTCCACCACTCCTGTGGAGGTTAGAGGTCACAGCAAATCTTAAACAGATCAGATGATGGTCAGACCATGACAATGGAAGAATGTTTTGCTCTTCCACTCTGACTGTCCCACTGTCCACAATAAAAACAAGGTCCAGCGTGTGTCCTGCCTGATGCGTGGGGCCAGATATTACTTTAGTCAGCCCCATGACCGTCATGGATGTTCAAGTATCCCAAAACTATTAGTTGTTGGGAGGCCAAAGCTGAAATTGAGACCACTTCTGCTGGCTCAGGCATAGAAACCGCTGGGTTGCGGGGTGGATGGTACACCAGCAGGATTCCCAATCTGTCTTGAACTCCCACCTTCAGGTAGACAAACTCAAACCTCGTAGATTGCAGAAAGGTACAAAAAACCTCATCAAACTAGAACTCCTAAGATTCTACATGAATGAGCCATGGCAAATTCATATATTTAGACCTTTGAATGGTTTTCCAAAAGTCCATCATGTCATTTTGCAACCCAGCAATACACCTACTTCAGTGTTTCTCAACCTGTGGGTCCCCAGATGTTTTGGCTTTCAACTCCTAGAAGTCCTAACAGCTGGTAATCTGGCTGGGATTTCTGGGAGTTGTAGGCCAAAACATCTGGGAACTCACAGGTTGAGAACCACTGACCTAAGCAATTAAGAGTGCTACAGGGTGACTTTAAATCATGAGGACAACTCCAATTTACTCTGCCCAGAATTTATTTTGCCTCTTCATAGTTAATAAAGTAACATTTAAAAATTGTTACAAAGTAGCCTACAATAAAAATAAACATGACATTGGGCACCAGGTCACCTCCAACATAATTCAAAAGTTATGATGTAAAATGTTTTGCTAAAAGATTATTCATCAGAAAAAAAAGAAATAGCACTTTAGTGTGAGAAGCAATTTCTGATATGAGTTCACTGGTCCAGAAAATTGGTTTAATGCATTTTATCAATATAGTTACTGGTTTCTTATATTTTGCTATTGTTTTCTTTTCTCTCGTAGATATATACAGTTTAGCTTTGCGAACATAAGTAAAACTTTTTTTCTTTTCTAATTAACCAATAGCATCCCATCCCGTCCTATTCTATTTTCTCCTTGCTGAGGCCACAGAAGAATTATGTGTGAAAATCAGATAAATGTGTCTGAAATTGTCAAAATTCAAATACATTAACAAATATATAAGCCAAAGTACAGAGAGCTGTGTCTACCCTTTCTTTTCTACACATTGCATTAACAAATATTGGCATCTGCACCAGATGAACAAAGTCACTCTCGCCACTCCCAGATTGATCAATAACTTAGATCAGTTATTCTCAAACTGTGCTCAGTGGAACCCTTGGGGTTCCACAAAGCATAGTCAGGGACTCAGTGCGGGCCCTTTGCCTCGCCCTGGCTCTTCCTGCCAAGGAAGCATGTGGCATGTTGATCCCTACTGATGCCAGTGCAGCCTGTGGGGGCTTCCTGCCACCCCTTTGACTGTGCTTTTCCTGCATGTTAGAAACAGGTTGGACTGGGGAGCCCCTGGGGTTGCTCCTATTATTTTTACTATTTCTATTATTATTTCAACGGCTAGATAGTCATCTGTTAGGGGTGCTTTGCTTTGTCCTTGTACTGCATGGCAGAAACGGGTTGGACTGGGTGTCTTCTGGAGTTGCTTCTATGGTTATTATTATTACAAACACTACAAACAAGATATGTGCAGTGTGCATAGGAATTCGTTCATGGTTTGTTTGTTTTTTCCAGTTAGTTCACACAAACATTCTCTACCCATTTGCCACTGGCCTGGCCCATCTGTCAAATTTTAAAATGCAATACAGCCCCTGTGTCCAAAAGTTTCGTAAGGTTCCACAAGAACCTTTCCCTTCAAAAAGGGTTATGTGGCTTTAAAAGTTTGAGAACCCCTGGCTTAGAAAGTTAGACAAAGGAAATCAAATTATATAAACGTCTGTTTCTCATTACTGCTATATAAAACTTTAATGTTGTTGTTGTGTGCCTTCAAGTAATTCACAACTTATGGCAACAAATTTATTCAGAAGCATGTTTATTGAATTTAATTAGGATATATTCTTGTTTTGTGACTTCAAGGTATTTCTGACTTATGTTGACCACAAGGTGAACCTATCCCAAGGTTTTATTGGCAAGATTTGTTCAAAGTTCTGTCATTGCCTTTCTTTGAGGTGAAAGAATATGATTTGCCCAAGGTGGGTTTCCATGGTCGAGTGGTAATTCAGACCTTGGTCTCCAGAGTCATAGTCTAATGTTCAAACAACTGCACCATGCTGGCTTCTGTGTAACATCAATAGTCACAGGCAGTATGCAGTATGGTTCATTTGTGTGAGTGGCAACAAGGGAATTATATTGTTTCTTGGCCTGTTTGTGGGCTTCCTGTGGGGAGGAAATGCTGGGATAGATCAACCTTATGTCTTGCTGTAACAGAGTTCTTTTTGAGTTTATGCAAATTGTGCCAAAGACACACACACATAAAAAAAATCCTTAGACATTAGTGCACTTATGGGTTTTAGCAAAAATTACTTTGGATAGCCATAATTATAACTAACAAGATATTTGTCACCAAATGGCTTGTGAACATTTATTCAGCTTACATCCAATATTTTCTACTATCAAAACAATTTGATTTGAATCAGAGCCATCTACATCCTCTTCTCTTTATAATTATAGAAGCCATTCTTCTGGCCACTTCTGCTGATGCCCAACAAATACCTCATTTGTTGCAATGAACAGAAATTACTGGGCAATCAATATTGAACAGAGAGATTCCTTTTGATTACACAAGCAACATAAGCTTATTTTCTGTTTTTAAAATTTCTCAGTTTGACATTTCTCTTCCTTTATTCCTTGTTTACAGTGTAAATGTTTTGTTCCACTCAGAACTTCTTTGTTTGTTTTGCAAACAATTGTTAAGGCCATGATTGGTTTGCGGGTTAATGTCTCAGTTTTTGTTTTCTCTGCTTCAGTGCTGTTCTTTGTATTTTAGAATGCCTAGCACCAGAATTAGTAGTGAATAGAAGTGTCATAAAACATAAATGGGTAATTAGCATGATGAGCAGTGCAGTTTTTAGTTTATCTTATTAAAACCAAACAACCAATAAACCAATAAAATTAGTACACAGCACCATGCCTGTATTCCATGACAGCTTTTTCTGTCTGCGGTGCTATATGGCATGGTTCCAAATCTCTGTTGTGCTGACATTTGCTCCTGGGAGGAGGAGCAGGGAAAGGGTCCATAAGGTTTCTACTGGCCTAGACAACATAAACATCTGTTAGATTCATGAGCAGCTTGCAAAACTAATTCATCAGGGAGACTCGGTCGATCAGCATTTCCATATTGGTAGATATTTTGCAAGCCAGGGTGCACACCAGCAAGACCAATAACTATGTGTGTTATTTGGGAATTTAAATCATGTTGAAGTGTTTTGCTACGTAGAAATGGATTGAAATGATGCTAAATATCTGCAGTGGAACACATACATACCTACAAGTACATACAATCTAAAAGATCATCTTGGTGGTTTTAAGTAAGTACAATTTAGAGGCAATTAAAATACATACAGATGGTGGAAAGTCAGCTAATAGAAATGGAAGACAGGTCAGATGAAATCCCTTGCGATGGAGACCCAGAAACCTCAGTAATTTTTCAAACCCTTTAATTTAGTCATCAGAAGTAAAGGCAGAAAATGCTAATTACTCATTGGTCTTTTTTTTTTAATAGCCTACCTTTAAAACATTTTTTCTCTTCCTGTGCTTTGTAAATACTGGATAAAATAATTGAAATACCCTGGTCTTTAAAATAATCATTCCAGTATTTGGCTTCTCAGTGCAGTGTAATTTTTTTTGTAATGAAACACTGTAAATATCAACACATTTCAGTCGAGTCCCTTCGGGGAGAGAGGGCGGTCTAGAAATAAATTATTATTATTATTATTATTATTATTATTATTATGAAAGTTGAGTTTACTGGAAGTAAATAGTTAATATATGTGTTAACCGTTACTTTTTATAGTAATTCATATTGGGACTGGATGTGTAGACTGCAATGCATAAACAGAACAGTATTCCCATAAACGAGGCATTGTGTGACTAAGGCCATTAACATTAACAAAAGTAAACATCAACATGAAAGATACTGTATAATAATTAATCAGTAAAAATGAATAAATTATCAAAATTCGAGATTACATCTTAATATCCACTATGTACCTTTGAGCACCATAATTATTCAGAATGTTTAAAAATCTAATTTTAAATATAGTTACCACCCCCCCCCCCAATTTGTCTTCGAATATTTAATCAAAAATAAAAGACAATATCTTGACATTTGTTTTTCTATGAGGAGATAATATGGTAGAATAAACATGTATGGCACAGCATATATGTTAAAACCTTGTTTATATCATATCTCTATATCTATGAATATAACGTGAATTCATTCCAACCCACAAAACTTGAAGCATTTATTATACTGTATTAAGGGGATAGATTAAAAAAATATATGAAGCAAGTCTCTTCTTGTTTGACAAGTTGTATAGTTCCTTTACATTTAACAAAAAAGGACCTTTCAAAAATATTTTGAGCTCCGGATCAGGAAAAAGGTGGTGGTGACAACAATGATGGTGGTGGTGGCAGGGCCGTAGCCAGAAAAAAAATTGGGGGGGGGGGTTTGAAAATTTCAGGGTGGGGGGGGTTGAAAATGGGGGGGGGGTGAAACCTGCCTAAAGCTGAAGAAAAGAGCACACGAGGGGGCAGAGCAGCCTTCAATAGCTTGCAACTCTGCCCCTGTCAACCACCTCCACCAAGTCTGGCCTCCTTAATGAGAGCATTCAAGCACCCCCCCCCAACTTGGTTGCTTCACTACATCGACTATTGCTGCAAATAATGACAGTGTGAATAAATTGTCAATATTTGCTTGAGATAGTGATTGCAGTTCTGGAGGGACTCTTAATTTTTTTGCGTCTCATAGACAGTTAAATTTCATGAGTAAAACAGGATTTTTTAACCTGAAAAATTTCGGGGGGGGGGGGGTTGAACCCCCTAACACCCCCCCCCCCCCATGGCTACAGGCCTGGGTGGTGGTGATGATAATACCTTGTATTTCTCTCTAGTTCTTTGCCTGAAAAGTGAATACAATGTGGATGATAAATTGTGATAGTTGCGTGTATACTGTTATTGCTCATCTACATTCTGAAAGCACTTTAACACTTTAACATGGCTCTATCCTAGAGAATCCTTGAATTTGTACTTTGAAAAGTTCTTTAGCATGCTGTGTCTTTATCAACATAGAATACGAAATATACACAAATTATTATAACTAGGCTTGTGCAATTTGTCCAAAAGGCATGCTGTTTTGGGGTCCATTTTCGGCTAACCCTTCATTCTGTTTACTGGAAAGTTACTCGAATTGGGAGGAGTGTTGCCGTTTTCATTCAGCAAAGATTCTGCCCATTGGCTACAATGGGAAACATTAAGGGAACAATCCTCAGTCATTTTAAGGCCTATCTGCATGAAACCTACCTCAGTTTTGGACCCCATTTACAACTGAAGACCTGCCAAGTTTCAGAACAATTCACCAATCTACTGATTCTAAAGTATTATTTCAAGTTCTTGCCATAACATTATTTAAAATAAGACAAACCACAAGAGAGGGTACTGGAAATTGTAGTCACCGGTTGTGTCCATTCTCAGCCAATCAGAGCATGGACACAACCACGCCTTTTATTGGCTGAGAGACAGAGAGAGAGAAAAACTTCAACTCCCATCATGCTCCAAGAGGAACTCAGAGACTTTTCAATGTCTGCCCTGTGCAAGTGCTGCTGGGAAAGTAAGTTCCCAGCAGGACACTCTCTGGAGGAGGAGCCTAGGGAATTTTTCCAAAAGAAATGGAGAATTCACTGCCAGGGAGGGAGAAAAGATGCAGCAACTAATCCCATCTTCTCCAGGAGCCCTGCAGCAGACCTCTGCCTCAGGTATATTGCAGTCTTAACTCCATCCTTTCCAGTAGCCAATAAATCTGGCTCCCTTGATCCACTTTGCTCAGCTTTTTGGTTTTCTCCTCCCTATTCTGTTTTTGGGGGATTACATGAAATGGACCACTGAATGTTACAAATCTAGTCAAACAGATCCGGGCTCAAGCCTAATTATAATTTAAATTTGATAATTTCATCCCACTTGGCCAACATTTGTGTGGCCTATATTGTCTCCCCTTTGCAAAAAAAAAAAGTACTTCAGATATTCAACTTCGGGAGGGGTACAGGAAAAGAGACAATTCCTGTTTAGGAGTCAGAAAGACTTGTAAAACAATTTAGATGCAAGCAACACAAACACTGATTGCTAAGAGCACTATCTAGTTTGATTGGTATCATTGTGCCTGTACTAGGACTGTAAATTTGTAAGAAAACCATCTCAAAGTTTACAATGCGTTAGCAGCAGCCAGTGAGTCAATTTGCAGTGGAAAAATGTTTTCACCTGCTGCATAGCATACTGAAAGGAGAAGGCTTCACTTTTTAAAATTTAGAGAAGGGAAGTACTACATCTGATATCATGTACTTGACTACTATGCAGTTAAGTGTTCGTATGAACTCAGATTGAATCATATAATCATAGAATAATAGAGCTGGAAGAGATCACATGGGCCCTCAAGTCCAAGATGATGCAGGAATCCATGCAATCCACTTATCTGTTTCTATGGTGGGAACTGTGGTATACCGAACTGCTGACTCTAAGCACCCAAGGATCAAAATTCACCTTATCAAACCATTGCTTTGTGGCAACCACTTGCAACATATTTTCATGGGATTCTTGAATCATTTTCCCCCTACCAGGAAATAGCAAATCACTTACTGTACAGTGATAGCTTCTGGGAAGCTCTAGTTATCAACATAGCCCTATAATGTGTGATGTAACCATATCTTTTTCTTCATTACTTCTGTAGGCAGCCAAGGGCAGTTTCCACTTACACAGAATGTTACGGTTATTGAAGGTGAAACAGCAACTTTGACCTGTAGGGTTGATCAAAATGATAACACCTCCCTCCAGTGGTCAAATCCAGCTCAACAAACCTTGTACTTTGATGACAAGAAAGGTATGTTTGAATTTTTCGATAATTTAAGCAAAAATAATATACTGACATTTTATAAATATAAAACTACTGAATTATGTGATATATTATATATTGTATTTCCTTGTTTTAAGTACAGCCAGCATATTAGCTGAAACTTTTTTATTAAATATGCAACAATAAATGTTTATTTTGAAATAAACAATAAATGTTTATTTTCCCAAACTGGGAAACAAGTCATCCAGGATTACCTGGCCGCTCTATATGCGTTCGAATCTCCAGGGCCAGATGAACTACACCCAAGAGTATTGAAGGACCTAGCAGAAGTCATTTTGGAACCATTGGCAATCATCTTTGAGAGTTCTTGGAGAACGGGAGAAGTTCCAGCAGATTGGAGGAGGGCCAATATGGTCCCAATCTTCAAGAAGGGAAAAAAGGATTACCCAAATAATTACCGCCCAGTCAGCCTCATGTCGATAGCAGGCAAGATTCTGGAAAAAAATGTTAAGGAAGTGGTCTGCAAACACTTAGAAACAAATGCGGTCATCGCTAATAGTCAACATGGATTTATCAAAAACAAGTCATGCCAGAATAATCTGATTTTTTTCCCAATAGAGTTACAAGCTGGGTAGATGCGGGGAATGCCGTGGATGTAGCGTACCTGGATTTCAGTAAGGCCTTCAACAAGGTCCCTCATGACATTCTGGAAAACAAAGTAGTCCAATGTGGGCTAGGCAAAACTACCGTTAGGTGGATCTGTAATTGGTTAAATGGACGAACCCAGAGGGTGCTCACCAATGCTTCTTCTTCCTGGAAAGAAGTGACAAGTGGAGTGCCGCAGGGTTCCATCCTGGGCCCAGTCCTGTTCAACATGTTTATTAATGACTTAGATGAAGGGTTAGAAGGCATGATATTCAAGTTTACAGACAACACCAAATTGGGAAGTATAGCCAATACTCCAGAGGACAGGAGCAGAATTCAAAACAATCTTGACAGATTAGAGAGATGGGCCAACACTAACAAAATGAAGTTCAACAGCGACAAATGCAAGATACTCCACTTTGGCAGGAAAAACAAAATGCAAAGATACAGAATGGGGGACGCCTGGCTTGAGAGCAGTACGTGTGAAAAAGATCTTGGGGTCCTCGTGGACAACAAGTTAAACATGAGCCAACAATGTGATGTGATGCTCCTATTGATGCAGGCCAAAATCCCATTGGCTTTTTTTGCCGCCACATCACATTGTCGGCTCATGTTTAACTTCTTGTCCATGAGGATTTCAAGATCTTTTCACACATACTGCTATCGAGCCAGACGTCCCCCATTCTGTATGTTTCCATTTCATTTTTTCTGTCTAAGTGGAATATCTTTCATTTCTCCCTGATGAACTTCATTTGGTTAGTTTTGGCCCATCTCTCTTATCTGTTAAGATCATTTTGAACTCTGCTCCTCTCTTGTGGAGTATTGGCTATCCCTCCCAATTTGGTGTTGTCTGCAAACTTGATGATCATGCCTTCTAACCCTTCAACTAAGTCATTACTAAAGATGTTGAACAGGACCGGGCCCAAGGTGGAACCCTGCAGCACTCCACTTGTCACTTGTTTCCAGGATGAAAAGGAAACATTTGTGAGCACCACTGGGTTCATTCACTTAACCAATTACAGATCCACCTAACTGTATTTTTGCCTAGCTCACATTTGACTATTTTATTTGCCAGGAGGTCATGGGGGACCTTGTCGAAGGCCTAACTGATATCCAGATACGCTGCATCGATGGTGTTCCCTTCATCTTCCCAGCTCGTCACAGTTTTGAAAAAAAAAGAGATTGGATTAGTCTGGCATGACTTGTTTTTAATATTAGTGATGACCGCATTCATTTCTAAATGTTTGCAGAACTCTTCCTTAATGATCTTTTCCAGAATCTTGCCTGGTATCTATGGGAGACTGATTGGATGGTAATTGTTTGGGATAGCCTTTTTTCCCCTCTTCTTGAATATAGGGACCACATTTGCTCTCCTCCAATCTGCTGGGACTTGTCCCATTCTTCAAGAACTCTGAAATATGATTGCCAGTGGTTTTGAAATGACTTCCGCTAGTTCCTTCGATACTCTTGGATGTAGTTGATCTGGCCATGGGGAGTTTATTTCGTTTAGAGCGGCCACGTATTCCTTGATGAGTTGTTTCCCTATATGAGGTTGGATTTCCCCTAATCCTTCATGCACTCCATGTTGCCAAGATTGAGGATGGCTTCCTTTTTGTGAGAAGATTTTTTTAAAACTGAAAGGAATAATAATCCTTTCAATCCTATGATTAAAACACATTGCAATCCCTTAATCTACCCTCACAATACAGGTATTTTTCAATTAACGAAGTAGCTGTGGTCTTGGGTAGTACTTCTTTAACTCAAAATTTAGTACCAAAGGTAGAAATAAAATGGAAAGAACAGAGGCATCACAAAAGCAACACACAGCATGTTTCAACAAACATTTTTTTCTAAACTAACAGTATACACATGTGAAACAGAACAACCAAGTCAAGTAAGCCTGAGCAAAAAGACTTTGAATATCCCAGAGATCTTTTAAAGGCTACTTCTAAAATACATCAGAGATTACTTTTTCTTTCACCAGCCTCCACTTTTTTATGATTATCATTTTGGTGACTGTGTTTATAGATCTATGATTTTTAAAGGGTTCTTTTTTCTGTGTTTTGCTGATATGGGATTGTGAAGGCAGCTACTTATTGCTTTGGTTGTTTGATCCAAGATTACCACAATTTTAGTTGAAGGAAAAATACTCTTTTCCAGCTCAGTTTTTTTATTGTACTGTTTACTACAGGAATGCTGCTGCAGCCCAATACCAATAATCTTTGTCTCTAGTCCTTTTCCTCCCAATGTCAATGCAATCAAACAAAAACAATACCCTTCCAGTTAGACAATATATAGCTGTTGTGGCATATAAAGGGATTTTGTAAATAGGGGCATCGCTGCCACAGAAATGGCTCTATCCCTAAAACAACACAATTCCAAATGGGGAAAAAACTATTTCAGTTTGTTCCTATGTTCCATGGATGACTTAAAAAAAAACCTGTCCAACTATAATCAAGCTAAGTTCTGGATCAAGTTAACTCATTTGGTAATCAATGCACAATATTACACATTTAGTCACATATTCATGATGTATAAAGAAAGGAAGCCTTATGCTCAAACTAGATAACATATTTAGTATATTTTCAGATGATCCATTACAGAAAAAATTGTCCTTTTATAAACACATGAATCTATGTGTTTAATTTCGTAATTGGAAGGTAAAAATGCAAACATTATTTCTAAGGCATGCATGCATGAGAAAGTCCCTTTATGGTTGGAAAAAATGTGTTGTCACAAGTAATGTACATCCAGTTTGATCCCCAATTACAATAAGAATGTGCATTGGCATGTGTATCGATATGTATTAAGGTAGAATTGTCCAAATGAGGAAACATTCAGGATACTAAGAAGGTGTTGTGGGATTTGTGGGGTTGGTACACTCCATGGAAAGAAGTGCATCAAATACCCACCCACACTTGCTGCATGACTTCTTAAACCCACCCAGAACCTCTCATGTCCTTAGGCTTTATTTAAGTCCCTATCCAAATAAAAAGACTGCAACACAGATTCCAGTAAGTATCTTCAGGACACAAGACTTAGGAAACTTCTGCTAAGTGGTTATGGACAAGAAGCCTAAACTGATAAAGCCTCCAGGAGCCAGCAAAATCATCAGTAATTTCAAGCATACATCTAGTCAAGCTGATCTTTAAAATATGGTTCCCTCTGATGTAGTCTTGATATATTTGTTCATCTGGCTACTGCACTCTTAGGTTACTAAAAATATTTGTTGTCCTAAGATGATCTCTGTATGCTCTGTAAAGTAACAAATGCAACAATGGAGGAGACAACTGAATAACCATAAATACTTATCATCTGGTCACAGAACTTTTTGTTCTTAAGAAGTTTCAGACAAAAGGGTAGCAGACACTGAGATCTAGCTGTGGTTGACATTCTCTCTTTCTATTAGCACCTAGAACAGTGGTTCTCAACCTATGGGTAACCCAGATGTTTTGGCTTTCAACTCCTAGAAATCCTAACAGCTTGTAAATTGACTGGGAGTTGTAGGCCAAAACACCTGGCAACCCACAGGTTGAGAACCACTAACCTAGAAGTTGTAACAATATTTCAAAAATATTTATAAAATTGCAAAAGAAAGAGACACTTAGGTATTTTCTGTTAAAAGGTAGAAAAAATGATATGGATTCATTGGAGGTTTTTAAAATCCTTATTGAAAGTTTAGATTGCTTTAGAACTATTTTCTATTTAAAAAGGAGATAAAATAAACCTTAGAGGAGAGAAAATAGAGAAGTATGCATTGTGATTAGTCTGTGAACAGACTAATGGTGATTATTTCTACTATATCAACACAATTTGTTTTGCTTGAAAGGAAATCTGGGGCTCTTTCTGAAGAAGATACTTAGTTACTAACCAAAAATGTTGCTTTCCTTAATTTATTGACACTTGCAGAAATGGTGACAATGACTTGAAGAGGATTAAATTCATGACCTTCAATATCATAGCATGAAATTGAAATGCCCTAATCAAATTGCTCATTTAGCTATACAATTTGTAAGCTGTGAGGGGGAAATAGAATGCCAGCAAAAACTGAAGAAGAAAAGCAACACTCAACATTTATAAAAGTTGGTTTTTCAGAAAGAAGAGAATATCTCATATCTAAAAATTAGGCAAAGCCAACTTCAGATATTTTTTAAATATCTTCCTCTTTCCTAAGATCTTTTCATTTCTATTTTGTTTTGTATATAAAAAAATCACACTACTTTCTCTTACCCATTTTATATCAATCAGCACATTAAATACTTCACTTGTATTCTAATGATATGAAATGACTATTTATTGTAGGATAAAGGATACAGGAAAAATGTTTTGCATATGCTTGCAAGTTTTATTTTTTAAAAGCATTTAAAAATAATTAGATGTCTCACTCAAAATTTATTATATTTAACATCAACTGATGGAATAATAAATGTTTCAAATACTAATTAAATTCTTATCCCCAGTAGACTTGTGCAATCCGGGTAAACTGTGATCAATTTTGGCGTCCTGGATTTTGGATCTTTTTTTCAGGAGACTCTCAAATTTCAGGAGGACCGAAATCCATTTTCAATCTGGGAAGCCATGAGATTTGTTTTCTATCCAGCCCATTATTGGGGGACTTCCCAGGCTCCCTTTCCTGTCATTTTAGGCACTGTTTGTCCTTATATCCTTTTTTAAGACCTAGATTAAAAGCATTAGTTAAGACACCACTCTTTCTGCAATCTTTTCTCTTCTGTCTGTAGAGGAAACCTGGATTTAATGCTTAGTTAAAACTGTTTCTACCGTAGAGGAGACAGACCTTCTCCCTGCAGCACAGAGCTTTTCAGGGCATTTTAAGGAGCCTTCCACTTCCCGGGAGAGGGAAGGTATCTTATGCTGTGCATCCTTTAGAAAGCTCTCTCTTTTCTCTTATTTTGCAGGCCCTGCCTTTTTCTCCCTCATGCTTTTCCTTCTAGCTGCTACCTTTCTCCCACAATCCACTTATAAATGAAAGCAGCCAATTTTCGACAGCCACTGTTCTGTTGTGGCTTAGCCCTTGCTGTTACAGTCAACCGAACAAGCCGGACCAGCCAGATTAGCCGAAGGGAACCAGCTAAATTGAATCTGTGCACAAACCTAATACCCAGTATATGGGTCAATACCATGAAGGAAAGAATTAAAAGAAGAAATATTTACAAAACCTAGCTTAGTAAGGTATTAATTTAAATAAACATATTTTTTATATTATAAAACTGATCATTAAAAATACATATCTGATTTCCAATAAATTATTAGAATGAATAAAGACTATAGAATTTATTCATTCATAGAGATATGAACATTCTGCAGGAAAAAAAATTGGCAAGTAGGAGGTTGCATTATTTTCTGCTAAAGTGTGGGCGGTTTCACAAATTAAGTCTTCTACCTTTGCAGCAAGCTAAATTGAGAGTGAAGTTGATGTATTGGAATGCAATGAGGTGAAGCAGTGATTTAGGTGAATGTGCCAACACTCGTCCTTTGTCTGACTTCATAATGTGCACATTACTGATTGTACCTTTAAAAGATGTATAAAATACAACAGTCATTTTTCTTGCTCATTCCTCCCCACCATGTCCCTTATTTTCCATCTATGTTTTAGTATATATTTGTTTTTCTCTGACATTTCTTGTGATTTTTCTTCTTGCTTTCATTGATTATGGCTTTGGTTATTTCTTTCAAAAGAAGCTATACAACACTAGGAGCTGAATCATTTGGTTACTGACTGCCTCCTGTGAGGACTATAGTAACCTCAGTCAGGGTCCCATGTGTGTAGGAGAAGCAATGTTTGGTAAACAATGAGATACCATATGGGGATAAACAGTATAGCTTGTCAAAGGGAAACTAAATGAGACTGAAATAAGTGAAAGAAATAAGAAGAGCCGAAAAAGAGAGAAAAGCAGTTTCTAACTTTTTTAAAAAAGGGGAAAAGTGCAAAATGTTAACACACTAATGATGAATAATATCATACTATTCAATATATAACCAGATGATAATGGGTGGCATCTTGCTCACTGAATTATGGTAGAATACATCTGATCATGCAATTGGAATTCACATTTATTGTTTCTGCATAGATCTGAAATCTCTTCCAACAAGCAACCCCCTCCCCTATGTTCTTTAAAGCAGTATAGCCTCTTCCAGACATATAAGCAAGTTTCAAGTTGCAGATAGAACTTGGGGGAAATCATCTTTTTTGTGTGGGAATCTGACTTTGAAGAAGACAGGGAATTTACTTATCTTCATCACACAGGACTGACTCCTCCCACCTCTAACTCAACCATTCATAGAAAAGACAGAAGACATTGTTCTTAAGGCAGAGACCCCTTTTCTGGGCTCCTTTCCTTTCCTCCCATTTTCCTTACTCTCAGGGAAATGGAAAGCATCATTCTTAAGGCTCCTCTCCCAACCTCCTTACTCTCGACTGTGGATGTCTGAAACCTACTAAGCACTCAAACTAAAGGGAAAACAAAGTTTAAAAGCAGTAGAGCAATTTCAAAAGCCAAGTTTACTATGAAAGAGAAAACAGGAAAAACAAAGTGGTGATATCTTGAAATTACAGTGTTCCTAATCTATATCTATATCTATATCTATATCTATATCTATATCTATATCTATATCTATATCTATATCTATATATATAATAAAGAAGAGTGTTTGTATCGGACAGAGGAATTGTGGAGGGCGGAAGGGCGGTGTATGTGGCAGCGTTTTGATTGGCCAGCCTGAAAGTTCCAACATTCGGATTGGCTGCTGCAGTGGTGCTATTTGCATATGGTCTCTGATTGGCCAGCTTCAAGAGGAGCCCCTGGTGGAGAAGAGGGTTCATGGCAGAAACGGGGCATGACAGAAGGAAATTTGCATATGGTCTCTGATTGGCCAGCCTCAAATCCAACATTCCGAGATGACAAAGAGAGGAAAGGAAAGGCCAAAGGGGGCTGGGTCAGAACACTCCCAATACAGACCGAAATAGGCACACAGAGCCCCCATCACCCACACGACATCCTACTGCAGTTTGGAGGAGGATGAACCATGGATGATGGGACTTGCAGTACCACCACTCACCACATTCTGAGACCGCTGTTAACCTTATCCAATGACTGATCAGGACCAAACTTCGCACAGAGACCTCTCATGACCCACTTTACGTCCTGGTGTGGTTTGGCCGGGGATGGACCGTGGATTATGGGACTTGCAGTACCATTGCTCAATTCTTCAGACCACTGCAACCCTCATCCAATTACCAATAAATACCAAACTTGGCACACTGAGTCTCCATGACGCACTCTACATCCAGGTGCAGTTTGAAGGAGGATGCACCTAGGGCTGAGAGCGGCGGTTAACAAATGCACCAATGCAACAAATGCACAAATGCACCAAATTAACAAATGCACCATGGACGATGGGACTTGCAATACCTGCACTCCCTTCCTAAGACCATTATAACTGCCAACAATGATGGATCAGGACCACAATTTACACAGAGAGCCCGCATAACTCACTCTACATCCTGGTGCGGCTTGGAAGAATTTGACAATGGATGATGGGACTTGCAGTCACTTCACTCACTTCCTGAGACCACTGAGACCCTCACCAATGACTCATCAAGACTAAACTTGGCACATGGAGCTTCAATGACCCACTCTACATCCTGGAGCAGTTTGGAGGACGACAGACCATGGATGATGGGACTTCAAGTACCTCCACTACCCAAGACTGCTGCAAAACTCATCTAATGACCAATCAAGACCAAAGTTGCCACACAGAGCCCCCATGACCCACTCTACATCCTGCTGCAGTTTTGGAGAAGGGTGGACCATGGATGATGGAACTTCCAGTACCTTCACTGACATTCTGAGACCTCTGCAAACCTCATCCAATGACGGATCAAGACCAAACTTGGCACATAGACCTCTCATGACCCACTTTACATCCTGGTGTTGTTTGGAAAACTTTGGAGATGGATGATGGGACTTGCAGTACCTTTGCTCACTTCCTGAGACCACTGAGACCCTCGCCAATGACTAATCAAGACTAAACTTGGCACATGGAGCTCCAATGACCCACACTACATCCTGCTGCAGTTTGGAGGAGGACAGACCATGGATGATGGGACTTCAAGTATCTCCACTCCCTTCCCAAGACTGCTGCAACCCTCTTCTAATGACCAATCAAGACCACACTTGGCACACAGAGCCCCCATGATCCACTCTACATCCTGCTGCAGTTTGAAAG